>NC_136618.1:926924-1579424 GCF_933228915.1 Telmatherina bonti | reverse complement strand
CCCTTCCGGGGCCCCGCGGCAGACCGGTAAGGGAACTTCCATTCGGGGGATTGCCGGTGGACAATCGTCCACCGTTAGACCCTTCCCATTCTGAGCCAAACACACGGCCGTCCATTTGCAATCCCTTTGCATGGGAAACCTCCCCTCCCTTCCACGGGGTCCCGATGCCGGGGACGCCACTAACGGTGCCCGGAGCACAAAGCTCGCCATTGGGGCCCCGTGGGGGACCCCGAAAGCCGGGGTCCGGGGCCCTCAAAAATTACTTTTTTTCTCTGCATGCTCAAAAAGCCCCCCCCCCCCCCCCCCCCCCCCCGACGAACCTCCTGCCCTGGACGCGCCACCTTACCCGTTGGAAGAACTTTTGCCAAAACGTGCCCAGAGGGCCCCGGGGACCCTGCGGGCACGCAGCCCCTTCCGCGGAGGTGCGCCCCTTCGCTTTTGGACCCTCCAGCCCCTGCCGGGCTCCCACGGGAAGTACCATTTGGAGGGATTGAAAGCGGACGATCGTCCACCGTCAGACCCTCCCCATTGTGAGCCAAAACAGACACGTGTCTGTTTGCAATCCCTTAGCATGGAAACCCTTACCTCCCTCCCGTGGGATCCCTGCGCGCCGATATCCGGAGGAGGGTGCCCGAGGGGCCCAGGGAACGATCCCTTCCGACGCCGAGCCATTTCGACAAACTTTGATTTTCGGCCCCGTGGGGGGAAAAGGCCGTTTCAGGCTTTAGGGTTGGCAGGGGCGCCAAAAATTCGACGTCGTCCGATCCCGGCCAAACTTGGCACGGCGGCGGGGCGCGCCCGGGCGAAGCGGGGGTTCGATTCTGGGCCCTCCGCGGGCACCGGGGGCCGGGGACACTTTGTCCATTTTCAATCCCTATCCATTATAAGGGATTGCCAATGGACACTTTGTACAATGGCAATCCCTCTCTATTCATAGTCGGATGGATTTCCACCATTGAAAGGGATTAAAAGTGGACACTTTGTCCTCTTTCAATCCCTTTCTATTAAGTTTGAGGTTATTTCCACACACAGAAGGGATTGGAAGTGGACGAAGTGTCCACTTTCAATCCCTTATAATGGTGGAAAGCCATCCGACTATGAATAGAGAGGGATTGGAAGTGGACAAAGTGTCCACTTTCAATCTCTTTCCATTATAAGGGGTTGCCAATGGACACTTTGTACAATGGCAATCCCTCTCTTTTCATAGTCGGATTGATTTCCACCATTAAAAGGGATTACAAGTGGACAAAGTGTCCACTTTCAATCCCTTTCCATATAAGGGGTTGCCAATGGACACTTTGTACAATGGCAATCCCTCTCTATTCATTGCCCGATGGACTTCCACCATTAAAAGGGATTGAAAGTGGACACTTTGTACACTAGCGGTCCCGTTCTATTGACTTGAGGGGGATTTTCACCATTAAAAGGGATTGCCAGTGTACGAAATGTCCACCGGCAATCCCTTTGTATTGCCATTAAAAGGGATTGGAAGTGGACAAACTGTCCACAGGCAATCCCTTTGCATTGCCGTTAAAAGGGATTGACAGTGTACAAAGTGTCCACGGGCCATCCCTTTGCATTTCCGTTAAAAGGGATTGAAAGAGGACAAAAGTGTCCACCTGCAATCCCTTTGCATTACCATTAAAAGGGATTGGAGGTGGACATTTTGTCCACCGGCAATCCCTTTGACCTGGCAGTAAGGGGGGGATTGCAAGTGGGCTCCGGCGTCCACCCCGAAAATTAAATGGGAGGTATTGGGAGGTGTCAAAGCGTCCATCTCTGAGCCCTTTGGAAGTATGCCTCCTGGTGTATTTTGCGCGCTACTGAAGACGGTCGGGACGCAGTTTTTCATTTTTAACTCCCTGACCGTTCGACCCTTGGGCTCGGTCGATGGACCAACGCGTGCGCGGCAGCGAGACGCACGCGTAGACCCTCTGGTTCGATTTTTAGGACCTTCAGGGGCCGCGGCAAGCAAGGTTTTGTGGTGTCCAAAAACCCTCCCTTTGCCCCATTCAAAAGGATTGCTCGTGGACAGTCGTCCGGGCCCAGGTGCTAAGGGGGGATCAGCTGATCAGGTTTAGATACAAATAAGCTTCAAAGTTGCAGAAAGATTCTTTTTGTTCATGGATTCATGATGTTGTGTAAAAACGGGACATTCAGATCCACATTGGAACTTTCTGTATCACCACACTGATAACAGTAAACCTCTGCTTCCAGGAATTAGACTCCTCCGCGTTTTATCATCATCATGTTGCGACTCGCAGAGTTTCATCTGAAGGACGAAGATACAGGAATGTTTCTTTGGATGATTCAAGGCCTGATGGTGAAAACAAAGTCCAGCAGGGACGAGACATCCAGATCCAGAATGAAACATCATCGGCAGAAAACAGCTGATATGGAAATGTTCAGTCATTATTTATCCCAAAATATGTAATAATTCTCCTCCAGGTCCACTTTTCTCTTTTCTTTAACATCTCCACTTTTGGTTTGGTTTCACCTTGTTACCGACAGAGAGGAGGTATTTTCTCCAGTGTTTATCTGTTTGTTACTAACTTTACCCCTGCAGGGATCTTAATGATGTGTTTCTAAAAACAGATCCTGGTCTAATTCTGATCCAGATCAGGAATGTTGTGAAGGATTCTTCCTCATTGGGAGAAAAAAACATTTTTAGTATCTCTGCATAAAACTCCACATGGTGAGAAAATCCAGGAGAAGTTCCCAACAGGTTTTCCAAGATATCAAAGATAGACGAGGATCCCAGCAACATTCTGGATACTACCATCCAGAACAGGAACAACATCCTGGATACTACCATCCAGAACAGGAACAACATCCTGGATACTACTATCCAGAACAGGAACAACATCCTGGATACTACTATCCAGAACAGGAACAACATTCTGGATACTACTATCCAGAACAGGAACAACATCCTGGATACTACTATCCAGAACAGGAACAACATCCTGGATACTACTATCCAGAACAGGAACAACATTCTGGATACTACCATCCAGAACAGGAACAACATCCTGGATACTACTATCCAGAACAGGAACAACATTCTGGATACTACCACCCAGAACAGGAACAACATTCTGGATACTACCATCCAGAACAGGAACAACATCCTGGATACTACTATCCAGAACAGGAACAACATTCTGGATACTACCATCCAGAACAGGAACAACATTCTGGATACTACCATCCAGAACAGGAACAACATCCTGGATACTACCATCCAGACCAGGAACAACGTTCTGGATACTACCATCCAGAACAGGAACAACATCTTGGATACTACCATCCAGAACAGGAACAACATCCTGGATACTACCATCCAGAACAGGAACAACATCTTGGATACTACCATCCAGAACAGGAACAACGTCCTGGATACTACCATCCAGAACAGGAACAACATTCTGGATACTACCATCCAGAACAGGAACAACGTCCTGGATACTACCATCCAGAACAGGAACAACATTCTGGATACTACCATCCAGAACAGAAAAAATGTTCTGGATACTACCATCCAGAACAGGAACAACGTTCTGGATACTACCATCCAGAACTGGAACAACTTTTCATCACTGCAAGAGAGCAAACATGCAACAAACACTACAATGTAGCCGAGACACCTTGGATTCGTTATCAATGGATTTGGAATCTGATAGTAGATCCATACAAAATGGATGTCGGACGAGAAGATCGGCCGCTGGATGCTTGTCTGACCTAACAGAGGTTTTTAACCTTCAGCCCATATGAACTGATCTCCCAACCAGCTGCAAATGGATTATTTTCCTCCATTCACCTTTTTATTTTTTTTTTACTTTGTTTCTCATTACTATGCTAACTAAATGTAATCTTTACAAAACATGGCAGAATAATAATCCTCATTTTTCCTGTTAAAGATTAGACTGAAACATGTTCATATTACTCATTAATGACCTGGACTTTACTAAGAAGATATTACAGACGTCTAGGAGCTTTTCTGGTAACGTCCTCATCCAAGCCTCATTTTTCTACTGGTATTTTATTTTTCCATGTTTATCTGTACTATTAGTTTTAATTGTTACCAGGTCACGTGAAGCCTGTCATGTGATTAGGCTTGGATTTATTTTTTAACTTTGACTGAATCTTAATGAGGACAGAATGGGGCTTGGCAACGTGACGTCACCATGCTGGCCCCGCAGTGGCTGATGGGAAAAGCTGCCATTGTTTGAGGCCATAGAGAAGGATCGCAGTAAATATGGGAAGAACTTGCTGTGTAGTCGGCTGCAATGTCCGAGAACACGATCGATCGGGAAAAAAGATAGATCACAGCTTGTCTTTTCACTTGTTTCCTACATGGAAGCAGAACCAAGGGAGTCCTGTATCTGATGTAACCCGGAGGAGACGGATGGATATCTGCAGTTAGACGCTCCAACTTAAGTTTTACTAACATCCCAACATCTTTGAAAGTCTCTCCCAACATTTTCATTACGGTAAGTGTAACTGTTTAGTGTAATTTGATTATTGTGTTCTTATTTTGTACCGATTTCAATCAAATAACCCGAAGCTACTTTGGCTGAAAGAGCATCTGTTGACATAGCGGCTAGCAAGCTAGCATGCTAAGTGAATGCTGACGCAAAGATCGCATAATAATTGTGATAAATGATTAGATTTATATGGCGCCTTACAAGGCATTAGAGAGCTTTACTTTTAATCCATCACTCATTCATACTTTGTGACAGTAAGCAACATGTGTAGCCACAGCTGTCCTGCAGCACACTGACGGAAACCAAGCAGCTGAGGTCCGCCAGCGGACTCTCTTGACTCTCACAGATAAATAAAACCCAAACAACACCCAGCCGAGCCCATCAGATACACTTGTTAACAACCAGCCGAGGTCTTTTTCAGCTATTTTGCTCAATTTGTCAGCAAGTTAAGCTTGACAGAAATGTCTTATAATGTCCTGATATCTGCAAGGTTAAAGCTGATAGACAGAGACACCTGCCAAAAAGCCCCAGGCTGCAAAGACTGGTGATCTTTTCAGAACAAGGCTCGTTATTTTCTTACATAACTTGTAGCTGAATTTTTATGTGATTTTGTTTTTCTTTACAAACAGATGTTTTTTTTTATTGTTAGGTTATATTCTTAATTGTGGAGGAACTTGGATTTATAATGTGCTAAAATATGACTTTTTACATAATTCATTTTGTGCTATTTTTTATTTTTATTTTATTTGGTGGGGGGGAGGGGGGTTGTTTGTTTGTTAGTTTTTAATTTAAAACTGTTTATTAATAAACTTCAACATGACTTAACCAATAAATAATTAGTGGGACCTGAAACTGAATGGTGTCTCGAGTCTGATGCATTCACAACATAATTTGGATGTTAATATGTCCTCATGTGAATTCTTTTGCCCCCCCGAAGGTAAACCAGCAGATGAGATGGAGGAGTCACATCCAGACTGGGCTCCAACATCTGGGGCAGTCTGAGGTGAAAGCCTCAGCCTCAGACCGCCAGACCTGCAGACGGCGCAGATGTGGAGAATCCATAGGAAGAGGCAATAATAAACAAATGTGCATGAATGGAAATGAGAGAGGTGGAATCCAAGCAGATGCAGGAGCTGTAGGAGAGGAGCTACTTCAACATCAAGCTGATGCTAAAGATGTTAAAGACACTCGTGTTTTAGCCCACCTGAGGAGACATGTAGAAAGAGTGATAGGCAGCTTGTGCAACAAGTACACACTGTTACACAAAACACTTCCAATAAGTGTGTTGCTTCCCTGTGAGGAGGAAGAATTTACTCTTCTGGATAAGATTGTTAATGTTTGTTGTATACTTGTAATCATGTGTCCAAGTGTTGCTGTAAGACCGGATGAAAGGGAGATGTGTGCATGTTGAAGAGTGTCTATAATGGTGTAAAACCACTTCTATAGATCACTTAAAACTCACAAGGGTCCTGTCTGATGTAGAACTAAAAGCCCTGAAATGTCGGGTTCTTCTATAAAAATAAAACTAAACTTATTAAAACTTTCACAGAGTGCAATTGAGGTTCATTTTGTACTTATTACTTAATACTGATATTTAATCCAGTTTGCGAGCTGCTCCGTTCCAGGAAATCCAACCCGTGTTTTCTTGACTTCCCGCCATCAGCAGAGCAACACGCGCTCCGGCTTCTCAACTCAGAGCACGAGACTGAGCTGTCACTCTCACGCGCACACAAGCAGCTACAATGTTATGGATAAAACACAACATGCTAAAATGCTGCGGATAAAACATAACACGCTAAAATGCTGCGGATTAAAACACTCACGGTGGATCCACGGCGTGTCTTCACGTCTGCTAACGTCTGTTTACGGCAGGGTTTCCACAGAGACATGCGACGGTAACGTTGTGGTTCCCACGTCTGACGTCAGGACGTTTTATGTGATGCATTGATTGCGTGGTTACCAATTGGCTCAGAAAGCGCAAACAAAAACCACGTGATGCGGAAGTGTCTGCCTGTGAAATTCTGATGTTTCGGAAAAAGACGAGGCTGAAGTTAGCTTCCCATTCGTAATTTGAGTAAAGGGCAATTCTCCTGAATTTCTGAAAAACTGGACAACATTAGACCAGGTCCTGACAAAAAAAAACACAAGACGTTTGCTGACTGAAATATTCTACATACTATGCAGATTAAAGAAAATTCAGTTTCTGATTTGTTTTCTGATTCGATTAGCAAGTTGCAGTGGTCTGTAAGACTGGGCAGATGGATATTATAATACCCAGGCTTTTTTTTTTTTTTTTTAATTAATACACAATTGAACAAAAAATACAGAACATAAACTGATAAGTCAGGGGGTCAAGAATTAAATGAAAATATGTAAGAGAAGAAAAAAAAAGATATTCAGACCATGGACAATAAATAAAAACAAAAAATAACAAAAGATACAAAAATAGAAATTTCTTCACCTGTGTATACCTCGATACATACATCTACAAAATATCAGTGAGACTTGATCAGTGAAATAAGAATTTGTCCAATATGCTCATAGTTTTTAAGGCCTTAGGATATTAAAGATCTTTAATGATGGTTCTGTATTGAAAAAGTTCTTGGAGAAACATTGCAAAGCTCGGCTTGCCATCAGCCCATTCCCTTTTATAAATATGAAACTTTCCCATGAGTCTAACAAGTTGTACAAAAAATGTCAAGTCCTTTTCCACTTTTTTATCTTCAAAGTAAAAAAAAAAGTCCTTCTCTTTTAAATGTATACAATGTTCTGTTTTCTTTTGAATAAAACTTTGTACATTAATCCAAAACAATTTGCTGAACAAACAGTGGTAAAACCAATGATCAATAGTTTCTACTTCCAGGCTGCAAAAGGTACAAGACTAATCCATCTCCAAATGAAATCTCCTTAAAGTGTTTTTCGCTGGATGAACTTTGTGTATAACTTTGTAAGAAACCTCTTTAATTTTATTGTTAAGAAGAAATTTCTCATTCAACAACCACACCTTTTTCCAGTCAATATCATTAAAGAGAGATGTCCAAACACATTTACCAGAAGGAACCGTTACATCTACCAAAAGATTTCTAATGTATTTGTTCCAACATTTGTCCTTGGTAATATCTATATTTCCAAGAAAAATATTCCTGACAGGAACCGTTATATAACACTCAGATCCAGATCCTATGAGTAGCTGTAAAACATTCCTTGGGATAGCAGTAAAAACAACATCATATTCCTTTAGCGAGACTGTTGTGTCAAATTTAGAAGTAAGTTCTTCATAAAGTAACAGTTTACCATCTGCTTTCATAAGTTGTGAGACCAAGACTATTCCATTATTTACCCAGTTTTTGTTATATAAAGATTTATTTTTATTAAGAATGCAGCTGTTATTCCAAATGTAATAGTTTGTAGGTGAGAAATGATGTTTGTACAGTAACTTCCTTGCTAGCAGAGCTTGCTTGTGAAAATTGGCTAATTTTATAGGCAGTTTATCAGGATTATAATCACATTTTAACAAGAAATTGAGTCCTCCAACTGAATTAAAACTGAATTTAGGGAAAGCATTCCACATGTTATCTTCCTCTTGAATCAATTTAGTCAGACATTTAACTTTAAATGTATCATTTAGGGTTTGGAAACTTCAGACCTCCGTTTTGTCTTGTGTTACATAATATCTATTTTTTTTAGATAATGATATTTATTTCTCCAGATGAAGTTGAATAGAATCTTATCTAGTTTCTTATACGTAGTAGTCGGCATTCCTAGAGCCAGAGACACATAAACAGCTCGTGATATTCCTTCAGACTTGGACAATAAGACTCTGCCATTTAAGGAAAGATCCCTCATTAACCACATGTTACATTTTTTTGTTATTTGTTCAACTATTGGGTCATAATTTAAATTGTTGCGGGAGTTTTCATTTTCATTAATAACAATACCCAGATATGTGAAGATATTCTTAACAGGAATACCATTTATCTCCAACATGTCACCTTCCTTTAGTGGCAACAACACCGATTTGTTTCAGTTCATTTTCAGTCCTGATACTTTGGAAAATATCTCCACACACTGGACCAGTCTGGCAACCTCCTTTTTATTAGATAAGAATATAGTTATGTCATCGGCAAGTTGTGATATTTTAAATTCTTTGTCTGCTGCCATGCTGCCATTAAATGAACTAGATTTTATATGTACAGCCATAACTTCTGTAACAAGGAGGAATAAGAAGGGACTGAGAGGACAACCTTGTCTTATACCTCCATGGATGTTAAATCTCGGGGTTGTGCCATGGGCCAATCCAACAGAGCTATTACAATTTTTATAAAGTGCACTGACTGTTCTCAAAAATTTGTCTCCAAAACCAAAACTATGTATAGCCTTCAGCATAAATTTATGACTTACTGTGTCGAAAGCTTTATAAAAATCGACAAAAAGAGGGTTCCGGTGACGTCATCATCCAGCATGGCCGCTTAGACCGATAGCTCTCTGGCGAATTTGCAAAATCGTCCCGTACAAGTGTCAAAGTTTCATTTTTCTCGTAATAACAGACAAGGGTTAAACGGGACAACAATGGGAAAAAGAGATGGACGACAAAAGACTGCCAATGAAGAAAGACAAAACGAAGAAAACTCAGAGAATGCCTCGGAGGTTAGCAATGGCGCTACTGTTAGCAGGGCCACGAACCTCCCTGATGCCTCAGTGGTGACTATATTAGAGGAACTACGAGACTTCCGTAAAGATTTCCAAGATTTCAAAACAGAGTTGACCACTGTAAATCACAGGATTGCAGAAGCTGAAAGTCGCATTGAAAATTTTGAAGACCGAGTCGGAAATGTGGAGCATCTGCTGGCCAAAATGCTAAAAGTCATGAACGAGCAGGAGAACAAGCTAATCGACCAAGAGAGCAGAGCTCGCAGGGTGAATTTGAGACTGTATAATGTCCGTGAAGGGGCTGAAACTGGAACAACGATGATTGAATATGTGGAGAAATTATTAAGAGACAGAGCGCACAGGGCGCTGGGTCCCCGTCCCCGGCCATCAGAGAGTGGAGAGGAGAAGTCACGCTCAATAGTGGTGGGCTTTGCACGTTTCACAACAAAGGAAGAAATTCTCCGCAAAGCATGGACTAAAAAGACTGTGCTCTGGAACGAAAGAAGGATATACTTTGACCAGGATTATCCCCCGTCTATTCTACAGAAGCGTAAGGAGTATGTTGAAGCGAAAAGAGTTTTGAAACGGCACAACATTCGATTTCAGACCCCATACCCTTACAAGCTGAGAGTGTTTTACGATAACGGAACCCAACTGTACCAGTCAGCGGAAGAAGCAACTACAGATATGATCACCAGGGGCCTGCCGGTTAACAAGGTAACGACGCGGGAGAGTCTGACGGAGCAACTGGCACGGTCGGCATGGTCAACGGCGGGAGGACAACAGCGACGTGATGCTGGAGACGCAAGAGGAAAAGCCATCCGGGAAAAACTACAGATCTACAGGAGGCCTACATCACCTGTCAGTGAGCAATGAGGACACGAGGTTTGTTTATGACACAATGTGAGGTAATTAAAAAATATTACCCATCTTTTTTTCCCAATAAATGAGGATTAAAACCAGAGAGACATGTGACTTATGGTAACTAAAGAGTGGACACAGAGCTGCCGTAGGGGCCCCCCTCCCTTAGTGAGAGGAGGCCCTCCCCTACTTTTTGACGATTTTTCCACCTTACTGCAGGGTCAGTTAGAGGAGACCCCTACCTTGGAATCACATTTTTATGTTTTTTTTTCTGTTGTTTCCGCTGTTGCGGTTGTGTTTTTTGTCCAGAGTTCTTGTTTATTCAGGGAGTTGACCATTTACTAAAGCACTATGATACTTTGCATTTTGGATTTGTAGGATATGAATAATGACCAGATAAAAATTATTTCATTTAATGTGAACGGGCTAACTAACCCGGTGAAGCGTTGTAGAATCCTAACCAAAGTTAAAAAAGAACAAGCTCAGGTAGTATATTTTCAAGAAACCCATTTAAATGACGATGAACATGGAAAGCTAAAGAGGATGGGATTTACAAATATGTTTTGTTCTTCTTACAAATCTGGCCGCAGGCGTGGTGTGGTGATCCTTATTTCAAATAAACTAAATTTTGAAAAAACGTTTGAATTAAAAGATAAAAAGGGAAGGTTTATACTTATTAGAGGTAGTATAGACGGTAATATAGTTACCTTTATGAATGTTTATGCGCCTCCAGGGAGCGAACTAAGTTTTTATCAAAAAATTGTAAATATACTGGTTACTGAAACAGAAGGCTTTTTGATATGTGGTGGAGATCGAAACATTCGTCTGCGGCCAGAACTAGATAGCTCGAAGGGGAAAATACCAAATTCAAGCACTTTGCATGTAAACGTACGCGCACTTTTTGAGGAGGTTGGTCTCATTGATATATGGAGGGATCTATATCCTAGGAGGCGAGATTTCTCCCATTATTCGGTTCCACATTCCCTTTATACAAGAATTGATTACTTTATAACTTTTTTGAAAGACAAAGACAGAATTCAGACATGTAACATAGGGACAATACATATAAGTGACCATGCGCCTTTATATTTAACAATAAATTTAAATATGAGCCCCAAAATAATTACATGGAAACTGAATTCAAGTTTACTTAAAGATGCTACTTTCAAGGAACAAATGAAAAAAGAAATACAAGACTTCCTTGATATTAACGATGATGGAGAGGTCTCGCCTTCTATACTTTGGGATACATTAAAAGCTGTAATAAGAGGGAAAATAATTGCAATAGCCTCATATAGGAAAAAAATAAGAAATAGAACAATGCAGGAACTACAAAACAAACTAAAAGAATTAGAGAATAAACATTAAAACTCTTCATGCTATAAACCATATACATAGGAACAAAACTGAAGCAATACTTATAAGTGTCGATGCAGAAAAAGCCTTCGATTCCGTCAATTGGGATTTTCTATATAGAACATTGCATAAATTTGGATTTAAAGATAAAATTATCGATACAATCAAGTGTTTATATACCAACCCTATTGCAAGGATTAAAATAAACGGTTACTTGTCAAACAACTTTGCTTTAGAAAGAGGTACTCGACAAGGGTGCCCATGCTCCCCGCTCTTATTTGCATTGTATCTAGAACCGCTGGCACAATCTATAAGACAAAATTCACATATTAAAGGTATAATCCTTGGAGGGAAAGAGCACAAAATGGCATGCTATGCAGATGACATTTTAATCTATTTAGGTAATCCGACAAAGTCTCTTCCTAAACTCATGCAGCAAATTGAACAATACAGCTGGCTTTCTGGATACAAAATAAATATGAATAAAACCCAAACGCTCACATATAACTACAACCCACCGGTGGAGAGATAACTTCTAAGTACCCTATGTTGTGGCAGGCTGATTCCTTAAAATATCTGGGTATCACGATTCCAAAAGACCAGACAAAAATATATGATTTTCATTATATTCCATTGAATAAAAGGATAAACGAAGACTTAAAAAGATGGAATTTAATCCCCTTCCTCTCTTTGTATTCAAGGATTGATTCTATTAAAATGATTGTCTTACCAAAATTATTGTACTTGTTTCAAACATTACCAATACAAATTGAGCAAATTCAATTTAATGAGTGGGATAAAATGATATCTAGATATATATGGGCAGGAAAAAGGTCAAGAATTTGTTTAAAGACATTACAACTGTCTAAAGAGAGAGGAGGATGGGGCCTGCCATCAATAAGGGAATACTTTTGGGCAGCACAAATGAAGGCATTAATAAATTGGAGTGATATATCCTATGATTCTCAATGGAAAAGTATAGAGGAGAAAATCTTTCCTTTCCCTATACAAGCTATCCTGGCTGATGCAAATATTCAAAATTACATTGATAGTATTGATAACCCCTGGGTTCAATGCACTTTGTCTATTTGGAAACAGGTGGTCAAGAAATATGATTTAAAAAAAGATATGGTTAGATTTAAATGGTTTGCTTATGATTCCGACTTTTTACCAAACAAATTAGATGCACGATTCAAATTATGGACAACAAAAGGGATAACAACTCTAAGCAAATTAATTAAAGATGGAAAAGTCATCAGCTTTGTCGAGCTTAAAGATAAATATGCTTTGGAAAGGCAGGATTTTTACCGATTCCTACAATTACGTCATTATATTGACACTAACATTAAAGTAGAATCTGATGTAAACAAGGACATATTACAATTGTTTAGAAATTCATATGCTGGAAAAACAAATAACAAGCTTATTTCTGTAATATATAAATGGCTGACAAATAATAAGACTCATTCAACAAAACGTGTAAAGACAATGTGGGAAAAAGAAGGAGGTATAAGTATAACGGAAGAAGAATGGACAGCACTTTGGAAACGCTCATGGAAAACTACATATTCGCAAGAATGGAAAGAATATGGATGGAAAACATTAATACGATATTTCATCACGCCATGTCAAACAATACATTATAATGGGACTCCTCCTTTGTGTTGGAGTAAATGTGGAGATCAATGTGCAAATCATTTCCATATTTTATGGGACTGCCCGCTTCTCAAGTCATATTGGCAAAGGGTTCATGGGGTACTACAGGATATTTTCAAGTGTAATTTTCCTTTTAATATGAAAACTGTCTATTTTGGTTGTCTACCTTGGGAATGGGGTCAGAAAGATAAATATTTAATAAGTATTCTGTTGGTCGCAAGTAAGAAATCTATTACAAAAAAATGGTTGTCACAAGATGTCCCTACAATATCAGAATGGTGGGACATAATTATGGACATTTATAAGATGGAAGAAATGACAGCATTTGTAAATCAGAAACAAGATAGGTTTGTAGCATGTTGGGAAAAATGGGTCAAGTATATCCAAATTAAAAAGCCCAATTTAATCTTAAAATAAGACAATGACAAATTATATTAGTCACTCCCTTGTTCACATTGTTTATCATTTGTGTTTTTTTTTTCTTTCTTGATGGGCAAATGTTTTTATAAATGTGAATAATGATGTTGTGCACTTGTTTGCACATAAAAATTGTACCTGTCAACAAAAATTGAAAACTTATAAATAAAGAATTAAAAAAAAAAAAAAAATCGACAAAAAGAATAAAACTATCATCTAAAATATACTCGCTATGGTCAATCATGTCCAAAACCAGACGGATGTTGTTACAAATATTTATACCAGGCATAAAACCTGCTCGTGCCTCATCAATAATTTTGTCTAAACCTAATTTTAATCTTTTGGCAAAAATCATGGCGAATATCTTTGCATCACTATTTAGTAACTAATTGGTCTCCAATTTTCAATACTCAGTTTGTCTTTTTTTGGTTTGGGGATCAGTTTAATCAGGCCTTGTGGAAGGGTGGGTGGTAATTCTCCATTGTCTATGGCTTCTTGAAAAACCGCCACAAAGAACGGGGCGAAATGTTTTCCGAATGTCTGATAAAATTCATTTATGAAACCATCACTACCAGGCGGCTTGTTGTCTTTAAGGGAGACAATACACTTTTGAACCTCTGTTAAACTGATTTTCTGATCACAAACTAATTTAAATCCTTCATCAATACCTCTAATATTCGTTTTGATACCTTTAATAAATGCATCAATGCTTTCGTCACTTTCGGAATCAGCGGCATATAGCTTCTTATAGAAGTCAGTAACATGCTGGGATATGAATGTTTGATCTTCACATAAATGGTCATCAGTTTTGAGTTTAGAGGGAAGATAATTCATAATTCCTTTTTTCCAAATTAAAAGAGTAATTTGTCCATTTTTCTCCTTGTTCCAACCATTTCCTTCTGGACCTGATAAAGGCCCCTCTGGCTTTTTCTTCATAACTTCTGTCTAATTCAAGTTGTGATGCTGCCAGTTCTCTAAGTTCCTCTTCAGAAAAATGTATTTTATCAGACAGTTCTAATATTTTGGTCATTATTTGAGATTCCTTTTCTCTTTTAGTTTTGGAAATTCTTTTTCCAGTTAAAATAGCTAACTTCCTGATTTAGAATTTCATTAGCTCCCAATGAGTTCCATAATCATTCATTGCTTTAGCTTGTTGCCAATATTTTTCAATGATAACCTGGGTTTCCTTCTTAAATTGTTTATTTTGTAACAGCATTTTATTTAACTTCCAATAATCTCTACTGACATTGTTTTTACGTTGAGCCATGTTGATTTTGATCGTAACGGCTTGGTGGTCAGTAAAAACTGCAGGCTCTATTAGAACTGAGTCCAGACTATTCTCAGTGTCTGAGGAGAGGAACCAGAAGTCTATCCCAGGTTTGACTTATCCTTGTTTGACCAGGTGTATGAATTTTCATTTGGGTTTTTGTGTCTCCAGATATCAATGAGGTCCATTCTACTACAGATATTATTCAGTCACACATTGATTTGGGCTTAGGCCCACGAATCATCCAAAACTGTGTTAAAATCCCCGCCCCATAAAATCTTTGCAGTCGGAAATGATAATAACAGCTGATTTATTTTATCTTCAACTGTAGAAAATAGAATTTTGTTGTTTAGTTTAATATTGGAGGCATAAATATTAATGATGATAAATTGGGATTGATCAATATAAGAATTATCCACCTTTCATTATCATCTGAGAGATGCTTAATGATATTACCTTTAAATTTCCCTTGTAATATAGCTACCCCTGCTGATCTGTTACTCCCAAATGAGAACCATACGTTCTTCCCCGCTGACTTCTCCAAAATGAAACATCTTCTTCTGAAGCACGGCTTTCCTGGATAAAATAGAAATCAGCACCTTTGTTTTGACAATACAAAAAAAGACATTTTCTCTTTAACAGGTTTTTCACACCCCTGACATTAACAGTAAGAACGGAAACTGACATTATGAACACAAACAACCAAAAACAATCCTCTCTTTCATCAAATATAAGTTTCTGTACTCAAATGTTAATTGAAGTGTATTAATGTACTTCCCATGCCAGAATACTGTGTGCTATATAACCTGAACATAAACTCCAGAGTTTAACAGGACACTAACAGTTCCCATTACACTTCATCTCATTTTTCATTTGACTTCTTCACAAAAGCCCTATTTTCCACAAAGGAAGCCTTATCACCCTTCTTCCTGGCTGCTTCCACCGCTGGCCACAGGCGAATGCGAGACGCTCGCTCTGCTGCGGTTTGATCCTCTGCAAAGTGGAACCGGTTGTTCTTCAGGTAGATGTTTGCCTTGGATGCTTCCCACAGTACATCCCTTTCCTATTGAGACAAACCTGATGATCACTGGTCTCTAGGGTCACTGGGGGCTGATCCTGGCCTCCTTCCTTGGGCCTCCCGGTTCTGTGACCTGTATCCACTGCAGAAACAACCGACTCAGCCTCCCCGACAGGAAGCACAGCTCCACAGATATCCTTGACTTGTGATCTGATGTTATCGTCACCTTTTCCAGGGACACCGTGCAGACGCAGGTTTTCCCGTTTCATTTACCTTCTGCTCCATCTCGTCTACTTTCTTCTGAAGCACTTCACACGTCTTTTTAAGAGCTACGTTTTGGGTTTTTAAGTCAACGTTTTCCTGGTGGCAGAAGTCCAGAGACTTCAGACGGTGTTGTAATGAACGGCTTTGTCTATTTTATCTGCCCTCTCATGTATCTTCTCACTGACGGCTGAAATGATTGTTTTGGAGCTCGTATAGAAAAAGCTCAGTTTGTGAGTCAGTTTCCCCACCTTTGCTTCGACTCGTTTTAGCTAGCTGTGTTTGGCCAGGAAATACAGTCTTCCCCAGAGTTCATCTGACAGGCATAAGAATGCAGATCTTGGATGTTACACTTTTCCTTGAGGGTTGAAGTTTCCATTTGTGACGACTCATTTTTGTCTGAGTTTTCCATCGTTAGCTTGTTGCTAAATATTTATCCACGAGTGTTTTTCTTCTTTCTATTTGTCTTATTACAGTTACTTTAGTCTTTCAGAAGTGTTATGTCACCTTGGAAGGCAGTAAAAGATTATAGAAAATGAAAATGGTACAGCAATTCCTCCAATAATCGACAGATACTTTAACGTACGTCTGAACCTGTCGCCATCTTGAATCGACCACCTAATGCCCAGGCTTGTAACGGTATCAATTAAACTCCAGCATGATATCTATAGTTTCCTTGCAGAGGGATTCTAGACAAAGAGCAAAGCTATTTTAATGAGAAGTAAGCTGGTTTTTCTTTGGAGTTTGTTTTTCCTCAGGCAACAGTGTGACAATTTGTAAAACTGTATTTTTAAAAAAAATAATTTTGTGACATTGTTTATGTTGTTATTTTGTATTATTCACAAACTAGCTTTAAAAAAATTATTAAACAGTTTCATTTGACAAAAATCTTTGTACTGTGTTTTTTATCAGACCGGAAGTCTGCGCCGTGATGTGGTTGTAAAAGGGAAGGGTAGAGAAGGGTAATAAAGACGGCGGCTGTGCCCGTTCCGCAGAAATGCTCCGTGTTCTTATTTTGTACATTACAAAGTATAGGCGCGCAAACGGGACCCTCGGTTACATTGGTGGCAGCGGTGGGATCCTTACCTACAGGACGTCTCGCGTTAAATATACATGGTGTGAGTTAAAAAAAAAAAAAAAAAAAGTCTTAGGAAGTTAGGTTGCTAGCCCCCCTGCTAGCTCCCGCGCATTTTTTTTTCCCCCTCAGTGTTCGTGACGGTCATTGTTGGAGATTGCGGCTCTTGCTATAAGAGGCCGTTGCGTGTGTGTAACCATAGTTAGCCAGACTATTAGATTTACTGTAACATGTGGCGCCACGAGACCGATCGGCGGGACTATAAATCATGGAGCGAAGAAAGACCTTTCACCGGCAATGTGAGGATTGAGCTCCCACCGCCTTTCACCAGAGAAGAAAAACAGAGCTTTTCTTCGTGGGCCCGGCAATATGAAGTTGCTGTGAAGGCGCTGGCTGGGAGCACCATAAGTGATTACGATTACGAGCTGGCAAGGATTTTACCTACACGACTGACAAAAGCTGCTTTTCTACTGTGGGATAGCTTACCAGTTGTTGTGCAGGCAGACTATGATGCCACAAAGGAGAAGTTACAAGATGCATTTGGACAAAGACATTTCCTAGACTGTTTCCGAGCAAACCTCTGCGCTCGCCCTCGTGCCTCAGGTGAGAGTTTGGAAGTTTATTCTGCAGAGATAAGCAAGCTAGTTCAAGATGCTTTCCCTGGATATGGGGATGTAGCTCAGAAAGAGGAAAAGTTTAGGAGATTCCTGCCGGGCTAGACCCAGCCCTGAGAGCCAAATGTCCTGAACAGGGGGCCACTGATTTGGAAGAAGCCCTGATGATTGCAGGCCGATGTGAAATGGCCCGAGAGACCCTGAAACTGGACTATGCAATCCCTCCTTTCCAACAGCCTCCAGCTGGGGCTGGTGCAACGGCTACAGTGCATTCCATATCCGACGGAAGTCGGCTGTTCAGAGCTGTGGAAAGGCTCACTGAGGACATGAAAGAAATGAAAATGGAAATGAGACATGTGATGGAGGAGAATAATCGACTGAGATCAAGCCGCTGGACGGAGGAATGGAGACCATCTACCCGGCAGCGTGAAGGTCATTGTCAGGGTACTTGTAGGGAACTGGGCTGCAAGTCACGTCACCCACAAGGGGAGCAGAGGGGTCGGTCACCGGTCCGTGGCTCGTATGAGAGGGGAGTAGGGGAAGGTCCTGCAGGAAGATGGACTGATTGGTCACCTGCTAAGCAACGAGCCCTCTCACCTAACTGGAGAGGTCCCAGTCCTGCAAGGGGTCAAGTCTTGGAGGAGCCCCAAAGGCGGAGAGGGGTTCGATTCCTGTCCCCCAAGAGGGAAAACTCATCCAACCAGCCGTTAAAAGAGATGTAGCTGATGTTGCGGCCCAAACACCAGCTAGAGAACAACACATGGGCCCGTCAGAAGAAATATGTCACCTAACACAGGGGGATGCGCTGGTCCAGAAAGTAACAAGGCCGTGGTGCACCTCATATGTGAGGGGAAACATTGAGGGGACAGAAGTCAATATATTAGTGGATTCGGGGTCAACAGAGTCATTCCTCAGTGCAGATTTCCGTATATCGGTGCCAGCTCTGCGGCAACGACCCCTGAATCCAGAGTTGATTGACGCCCGGGCAGTGAATGGTGAGATGTTAAACACATTGGGCACCATTACTGCCACTATACGTTTAGGCAATATCTCTTGGCAGCAGGTTTTCTATATTTTGAGGGGTTCTACACAGAGAGCACTGCTGGGCCTAAACTTTCTGGTGTCTAATCGTGCCCTTTTGGACTTTGACCAAAATCGATTGCAACTAGAAGGCGCCATTATTCCTCTTTTAAGGGGCACAGATCAGATTCCGGAGGGTTGCAATGTTTCTGTCACTTCCACTGTAACACTGCCACCTCTCAGTGAGATGTTGGTACCTGTTAACCTGACGTCCGTGGGGCCAGCTGAACACCTTCCTGATTTTGTGGGTTACTTAAAACCCAACCTTCCTGTCAAGAGTGAATGTGTTTGGAGCACACACCCTCACATCAGTAAAGGATGGACTCACCACTGCACGTGTACTTAATCCGTCTGATAGTGACATTTTACTGAGAGCAGGCCTGCACCTGGGGGAGTTTTTCTCTGTAGATGAGTCTGAATTGGTGACGCTTCCCATTCATAAAGATGAAGTCATCTCTCCCATTCCAGCCCATTTTGAGCCTTTTGTGTCGCTGGAAGAGTCTCCGGCTGATCTGCAGCAAAAAGAAAAGCTACTGGCATTGCTGGAGGAGCACAAGGAAATATTTAGTATGACAAAAGGGACAACTGGCAAATGTACTCTCATTAAGCATCATATTAAAACTGGAAATTATCCTCCTCAAAGACAGCGTGCCTACCGAACCTCACCAGAAAAGAGGGGGGAGACTGATCGGCAGGTGGCCACCCTGTTAGCAGATGGACTGATAGAGGAGAGTTGCAGCCCCTGGGCTTCACCTGTGGTCTTAGTGAAAAAAAAAAGTGGTGAGTGGAGATTCTGTATTGACTACCGCCGTTTAAACAGTGTAACAGTAAAAGACTCTCATCCACTTCCCAGGGTGGATGACACCCTCGATGCACTAGCGGGCTCCCTATGGCCTACCGAACCTCACCAGAAAAGAGGGAGGAGATTGATCGGCAGGTGGCCACCCTGTTAGCAGATGGACTGATAGAGGAGAGTTGCAGCCCCTGGGCTTCACCTGTGGTCTTAGTGAAAAAAAAAAGTGGTGAGTGGAGATTCTGTATTGACTACCGCCGTTTAAACAGTGTAACAGTAAAAGACTCTCATCCTCTTCCCAGGGTGGATGACACCCTCGATGCACTAGCGGGCTCCCTATGGTTTAGCATCTTGGACTTTTCTAATGGCTTCTGGCAGGTGGAGGTTGCGGAAGAAGACAGAGAAAAGACAGCTTTTAGAACAGGACAGGGCCTCTATCAGTGGAGATCAATGCCTATGGGTCTCACCAACTCACCAGCAACTTTCCAACGTATGATGGAACTGGTGTTGAGGGGACTTCCGTGGCAGGTATGCATGGTTTATCTTGATGATGTTTTGATATACAGCCCCACATTTGAAGACCATCTCTCCAGCCTGCGTGAAGTTTTGTCCAGAATCAAAGCAGCAGGCCTCCGACTGAATCCAAAGAAATGTCATCTGGCGCGTGATCATGTGGTGTTTCTGGGGCATGTTGTCTCTCGTCATGGTCTCCAACCAGACCCCAGAAACACTGAGAAAGTCAGGTCCTGGCCTACACCTCAGAATCCCACTGAAGTGAGAGCATTTGTGGGCTTGTGCTCTTATTATAGACGCTTTGTGAAGGACTTTGCCCGACGTGCAGCTCCCCTGCACCGCCTCACATGTAAAGACACTCCTTTTCTGTGGACAGCGGAATGTGAAGCAGCATTCGTGTATCTGAGAGACATGCTGTCTTCTGCACCAATCGTCACCATGCCTGATTTCACACTCCCCTTTAAGGTGTACACTGATGCTTCCTTGGAGGCTGTGGGGGCTGTGCTGGCCCAAGACAAGGATGGACTGGAGAGGGTGGTTGTGTACGCCAGCCAAGCTCTCACTGCCACTGAAAGACGCTGGTCCACGTTTGACAGGGAGTTGTGGGCCATAGTGTGGGCTATACGTCAGTTCAGACACTACATTGGATCAGCTGCATTCACCATCATAACTGATCACAAGCCTCTGTTGGGCCTTCGCAGCATGGCTCTTGACAAGGACCCCACAGGGCAAAGAGCCAGATGGCTTTTTGAGTTGGACCCCTTTAACTGGGTCATTAAACACAAGGAAGGACAGCGCCACATTTACGCAGATGCTCTGTCACGGCGACCCCCAGATCTGGAATCCTGTGAAAAGAAAAATGACCCACAGGAGGTTGTTATTCAGGTAAATGCGGTGGATGCAGATGGAGACCCAGCCATCGCTCAGGCATCTGCTCCAGTTTCTCCCCCACCATCAGATACTCATTGTTTCTCAGATCCTACCGTCTTACCTCACACTGGGGAAATGCCCCTCCTACAGACACTCTCAAATGATGGGGCTGGGATAAGAGAGCTGCAGCAAGCAGACCCAGACATTCAGAGGGTTTTGAACTGGATAGTGGAGGGAGTTCGTCCAGCTCGGGGGCAGATGAAAGGCAGCTCTCGGTGGCTGAGAAAACTGTGGACAGAGTTCCCCCGTCTCTCTTCTGTGGATGGACTACTCTGCCGAACTGTAAATTCCTCCCTCACCGGCGATTCTCTATGCCAGGTGCTGGTGCCTCCTTCACTCGTCCAGGACGTGCTACAGCATCTCCATGGTGGTCCTGCGTCTGCACATTTTTCAGCAGAAAGAGTATGGGAACGTGCAAGGCAGACGTGTTATTGGCCCTCCATGTTCAAAGATATCCAACAGTGGTGTGAGCAATGTGTCCCGTGTCAGACCCGAAAGGCTCCGGTGCCTAAACATCGAGCACCTATGGGGGGGTCCCCAGCAACCCGACCCTTCCAAAGAGTTGCAGCTGACATCCTGGAACTACCGATGACATCAAGGGGAAACAGGTATGTGTTAGTAGTTGGAGACTACTTCACCAAGTTTGTAAACCTGTATCCACTCCATAACCAGACAGCCAAATCTGTAGCACAGTGTTTGTTTGAGGATTATGTGTTGTTGCATGGCATTCCAGAAACTATCCACAGTGACCAGGGCAGGCAATTTGAGGCTGAGATCATTCAGAAACTGTGCCAGCTTCTAGGAATTAAGAAAACACATACCACGCCTTATAACCCGAAGTCAGATGGGATGATTGAACGCTTTAATAGGACTCTTATAGACCAGCTGTCCAAGTTGCTGCTTACACACGGTGGTGAGTGGGATCAATATGTTAAACAGCTGGCATTTGCATACAACACTTCGGTCCACGTCTGCACGAACTATACCCCTTATTTTCTGACTCATGGACGGGAGGCCCGTGTCCCTGTAGATGTGTTACTGTCTTCTCAGATAGGACATCCTGAGCCCTCTGGGTCACATGAGGATTTTGCAACGTCATTGGTGGAAAAGCTAAGGACTGCTTTTAGCGGAGCCAGGCTGCGTGGCGCTGAGGCACATGAGAGACAAAAACTTTATCATGACAAAGTGGCTCGACATCATCCATATGCAGTGGGAGATCTTGTTTGGCTGCATGATCCAACACAGGACCGCCTCAAGTTGGCTCCCCACTGGCAAGGACCATACAGAGTTCTGGCTGTGTTGGACACTCAAGGGGAATGTGGACTCACCTACCGCATTAGTGACCCCTCTAGCCTGGCAGAACAGATTGTTCATTATGACAGATTAAGACCGTACACGCTTCAGTTGCCCGTAGCCGACTCAGATGCACCCTCAGATTCCACGGCTCCTGTCCTTCGTCTTCAGGGTGCAGGAGCTTCTGAGGCCAGTGTCGCAGATGAGAACCTGGTTGCAGACGACTCAGGTACTGTTGTGGAAGCTGGAACTGAGAACTCACAATACAACATGTCTCGCTCAGGGAGCGTTTGGAGACCACCGGTTCATTTCAAGGACTTTGTTACATATCATTGAGATATGTATCATATATATAATTTTTTTGTTTTGTTTAAAAGGAAGCCATGTTAAGTGTTAAATATGTGTGGCACTTCTGGCTGGGGGGGCTTTAAAATATATATTATTCACCATCAGAAAAAAAAACAAAACAAAAAAAAATTAAAATGTGAAACTTTTGTTTTGTTCTGCAAAGTGTACGGTTCTGATGCTTATATACTATGATGTATCAGTAGTATCTGGTGTACAACAGACTAGTATAGCATTGGCCTGCCTGTTGGGACTGTACACTGTTATTTCAGGGAATTATGGTGTCAGGGTTTTGCTTTGAACAGTTATTGCCGTAGTGTGCCACGGTTCTGAAACGTGGACGTTTCTTTTCGCGGGGTGGGAAGTATGTAAAAGAGTTAATGTGTTCGATAAACTGTGTTCCGGTGATTTTGTTTTGAAGGAGCCAGACCGGAAGTCTGCGCCGTGATGTGGTTGTAAAAGGGAAGGGTAGAGAAGGGTAATAAAGACGGCGGCTGTGCCAGTTCCGCAGAAACGCTCCATGTCCTTATTTTGTACATTACAAAGTATAGGCGCGCAAACGGGACCCTCGGTTACATGTGTTTTAATGATTCTGCGGAGTATGACCAATATTTCAGTCCAGGTTTGAAGAGTTGTGTGTCTCAATCAGCGCACTAACACTACTTCGCGCACTATGTTTCAGTGCGTTTACATTGACTTTTGTGCCAAAAACTCAGTGCACTGAAAGTACCCGGATGCTGCCCTAAACCCGCCCATAAATGCAGTGTGGAATGATGGACACTTCGCGCACTAAATCGACGCCATTTTTCTGACGTAGCGGAAGAGGATGGACTTTCCATCAGTTTACCAGGTAAATAATGGCGGAGTTTAACGCCGGTCCAGGCGGGGATTCATTTGTATAAATGTAAGTATTAAATTATTCCATTATGATTGTGATGTATACTGCAGCCTGACGACAGTTATGGATCTGACCATTTGTCAGACTCGGTAGTTAGCACCGTAGCTTAGCACACTGTTAGCAGTTTTTATCCGCTGTAGTGGACGTATACAGGTTATATGTGTTATAAATGATGAATGTTATAGGTTCTGTATGTTCATTCATCCTTGTTGAACGTCCAGATGAAGCATTGTGGTGTTTATAACGTAAACTATTAATACCGATATAGCGCCAGTTTTTAGAGAGCGGTCCGTTACTATGGTTACCACTGATGCCATAAATCTGCATCGTATCGTCAGATCTGAACTGCTGAGACTGAACAGTTCTGATTGAAAATCCATCGAGTGTGTGTGTGTGTGTGTGTGTGTGTGTGTGTGTGTGTGTTTAGTTTACGTTGTAGTTGGTGTCATGTAATATTTACTGAATGTTTCGTGTGTTTTGTGTATGGTAATAAATGAATTACAAAATATATGATTATATTAGAAAAATGTAAAGAGAAGTTCGTTGTAGATCTTCATCATATAGAGACACAATTTGTTTCCCATTCGCCCAATTATTTATTGTTTAGATATAAATGCAGTCATGATCTGGGGAGTAACACATCATTACCATCCTCTGCCTCTCATCAGCCTCACAGACGGTTCCTGGAGATGCTGCTGGTTCTCCTGCTGGTTGTTCCCCAGCTGCCCTCCTGACATCTTCATCATCATCTTCATCATCATCATCATCATCATCATCATCATCTGGCTCCAGAAGGTCACCGCTGCTCATGCAGATGTTGTGGAGGACGGTGGACGGAGCTCCACCTGGTCTCTAGGATCCTGAAAGACGGACCTCCGCCTGGTCTCTAGGATCCTGAAAGACGGACCTCCACCTGGTCTCTAGGATCCTGAAAGACGGACCTCCACCTGGTCTCTAGGATCCTGAAAGACGGACCTCCACCTGGTCTCTAGGATCCTGAAAGACGGACCTCCACCTGGTCTCTAGGGTCCTGAAAGACGGACCTCCACCTGGTCTCTAGGATCCTGAAAGACGGACCTCCACCTGGTCTCTAGGGTCCTGAAAGACGGACCTCCACCTGGTCTCTAGGGTCCTGAAAGACGGACCTCCACCTGGTCTCTAGGATCCTGAAAGACGGACCTCCACCTGGTCTCTAGGATCCTGAAAGACGGACCTCCACCTGGTCTCTAGGGTCCTGAAAGACGGACCTCCACCTGGTCTCTAGGATCCTGAAAGACGGACCTCCACCTGGTCTCTAGGATCCTGAAAGACGGACCTCCACCTGGTCTCTAGGGTCCTGAAAGACGGACCTCCACCTGGTCTCTAGGATCCTGAAAGACGGACCTCCACCTGGTCTCTAGGATCCTGAAAGACGGACCTCCACCTGGTCTCTAGGATCCTGAAAGACGGACCTCCACCTGGTCTCTAGGATCCTGAAAGACGGACCTCCACCTGGTCTCTAGGATCCTGAAAGACGGACCTCCACCTGGTCTCTAGGGTCCTGAAAGACTGACCTCCACCTGGTCTCTAGGATCCTGAAAGACGGACCTCCACCTGGTCTCTAGGGTCCTGAAAGACGGACCTCCACCTGGTCTCTAGGATCCTGAAAGACGGACCTCCACCTGGTCTCTAGGATCCTGAAAGACGGACCTCCACCTGGTCTCTAGGATCCTGAAAGACTGACCTCCACCTGGTCTCTAGGATCCTGAAAGACGGACCTCCACCTGGTCTCTGGGATCCTGAAAGACGGACCCGCCTGGTCTCTAGGATCCTGAAAGACGGAGCTCCACCTGGTCTCTAGGATCCTGAAAGACGGACCCGCCTGGTCTCTAGGATCCTGAAAGACGGAGCTCCACCTGGTCTCTAGGATCCTGAGAGACGGACCTCCACCTGGTCTCTAGGATCCTGAAAGACGGACCTCCACCTGGTCTCTGGGATCCTGAAAGACGGACCTCCACCTGGTCTCTAGGATCCTGAAAGACGGACCTCCACCTGGTCTCTAGGATCCTGAAAGACGGACCTCCACCTGGTCTCTAGGGTCCTGAAAGACGGACCTCCACCTGGTCTCTAGGATCCTGAAAGACGGAGCTCCACCTGGTCTCTAGGATCCTGAAAGACGGAGCTCCACCTGGTCTCTAGGATCCTGAAAGACGGACCTCCACCTGGTCTCTAGGGTCCTGAAAGACGGACCTCCACCTGGTCTCTAGGGTCCTGAAAGACGGACCTCCACCTGGTCTCTAGGATCCTGAAAGACGGACCTCCACCTGGTCTCTAGGATCCTGAAAGACGGACCTCCACCTGGTCTCTAGGATCCTGAAAGACGGACCTCCACCTGGTCTCTAGGATCCTGAAAGACGGACCTCCACCTGGTCTCTGGGATCCTGAAAGACGGACCTCCACCTGGTCTCTAGGGTCCTGAAAGACGGACCTCCACCTGGTCTCTAGGATCCTGAAAGACGGAGCTCCACCTGGTCTCTAGGGTCCTGAAAGACGGACCTCCACCTGGTCTCTAGGATCCTGAAAGACGGACCTCCACCTGGTCTCTGGGATCCTGAAAGACGGACCTCCACCTGGTCTCTAGGATCCTGAAAGACGGAGCTCCACCTGGTCTCTAGGATCCTGAAAGACGGACCTCCACCTGGTCTCTAGGATCCTGAGAGACGGACCCGCCTGGTCTCTAGGATCCTGAAAGACGGAGCTCCACCTGGTCTCTAGGATCCTGAAAGACGGACCTCCACCTGGTCTCTAGGATCCTGAGAGACGGACCCGCCTGGTCTCTAGGATCCTGAAAGACGGACCTCCACCTGGTCTCTAGGATCCTGAAAGACGGACCTCCACCTGGTCTCTGGGATCCTGAAAGACGGACCTCCACCTGGTCTCTAGGGTCCTGAAAGACGGACCTCCACCTGGTCTCTAGGATCCTGAAAGACGGACCTCCACCTAGTCTCTAGGATCCTGAAAGACGGACCTCCACCTGGTCTCTAGGATCCTGAAAGACGGAGCTCCACCTGGTCTCTAGGGTCCTGAAAGACGGACCTCCACCTGGTCTCTAGGATCCTGAAAGACGGACCTCCACCTGGTCTCTGGGATCCTGAAAGACGGACCTCCACCTGGTCTCTAGGATCCTGAAAGACGGAGCTCCACCTGGTCTCTAGGATCCTGAAAGACGGACCTCCACCTGGTCTCTAGGATCCTGAGAGACGGACCTCCACCTGGTCTCTAGGATCCTGAAAGACGGACCTCCACCTGGTCTCTAGGATCCTGAAAGACGGACCTCCACCTGGTCTCTGGGATCCTGAAAGACGGACCTCCACCTGGTCTCTAGGGTCCTGAAAGACGGACCTCCACCTGGTCTCTAGGATCCTGAAAGACGGAGCTCCACCTGGTCTCTAGGGTCCTGAAAGACGGACCTCCACCTGGTCTCTGGGATCCTGAAAGACGGACCTCCACCTGGTCTCTAGGGTCCTGAAAGACGGAGCTCCACCTGGTCTCTAGGATCCTGAAAGACAGACCTCCACCTGGTCTCTAGGATCCTGAAAGACGGACCTCCACCTGGTCTCTAGGATCCTGAAAGACGGAGCTCCACCTGGTCTCTAGGATCCTGAAAGACGGAGCTCCACCTGGTCTCTAGGATCCTGAGAGACGGACCCGCCTGGTCTCTAGGATCCTGAAAGACGGACCTCCACCTGGTCTCTAGGGTCCTGAAAGACAGACCTCCACCTGGTCTCTAGGATCCTGAAAGACGGACCTCCACCTGGTCTCTGGGATCCTGAAAGACGGACCTCCACCTGGTCTCTAGGATCCTGAAAGACGGAGCTCCACCTGGTCTCTAGGATCCTGAAAGACGGACCTCCACCTGGTCTCTAGGATCCTGAAAGACGGACCTCCACCTGGTCTCTAGGATCCTGAAAGACGGACCTCCACCTGGTCTCTAGGGTCCTGAAAGACGGACCTCCACCTGGTCTCTAGGGTCCTGAAAGACGGACCTCCACCTGGTCTCTAGGATCCTGAAAGACGGACCTCCACCTGGTCTCTGGGATCCTGAAAGACGGACCTCCACCTGGTCTCTGGGATCCTGAAAGACGGACCTCCACCTGGTCTCTAGGGTCCTGAAAGACGGACCTCCACCTGGTCTCTAGGATCCTGAAAGACGGACCTCCACCTGGTCTCTGGGATCCTGAAAGACGGACCTCCACCTGGTCTCTAGGATCCTGAAAGACGGAGCTCCACCTGGTCTCTAGGATCCTGAAAGACGGACCTCCACCTGGTCTCTAGGATCCTGAGAGACGGACCCGCCTGGTCTCTAGGATCCTGAAAGACGGACCTCCACCTGGTCTCTAGGATCCTGAAAGACGGACCTCCACCTGGTCTCTAGGGTCCTGAAAGACGGACCTCCACCTGGTCTCTGGGATCCTGAAAGACGGACCTCCACCTGGTCTCTAGGGTCCTGAAAGACGGACCTCCACCTGGTCTCTAGGATCCTGAAAGACGGACCTCCACCTGGTCTCTGGGATCGTGAAAGACGGACCTCCACCTGGTCTCTAGGATCCTGAAAGACGGAGCTCCACCTGGTCTCTAGGGTCCTGAAAGACGGACCTCCACCTGGTCTCTAGTATCCTGAAAGACGGACCTCCGCCTGGTCTCTAGGATCCTGAAAGACGGACCTCCACCTGGTCTCTAGGATCCTGAAAGACGGAGCTCCACCTGGTCTCTAGGATCCTGAAAGACGGAGCTCCACCTGGTCTCTAGGATCCTGAAAGACGGACCTCCGCCTGGTCTCTAGGGTCCTGAAAGACGGACCTCCACCTGGTCTCTAGGATCCTGAAAGACGGACCTCCACCTGGTCTCTAGGACCCTGAAAGACGGACCTCCACCTGGTCTCTAGGATCCTGAAAGACGGACCTCCACCTGGTCTCTGGGATCCAGAAAGACGGACCTCCACCTGGTCTCTAGGATCCTGAAAGACGGACCTCCACCTAGTCTCTAGGATCCTGAAAGACGGACCTCCACCTGGTCTCTAGGATCCTGAAAGACGGACCTCCACCTGGTCTCTAGGATCCTGAAAGACGGAGCTCCACCTGGTCTCTAGGATCCTGAAAGACGGAGCTCCACCTGGTCTCTAGGATCCTGAAAGACGGAGCTCCACCTGGTTTCTAGGATCCTGAAAGACGGACCTCCACCTGGTCTCTAGGATCCTGAAAGACGGAGCTCCACCTGGTCTCTAGGATCCTGAAAGACGGAGCTCCACCTGGTCTCTAGGATCCTGAAAGACGGACCTCCGCCTGGTCTCTAGGGTCCTGAAAGACGGACCTCCACCTGGTCTCTAGGATCCTGAACGACGGAGCTCCACCTGGTCTCTAGGATCCTGAAAGACGGACCTCCACCTGGTCTCTAGGATCCTGAAAGACGGACCTCCGCCTGGTCTCTAGGGTCCTGAAAGACGGACCTCCACCTGGTCTCTAGGATCCTGAAAGACGGACCTCCACCTGGTCTCTAGGATCCTGAAAGACGGACCTCCACCTGGTCTCTAGGATCCTGAAAGACGGAGCTCCACCTGGTCTCTAGGATCCTGAAAGACAGACCTCCACCTGGTCTCTAGGGTCCTGAAAGACGGACCTCCACCTGGTCTCTAGGATCCTGAAAGACGGACCTCCACCTGGTCTCTAGGATCCTGAACGACGGACCTCCACCTGGTCTCTAGGATCCTGAAAGACGGACCTCCACCTGGTCTCCAGGATCCTGAAAGACGGACCTCCACCTGGTCTCTAGGATCCTGAAAGACGGACCTCCACCTGGTCTCTAGGGTCCTGAAAGACGGACCTCCACCTGGTCTCTAGGGTCCTGAAAGACGGACCTCCACCTGGTCTCTAGGATCCTGAAAGACGGAGCTCCACCTGGTCTCTAGGATCCTGAAAGACGGAGCTCCACCTGGTCTCTAGGATCCTGAAAGACGGACCTCCACCTGGTCTCTAGGATCCTGAAAGACGGACCTCCACCTGGTCTCTAGGATCCTGAAAGACGGACCTCCACCTGGTCTCTAGGATCCTGAAAGACGGACCTCCACCTGGTCTCTCGGATCCTGAAAGACGGACCTCCACCTGGTCTCTAGGATCCTGAAAGACGGACCTCCACCTGGTCTCTAGGATCCTGAAAGACGGAGCTCCACCTGGTCTCTAGGATCCTGAAAGACGGACCTCCACCTGGTCTCTAGGGTCCTGAAAGACGGACCTCCACCTGGTCTCTCGGATCCTGAAAGACGGACCTCCACCTGGTCTCTGGGATCCTGAAAGACGGAGCTCCACCTGGTCTCTAGGATCCTGAAAGACGGAGCTCCACCTGGTCTCTCGGATCCTGAAAGACGGACCTCCACCTGGTCTCTAGGATCCTGAAAGACGGACCTCCACCTGGTCTCTAGGATCCTGAAAGACGGACCTCCACCTGGTCTCTAGGATCCTGAAAGACGGACCTCCACCTGGTCTCTAGGATCCTGAAAGACGGACCTCCACCTGGTCTCTAGGATCCTGAAAGACGGACCTCCACCTGGTCTCTAGGGTCCTGAAAGACGGACCTCCACCTGGTCTCTGGGATCCTGAAAGACGGACCTCCACCTGGTCTCTAGGGTCCTGAAAGACGGACCTCCACCTGGTCTCTAGGATCCTGAAAGACGGACCTCCACCTGGTCTCTGGGATCCTGAAAGACGGACCTCCACCTGGTCTCTAGGATCCTGAAAGACGGAGCTCCACCTGGTCTCTAGGGTCCTGAAAGACGGACCTCCACCTGGTCTCTAGTATCCTGAAAGACGGACCTCCACCTGGTCTCTAGGATCCTGAAAGACGGAGCTCCACCTGGTCTCTAGGATCCTGAAAGACGGAGCTCCACCTGGTCTCTAGGATCCTGAAAGACGGACCTCCGCCTGGTCTCTAGGGTCCTGAAAGACGGACCTCCACCTGGTCTCTAGGATCCTGAAAGACGGACCTCCACCTGGTCTCTAGGACCCTGAAAGACGGACCTCCACCTGGTCTCTAGGATCCTGAAAGACGGACCTCCACCTGGTCTCTGGGATCCTGAAAGACGGACCTCCACCTGGTCTCTAGGATCCTGAAAGACGGACCTCCACCTGGTCTCTAGGATCCTGAAAGACGGACCTCCACCTGGTCTCTAGGGTCCTGAAAGACGGACCTCCACCTGGTCTCTAGGATCCTGAAAGACGGACCTCCACCTGGTCTCTAGGGTCCTGAAAGACGGACCTCCACCTGGTCTCTAGGGTCCTGAAAGACGGACCTCCACCTGGTCTCTAGGATCCTGAAAGACGGACCTCCACCTGGTCTCTAGGATCCTGAAAGACGGACCTCCACCTGGTCTCTAGGGTCCTGAAAGACGGACCTCCACCTGGTCTCTAGGATCCTGAAAGACGGACCTCCACCTGGTCTCTAGGATCCTGAAAGACGGACCTCCACCTGGTCTCTAGGGTCCTGAAAGACGGACCTCCACCTGGTCTCTAGGATCCTGAAAGACGGACCTCCACCTGGTCTCTAGGATCCTGAAAGACGGACCTCCACCTGGTCTCTAGGATCCTGAAAGACGGACCTCCACCTGGTCTCTAGGATCCTGAAAGACGGACCTCCACCTGGTCTCTAGGATCCTGAAAGACGGACCTCCACCTGGTCTCTAGGGTCCTGAAAGACTGACCTCCACCTGGTCTCTAGGATCCTGAAAGACGGACCTCCACCTGGTCTCTAGGGTCCTGAAAGACGGACCTCCACCTGGTCTCTAGGATCCTGAAAGACGGACCTCCACCTGGTCTCTAGGATCCTGAAAGACGGACCTCCACCTGGTCTCTAGGATCCTGAAAGACTGACCTCCACCTGGTCTCTAGGATCCTGAAAGACGGACCTCCACCTGGTCTCTGGGATCCTGAAAGACGGACCCGCCTGGTCTCTAGGATCCTGAAAGACGGAGCTCCACCTGGTCTCTAGGATCCTGAAAGACGGACCCGCCTGGTCTCTAGGATCCTGAAAGACGGAGCTCCACCTGGTCTCTAGGATCCTGAGAGACGGACCTCCACCTGGTCTCTAGGATCCTGAAAGACGGACCTCCACCTGGTCTCTGGGATCCTGAAAGACGGACCTCCACCTGGTCTCTAGGATCCTGAAAGACGGACCTCCACCTGGTCTCTAGGATCCTGAAAGACGGACCTCCACCTGGTCTCTAGGGTCCTGAAAGACGGACCTCCACCTGGTCTCTAGGATCCTGAAAGACGGAGCTCCACCTGGTCTCTAGGATCCTGAAAGACGGAGCTCCACCTGGTCTCTAGGATCCTGAAAGACGGACCTCCACCTGGTCTCTAGGGTCCTGAAAGACGGACCTCCACCTGGTCTCTAGGGTCCTGAAAGACGGACCTCCACCTGGTCTCTAGGATCCTGAAAGACGGACCTCCACCTGGTCTCTAGGATCCTGAAAGACGGACCTCCACCTGGTCTCTAGGATCCTGAAAGACGGACCTCCACCTGGTCTCTAGGATCCTGAAAGACGGACCTCCACCTGGTCTCTGGGATCCTGAAAGACGGACCTCCACCTGGTCTCTAGGGTCCTGAAAGACGGACCTCCACCTGGTCTCTAGGATCCTGAAAGACGGAGCTCCACCTGGTCTCTAGGGTCCTGAAAGACGGACCTCCACCTGGTCTCTAGGATCCTGAAAGACGGACCTCCACCTGGTCTCTGGGATCCTGAAAGACGGACCTCCACCTGGTCTCTAGGATCCTGAAAGACGGAGCTCCACCTGGTCTCTAGGATCCTGAAAGACGGACCTCCACCTGGTCTCTAGGATCCTGAGAGACGGACCCGCCTGGTCTCTAGGATCCTGAAAGACGGAGCTCCACCTGGTCTCTAGGATCCTGAAAGACGGACCTCCACCTGGTCTCTAGGATCCTGAGAGACGGACCCGCCTGGTCTCTAGGATCCTGAAAGACGGACCTCCACCTGGTCTCTAGGATCCTGAAAGACGGACCTCCACCTGGTCTCTGGGATCCTGAAAGACGGACCTCCACCTGGTCTCTAGGGTCCTGAAAGACGGACCTCCACCTGGTCTCTAGGATCCTGAAAGACGGACCTCCACCTAGTCTCTAGGATCCTGAAAGACGGACCTCCACCTGGTCTCTAGGATCCTGAAAGACGGAGCTCCACCTGGTCTCTAGGGTCCTGAAAGACGGACCTCCACCTGGTCTCTAGGATCCTGAAAGACGGACCTCCACCTGGTCTCTGGGATCCTGAAAGACGGACCTCCACCTGGTCTCTAGGATCCTGAAAGACGGAGCTCCACCTGGTCTCTAGGATCCTGAAAGACGGACCTCCACCTGGTCTCTAGGATCCTGAGAGACGGACCTCCACCTGGTCTCTAGGATCCTGAAAGACGGACCTCCACCTGGTCTCTAGGATCCTGAAAGACGGACCTCCACCTGGTCTCTGGGATCCTGAAAGACGGACCTCCACCTGGTCTCTAGGGTCCTGAAAGACGGACCTCCACCTGGTCTCTAGGATCCTGAAAGACGGAGCTCCACCTGGTCTCTAGGGTCCTGAAAGACGGACCTCCACCTGGTCTCTGGGATCCTGAAAGACGGACCTCCACCTGGTCTCTAGGGTCCTGAAAGACGGAGCTCCACCTGGTCTCTAGGATCCTGAAAGACAGACCTCCACCTGGTCTCTAGGATCCTGAAAGACGGACCTCCACCTGGTCTCTAGGATCCTGAAAGACGGAGCTCCACCTGGTCTCTAGGATCCTGAAAGACGGAGCTCCACCTGGTCTCTAGGATCCTGAGAGACGGACCCGCCTGGTCTCTAGGATCCTGAAAGACGGACCTCCACCTGGTCTCTAGGGTCCTGAAAGACAGACCTCCACCTGGTCTCTAGGATCCTGAAAGACGGACCTCCACCTGGTCTCTGGGATCCTGAAAGACGGACCTCCACCTGGTCTCTAGGATCCTGAAAGACGGAGCTCCACCTGGTCTCTAGGATCCTGAAAGACGGACCTCCACCTGGTCTCTAGGGTCCTGAAAGACGGACCTCCACCTGGTCTCTAGGGTCCTGAAAGACGGACCTCCACCTGGTCTCTAGGATCCTGAAAGACGGACCTCCACCTGGTCTCTAGGGTCCTGAAAGACGGACCTCCACCTGGTCTCTAGGGTCCTGAAAGACGGACCTCCACCTGGTCTCTAGGATCCTGAAAGACGGACCTCCACCTGGTCTCTGGGATCCTGAAAGACGGACCTCCACCTGGTCTCTGGGATCCTGAAAGACGGACCTCCACCTGGTCTCTAGGGTCCTGAAAGACGGACCTCCACCTGGTCTCTAGGATCCTGAAAGACGGACCTCCACCTGGTCTCTGGGATCCTGAAAGACGGACCTCCACCTGGTCTCTAGGATCCTGAAAGACGGAGCTCCACCTGGTCTCTAGGATCCTGAAAGACGGACCTCCACCTGGTCTCTAGGATCCTGAGAGACGGACCCGCCTGGTCTCTAGGATCCTGAAAGACGGACCTCCACCTGGTCTCTAGGATCCTGAAAGACGGACCTCCACCTGGTCTCTAGGGTCCTGAAAGACGGACCTCCACCTGGTCTCTGGGATCCTGAAAGACGGACCTCCACCTGGTCTCTAGGGTCCTGAAAGACGGACCTCCACCTGGTCTCTAGGATCCTGAAAGACGGACCTCCACCTGGTCTCTGGGATCGTGAAAGACGGACCTCCACCTGGTCTCTAGGATCCTGAAAGACGGAGCTCCACCTGGTCTCTAGGGTCCTGAAAGACGGACCTCCACCTGGTCTCTAGTATCCTGAAAGACGGACCTCCGCCTGGTCTCTAGGATCCTGAAAGACGGACCTCCACCTGGTCTCTAGGATCCTGAAAGACGGAGCTCCACCTGGTCTCTAGGATCCTGAAAGACGGAGCTCCACCTGGTCTCTAGGATCCTGAAAGACGGACCTCCGCCTGGTCTCTAGGGTCCTGAAAGACGGACCTCCACCTGGTCTCTAGGATCCTGAAAGACGGACCTCCACCTGGTCTCTAGGACCCTGAAAGACGGACCTCCACCTGGTCTCTAGGATCCTGAAAGACGGACCTCCACCTGGTCTCTGGGATCCAGAAAGACGGACCTCCACCTGGTCTCTAGGATCCTGAAAGACGGACCTCCACCTAGTCTCTAGGATCCTGAAAGACGGACCTCCACCTGGTCTCTAGGATCCTGAAAGACGGACCTCCACCTGGTCTCTAGGATCCTGAAAGACGGAGCTCCACCTGGTCTCTAGGATCCTGAAAGACGGAGCTCCACCTGGTCTCTAGGATCCTGAAAGACGGAGCTCCACCTGGTTTCTAGGATCCTGAAAGACGGACCTCCACCTGGTCTCTAGGATCCTGAAAGACGGAGCTCCACCTGGTCTCTAGGATCCTGAAAGACGGAGCTCCACCTGGTCTCTAGGATCCTGAAAGACGGACCTCCGCCTGGTCTCTAGGGTCCTGAAAGACGGACCTCCACCTGGTCTCTAGGATCCTGAACGACGGAGCTCCACCTGGTCTCTAGGATCCTGAAAGACGGACCTCCACCTGGTCTCTAGGATCCTGAAAGACGGACCTCCGCCTGGTCTCTAGGGTCCTGAAAGACGGACCTCCACCTGGTCTCTAGGATCCTGAAAGACGGACCTCCACCTGGTCTCTAGGATCCTGAAAGACGGACCTCCACCTGGTCTCTAGGATCCTGAAAGACGGAGCTCCACCTGGTCTCTAGGATCCTGAAAGACAGACCTCCACCTGGTCTCTAGGGTCCTGAAAGACGGACCTCCACCTGGTCTCTAGGATCCTGAAAGACGGACCTCCACCTGGTCTCTAGGATCCTGAACGACGGACCTCCACCTGGTCTCTAGGATCCTGAAAGACGGACCTCCACCTGGTCTCCAGGATCCTGAAAGACGGACCTCCACCTGGTCTCTAGGATCCTGAAAGACGGACCTCCACCTGGTCTCTAGGGTCCTGAAAGACGGACCTCCACCTGGTCTCTAGGGTCCTGAAAGACGGACCTCCACCTGGTCTCTAGGATCCTGAAAGACGGAGCTCCACCTGGTCTCTAGGATCCTGAAAGACGGAGCTCCACCTGGTCTCTAGGATCCTGAAAGACGGACCTCCACCTGGTCTCTAGGATCCTGAAAGACGGACCTCCACCTGGTCTCTAGGATCCTGAAAGACGGACCTCCACCTGGTCTCTAGGATCCTGAAAGACGGACCTCCACCTGGTCTCTCGGATCCTGAAAGACGGACCTCCACCTGGTCTCTAGGATCCTGAAAGACGGACCTCCACCTGGTCTCTAGGATCCTGAAAGACGGAGCTCCACCTGGTCTCTAGGATCCTGAAAGACGGACCTCCACCTGGTCTCTAGGGTCCTGAAAGACGGACCTCCACCTGGTCTCTCGGATCCTGAAAGACGGACCTCCACCTGGTCTCTGGGATCCTGAAAGACGGAGCTCCACCTGGTCTCTAGGATCCTGAAAGACGGAGCTCCACCTGGTCTCTCGGATCCTGAAAGACGGACCTCCACCTGGTCTCTAGGATCCTGAAAGACGGACCTCCACCTGGTCTCTAGGATCCTGAAAGACGGACCTCCACCTGGTCTCTAGGATCCTGAAAGACGGACCTCCACCTGGTCTCTAGGATCCTGAAAGACGGACCTCCACCTGGTCTCTAGGATCCTGAAAGACGGACCTCCACCTGGTCTCTAGGGTCCTGAAAGACGGACCTCCACCTGGTCTCTGGGATCCTGAAAGACGGACCTCCACCTGGTCTCTAGGGTCCTGAAAGACGGACCTCCACCTGGTCTCTAGGATCCTGAAAGACGGACCTCCACCTGGTCTCTGGGATCCTGAAAGACGGACCTCCACCTGGTCTCTAGGATCCTGAAAGACGGAGCTCCACCTGGTCTCTAGGGTCCTGAAAGACGGACCTCCACCTGGTCTCTAGTATCCTGAAAGACGGACCTCCACCTGGTCTCTAGGATCCTGAAAGACGGAGCTCCACCTGGTCTCTAGGATCCTGAAAGACGGAGCTCCACCTGGTCTCTAGGATCCTGAAAGACGGACCTCCGCCTGGTCTCTAGGGTCCTGAAAGACGGACCTCCACCTGGTCTCTAGGATCCTGAAAGACGGACCTCCACCTGGTCTCTAGGACCCTGAAAGACGGACCTCCACCTGGTCTCTAGGATCCTGAAAGACGGACCTCCACCTGGTCTCTGGGATCCAGAAAGACGGACCTCCACCTGGTCTCTAGGATCCTGAAAGACGGACCTCCACCTAGTCTCTAGGATCCTGAAAGACGGACCTCCACCTGGTCTCTAGGATCCTGAAAGACGGACCTCCACCTGGTCTCTAGGATCCTGAAAGACGGAGCTCCACCTGGTCTCTAGGATCCTGAAAGACGGAGCTCCACCTGGTCTCTAGGGTCCTGAAAGACGGACCTCCACCTGGTTTCTAGGATCCTGAAAGACGGACCTCCACCTGGTCTCTAGGATCCTGAAAGACGGAGCTCCACCTGGTCTCTAGGATCCTGAAAGACGGAGCTCCACCTGGTCTCTAGGATCCTGAAAGACGGACCTCCGCCTGGTCTCTAGGGTCCTGAAAGACGGACCTCCACCTGGTCTCTAGGATCCTGAACGACGGAGCTCCACCTGGTCTCTAGGATCCTGAAAGACGGACCTCCACCTGGTCTCTAGGATCCTGAAAGACGGACCTCCGCCTGGTCTCTAGGGTCCTGAAAGACGGACCTCCACCTGGTCTCTAGGATCCTGAAAGACGGACCTCCACCTGGTCTCTAGGATCCTGAAAGACGGAGCTCCACCTGGTCTCTAGGATCCTGAAAGACGGAGCTCCACCTGGTCTCTAGGATCCTGAAAGACGGACCTCCACCTGGTCTCTAGGATCCTGAAAGACGGACCTCCACCTGGTCTCTAGGGTCCTGAAAGACGGACCTCCACCTGGTCTCTAGGATCCTGAAAGACGGACCTCCACCTGGTCTCTAGGATCCTGAACGACGGACCTCCACCTGGTCTCTAGGATCCTGAAAGACGGACCTCCACCTGGTCTCCAGGATCCTGAAAGACGGACCTCCACCTGGTCTCTAGGGTCCTGAAAGACGGACCTCCACCTGGTCTCTAGGGTCCTGAAAGACGGACCTCCACCTGGTCTCTCGGATCCTGAAAGACGGACCTCCACCTGGTCTCTAGGATCCTGAAAGACGGACCTCCACCTGGTCTCTAGGATCCTGAAAGACGGAGCTCCACCTGGTCTCTAGGATCCTGAAAGACGGACCTCCACCTGGTCTCTAGGGTCCTGAAAGACGGACCTCCACCTGGTCTCTCGGATCCTGAAAGACGGACCTCCACCTGGTCTCTGGGATCCTGAAAGACGGAGCTCCACCTGGTCTCTAGGATCCTGAAAGACGGAGCTCCACCTGGTCTCTCGGATCCTGAAAGACGGACCTCCACCTGGTCTCTAGGATCCTGAAAGACGGACCTCCACCTGGTCTCTAGGATCCTGAAAGACGGACCTCCACCTGGTCTCTAGGATCCTGAAAGACGGACCTCCACCTGGTCTCTAGGATCCTGAAAGACGGACCTCCACCTGGTCTCTAGGATCCTGAAAGACGGACCTCCACCTGGTCTCTAGGATCCTGAAAGACGGACCTCCACCTGGTCTCTAGGATCCTGAAAGACGGAGCTCCACCTGGTCTCTCGGATCCTGAAAGACGGACCTCCACCTGGTCTCTAGGATCCTGAAAGACGGACCTCCACCTGGTCTCTAGGATCCTGAAAGACGGAGCTCCACCTGGTCTCTAGGATCCTGAAAGACGGACCTCCACCTGGTCTCTAGGGTCCTGAAAGACGGACCTCCACCTGGTCTCTCGGATCCTGAAAGACGGACCTCCACCTGGTCTCTGGGATCCTGAAAGACGGACCTCCACCTGGTCTCTAGGATCCTGAAAGACGGAGCTCCACCTGGTCTCTAGGATCCTGAAAGATGGACCTCCACCTGGTCTCTAGGATCCTGAAAGACGGACCTCCACCTGGTCTCTGGGATCCTGAAAGACGGACCTCCACCTGGTCTCTGGGATCCTGAAAGACGGACCTCCACCTGGTCTCTAGGATCCTGAAAGACGGAGCTCCACCTGGTCTCTAGGATCCTGAAAGACGGACCTCCACCTGGTCTCTGGGATCCAGAAAGACGGACCTCCACCTGGTCTCTCGGATCCTGAAAGACGGACCTCCACCTGGTCTCTAGGATCCTGAAAGACCTCTCCACACACACCTGGCTTCTGACAGGCAGCAGGTGAAGCGAGCTTGCAGGTGGATTCAGACAGGCTGCCTGAGGAGCGTCATGAGGAAGATGGACCGCTACAAGCAGGAGGAGATTCAATAAAATGTTTCTGTAACAACTTTGCTGCATCTCTGTGTCTGAGCATCTTCTTTACAGCATTACATTCCCTACATTATCATTTATAATCCCTTTCCTGTTGCCAGATGTGCACAGCATCAGAGTAAACACCAGTTAAAACATGTGTTTCATGTAAAGGACATTTTTATACTGACAATATCTTTGCATATTTAAAAGCTGTTTTATTAGTGTTTTGATTTAAACTTTATGATACTAATAAGCATGAGGGAGACATGCAGAGACACATGACAGTCTGATGTTGCTTTATATAGTTAACAACTGAGATAGATCCCTCTAGTGTAGGCCATCATATATGATGATATGATACATAAAGTTATGTTTGCTGGATTTGTTCATTTATTTATTACAACTTCCTAAAAAGAATTTAGTGGGACGAACCGTCTCTGAAACGATGAGCCAACAATGAAGCAGGACTGGCAACAGGTCCGCACTCTGGGTACGTATGCAGGCGGGTCATACACGTTAGAAATAAATAAATATACGTACCAATTCATGTTCAGCCAATCAGAGGAGGATCCTTCGTCACCTTTAATGCGATAGAGTTTCATGAGAAGCAAATTCATTCTCGTAATTTAACAGAAGAGTTGTGGTCAAATCTAAGTTCGTCTCTACCGGTTAGTGCTCTACGTCCATGTTCCATTTGGGACAGTACTAACCCCCCGTAGTGCACACTACACACTGCATTCCAGCGCACTAACGAACTGAGACACAGACACAGTGTTTTTGTCCTGGTCTAATGTGGTCTAGTTTTCCAAATATTCAGTGGAATCGCCCTTTACACATATTGTGAATCGGAAGCTAACTTCAGCCTCGTAAAAGAAAAGAGGGAGGCCTGTCCCGGCCGGTGTCCGGGGAGAGGGAGGCCAGTCCCGGCCGGTGTCCGGGGAGAGGGAGGCCTGTCCCGGCCGGTGTCCGGGGAGAGGGAGGCCAGTCCCGGCCGGTGTCCGGGGAGAGGGAGGCCTGTCCCGGCCGGTGTCCGGGGAGAGGGAGGCCTGTCCCGGCCGGTGTCCGGGGAGAGGGAGGCCAGTCCCGGCCGGTGTCCGGGGAGAGGGAGGCCTGTCCCGGCCGGTGTCCGGGGAGAGGGAGGCCAGTCCCGGCCGGTGTCCGGGGAGAGGGAGGCCTGTCCCGGCCGGTGTCCGGGGAGAGGGAGGCCAGTCCCGGCCGGTGTCCGGGGAGAGGGAGGCCAGTCCCGGCCGGTGTCCGGGGAGAGGGAGGCCAGTCCCGGCCGGTGTCCGGGGAGAGGGAGGCCTGTCCCGGCCGGTGTCCGGGGAGAGGGAGGCCAGTCCCGGCCGGTGTCCGGGGAGAGGGAGGCCTGTCCCGGCCGGTGTCCGGGGAGAGGGAGGCCTGTCCCGGCCGGTGTCCGGGGAGAGGGAGGCCAGTCCCGGCCGGTGTCCGGGGAGAGGGAGGCCAGTCCCGGCCGGTGTCCGGGGTCCTGTTTCGTCTCTGGTCCCTCTGATCCAGACCAGTTTCTGTTCCATCTGATCCGGACCGGTTTCTGGTCCATCTGATCCGGACCGGTTTCTGGTCCATCTGATCCGGACCGGTTTCTGGTCCATCTGATCCGGACCGGTTTCTGGTCCCTCTGATCCGGACTGGTTTCTGGTTCTTCTGATCCAGACCGGTTCCTGGTCCCTCTGATCCAGACTGGTTTCTGGTTCTTCTGATCCAGACTGGTTTCTGGTCCCACTGGTCCGGACAGGTTCTTGGTCCCTCTGATCCGGAACGGTTTCTGGTCCGTCGGAGCCGGACCGGTTTCTCTGGTCCCCCTCTCTATTTAGGACCTCAGAGGTCTCTGGCAGTCTGGACGCTGTGCGGTGTGGCGGATTTCTCTGGTTCTGGTCCAGACCTTATTCAGTTTTTACTTAATCTGCAAGGTTTTATTCTGGACCATTGGTCCAGGTCTCTGTCTTCAGTTCTTTCATGTCCGGCACGTGATGGTCTCCAGTCTGACCCGGTCTAAACCAGTCTGACCCAGTCTAAACCAGTCTGACCCGGTCTAAACCAGTCTGACCCAGTCTAAACCAGTCTGACACGGTCTAAACCAGTCTGACCCAGTCTAAACCAGTCTGACCCAGTCTAAACCAGTCTGACACGGTCTAAACCAGTCTGACCCAGTCTAAACCAGTCTGACCCAGTCTAAACCAGTCTGACCCGGTCTAAACCAGTCTGACCCGGTCTAAACCAGTCTGACCCAGTCTAAACCAGTCTGACCCGGTCTAAACCAGTCTGACCCAGTCTAAACCAGTCTGACCCGGTCTAAACCAGTCTGACCCAGTCTAAACCAGTCTGACACGGTCTAAACCAGTCTGACCCAGTCTAAACCAGTCTGACCCAGTCTAAACCAGTCTGACCCGGTCTAAACCAGTCTGACCCAGTCTAAACCAGTCTGACCCGGTCTAAACCAGTCTGACCCGGTCTAAACCAGTCTGACCCAGTCTAAACCAGTCTGACCCGGTCTAAACCAGTCTGACCCAGTCTAAACCAGTCTGACCCCAGTCTGACCCAGTCTAAACCAGTCTGACCCCAGTCTGACCCAGTCTAAACCAGTCTGACCCGGTCTAAACCAGTCTGACCCCAGTCTGACCCAGTCTAAACCAGTCTGACCCAGTCTAAACCAGTCTGACACGGTCTAAACCAGTCTGACCCAGTCTAAACCAGTCTGACCCGGTCTAAACCAGTCTGACCCAGTCTAAACCAGTCTGACCCGGTCTAAACCAGTCTGACACGGTCTAAACCAGTCTGACCCAGTCTAAACCAGTCTGACCCAGTCTAAACCAGTCTGACCCGGTCTAAACCAGTCTGACACGGTCTAAACCAGTCTGACCCAGTCTAAACCAGTCTGACCCAGTCTAAACCAGTCTGACCCAGTCTAAACCAGTCTGACCCGGTCTAAACCAGTCTGACACGGTCTAAACCAGTCTGACCCAGTCTAAACCAGTCTGACCCAACCAGTCTGACCCGGTCTAAACCAGTCTGACCCGGTCTAAACCAGTCTGACCCGGTCCAACTCGGGGGGAATTTCTGTCTGGATCGGTGACATGAATGAAGTTGCTGTTGGGTGGCATGATGGGGAAACTGGTTTCCTGCTGACTGGTTTCCGGCTGACTGGTTTCCTGCTGACTGGTTTCCGGCTGACTGGTTTCCTGCTGACTGGTTTCCGGCTGACTGGTTTCCGGCTGACTGGTTTCCTGCTGACTGGTTTCCGGCTGACTGGTTTCCTGCTGACTGGTTTCCGGCTGACTGGTTTCCTGCTGACTGGTTTCCGGCTGACTGGTTTCCGGCTGACTGGTTTCCGGCTGACTGGTTTCCTGCTGACTGGTTTCCGGCTGACTGGTTTCCGGCTGACTGGTTTCCTGCTGACTGGTTTCCGGCTGACTGGTTTCCTGCTGACTGGTTTCCGGCTGACTGGTTTCCTGCTGACTGGTTTCCGGCTGACTGGTTTCCGGCTGACTGGTTTCCTGCTGACTGGTTTCCGGCTGACTGGTTTCCTGCTGACTGGTTTCCGGCTGACTGGTTTCCTGCTGACTGGTTTCCTGGCGACTGGTTTCCTGCTGACTGGTTTCCAGCTGACTGGTTTCCTGCTGACTGGTTTCCGGCTGACTGGTTTCCTGCTGACTGGTTTCCGGCTGACTGGTTTCCTGCTGACTGGTTTCCGGCTGACTGGTTTCCTGCTGACTGGTTTCCTGCTGACTGGTTTCCTGGCGACTGGTTTCCTGCTGACTGGTTTCCGGCTGACTGGTTTCCTGCTGACTGGTTTCCGGCTGACTGGTTTCCTGCTGACTGGTTTCCGGCTGACTGGTTTCCTGCTGACTGGTTTCCGGCTGACTGGTTTCCGGCTGACTGGTTTCCTGCTGACTGGTTTCCGGCTGACTGGTTTCCTGCTGACTGGTTTCCGGCTGACTGGTTTCCTGCTGACTGGTTTCCGGCTGACTGGTTTCCGGCTGACTGGTTTCCTGCTGACTGGTTTCCGGCTGACTGGTTTCCTGCTGACTGGTTTCCGGCTGACTGGTTTCCTGCTGACTGGTTTCCTGGCGACTGGTTTCCTGCTGACTGGTTTCCAGCTGACTGGTTTCCTGCTGACTGGTTTCCGGCTGACTGGTTTCCTGCTGACTGGTTTCCGGCTGACTGGTTTCCTGCTGACTGGTTTCCGGCTGACTGGTTTCCTGCTGACTGGTTTCCTGCTGACTGGTTTCCTGGCGACTGGTTTCCTGCTGACTGGTTTCCGGCTGACTGGTTTCCTGCTGACTGGTTTCCGGCTGACTGGTTTCCTGCTGACTGGTTTCCGGCTGACTGGTTTCCTGGCGACTGGTTTCCGGCTGACTGGTTTCCTGCTGACTGGTTTCCGGCTGACTGGTTTCCGTCTGACTGGTTTCCGGCTGACTGGTTTCCTGCTGACTGGTTTCCGGCTGACTGGTTTCCGACTGACTGGTTTCCTGCTGACTGGTTTCCGGCTGACTGGTTTCCTGACGACTGGTGTCCTGCTGACTGGTTTCCTGCCGACTGGTTTCCTGCTGACTGGTTTCCTGCTGACTGGTTTCCGGTTGACTGGTTTCCTGCTGACTGGTTTACTGCCGACTGGTTTCCTGCTGACTGGTTTCCGGCTGACTGGTTTCCGGCTGACTGGTTTCCTGCTGACTGGTTTCCGGCTGACTTGTTTCCGGCTGACTGGTTTCCTGGCGACTGGTTTCCGGCTGACTGGTTTCCTGCTGACTGGTTTCCGGCTGACTGGTTTCCTGCCGACTGGTTTCCTGCTGACTGGTGTCCTGCTGACTGGTGTCCTGCTGACTGGTTTCCTGCTGACTGGTTTCCTGGCGACTGGTTTCCGGCTGACTGGTTTCCTGCCGACTGGTTTCCTGCTGACTGGTTTCCGGCTGACTGGTTTCCGGCTGACTGGTTTCCTGCTGACTGGTTTCCTGCTGACTGGTTTCCGTCTGACTGGTTTCCGGCTGACTGGTTTCCTGCTGACTGGTTTCCGGCTGACTGGTTTCCGACTGACTGGTTTCCTGCTGACTGGTTTCCGGCTGACTGGTTTCCTGACGACTGGTGTCCTGCTGACTGGTTTCCTGCCGACTGGTTTCCTGCTGACTGGTTTCCTGCTGACTGGTTTCCTGCTGACTGGTTTCGTGGCGACTGGTTTCCGGCTGACTGGTTTCCTGCCGACTGGTTTCCTGCTGACTGGTTTCCGGCTGACTGGTTTCCTGGCGACAGGTTTCCGGCTGACAGGTTTCCGGCTGACTGGTTTCCTGACGACTGGTTTCCTGCTGACTGGTTTCCGGCTGACTGGTTTCCTGCCGACTGGTTTCCTGCTGACTGGTTTCCGGCTGACTGGTTTCCTGCTGACTGGTTTCCTGCCGACTGGTTGCCAGCTGACTGGTTTCCTGCTGACTGGTTTCCGGCTGACTGGTTCCCTGCTGACTGGTGTCCTGCTGACTGGTTTCCTGCTGACTGGTTTCCGGCTGACTGGTTTCCTGCTGACTGGTTTCCTGCTGACTGGTTTCCGGCTGACTGGTTTCTTGCTGACTGGTTTCCGGCTGACTGGTTTCCTGCTGACTGGTTTCCTGCTGACTGGTTTCCTGCCGACTGGTTTCCTCTGACTGGGTTCCTGCTGACTGGTTTCCGGTTGACTGGTTTCCTGCCGACTGGTTTCCGGCTGACTGGTTTCCTGCTGACTGGTTTGCTGCTGACTGGTTTCCTGCTGACTGGTTTCCTGCCGACTGGTTTCCTTCTGACTGGTTTACTGCTGACTGGTTTCCGGCTGACTGGTTTCCTGACGACTGGTTTCCTGCTGACTGGTTTCCTGACGACTGGTTTCCTGCTGACTGGTTTCCGGCTGACTGGTCTCCGGCTGACTGGTTTCCAGCTGACTGGTTTCCTGCCGACTGGTTTCCGGCTGACTGGTTTCCTGCTGACTGGTTTCCGGCTGACTGGTTTCCTGCTGACTGGTGTCCTGCTGACTGGTTTCCGGCTGACTGGTTTCCGGCTGACTGGTTTCCTGCTGACTGGTTTCCGGCTGACTGATTTCCTGCTGACTGGTTTCCGGCTGACTGCTTTCCTGCCGACTGGTTTCCGGCTGACTGCTTTCCGGCTGACTGGTTTCCGGCTGACTGGTTTCCGGCTGTCTGGTTTCCTGCTGACTGGTTTCCGGCTGACTGGTTTCCTGCTGACTGGTTTCCGACTGACTGGTTTCCTTACAACTGGTTTCCTGCTGACTGGTTTCCTGCTGACTGGTGTCCTGCTGACTGGTTTCCGGCTAACTGGTTTCCTGCTGACTGGTTTCCGGCTGACTGGTTTCCGGCTGACTGGTTTCCTGCTGACTGGTTTCCGGCTGACTGGTTTCCTGACGACTGGTTTCCTGCTGACTGGTTTCCGGCTGACTGGTTTCCGGCAGACTGGTTTCCTGCCGACTGGTTTCCTGCTGACTGGTTTCCTGCCGACTGGTTTCCTGCTGACTGGTTTCCGGCTTGCCTGGTTTACTGCCGACTGGTTTCCTGCCGACTGGTTTCCGGCTGACTGGTTTCCGGCTGACTGGTTTCCGGCTGACTGGTTTCCTGCTGACTGGTTTCCGGCTGACTGGTTTCCTGACGACTGGTTTCCTGCTGACTGGTTTCCTGCTGACTGGTTTCCGGCTGACTGGTTTCCGGCTGACTGGTTTCCTGCTGACTGGTTTCCGGCTGACTGGTTTCCTGACGACTGGTTTCCTACTGACTGGTTTCCGGCTGACTGGTTTCCTTACGACTGTTTTCCTGCTGACTGGTTTCCTGCTGACTGGTTTCCTGACGACTGGTGTCCTGCTGACTGGTTTCCGGCTGACTGGTTTCCGGCTGACTGGTTTCCTGACGACTGGTTTCCTGCTGACTGTTTTCCGGCTTGCCTGGTTTACTGCCGACTGGTTTCCTGCCGACTGGTTTCCGGCTGACTGGTTTCCTTACGACTGTTTTCCTGCTGACTGGTTTCCTGCTGACTGGTTTCCGGCTGACTGGTTTCCGGCTGACTGGTTTCCTGCTGACTGGTTTCCGGCTGACTGGTTTCCTGACGACTGGTTTCCTACTGACTGGTTTCCGGCTGACTGGTTTCCTTACGACTGTTTTCCTGCTGACTGGTTTCCTGCTGACTGGTTTCCTGACGACTGGTGTCCTGCTGACTGGTTTCCTGCTGACTGGTTTCCGGCTGACTGGTTTCCTGCTGACTGGTTTCCTGCCGACTGGTTTCCGGCTGACTGATTTCCTGCTGACTGGTTTCCTGCTGACTGGTTTCCGGCTGACTGGTTTCCGGCTGACTGGTTTCCTGCTGACTGGTTTCCTGCTGACTGGTTTCCGTCTGACTGGTTTCCGGCTGACTGGTTTCCTGCTGACTGGTTTCCGGCTGACTGGTTTCCGACTGACTGGTTTCCTGCTGACTGGTTTCCTGCTGACTGGTTTCCGGCTGACTGGTTTCCGGCAGACTGGTTTCCTGCCGACTGGTTTCCTGCTGACTGGTTTCCTGCCGACTGGTTTCCTGCTGACTGGTTTCCGGCTTGCCTGGTTTACTGCCGACTGGTTTCCTGCCGACTGGTTTCCGGCTGACTGGTTTCCTTACGACTGTTTTCCTGCTGACTGGTTTCCTGCTGACTGGTTTCCGGCTGACTGGTTTCCGGCTGACTGGTTTCCTGCTGACTGGTTTCCGGCTGACTGGTTTCCTGACGACTGGTTTCCGGCTGACTGATTTCCTGCTGACTGGTTTCCTGCTGACTGGTTTCCGGCTGACTGGTTTCCTGACGACTGGTTTCCTGCTGACTGGTTTCCGGCTGACTGGTTTCCTGCTGACTGGTTTCCGGCTGACTGGTTTCCGGCTGACTGGTTTCCGGCTGACTGGTTTCCTGCTGACTGGTTTCCTGCTGACTGGTTTCCTGCCGACTGGTTTCCGGCTGACTGATTTCCTGCTGACTGGTTTCCTGCTGACTGGTTTCCGGCTGACTGGTTTCCTGACGACTGGTTTCCTGCTGACTGGTTTCCGGCTGACTGGTTTCCTGCTGACTGGTTTCCGGCTGACTGGTTTCCGGCTGACTGGTTTCCTGGCGACTGGTTTCCGGCTGACTGGTTTCCTGCTGACTGGTTTCCTGGCGACTGGTTTCCGGCTGACTGGTTTCCTGACGACTGGTGTCCTGCTGACTGGTTTCCTGCTGACTGGTTTCCTGCCGACTGGTTTCCTGCTGACTGTTTTCCGGCTTGCCTGGTTTACTGCCGACTGGTTTCCTGCCGACTGGTTTCCGGCTGACTGGTTTCCTTACGACTGTTTTCCTGCTGACTGGTTTCCTGCTGACTGGTTTCCGGCTGACTGGTTTCCGGCTGACTGGTTTCCTGCTGACTGGTTTCCGGCTGACTGGTTTCCTGACGACTGGTTTCCTACTGACTGGTTTCCGGCTGACTGGTTTCCTTACGACTGTTTTCCTGCTGACTGGTTTCCTGCTGACTGGTTTCCTGACGACTGGTGTCCTGCTGACTGGTTTCCTGCTGACTGGTTTCCGGCTGACTGGTTTCCTGCTGACTGGTTTCCTGCCGACTGGTTTCCGGCTGACTGATTTCCTGCTGACTGGTTTCCTGCTGACTGGTTTCCGGCTGACTGGTTTCCGGCTGACTGGTTTCCTGCTGACTGGTTTCCTGCTGACTGGTTTCCGTCTGACTGGTTTCCGGCTGACTGGTTTCCTGCTGACTGGTTTCCGGCTGACTGGTTTCCGACTGACTGGTTTCCTGCTGACTGGTTTCCTGCTGACTGGTTTCCGGCTGACTGGTTTCCGGCAGACTGGTTTCCTGCCGACTGGTTTCCTGCTGACTGGTTTCCTGCCGACTGGTTTCCTGCTGACTGGTTTCCGGCTTGCCTGGTTTACTGCCGACTGGTTTCCTGCCGACTGGTTTCCGGCTGACTGGTTTCCTTACGACTGTTTTCCTGCTGACTGGTTTCCTGCTGACTGGTTTCCGGCTGACTGGTTTCCGGCTGACTGGTTTCCTGCTGACTGGTTTCCGGCTGACTGGTTTCCTGACGACTGGTTTCCTACTGACTGGTTTCCGGCTGACTGGTTTCCTTACGACTGTTTTCCTGCTGACTGGTTTCCTGCTGACTGGTTTCCTGACGACTGGTGTCCTGCTGACTGGTTTCCTGCTGACTGGTTTCCGGCTGACTGGTTTCCTGCTGACTGGTTTCCTGCCGACTGGTTTCCGGCTGACTGATTTCCTGCTGACTGGTTTCCTGCTGACTGGTTTCCGGCTGACTGGTTTCCTGACGACTGGTTTCCTGCTGACTGGTTTCCGGCTGACTGGTTTCCTGCTGACTGGTTTCCGGCTGACTGGTTTCCGGCTGACTGGTTTCCTGGCGACTGGTTTCCGGCTGACTGGTTTCCTGCTGACTGGTTTCCTGGCGACTGGTTTCCGGCTGACTGGTTTCCTGACGACTGGTGTCCTGCTGACTGGTTTCCTGCTGACTGGTTTCCGGCTGACTGGTTTCCTGCTGACTGGTTTCCTTCCGACTGGTTTCCGGCTGTCTGATTTCCTGCTGACTGGTTTCCTGCTGACTGGTTTCCGGCTGACTGGTTTCCTGACGACTGGTTTCCTGCTGACTGGTTTCCGGCTGACTGGTTTCCTGATGACTGGTTTCCTGCTGACTGGTTTCCGGCTGACTGGTTTCCGGCCGACTGGTTTCCTGCCGACTGGCTTCCGTCTGACTGGTTTCCTGCTGACTGGTTTCCGGCTGACTGGTTTCCTGCCGACTGGTTTCCTGCTGACTGGTTTCCAGCTGACTGGTTTCCTGCTGACTGGTTTTCCGGCTGACTGGTTTCCTGCTGACTGGTTTTCCGGCTGACTGGTTTCCTGGCGACTGGTTTTCCGGCTGACTGGTTTCCTGCTGACTGGTTTCCTGATGACTGGTGTCCTGCTGACTGGGTTCCGGCTGACTGGTTTCCTGCTGACTGGTTTCCGGCTGACTGGTTTCCTGCTGACTGGTTTACTGCTGACTGGTTTCCTGCTGACTGGTTTCCTGGCGACTTGTTTCCTGCTGACTGGTTTCCGGCCGACTGGTTTCCTGCCGACTGGTTTCCTGCTGACTGGTTTCCTGCTGACTGGTTTCCGGCTGTCTGGTTTCCTGCTGACTGGTTTCCAGCTGACTGGTTTCCTGCTGACTGGTTTCCGGCTGACTGGTTTCCTGCCGACTGGTTTCCTGCCGACTGGTTTCCGGCTGACTGGTTTCCTGCTGACTGGTTTCCAGCTGACTGGTTTCCTGCTGACTGGTTTCCTGCTGACTGGTTTCCGGCTGACTGGTTTCCTTACGACTGGTTTCCTGCTGACTGGTTTCCGGCTGACTGGTTTCCTGCCGACTGGTTTCCAGCTGACTGGTTTCCTGCTGACTGGTTTCCGGCTGACTGGTTTCCTGACGACTGGTTTCCGGCTGACTGGTTTCCGGCTGACTGGTTTCCTGGCGACTGGTTTCCGGCTGACTGGTTTCCTGCTGACTGGTTTCCGGCTGACTGGTTTCCTGACGACTGGTGTCCTGCTGACTGGTTTCCTGCTGACTGGTTTCCTGCTGACTGGTGTCCTGCTGACTGGTTTCCGGCTGACTGGTTTCCTGATGACTGGTGTCCTGCTGACTGGTTTCCGGCTGACTGGTTTCCTGCCGACTGGTTTCCTGCCGACTGGCTTCCGTCTGACTGGTTTCCTGCTGACTGGTTTCCTGCTGACTGGTTTCCTGCTGACTGGTTTCCGGCTGACTGGTTTCCTGCTGACTTGGTTCCGGCTGACTGGTTTCCTGCTGACTGGTTTCCGGCTGACTGGTTTCCGGCGACTGGTTTCCTGCTGACTGGTTTCCGGCTGACTGGTTTCCTTACGACTGGTTTCCTGCTGACTGGTGTCCTGCTGACTGGTTTCCGGCTGACTGGTTTCCGGCTGACTGGTTTCCGGCCGACTGGTTTCCTGCCGACTGGTTTCCGGTTGACTGGTTTCCGGCCGACTGGCTTCCGTCTGACTGGTTTCCTGCTGACTGGTTTCCTGCTGACTGGTTTCCGGCTGACTGGTTTCCGGCTGACTGGTTTCCTGCTGACTTGGTTCCGGCTGACTGGTTTCCTGCTGACTGGTTTCCTGCTGACTGGTTTCCGGCTGACTGGTTTCCTGCTGACTGGTTTTCGGCTGACTGGTTTCCTGCTGACTGGTTTCCGGCGACTGGTTTCCTGCTGACTGGTTTCCTGCTGACTGGTTTCCTGGCGACTGGTTTCCTGCTGACTGGTTTCCAGCTGACTGGTTTCCGGCTGACTGGTTTCCTGCTGACTGGTTTCCTGCTGACTGGTTTCCGGCTGACTGGTTTCCGGCTGACTGGTTTCCTGCTGACTGGTTTCCGGCTGACTGGTTTCCGGCAGACTGGTTTCCTGCCGACTGGTTTCCTGCTGACTGGTTTCCTGCCGACTGGTTTCCTGCTGACTGGTTTCCGGCTTGCCTGGTTTACTGCCGACTGGTTTCCTGCCGACTGGTTTCCGGCTGACTGGTTTCCTTACGACTGTTTTCCTGCTGACTGGTTTCCTGCTGACTGGTTTCCGGCTGACTGGTTTCCGGCTGACTGGTTTCCTGCTGACTGGTTTCCGGCTGACTGGTTTCCTGACGACTGGTTTCCTACTGACTGGTTTCCGGCTGACTGGTTTCCTTACGACTGTTTTCCTGCTGACTGGTTTCCTGCTGACTGGTTTCCTGACGACTGGTGTCCTGCTGACTGGTTTCCTGCTGACTGGTTTCCGGCTGACTGGTTTCCTGCTGACTGGTTTCCTGCCGACTGGTTTCCGGCTGACTGATTTCCTGCTGACTGGTTTCCTGCTGACTGGTTTCCGGCTGACTGGTTTCCTGACGACTGGTTTCCTGCTGACTGGTTTCCGGCTGACTGGTTTCCTGCTGACTGGTTTCCGGCTGACTGGTTTCCGGCTGACTGGTTTCCTGGCGACTGGTTTCCGGCTGACTGGTTTCCTGCTGACTGGTTTCCTGGCGACTGGTTTCCGGCTGACTGGTTTCCTGACGACTGGTGTCCTGCTGACTGGTTTCCTGCTGACTGGTTTCCGGCTGACTGGTTTCCTGCTGACTGGTTTCCTTCCGACTGGTTTCCGGCTGTCTGATTTCCTGCTGACTGGTTTCCTGCTGACTGGTTTCCGGCTGACTGGTTTCCTGACGACTGGTTTCCTGCTGACTGGTTTCCGGCTGACTGGTTTCCTGATGACTGGTTTCCTGCTGACTGGTTTCCGGCTGACTGGTTTCCGGCCGACTGGTTTCCTGCCGACTGGCTTCCGTCTGACTGGTTTCCTGCTGACTGGTTTCCGGCTGACTGGTTTCCTGCCGACTGGTTTCCTGCTGACTGGTTTCCAGCTGACTGGTTTCCTGCTGACTGGTTTTCCGGCTGACTGGTTTCCTGCTGACTGGTTTTCCGGCTGACTGGTTTCCTGGCGACTGGTTTTCCGGCTGACTGGTTTCCTGCTGACTGGTTTCCTGCTGACTGGTTTCCTGATGACTGGTGTCCTGCTGACTGGGTTCCGGCTGACTGGTTTCCTGCTGACTGGTTTCCGGCTGACTGGTTTCCTGCTGACTGGTTTACTGCTGACTGGTTTCCTGCTGACTGGTTTCCTGGCGACTTGTTTCCTGCTGACTGGTTTCCGGCCGACTGGTTTCCTGCCGACTGGTTTCCTGCTGACTGGTTTCCTGCTGACTGGTTTCCGGCTGTCTGGTTTCCTGCTGACTGGTTTCCAGCTGACTGGTTTCCTGCTGACTGGTTTCCGGCTGACTGGTTTCCTGCCGACTGGTTTCCTGCCGACTGGTTTCCGGCTGACTGGTTTCCTGCTGACTGGTTTCCAGCTGACTGGTTTCCTGCTGACTGGTTTCCTGCTGACTGGTTTCCGGCTGACTGGTTTCCTTACGACTGGTTTCCTGCTGACTGGTTTCCGGCTGACTGGTTTCCTGCCGACTGGTTTCCAGCTGACTGGTTTCCTGCTGACTGGTTTCCGGCTGACTGGTTTCCTGACGACTGGTTTCCGGCTGACTGGTTTCCGGCTGACTGGTTTCCTGGCGACTGGTTTCCGGCTGACTGGTTTCCTGCTGACTGGTTTCCGGCTGACTGGTTTCCTGACGACTGGTGTCCTGCTGACTGGTTTCCTGCTGACTGGTTTCCTGCTGACTGGTGTCCTGCTGACTGGTTTCCGGCTGACTGGTTTCCTGATGACTGGTGTCCTGCTGACTGGTTTCCGGCTGACTGGTTTCCTGCCGACTGGTTTCCTGCCGACTGGCTTCCGTCTGACTGGTTTCCTGCTGACTGGTTTCCTGCTGACTGGTTTCCTGCTGACTGGTTTCCGGCTGACTGGTTTCCTGCTGACTTGGTTCCGGCTGACTGGTTTCCTGCTGACTGGTTTCCGGCTGACTGGTTTCCGGCGACTGGTTTCCTGCTGACTGGTTTCCGGCTGACTGGTTTCCTTACGACTGGTTTCCTGCTGACTGGTGTCCTGCTGACTGGTTTCCGGCTGACTGGTTTCCGGCTGACTGGTTTCCGGCCGACTGGTTTCCTGCCGACTGGTTTCCGGTTGACTGGTTTCCGGCCGACTGGCTTCCGTCTGACTGGTTTCCTGCTGACTGGTTTCCTGCTGACTGGTTTCCGGCTGACTGGTTTCCGGCTGACTGGTTTCCTGCTGACTTGGTTCCGGCTGACTGGTTTCCTGCTGACTGGTTTCCTGCTGACTGGTTTCCGGCTGACTGGTTTCCTGCTGACTGGTTTCCGGCTGACTGGTTTCCTGCTGACTGGTTTCCGGCGACTGGTTTCCTGCTGACTGGTTTCCTGCTGACTGGTTTCCTGGCGACTGGTTTCCTGCTGACTGGTTTCCAGCTGACTGGTTTCCGGCTGACTGGTTTCCTGCTGACTGGTTTCCTGCTGACTGGTTTCCGGCTGACTGGTTTCCGGCTGACTGGTTTCCTGCTGACTTGGTTCCGGCTGACTGGTTTCCTGCTGACTGGTTTCCTGCTGACTGGTTTCCGGCTGACTGGTTTCCTGCTGACTGGTTTCCGGCTGACTGGTTTCCTGCTGACTGGTTTCCGGCGACTGGTTTCCTGCTGACTGGTTTCCTGCTGACTGGTTTCCTGGCGACTGGTTTCCTGCTGACTGGTTTCCAGCTGACTGGTTTCCGGCTGACTGGTTTCCTGCTGACTGGTTTCCTGCTGACTGGTGTCCTGCTGACTGGTTTCCTGCCGACTGGTTTCCGGCTGACTGGTTTCCTGCTGACTGGTTTCCTGCTGACTGGTTTCCGGCTGACTGGTTTCCTGCTGACTGGTTTCCGGCTGACGGGTTTCCTGGCGACTGGTTTCCTGGCGACTGGTTTCCGGCTGACTGGTTTCCGGCGACTGGTTTCCTGCTGACTGGTTTCCGGCTGACTGGTTTCCTGCTGACTGGTGTCCTGCTGACTGGTTTCCTGCCGACTGGTTTCCGGCTGACTGGTTTCCTGCTGACTGGTTTCCTGCTGACTGGTTTCCGGCTGACTGGTGTCCTGCTGACTGGTTTCCGGCTGACTGGTTTCCTGGCGACTGGTTTCCTGCTGACTGGGTTCCGGCTGACTGGTTCCCTGCTGACGGGTTTCCTGGCGACTGGTTTCCTGGCGACTGGTTTCCGGCTGACTGGTTTCCGGCGACTGGTTTCCTGCCGACTGGTTTCCTGCCGACTGGTTTCCTGCCGACTGGTTTCCTGCTGACTGGTTTCCGGCTGACTGGTTTCCTGCTGACTGGTTTACTGCTGACTGGTTTCCTGCTGACTGGTTTCCTGGCGACTTGTTTCCTGCTGACTGGTTTCCGGCCGACTGGTTTCCTGCCGACTGGTTTCCTGCTGACTGGTTTCCTGCTGACTGGTTTCCGGCTGTCTGGTTTCCTGCTGACTGGTTTCCAGCTGACTGGTTTCCTGCTGACTGGTTTCCGGCTGACTGGTTTCCTGCCGACTGGTTTCCTGCCGACTGGTTTCCTGCTGACTGGTTTCCTGCTGACTGGTTTCCAGCTGACTGGTTTCCTGCTGACTGGTTTCCTGCTGACTGGTTTCCGGCTGACTGGTTTCCTTACGACTGGTTTCCTGCTGACTGGTTTCCGGCTGACTGGTTTCCTTACGACTGGTTTCCTGCCGACTGGTTTCCAGCTGACTGGTTTCCTGCTGACTGGTTTCCGGCTGACTGGTTTCCTGACGACTGGTTTCCGGCTGACTGGTTTCCGGCTGACTGGTTTCCTGGCGACTGGTTTCCGGCTGACTGGTTTCCTGCTGACTGGTTTCCGGCTGACTGGTTTCCTGACGACTGGTGTCCTGCTGACTGGTTTCCTGCTGACTGGTTTCCTGCTGACTGGTGTCCTGCTGACTGGTTTCCGGCTGACTGGTTTCCTGCTGACTGGTTTCCTTCCGACTGGTTTCCGGCTGTCTGATTTCCTGCTGACTGGTTTCCTGCTGACTGGTTTCCGGCTGACTGGTTTCCTGACGACTGGTTTCCTGCTGACTGGTTTCCGGCTGACTGGTTTCCTGATGACTGGTTTCCTGCTGACTGGTTTCCGGCTGACTGGTTTCCGGCCGACTGGTTTCCTGCCGACTGGCTTCCGTCTGACTGGTTTCCTGCTGACTGGTTTCCGGCTGACTGGTTTCCTGCCGACTGGTTTCCTGCTGACTGGTTTCCAGCTGACTGGTTTCCTGCTGACTGGTTTTCCGGCTGACTGGTTTCCTGCTGACTGGTTTTCCGGCTGACTGGTTTCCTGGCGACTGGTTTTCCGGCTGACTGGTTTCCTGCTGACTGGTTTCCTGATGACTGGTGTCCTGCTGACTGGGTTCCGGCTGACTGGTTTCCTGCTGACTGGTTTCCGGCTGACTGGTTTCCTGCTGACTGGTTTACTGCTGACTGGTTTCCTGCTGACTGGTTTCCTGGCGACTTGTTTCCTGCTGACTGGTTTCCGGCCGACTGGTTTCCTGCCGACTGGTTTCCTGCTGACTGGTTTCCTGCTGACTGGTTTCCGGCTGTCTGGTTTCCTGCTGACTGGTTTCCAGCTGACTGGTTTCCTGCTGACTGGTTTCCGGCTGACTGGTTTCCTGCCGACTGGTTTCCTGCCGACTGGTTTCCTGCTGACTGGTTTCCTGCTGACTGGTTTCCAGCTGACTGGTTTCCTGCTGACTGGTTTCCTGCTGACTGGTTTCCGGCTGACTGGTTTCCTTACGACTGGTTTCCTGCTGACTGGTTTCCGGCTGACTGGTTTCCTTACGACTGGTTTCCTGCCGACTGGTTTCCAGCTGACTGGTTTCCTGCTGACTGGTTTCCGGCTGACTGGTTTCCTGACGACTGGTTTCCGGCTGACTGGTTTCCGGCTGACTGGTTTCCTGGCGACTGGTTTCCGGCTGACTGGTTTCCTGCTGACTGGTTTCCGGCTGACTGGTTTCCTGACGACTGGTGTCCTGCTGACTGGTTTCCTGCTGACTGGTTTCCTGCTGACTGGTGTCCTGCTGACTGGTTTCCGGCTGACTGGTTTCCTGCTGACTGGTTTCCTTCCGACTGGTTTCCGGCTGTCTGATTTCCTGCTGACTGGTTTCCTGCTGACTGGTTTCCGGCTGACTGGTTTCCTGACGACTGGTTTCCTGCTGACTGGTTTCCGGCTGACTGGTTTCCTGATGACTGGTTTCCTGCTGACTGGTTTCCGGCTGACTGGTTTCCGGCCGACTGGTTTCCTGCCGACTGGCTTCCGTCTGACTGGTTTCCTGCTGACTGGTTTCCGGCTGACTGGTTTCCTGCCGACTGGTTTCCTGCTGACTGGTTTCCAGCTGACTGGTTTCCTGCTGACTGGTTTTCCGGCTGACTGGTTTCCTGCTGACTGGTTTTCCGGCTGACTGGTTTCCTGGCGACTGGTTTTCCGGCTGACTGGTTTCCTGCTGACTGGTTTCCTGATGACTGGTGTCCTGCTGACTGGGTTCCGGCTGACTGGTTTCCTGCTGACTGGTTTCCGGCTGACTGGTTTCCTGCTGACTGGTTTACTGCTGACTGGTTTCCTGCTGACTGGTTTCCTGGCGACTTGTTTCCTGCTGACTGGTTTCCGGCCGACTGGTTTCCTGCCGACTGGTTTCCTGCTGACTGGTTTCCTGCTGACTGGTTTCCGGCTGTCTGGTTTCCTGCTGACTGGTTTCCAGCTGACTGGTTTCCTGCTGACTGGTTTCCGGCTGACTGGTTTCCTGCCGACTGGTTTCCTGCCGACTGGTTTCCGGCTGACTGGTTTCCTGCTGACTGGTTTCCAGCTGACTGGTTTCCTGCTGACTGGTTTCCTGCTGACTGGTTTCCGGCTGACTGGTTTCCTTACGACTGGTTTCCTGCTGACTGGTTTCCGGCTGACTGGTTTCCTGCCGACTGGTTTCCAGCTGACTGGTTTCCTGCTGACTGGTTTCCTGCCGACTGGTTTCCGGCTGACTGGTTTCCGGCTGACTGGTTTCCTGCTGACTGGTTTCCTGCTGACTGGTTTTCGGCTGACTGGTTTCCTGCTGACTGGTTTCCGGCTGACGGGTTTCCTGGCGACTGGTTTCCTGGCGACTGGTTTCCGGCTGACTGGTTTCCGGCGACTGGTTTCCTGCTGACTGGTTTCCGGCTGACTGGTTTCCTGCTGACTGGTGTCCTGCTGACTGGTTTCCTGCCGACTGGTTTCCGGCTGACTGGTTTCCTGCTGACTGGTTTCCTGCTGACTGGTTTCCGGCTGACTGGTTTCCTGCTGACTGGTTTCCGGCTGACTGGTTTCCTGGCGACTGGTTTCCAGCTGACTGGTTTCCGGCTGACTGGTTTCCTGCTGACTGGGTTCCGGCTGACTGGTTTCCTGCTGACGGGTTTCCTGGCGACTGGTTTCCTGGCGACTGGTTTCCGGCTGACTGGTTTCCGGCGACTGGTTTCCTGCCGACTGGTTTCCTGCCGACTGGTGTCCTGCCGACTGGTTTCCGGCTGACTGGTTTCCTGCCGACTGGTTTCCTGCCGACTGGTTTCCTGCGACTGGTTTCCTGCTGACTGGTTTCCTGCTGACTGGTTTCCTGGCGACTGGTTTCCTGCTGACTGGTTTCCAGCTGACTGGTTTCCGGCTGACTGGTTTCCTGCTGACTGGTTTCCTGCTGACTGGTGTCCTGCTGACTGGTTTCCTGCCGACTGGTTTCCTGCTGACTGGTGTCCTGCTGACTGGTTTCCTGCTGACTGGTTTCCGGCTGACTGGTTTCCTGCTGACTGGTTTCCTGCTGACTGGTTTCCGGCTGACTGGTTTCCTGCTGACTGGTTTCCGGCTGACGGGTTTCCTGGCGACTGGTTTCCTGGCGACTGGTTTCCGGCTGACTGGTTTCCGGCGACTGGTTTCCTGCTGACTGGTTTCCGGCTGACTGGTTTCCTGCTGACTGGTGTCCTGCTGACTGGTTTCCTGCCGACTGGTTTCCGGCTGACTGGTTTCCTGCTGACTGGTTTCCTGCTGACTGGTTTCCGGCTGACTGGTTTCCTGCTGACTGGTTTCCGGCTGACTGGTTTCCTGGCGACTGGTTTCCAGCTGACTGGTTTCCGGCTGACTGGTTTCCTGCTGACTGGGTTCCGGCTGACTGGTTTCCTGCTGACGGGTTTCCTGGCGACTGGTTTCCTGGCGACTGGTTTCCGGCTGACTGGTTTCCGGCGACTGGTTTCCTGCCGACTGGTTTCCTGCCGACTGGTTTCCTGCCGACTGGTGTCCTGCCGACTGGTTTCCTGCCGACTGGTTTCTGGCTGACTGGTTTCCTGCCGACTGGTTTCCTGCCGACTGGTTTCCTGCCGACTGGTTTCCGGCGACTGGTTTCCTGCTGACTGGTTTCCGGCTGACTGGTTTCCTGCTGACAGGTTTCCGGCTGACTGGTTTCCTGCTGACTGGTTTCCGGCTGACTGGTTTCCTGGCGACTGGTTTCCTGCTGACTGGTTTCCGGCTGACTGGTTTCCTGGCGACTGGTTTCCGGCTGACTGGTTTCCTGGCGACTGGTTTCCGGCTGACTGGTTTCCTGCTGACTGGTTTCCGGCTGACTGGTTTCCGGCTGACTGGTTTCCTGCTGACTGGTTTCCTGCTGACTGGTTTCCGGCTGACTGGTGTCCTGCTGACTGGTTTCCTGCCGACTGGTTTCCGGCTGACTGGTTTCCTGCTGACTGGTTTCCGGCTGACGGGTTTCCTGGCGACTGGTTTCCTGGCGACTGGTTTCCGGCTGACTGGTTTCCGGCGACTGGTTTCCTGCTGACTGGTTTCCGGCTGACTGGTTTCCTGCTGACTGGTGTCCTGCTGACTGGTTTCCTGCCGACTGGTTTCCGGCTGACTGGTTTCCTGCTGACTGGTTTCCTGCTGACTGGTTTCCGGCTGACTGGTGTCCTGCTGACTGGTTTCCGGCTGACTGGTTTCCTGGCGACTGGTTTCCTGCTGACTGGGTTCCGGCTGACTGGTTCCCTGCTGACGGGTTTCCTGGCGACTGGTTTCCTGGCGACTGGTTTCCGGCTGACTGGTTTCCGGCGACTGGTTTCCTGCCGACTGGTTTCCTGCCGACTGGTTTCCTGCCGACTGGTTTCCTGCTGACTGGTTTCCGGCTGACTGGTTTCCTGCTGACTGGTTTACTGCTGACTGGTTTCCTGCTGACTGGTTTCCTGGCGACTTGTTTCCTGCTGACTGGTTTCCGGCCGACTGGTTTCCTGCCGACTGGTTTCCTGCTGACTGGTTTCCTGCTGACTGGTTTCCGGCTGTCTGGTTTCCTGCTGACTGGTTTCCAGCTGACTGGTTTCCTGCTGACTGGTTTCCGGCTGACTGGTTTCCTGCCGACTGGTTTCCTGCCGACTGGTTTCCTGCTGACTGGTTTCCTGCTGACTGGTTTCCAGCTGACTGGTTTCCTGCTGACTGGTTTCCTGCTGACTGGTTTCCGGCTGACTGGTTTCCTTACGACTGGTTTCCTGCTGACTGGTTTCCGGCTGACTGGTTTCCTTACGACTGGTTTCCTGCCGACTGGTTTCCAGCTGACTGGTTTCCTGCTGACTGGTTTCCGGCTGACTGGTTTCCTGACGACTGGTTTCCGGCTGACTGGTTTCCGGCTGACTGGTTTCCTGGCGACTGGTTTCCGGCTGACTGGTTTCCTGCTGACTGGTTTCCGGCTGACTGGTTTCCTGACGACTGGTGTCCTGCTGACTGGTTTCCTGCTGACTGGTTTCCTGCTGACTGGTGTCCTGCTGACTGGTTTCCGGCTGACTGGTTTCCTGCTGACTGGTTTCCTTCCGACTGGTTTCCGGCTGTCTGATTTCCTGCTGACTGGTTTCCTGCTGACTGGTTTCCGGCTGACTGGTTTCCTGACGACTGGTTTCCTGCTGACTGGTTTCCGGCTGACTGGTTTCCTGATGACTGGTTTCCTGCTGACTGGTTTCCGGCTGACTGGTTTCCGGCCGACTGGTTTCCTGCCGACTGGCTTCCGTCTGACTGGTTTCCTGCTGACTGGTTTCCGGCTGACTGGTTTCCTGCCGACTGGTTTCCTGCTGACTGGTTTCCAGCTGACTGGTTTCCTGCTGACTGGTTTTCCGGCTGACTGGTTTCCTGCTGACTGGTTTTCCGGCTGACTGGTTTCCTGGCGACTGGTTTTCCGGCTGACTGGTTTCCTGCTGACTGGTTTCCTGATGACTGGTGTCCTGCTGACTGGGTTCCGGCTGACTGGTTTCCTGCTGACTGGTTTCCGGCTGACTGGTTTCCTGCTGACTGGTTTACTGCTGACTGGTTTCCTGCTGACTGGTTTCCTGGCGACTTGTTTCCTGCTGACTGGTTTCCGGCCGACTGGTTTCCTGCCGACTGGTTTCCTGCTGACTGGTTTCCTGCTGACTGGTTTCCGGCTGTCTGGTTTCCTGCTGACTGGTTTCCAGCTGACTGGTTTCCTGCTGACTGGTTTCCGGCTGACTGGTTTCCTGCCGACTGGTTTCCTGCCGACTGGTTTCCGGCTGACTGGTTTCCTGCTGACTGGTTTCCAGCTGACTGGTTTCCTGCTGACTGGTTTCCTGCTGACTGGTTTCCGGCTGACTGGTTTCCTTACGACTGGTTTCCTGCTGACTGGTTTCCGGCTGACTGGTTTCCTGCCGACTGGTTTCCAGCTGACTGGTTTCCTGCTGACTGGTTTCCTGCCGACTGGTTTCCGGCTGACTGGTTTCCGGCTGACTGGTTTCCTGCTGACTGGTTTCCTGCTGACTGGTTTTCGGCTGACTGGTTTCCTGCTGACTGGTTTCCGGCTGACGGGTTTCCTGGCGACTGGTTTCCTGGCGACTGGTTTCCGGCTGACTGGTTTCCGGCGACTGGTTTCCTGCTGACTGGTTTCCGGCTGACTGGTTTCCTGCTGACTGGTGTCCTGCTGACTGGTTTCCTGCCGACTGGTTTCCGGCTGACTGGTTTCCTGCTGACTGGTTTCCTGCTGACTGGTTTCCGGCTGACTGGTTTCCTGCTGACTGGTTTCCGGCTGACTGGTTTCCTGGCGACTGGTTTCCAGCTGACTGGTTTCCGGCTGACTGGTTTCCTGCTGACTGGGTTCCGGCTGACTGGTTTCCTGCTGACGGGTTTCCTGGCGACTGGTTTCCTGGCGACTGGTTTCCGGCTGACTGGTTTCCGGCGACTGGTTTCCTGCCGACTGGTTTCCTGCCGACTGGTTTCCTGCCGACTGGTGTCCTGCCGACTGGTTTCCGGCTGACTGGTTTCCTGCCGACTGGTTTCCTGCCGACTGGTTTCCTGCGACTGGTTTCATGCTGACTGGTTTCCTGCTGACTGGTTTCCTGGCGACTGGTTTCCTGCTGACTGGTTTCCAGCTGACTGGTTTCCGGCTGACTGGTTTCCTGCTGACTGGTTTCCTGCTGACTGGTGTCCTGCTGACTGGTTTCCTGCCGACTGGTTTCCTGCTGACTGGTGTCCTGCTGACTGGTTTCCTGCTGACTGGTTTCCGGCTGACTGGTTTCCTGCTGACTGGTTTCCTGCTGACTGGTTTCCGGCTGACTGGTTTCCTGCTGACTGGTTTCCGGCTGACGGGTTTCCTGGCGACTGGTTTCCTGGCGACTGGTTTCCGGCTGACTGGTTTCCGGCGACTGGTTTCCTGCTGACTGGTTTCCGGCTGACTGGTTTCCTGCTGACTGGTGTCCTGCTGACTGGTTTCCTGCCGACTGGTTTCCGGCTGACTGGTTTCCTGCTGACTGGTTTCCTGCTGACTGGTTTCCGGCTGACTGGTTTCCTGCTGACTGGTTTCCGGCTGACTGGTTTCCTGGCGACTGGTTTCCAGCTGACTGGTTTCCGGCTGACTGGTTTCCTGCTGACTGGGTTCCGGCTGACTGGTTTCCTGCTGACGGGTTTCCTGGCGACTGGTTTCCTGGCGACTGGTTTCCGGCTGACTGGTTTCCGGCGACTGGTTTCCTGCCGACTGGTTTCCTGCCGACTGGTTTCCTGCCGACTGGTGTCCTGCCGACTGGTTTCCTGCCGACTGGTTTCTGGCTGACTGGTTTCCTGCCGACTGGTTTCCTGCCGACTGGTTTCCTGCCGACTGGTTTCCGGCGACTGGTTTCCTGCTGACTGGTTTCCGGCTGACTGGTTTCCTGCTGACAGGTTTCCGGCTGACTGGTTTCCTGCTGACTGGTTTCCGGCTGACTGGTTTCCTGGCGACTGGTTTCCTGCTGACTGGTTTCCGGCTGACTGGTTTCCTGGCGACTGGTTTCCGGCTGACTGGTTTCCTGGCGACTGGTTTCCGGCTGACTGGTTTCCTGCTGACTGGTTTCCGGCTGACTGGTTTCCGGCTGACTGGTTTCCTGCTGACTGGTTTCCTGCTGACTGGTTTCCGGCTGACTGGTGTCCTGCTGACTGGTTTCCGGCTGACTGGTTTCCTGCTGACTGGTTTCCAGCTGACTGGTTTCCGGCTGACTGGTTTCCGGCTGACTGGTTTCCTGCTGACTGGTTTCCTGCTGACTGGTTTCCTGCTGACTGGTTTCCGGCTGACTGGTTTCCTGCTGACTGGTTTCCGGCTGACTGGTTTCCGGCTGACTGGTTTCCGGCTGACTGGTTTCCGGCCGACTGGTTTCCTGCCGACTGGTTTCCTGCCGACTGGTTTCCGGCTGACTGGTTTCCTGCTGACTGGTTTCCGGCTGACTGGTTTCCTGCCGACTGGTTTCCTGCCGACTGGTTTCCTGCCGACTGGTTACCGGCTGACTGGTTTCCTGCTGACTGGTTTCCTGCTGACTGGTTTCCGGCTGACTGGTTTCCTGCTGACTGGTTTCCTGCTGACTGGTTTCCGGCTGACTGGTTTCCTGCCGACTGGTTTCCGGCTGACTGGTTTCCTGCTGACTGGTTTCCTGCTGACTGGTTTCCTGCTGACTGGTTTCCGGCTGACTGGTTTCCGGCTGACTGGTTTCCTGCCGACTGGTTTCCTTCCGACTGGTTTCCTGGCGACTGGTTTCCTGCCGACTGGTTTCCGGCTGACTGGTTTCCTGCTGACTGGTTTCCGGCTGACTGGTTTCCTTACGACTGGTTTCCTGCCGACTGGTTTCCAGCTGACTGGTTTCCTGCTGACTGGTTTCCGGCTGACTGGTTTCCTGACGACTGGTTTCCGGCTGACTGGTTTCCGGCTGACTGGTTTCCTGGCGACTGGTTTCCGGCTGACTGGTTTCCTGCTGACTGGTTTCCGGCTGACTGGTTTCCTGACGACTGGTGTCCTGCTGACTGGTTTCCTGCTGACTGGTTTCCTGCTGACTGGTGTCCTGCTGACTGGTTTCCGGCTGACTGGTTTCCTGGCGACTGGTTTTCCGGCTGACTGGTTTCCTGCTGACTGGTTTCCGGCTGACTGGTTTCCTGATGACTGGTGTCCTGCTGACTGGTTTTCGGCTGACTGGTTTCCGGCCGACTGGTTTCCTGCCGACTGGCTTCAGTCTGACTGGTTTCCTGCTGACTGGTTTCCTGCTGACTGGTTTCCGGCTGACTGGTTTCCTGCTGACTTGGTTCCGGCTGACTGGTTTCCTGCTGACTGGTTTCCGGCTGACTGGTTTCCGGCGACTGGTTTCCTGCTGACTGGTTTCCGGCTGACTGGTTTCCTTACGACTGGTTTCCTGCTGACTGGTGTCCTGCTGACTGGTTTCCGGCTGACTGGTTTCCGGCTGACTGGTTTCCGGCCGACTGGTTTCCTGCCGACTGGTTTCCGGTTGACTGGTTTCCGGCCGACTGGCTTCCGTCTGACTGGTTTCCTGCTGACTGGTTTCCTGCTGACTGGTTTCCGGCTGACTGGTTTCCGGCTGACTGGTTTCCTGCTGACTGGTTTCCTGCTGACTGGTTTCCGGCTGACTGGTGTCCTGCTGACTGGTTTCCGGCTGACTGGTTTCCTGCTGACTGGTTTCCAGCTGACTGGTTTCCGGCTGACTGGTTTCCGGCTGACTGGTTTCCTGCTGACTGGTTTCCTGCTGACTGGTTTCCTGCTGACTGGTTTCCTGCTGACTGGTTTCCGGCTGACTGGTTTCCTGCTGACTGGTTTCCGGCTGACTGGTTTCCGGCTGACTGGTTTCCGGCTGACTGGTTTCCGGCCGACTGGTTTCCTGCCGACTGGTTTCCTGCCGACTGGTTTCCGGCTGACTGGTTTCCTGCTGACTGGTTTCCGGCTGACTGGTTTCCTGCCGACTGGTTTCCTGCCGACTGGTTTCCTGCCGACTGGTTACCGGCTGACTGGTTTCCTGCTGACTGGTTTCCTGCTGACTGGTTTCCGGCTGACTGGTTTCCTGCTGACTGGTTTCCTGCTGACTGGTTTCCGGCTGACTGGTTTCCTGCCGACTGGTTTCCGGCTGACTGGTTTCCTGCTGACTGGTTTCCTGCTGACTGGTTTCCTGCTGACTGGTTTCCGGCTGACTGGTTTCCGGCTGACTGGTTTCCTGCCGACTGGTTTCCTTCCGACTGGTTTCCTGGCGACTGGTTTCCTGCCGACTGGTTTCCGGCTGACTGGTTTCCTGCTGACTGGTTTCCGGCTGACTGGTTTCCTTACGACTGGTTTCCTGCCGACTGGTTTCCAGCTGACTGGTTTCCTGCTGACTGGTTTCCGGCTGACTGGTTTCCTGACGACTGGTTTCCGGCTGACTGGTTTCCGGCTGACTGGTTTCCTGGCGACTGGTTTCCGGCTGACTGGTTTCCTGCTGACTGGTTTCCGGCTGACTGGTTTCCTGACGACTGGTGTCCTGCTGACTGGTTTCCTGCTGACTGGTTTCCTGCTGACTGGTGTCCTGCTGACTGGTTTCCGGCTGACTGGTTTCCTGGCGACTGGTTTTCCGGCTGACTGGTTTCCTGCTGACTGGTTTCCGGCTGACTGGTTTCCTGATGACTGGTGTCCTGCTGACTGGTTTTCGGCTGACTGGTTTCCGGCCGACTGGTTTCCTGCCGACTGGCTTCAGTCTGACTGGTTTCCTGCTGACTGGTTTCCTGCTGACTGGTTTCCGGCTGACTGGTTTCCTGCTGACTTGGTTCCGGCTGACTGGTTTCCTGCTGACTGGTTTCCGGCTGACTGGTTTCCGGCGACTGGTTTCCTGCTGACTGGTTTCCGGCTGACTGGTTTCCTTACGACTGGTTTCCTGCTGACTGGTGTCCTGCTGACTGGTTTCCGGCTGACTGGTTTCCGGCTGACTGGTTTCCGGCCGACTGGTTTCCTGCCGACTGGTTTCCGGTTGACTGGTTTCCGGCCGACTGGCTTCCGTCTGACTGGTTTCCTGCTGACTGGTTTCCTGCTGACTGGTTTCCGGCTGACTGGTTTCCGGCTGACTGGTTTCCTGCTGACTGGTTTCCGGCTGACTGGTTTCCGGCGACTGGTTTCCTGCTGACTTGTTTCCGGCTGACTGGTTTCCTGCTGACTGGTTTCCGGCTGACTGGTTTCCTGCTGACTTGGTTCCGGCTGACTTCTTTCCTGCTGACTGGTTTCCGGCTGACTGGTTTCCGGCTGACTGGTTTCCTTACGACTGGTTTCCTGCTGACTGGTTTCCTTACGACTGGTTTCCTGCCGACTGGTTTCCGGTTGACTGGTTTCCTGCCGACTGGCTTCCGTCTGACTGGTTTCCTGCTGACTGGTTTCCTGCTGACTGGTTTCCGGCTGACTGGTTTCCGGCTGACTGGTTTCCTGCTGACTGGTTTCCTGCTGACTGGTTTCCGGCTGACTGGTTTCCTGGCGACTGGTTTCCGGCTGACTGGTTTCCGGCTGACTGGTTTCCGGCTGACTGGTTTCCTGCCGACTGGTTTCCTGCCGACTGGTTTCCTGCCGACTGGTTTCCGGCTGACTGGTTTCCTGGCGACTGGTTTCCGGCTGACTGGTTTCCGGCTGACTGGTTTCCTGCTGACTGGTTTCCTGCTGACTGGTTTCCGGCTGACTGGTTTCCTGCTGACTGGTTTCCGGCCGACTGGTTTCCTGCCGACTGGTTTCCGGCTGACTGGTTTCCTGCCGACTGGTTTCCTGCTGACTGGTTTCCTGCCGACTGGTTTCCTGCTGACTGGTTTCCTGCTGAGTGGTTTCCTGCCGACTGGTTTCCTGCCGACTGGTTTCCTGCCGACTGGTTTCCGGCTGACTGGTTTCCTGCCGACTGGTTTCCTGCCGACTGGTTTCCTGCCGACTGGTTTCCGGCTGACTGGTTTCCTGACGACTGGTTTCCGGCTGACTGGTTTCCGGCTGACTGGTTTCCTGGCGACTGGTTTCCGGCTGACTGGTTTCCTGCTGACTGGTTTCCGGCTGACTGGTTTCCTGACGACTGGTGTCCTGCTGACTGGTTTCCTGCTGACTGGTTTCCTGCTGACTGGTGTCCTGCTGACTGGTTTCCGGCTGACTGGTTTCCTGGCGACTGGTTTTCCGGCTGACTGGTTTCCTGCTGACTGGTTTCCGGCTGACTGGTTTCCTGATGACTGGTGTCCTGCTGACTGGTTTTCGGCTGACTGGTTTCCGGCCGACTGGTTTCCTGCCGACTGGCTTCAGTCTGACTGGTTTCCTGCTGACTGGTTTCCTGCTGACTGGTTTCCGGCTGACTGGTTTCCTGCTGACTTGGTTCCGGCTGACTGGTTTCCTGCTGACTGGTTTCCGGCTGACTGGTTTCCGGCGACTGGTTTCCTGCTGACTGGTTTCCGGCTGACTGGTTTCCTTACGACTGGTTTCCTGCTGACTGGTGTCCTGCTGACTGGTTTCCGGCTGACTGGTTTCCGGCTGACTGGTTTCCGGCCGACTGGTTTCCTGCCGACTGGTTTCCGGTTGACTGGTTTCCGGCCGACTGGCTTCCGTCTGACTGGTTTCCTGCTGACTGGTTTCCTGCTGACTGGTTTCCGGCTGACTGGTTTCCGGCTGACTGGTTTCCTGCTGACTGGTTTCCGGCTGACTGGTTTCCGGCGACTGGTTTCCTGCTGACTTGTTTCCGGCTGACTGGTTTCCTGCTGACTGGTTTCCGGCTGACTGGTTTCCTGCTGACTTGGTTCCGGCTGACTTCTTTCCTGCTGACTGGTTTCCGGCTGACTGGTTTCCGGCTGACTGGTTTCCTTACGACTGGTTTCCTGCTGACTGGTTTCCTTACGACTGGTTTCCTGCCGACTGGTTTCCGGTTGACTGGTTTCCTGCCGACTGGCTTCCGTCTGACTGGTTTCCTGCTGACTGGTTTCCTGCTGACTGGTTTCCGGCTGACTGGTTTCCGGCTGACTGGTTTCCTGCTGACTGGTTTCCTGCTGACTGGTTTCCGGCTGACTGGTTTCCTGGCGACTGGTTTCCGGCTGACTGGTTTCCGGCTGACTGGTTTCCGGCTGACTGGTTTCCTGCCGACTGGTTTCCTGCCGACTGGTTTCCTGCCGACTGGTTTCCGGCTGACTGGTTTCCTGGCGACTGGTTTCCGGCTGACTGGTTTCCGGCTGACTGGTTTCCTGCCGACTGGTTTCCTGCTGACTGGTTTCCGGCTGACTGGTTTCCTGCTGACTGGTTTCCTGCTGACTGGTTTCCGGCCGACTGGTTTCCGGCTGACTGGTTTCCGGCTGACTGGTTTCCTGCCGACTGGTTTCCTGCTGACTGGTTTCCTGCCGACTGGTTTCCTGCTGACTGGTTTCCTGCTGAGTGGTTTCCTGCCGACTGGTTTCCTGCCGACTGGTTTCCTGCCGACTGGTTTCCGGCTGACTGGTTTCCTGCCGACTGGTTTCCTGCCGACTGGTTTCCTGCCGACTGGTTTCCGGCTGACTGGTTTCCTGCTGACTGGTTTCCTGCTGACTGGTGTCCTGCTGACTGGTTTCCTGCCGACTGGTTTCCGGCTGACTGGTTTCCTGCTGACTGGTTTCCTGCCGACTGGTTTCCGGCTGACTGGTTTCCTGCTGACTGGTTTCCGGCTGACTGGTTTCCTGGCGACTGGTTTCCGGCTGACTGGTTTCCGGCTGACTGGTTTCCTGCTGACTGGGTTCCGGCTGACTGGTTTCCTGCTGACTGGTTTCCTGGCGACTGGTTTCCGGCTGACTGGTTTCCGGCGACTGGTTTCCTGCTGACTGGTTTCCGGCTGACTTGTTTCCTGCTGACTGGTTTCCGGCTGACTGGTTTCCTGCTGACTGGTTTCCGGCGACTGGTTTCCTGCTGACTGGTTTCCTGCTGACTGGTTTCCTGGCGACTGGTTTCCTGCTGACTGGTTTCCAGCTGACTGGTTTCCGGCTGACTGGTTTCCGGCTGACTGGTTTCCTGCTGACTGGTTTCCTGCTGACTGGTTTCCGGCTGACTTGTTTCCTGCTGACTGGTTTCCGGCTGACTGGTTTCCTGCTGACTGGTTTCCGGCGACTGGTTTCCTGCTGACTGGTTTCCTGCTGACTGGTTTCCTGGCGACTGGTTTCCTGCTGACTGGTTTCCGGCTGACTGGTTTCCGGCTGACTGGTTTCCGGCTGACTGGTTTCCTGCTGACTGGTGTCCTGCCGACTGGTTTCCGGCTGACTGGTTTCCTGCTGACTGGTTTCCTGCCGACTGGTTTCCGGCTGACTGGTTTCCTGCTGACTGGTTTCCTGCCGACTGGTTTCCGGCTGACTGGTTTCCTGCTGACTGGTTTCCGGCTGACTGGTTTCCTGGCGACTGGTTTCCGGCTGACTGGTTTCCGGCTGACTGGTTTCCTGCTGACTGGGTTCCGGCTGACTGGTTTCCTGCTGACTGGTTTCCTGGCGACTGGTTTCCTGGCGACTGGTTTCCGGCTGACTGGTTTCCTGCTGACTGGTTTCCGGCTGACTGGTTTCCTGCCGACTGGTTTCCTGCCGACTGGTTTCCTGCCGACTGGTGTCCTGCCGACTGGTTTCCTGCCGACTGGTTTCTGGCTGACTGGTTTCCTGCCGACTGGTTTCCTGCCGACTGGTTTCCTGCCGACTGGTTTCCGGCGACTGGTTTCCTGCTGACTGGTTTCCGGCTGACTGGTTTCCTGCTGACTGGTTTCCGGCTGACTGGTTTCCTGCTGACTGGTTTCCGGCTGACTGGTTTCCGGCGACTGGTTTCCTGCCGACTGGTTTCCGGCCGACTGGTTTCCTGCTGACTGGTTTCCGGCTGACTGGTTTCCGGCTGACTGGTTTCCGGCTGACTGGTTTCCTGCTGACTGGTTTCCTGCTGACTGGTTTCCGGCTGACTGGTTTCCTGCTGACTGGTTTCCGGCTGACTGGTTTCCTGCTGACTGGTTTCCTGCTGACTGGTTTCCTGCTGACTGGTTTCCGGCTGACTGGTTTCCGGCTGACTGGTTTCCTGACGACTGGTTTCCTGCTGACTGGTTTCCTGCTGACTGGTTTCCTGCTGACTGGTTTCCGGCTGACTGGTTTCCGGCGACTGGTTTCCTGCTGACTGGTTTCCGGCTGACTGGTTTCCTTACGACTGGTTTCCTGCTGACTGGTGTCCTGCTGACTGGTTTCCGGCTGACTGGTTTCCGGCGACTGTTTTCCTGCTGACTGGTTTCCGGCTGACTGGTTTCCTTACGACTGGTTTCCTGCTGACTGGTGTCCTGCTGACTGGTTTCCGGCTGACTGGTTTCCGGCTGACTGGTTTCCGGCCGACTGGTTTCCTGCCGACTGGTTTCCGGTTGACTGGTTTCCGGCCGACTGGCTTCCGTCTGACTGGTTTCCTGCTGACTGGTTTCCTGCTGACTGGTTTCCGGCTGACTGGTTTCCGGCGACTGGTTTCCTGCTGACTGGTTTCCGGCTGACTGGTTTCCTGGCGACTGGTTTCCGGCTGACTGGTTTCCTGCCGACTGGTTTCCTGCCGACTGGTTTCCGGCTGACTGGTTTCCGGCGACTGGTTTCCTGCTGACTTGGTTCCGGCTGACTGGTTTCCTGCAGACTGGTTTCCTGCTGACTGGTTTCCTGCTGACTGGTTTCCGGCTGACTGGTGTCCTGCTGACTGGTTTCCTGCCGACTGGTTTCCGGCTGACTGGTTTCTGGCTGACTGGTTTCCTGCCGACTGGTTTCCTGCCGACTGGTTTCCTGCCGACTGGTTTCCGGCTGACTGGTTTCCGGCGACTGGTTTCCTGCTGACTTGGTTCCGGCTGACTGGTTTCCTGCTGACTGGTTTCCTGCTGACTGGTTTCCGGCTGACTGGTTTCCTGCTGACTTGGTTCCGGCTGACTGGTTTCCTGCTGACTGGTTTCCGGCTGACTGGTTTCCTTACGACTGGTTTCCTGCTGACTGGTTTCCGGCCGACTGGTTTCCTGCCGACTGGTTTCCGGCCGACTGGTTTCCTGCCGACTGGTTTCCGGCTGACTGGTTTCCTTACGACTGGTTTCCGGCTGACTGGTTTCCTTACGACTGGTTTCCTGCTGACTGGTTTCCGGCCGACTGGTTTCCTGCTGACTGGTTTCCGGCCGACTGGTTTCCTGCCGACTGGTTTCCGGCTGACTGGTTTCCTTACGACTGGTTTCCTGCTGACTGGTTTCCGGCTGACTGGTTTCCTGCTGACTTGGTTCCGGCTGACTGGTTTCCTGCTGACTGGTTTCCGGCTGACTGGTTTCCGGCTGACTGGTTTCCTTACAACTGGTTTCCTGCTGACTGGTTTCCGGCCGACTGGTTTCCGGCTGACTGGTTTCCTGCCGACTGGTTTCCGGCTGACTGGTTTCCTGGCGACTGGTTTCCGGCTGACTGGTTTCCGGCTGACTGGTTTCCGGCTGACTGGTTTCCTGCCGACTGGTTTCCTGCTGACTGGTTTCCGGCTGACTGGTTTCCTTCTGACTGGTTTCCTGCTGACTGGTTTCCGGCCGACTGGTTTCCTGCTGACTGGTTTCCGGCTGACTGGTTTCCTGCCGACTGGTTTCCTGCTGACTGGTTTCCTGCCGACTGGATTCCTGCCTACTGGTTTCCTGCCGACTGGTTTCCTGCCGACTGGTTTCCGGCTGACTGGTTTCCTGCTGACTGGTTTCCGGCTGACTGGTTTCCTGGCGACTGGTTTCCGGCTGACTGGTTTCCGGCTGACTGGTTTCCTGCTGACTGGGTTCCGGCTGACTGGTTTCCTGCTGACTGGTTTCCTGGCGACTGGTTTCCGGCTGACTGGTTTCCGGCGACTGGTTTCCTGCTGACTGGTTTCCGGCTGACTGGTTTCCTGCTGACTGCTTTCCTGCCGACTGGTTTCCTGCTGACTGGTTTCCGGCGACTGGTTTCCAGCTGACTGGTTTCCGGCTGACTGGTTTCCGGCTGACTGGTTTCCTGCTGACTGGTTTCCTTCTGACTGGTGTCCTGCCGACTGGTTTCCTGCCGACTGGTTTCCTGCTGACTGGTTTCCGGCTGACTGGTTTCCTGCCGACTGGTTTCCTGCCGACTGGTGTCCTGCCGACTGGTTTCCTGCCGACTGGTTTCTGGCTGACTGGTTTCCTGCCGACTGGTTTCCTGGCGACTGGTTTCCTGCCGACTGGTTTCCTGGCGACTGGTTTCCTGCCGACTGGTTTCCTGGCGACTGGTTTCCTGCCGACTGGTTTCCTGCCGACTGGTTTCCTGCTGACTGGTTTCCGGCTGACTGGTTTCCTGCTGACTTGGTTCCGGCTGACTGGTTTCCGGCGACTGGTTTCCTGCTGACTGGTTTCCTGGCGACTGGTTTCCTGGCGACTGGTTTCCTGCTGACTGGTTTCCTGGCGACTGGTTTCCGGCTGACTGGTTTCCTGCTGACTGGTTTCCGGCTGACTGGTTTCCTGCTGACTGGTTTCCGGCTGACTGGTTTCCTGCTGACTGGTTTCCTGCTGACTGGTTTCCGGCTGACTGGTTTCCGGCTGACTGGTTTCCTGACGACTGGTTTCCTGCCGACTGGTTTCCTGTGGACTGGTTTCCTGCTGACTTGTTTCCGGCTGACTGGTTTCCTGCCGACTGGTTTCCTGCCGACTGGTTTCCTGCCGACTGGTTTCCGGCTGACTGGTTTCCTGCTGACTGGTTTCCTGCTGACTGGTTTCCGGCTGACTGGTTTCCTGCTGACTGGTTTCCTGCTGACTGGTTTCCGGCTGACTGGTTTCCTGCCGACTGGTTTCCGGCTGACTGGTTTCCTGCTGACTGGTTTCCTGCTGACTGGTTTCCTGCTTACTGGTTTCCGGCTGACTGGTTTCCTGCTGACTGGTTTCCTGCTGACTGGTTTCCTGCCGACTGGTTTCCTGCCGACTGGTTTCCGGCTGACTGGTTTCCGGCCGACTGGTTTCCTGCTGACTGGTTTCCTGCTGACTGGTTTCCGGCTGACTGGTTTCCGGCTGACTGGTTTCCTGCCGACTGGTTTCCGGCTGACTGGTTTCCTGCCGACTGGTTTCCGGCTGACTGGTTTCCTGCTGACTGGTTTCCTGCTGACTGGTTTCCGGCCGACTGGTTTCCTGCTGACTGGTTTCCGGCTGACTGGTTTCCGGCTGACTGGTTTCCTGCCGACTGGTTTCCTGCCGACTGGTTTCCTGCCGACTGGTGTCCTGCTGACTGGTTTCCTGCTGACTGGTTTCCTGCTGACTGGTTTCCTGCCGACTGGTTTCCTGCTGACTGGTTTCCTGCTGACTGGTGTCCTGCTGACTGGTTTCCTGCTGACTGGTGTCCTGCCGACTGGTTTCCTGCCGACTGGTTTCCTGCCGACTGGTTTCCGGCTGACTGCTTTCCTGCTGACTGGTTTCCGGCTGACTGGTTTCCTGCTGACTGGTTTCCTGGCGACTGGTTTCCTGGCGACTGGTTTCCGGCTGACTGGTTTCCTGCTGACTGGTTTCCGGCTGACTGGTTTCTTGCTGACTGGTTTCCGGCTGACTGGTTTCCTGCTGACTGGTTTCCGGCTGACTGGTTTCCTGCCGACTGGTTTCCTGCCGACTGGTTTCCTGCCGACTGGTTTCCTGGCGACTGGTTTCCTGCCGACTGGTTTCCGGCTGACTGGTTTCCTGCGGACTGGTTTCCGGCTGACTGGTTTCCTGCTGACTGGTTTCCGGCGACTGGTTTCCTGCTGACGGGTTTCCGGCTGACTGGTTTCCGGCTGACTTGGTTCCGGCTGACTGGTTTCCTGCTGACTGGTTTCCGGCTGACTGGTTTCCGGCGACTGGTTTCCTGCTGACTGGTTTCCGGCTGACTGGTTTCCTGCTGACTGGTTTCCGGCTGACTGGTTTCCTGGCGACTGGTTTCCGGCTGACTGGTTTCCTGCTGACTGGTTTCCGGCTGACTGGTTTCCTGCTGACTGGTTTCCTGCTGACTGGTTTCCTGCTGACTGGTTTCCGGCTGACTGGTTTCCGGCTGACTGGTTTCCTGACGACTGGTTTCCTGCTGACTGGTTTCCTGCCGACTGGTTTCCGGCCGACTGGTTTCCTGCTGACTGGTATCCGGCTGACTGGTTTCCTTCTGACTGGTTTCCTGCTGACTGGTTTCCTGCCGACTGGTTTCCTGCCGACTGGTTTCCGGCCGACTGGTTTCCGGCCGACTGGTTTCCGGCCAACTGGTTTCCTGCTGACTGGTTTCCGGCTGACTGGTTTCCTGCCGACTGGTTTCCTGCCGACTGGTTTCCTGCCGACTGGTTTCCGGCTGACTGGTTTCCTGCCGACTGGTTTCCGGCTGACTGGTTTCCTGCTGACTGGTTTCCTGCTGACTGGTTTCCTGCTGACTGGTTTCCTGCTGACTGGTTTCCGGCTGACTGGTTTCCGGCTGACTGGTTTCCTGCCGACTGGTTTCCTGCCGACTGGTTTCCTGCCGACTGGTTTCCGGCTGACTGGTTTCCTGGCGACTGGTTTCCGGCTGACTGGTTTCCGGCTGACTGGTTTCCTGCCGACTGGTTTCCTTCTGACTGGTTTCCGGCTGACTGGTTTCCTGCTGACTGGTTTCCTGCTGACTGGTTTCCGGCCGACTGGTTTCCTGCTGACTGGTTTCCGGCTGACTGGTTTCCTGCCGACTGGTTTCCTGCTGACTGGTTTCCTGCCGACTGGTTTCCTGCTGACTGGTTTCCTGCTGAGTGGTTTCCTGCCGACTGGTTTCCTGCCGACTGGTTTCCTGCCGACTGGTTTCCGGCTGACTGGTTTCCTGCCGACTGGTTTCCTGCCGACTGGTTTCCTGCCGACTGGTTTCCGGCTGACTGGTTTCCTGCTGACTGGTTTCCTGCTGACTGGTGTCCTGCTGACTGGTTTCCTGCCGACTGGTTTCCGGCTGACTGGTTTCCTGCTGACTGGTTTCCTGCCGACTGGTTTCCGGCTGACTGGTTTCCTGCTGACTGGTTTCCGGCTGACTGGTTTCCTGGCGACTGGTTTCCGGCTGACTGGTTTCCGGCTGACTGGTTTCCTGCTGACTGGGTTCCGGCTGACTGGTTTCCTGCTGACTGGTTTCCTGGCGACTGGTTTCCGGCTGACTGGTTTCCGGCGACTGGTTTCCTGCTGACTGGTTTCCGGCTGACTGGTTTCCTGCTGACTGGTTTCCTGCTGACTGGTTTCCTGCTGACTGGTTTCCTGCTGACTGGTTTCCGGCGACTGGTTTCCTGCTGACTGGTTTCCTGCTGACTGGTTTCCTGGCGACTGGTTTCCTGCTGACTGGTTTCCAGCTGACTGGTTTCCGGCTGACTGGTTTCCGGCTGACTGGTTTCCTGCTGACTGGTTTCCTGCTGACTGGTTTCCGGCTGACTTGTTTCCTGCTGACTGGTTTCCGGCTGACTGGTTTCCTGCTGACTGGTTTCCGGCGACTGGTTTCCTGCTGACTGGTTTCCTGCTGACTGGTTTCCTGGCGACTGGTTTCCTGCTGACTGGTTTCCAGCTGACTGGTTTCCGGCTGACTGGTTTCCGGCTGACTGGTTTCCGGCTGACTGGTGTCCTGCCGACTGGTTTCCGGCTGACTGGTTTCCTGCTGACTGGTTTCCTGCCGACTGGTTTCCGGCTGACTGGTTTCCTGCTGACTGGTTTCCTGCCGACTGGTTTCCGGCTGACTGGTTTCCTGCTGACTGGTTTCCGGCTGACTGGTTTCCTGGCGACTGGTTTCCGGCTGACTGGTTTCCGGCTGACTGGTTTCCTGCTGACTGGGTTCCGGCTGACTGGTTTCCTGCTGACTGGTTTCCTGGCGACTGGTTTCCTGGCGACTGGTTTCCGGCTGACTGGTTTCCTGCTGACTGGTTTCCGGCTGACTGGTTTCCTGCCGACTGGTTTCCTGCCGACTGGTTTCCGGCCGACTGGTGTCCTGCCGACTGGTTTCCTGCCGACTGGTTTCTGGCTGACTGGTTTCCTGCCGACTGGTTTCCTGCCGACTGGTTTCCTGCCGACTGGTTTCCGGCGACTGGTTTCCTGCTGACTGGTTTCCGGCTGACTGGTTTCCTGCTGACTGGTTTCCGGCTGACTGGTTTCCTGCTGACTGGTTTCCGGCTGACTGGTTTCCGGCGACTGGTTTCCTGCCGACTGGTTTCCGGCCGACTGGTTTCCTGCTGACTGGTGTCCGGCTGACTGGTTTCCGGCTGACTGGTTTCCGGCTGACTGGTTTCCTGCTGACTGGTTTCCTGCTGACTGGTTTCCGGCTGACTGGTTTCCTGCTGACTGGTTTCCGGCTGACTGGTTTCCTGCTGACTGGTTTCCTGCTGACTGGTTTCCTGCTGACTGGTTTCCGGCTGACTGGTTTCCGGCTGACTGGTTTCCTGACGACTGGTTTCCTGCTGACTGGTTTCCTGCTGACTGGTTTCCTGCTGACTGGTTTCCTGCTGACTGGTTTCCGGCTGACTGGTTTCCGGCGACTGGTTTCCTGCTGACTGGTTTCCGGCTGACTGGTTTCCTTACGACTGGTTTCCTGCTGACTGGTGTCCTGCTGACTGGTTTCCGGCTGACTGGTTTCCGGCGACTGGTTTCCTGCTGACTGGTTTCCGGCTGACTGGTTTCCTTACGACTGGTTTCCTGCTGACTGGTGTCCTGCTGACTGGTTTCCGGCTGACTGGTTTCCGGCTGACTGGTTTCCGGCCGACTGGTTTCCTGCCGACTGGTTTCCGGTTGACTGGTTTCCGGCCGACTGGCTTCCGTCTGACTGGTTTCCTGCTGACTGGTTTCCTGCTGACTGGTTTCCGGCTGACTGGTTTCCGGCGACTGGTTTCCTGCTGACTGGTTTCCGGCTGACTGGTTTCCTGGCGACTGGTTTCCGGCTGACTGGTTTCCTGCCGACTGGTTTCCTGCCGACTGGTTTCCGGCTGACTGGTTTCCGGCGACTGGTTTCCTGCTGACTTGGTTCCGGCTGACTGGTTTCCTGCAGACTGGTTTCCTGCTGACTGGTTTCCTGCTGACTGGTTTCCGGCTGACTGGTGTCCTGCTGACTGGTTTCCTGCCGACTGGTTTCCGGCTGACTGGTTTCTGGCTGACTGGTTTCCTGCCGACTGGTTTCCTGCCGACTGGTTTCCTGCCGACTGGTTTCCGGCTGACTGGTTTCCGGCGACTGGTTTCCTGCTGACTTGGTTCCGGCTGACTGGTTTCCTGCTGACTGGTTTCCTGCTGACTGGTTTCCGGCTGACTGGTTTCCTGCTGACTTGGTTCCGGCTGACTGGTTTCCTGCTGACTGGTTTCCGGCTGACTGGTTTCCGGCTGACTGGTTTCCTTACGACTGGTTTCCTGCTGACTGGTTTCCGGCCGACTGGTTTCCTGCCGACTGGTTTCCGGCCGACTGGTTTCCTGCCGACTGGTTTCCGGCTGACTGGTTTCCTTACGACTGGTTTCCGGCTGACTGGTTTCCTTACGACTGGTTTCCTGCTGACTGGTTTCCGGCCGACTGGTTTCCTGCTGACTGGTTTCCGGCCGACTGGTTTCCTGCCGACTGGTTTCCGGCTGACTGGTTTCCTTACGACTGGTTTCCTGCTGACTGGTTTCCGGCTGACTGGTTTCCTGCTGACTTGGTTCCGGCTGACTGGTTTCCTGCTGACTGGTTTCCGGCTGACTGGTTTCCGGCTGACTGGTTTCCTTACAACTGGTTTCCTGCTGACTGGTTTCCGGCCGACTGGTTTCCGGCTGACTGGTTTCCTGCCGACTGGTTTCCGGCTGACTGGTTTCCTGGCGACTGGTTTCCGGCTGACTGGTTTCCGGCTGACTGGTTTCCGGCTGACTGGTTTCCTGCCGACTGGTTTCCTGCTGACTGGTTTCCGGCTGACTGGTTTCCTTCTGACTGGTTTCCTGCTGACTGGTTTCCGGCCGACTGGTTTCCTGCTGACTGGTTTCCGGCTGACTGGTTTCCTGCCGACTGGTTTCCTGCTGACTGGTTTCCTGCCGACTGGATTCCTGCCTACTGGTTTCCTGCCGACTGGTTTCCTGCCGACTGGTTTCCGGCTGACTGGTTTCCTGCTGACTGGTTTCCGGCTGACTGGTGTCCTGCTGACTGGTTTCCTGCCGACTGGTTTCCGGCTGACTGGTTTCCTGCTGACTGGTTTCCTGCTGACTGGTTTCCTGCCGACTGGTTTCCGGCTGACTGGTTTCCTGCTGACTGGTTTCCGGCTGACTGGTTTCCTGGCGACTGGTTTCCGGCTGACTGGTTTCCGGCTGACTGGTTTCCTGCTGACTGGGTTCCGGCTGACTGGTTTCCTGCTGACTGGTTTCCTGGCGACTGGTTTCCGGCTGACTGGTTTCCGGCGACTGGTTTCCTGCTGACTGGTTTCCGGCTGACTGGTTTCCTGCTGACTGCTTTCCTGCCGACTGGTTTCCTGCTGACTGGTTTCCGGCGACTGGTTTCCAGCTGACTGGTTTCCGGCTGACTGGTTTCCGGCTGACTGGTTTCCTGCTGACTGGTTTCCTTCTGACTGGTGTCCTGCCGACTGGTTTCCTGCCGACTGGTTTCCTGCTGACTGGTTTCCGGCTGACTGGTTTCCTGCTGACTGGTTTCCTGCCGACTGGTGTCCTGCCGACTGGTTTCCTGCCGACTGGTTTCTGGCTGACTGGTTTCCTGCCGACTGGTTTCCTGGCGACTGGTTTCCTGCCGACTGGTTTCCTGGCGACTGGTTTCCTGCCGACTGGTTTCCTGGCGACTGGTTTCCTGCCGACTGGTTTCCTGCCGACTGGTTTCCTGCTGACTGGTTTCCGGCTGACTGGTTTCCTGCTGACTTGGTTCCGGCTGACTGGTTTCCGGCGACTGGTTTCCTGCTGACTGGTTTCCTGGCGACTGGTTTCCTGGCGACTGGTTTCCTGCTGACTGGTTTCCTGGCGACTGGTTTCCGGCTGACTGGTTTCCTGCTGACTGGTTTCCGGCTGACTGGTTTCCTGCTGACTGGTTTCCGGCTGACTGGTTTCCTGCTGACTGGTTTCCTGCTGACTGGTTTCCGGCTGACTGGTTTCCGGCTGACTGGTTTCCTGACGACTGGTTTCCTGCCGACTGGTTTCCTGTGGACTGGTTTCCTGCTGACTTGTTTCCGGCTGACTGGTTTCCTGCCGACTGGTTTCCTGCCGACTGGTTTCCTGCCGACTGGTTTCCGGCTGACTGGTTTCCTGCTGACTGGTTTCCTGCTGACTGGTTTCCGGCTGACTGGTTTCCTGCTGACTGGTTTCCTGCTGACTGGTTTCCGGCTGACTGGTTTCCTGCCGACTGGTTTCCGGCTGACTGGTTTCCTGCTGACTGGTTTCCTGCTGACTGGTTTCCTGCTTACTGGTTTCCGGCTGACTGGTTTCCTGCTGACTGGTTTCCTGGCGACTGGTTTCCGGCTGACTGGTTTCCGGCGACTGGTTTCCTGCTGACTGGTTTCCGGCTGACTGGTTTCCTGCTGACTGCTTTCCTGCCGACTGGTTTCCTGCTGACTGGTTTCCGGCGACTGGTTTCCAGCTGACTGGTTTCCGGCTGACTGGTTTCCGGCTGACTGGTTTCCTGCTGACTGGTTTCCTTCTGACTGGTGTCCTGCCGACTGGTTTCCTGCCGACTGGTTTCCTGCTGACTGGTTTCCGGCTGACTGGTTTCCTGCTGACTGGTTTCCTGCCGACTGGTGTCCTGCCGACTGGTTTCCTGCCGACTGGTTTCTGGCTGACTGGTTTCCTGCCGACTGGTTTCCTGGCGACTGGTTTCCTGCCGACTGGTTTCCTGGCGACTGGTTTCCTGCCGACTGGTTTCCTGGCGACTGGTTTCCTGCCGACTGGTTTCCTGCCGACTGGTTTCCTGCTGACTGGTTTCCGGCTGACTGGTTTCCTGCTGACTTGGTTCCGGCTGACTGGTTTCCGGCGACTGGTTTCCTGCTGACTGGTTTCCTGGCGACTGGTTTCCTGGCGACTGGTTTCCTGCTGACTGGTTTCCTGGCGACTGGTTTCCGGCTGACTGGTTTCCTGCTGACTGGTTTCCGGCTGACTGGTTTCCTGCTGACTGGTTTCCGGCTGACTGGTTTCCTGCTGACTGGTTTCCTGCTGACTGGTTTCCGGCTGACTGGTTTCCGGCTGACTGGTTTCCTGACGACTGGTTTCCTGCCGACTGGTTTCCTGTGGACTGGTTTCCTGCTGACTTGTTTCCGGCTGACTGGTTTCCTGCCGACTGGTTTCCTGCCGACTGGTTTCCTGCCGACTGGTTTCCGGCTGACTGGTTTCCTGCTGACTGGTTTCCTGCTGACTGGTTTCCGGCTGACTGGTTTCCTGCTGACTGGTTTCCTGCTGACTGGTTTCCGGCTGACTGGTTTCCTGCCGACTGGTTTCCGGCTGACTGGTTTCCTGCTGACTGGTTTCCTGCTGACTGGTTTCCTGCTTACTGGTTTCCGGCTGACTGGTTTCCTGCTGACTGGTTTCCTGCTGACTGGTTTCCTGCCGACTGGTTTCCTGCCGACTGGTTTCCGGCTGACTGGTTTCCGGCCGACTGGTTTCCTGCTGACTGGTTTCCTGCTGACTGGTTTCCGGCTGACTGGTTTCCGGCTGACTGGTTTCCTGCCGACTGGTTTCCGGCTGACTGGTTTCCTGCCGACTGGTTTCCGGCTGACTGGTTTCCTGCTGACTGGTTTCCTGCTGACTGGTTTCCGGCTGACTGGTTTCCTGCTGACTGGTTTCCGGCTGACTGGTTTCCGGCTGACTGGTTTCCTGCCGACTGGTTTCCTGCCGACTGGTTTCCTGCCGACTGGTTTCCTGCCGACTGGTGTCCTGCTGACTGGTTTCCTGCTGACTGGTTTCCTGCTGACTGGTTTCCTGCCGACTGGTGTCCTGCTGACTGGTTTCCTGCTGACTGGTGTCCTGCTGACTGGTTTCCTGCTGACTGGTGTCCTGCCGACTGGTTTCCTGCCGACTGGTTTCCTGCCGACTGGTTTCCGGCTGACTGCTTTCCTGCTGACTGGTTTCCGGCTGACTGGTTTCCTGCTGACTGGTTTCCTGGCGACTGGTTTCCTGGCGACTGGTTTCCTGGCGACTGGTTTCCGGCTGACTGGTTTCCTGCTGACTGGTTTCCGGCTGACTGGTTTCTTGCTGACTGGTTTCCGGCTGACTGGTTTCCTGCTGACTGGTTTCCGGCTGACTGGTTTCCTGCCGACTGGTTTCCTGCCGACTGGTTTCCTGCCGACTGGTTTCCTGGCGACTGGTTTCCTGCCGACTGGTTTCCGGCTGACTGGTTTCCTGCGGACTGGTTTCCGGCTGACTGGTTTCCTGCTGACTGGTTTCCGGCGACTGGTTTCCTGCTGACGGGTTTCCGGCTGACTGGTTTCCGGCTGACTTGGTTCCGGCTGACTGGTTTCCTGCTGACTGGTTTCCGGCTGACTGGTTTCCGGCGACTGGTTTCCTGCTGACTGGTTTCCGGCTGACTGGTTTCCTGCTGACTGGTTTCCGGCTGACTGGTTTCCTGCTGACTGGTTTCCGGCTGACTGGTTTCCTGCTGACTGGTTTCCTGCTGACTGGTTTCCTGGCGACTGGTTTCCGGCTGACTGGTTTCCTGCTGACTGGTTTCCGGCTGACTGGTTTCCTGCTGACTGGTTTCCTGCTGACTGGTTTCCGGCTGACTGGTTTCCGGCTGACTGGTTTCCTGACGACTGGTTTCCTGCTGACTGGTTTCCTGCCGACTGGTTTCCGGCCGACTGGTTTCCTGCTGACTGGTATCCGGCTGACTGGTTTCCTTCTGACTGGTTTCCTGCTGACTGGTTTCATGCCGACTGGTTTCCTGCCGACTGGTTTCCGGCCGACTGGTTTCCGGCCGACTGGTTTCCGGCCGACTGGTTTCCTGCTGACTGGTTTCCGGCTGACTGGTTTCCTGCCGACTGGTTTCCTGCCGACTGGTTTCCTGCCGACTGGTTTCCTGCCGACTGGTTTCCGGCTGACTGGTTTCCTGCCGACTGGTTTCCGGCTGACTGGTTTCCTGCTGACTGGTTTCCTGCTGACTGGTTTCCTGCTGACTGGTTTCCTGCTGACTGGTTTCCGGCTGACTGGTTTCCTGCCGACTGGTTTCCCGCCGACTGGTTTCCTGCTGACTGGTTTCCTGCTGACTGGTGTCCTGCTGACTGGTTTCCTGCTGACTTGTTTCCTGCTGACTGGTTTCCTGCTGACTGGTGTCCTGCTGACTGGTTTCCTGCCGACTGGTTTCCTGCTGACTGGTGTCCTGCTGACTGGTTTCCTGCTGACTGGTGTCCTGCCGACTGGTTTCCTGCCGACTGGTTTCCTGCCGACTGGTTTCCTGCTGACTGGTTTCCGGCTGACTGGTTTCCGGCTGACTGGTTTCCTGCCGACTGGTTTCCGGCTGACTGGTTTCCTGCCGACTGGTTTCCGGCTGACTGGTTTCCTGCTGACTGGTTTCCTGCTGACTGGTTTCCGGCTGACTGGTTTCCTGCTGACTGGTTTCCGGCTGACTGGTTTCCGGCTGACTGGTTTCCTGCCGACTGGTTTCCTGCCGACTGGTTTCCTGCCGACTGGTGTCCTGCTGACTGGTTTCCTGCTGACTGGTGTCCTGCTGACTGGTTTCCTGCTGACTGGTTTCCTGCTGACTGGTTTCCTGCCGACTGGTTTCCTGCTGACTGGTTTCCTGCTGACTGGTGTCCTGCTGACTGGTTTCCTGCTGACTGGTGTCCTGCCGACTGGTTTCCTGCCGACTGGTTTCCGGCTGACTGCTTTCCTGCTGACTGGTTTCCGGCTGACTGGTTTCCTGCTGACTGGTTTCCTGGCGACTGGTTTCCTGGCGACTGGTTTCCTGGCGACTGGTTTCCGGCTGACTGGTTTCCTGCTGACTGGTTTCCGGCTGACTGGTTTCTTGCTGACTGGTTTCCGGCTGACTGGTTTCCTGCTGACTGGTTTCCGGCTGACTGGTTTCCTGCCGACTGGTTTCCTGCCGACTGGTTTCCTGCCGACTGGTTTCCTGGCGACTGGTTTCCTGCCGACTGGTTTCCGGCTGACTGGTTTCCTGCGGACTGGTTTCCGGCTGACTGGTTTCCTGCTGACTGGTTTCCGGCGACTGGTTTCCTGCTGACGGGTTTCCGGCTGACTGGTTTCCGGCTGACTTGGTTCCGGCTGACTGGTTTCCGGCTGACTGGTTTCCTGCTGACTGGTTTCCTGCTGACTGGTTTCCTGCTGACTGGTTTCCGGCTGACTGGTTTCCGGCGACTGGTTTCCTGCTGACTGGTTTCCGGCTGACTGGTTTCCTGCTGACTGGTTTCCGGCTGACTGGTTTCCTGGCGACTGGTTTCCGGCTGACTGGTTTCCTGCTGACTGGTTTCCGGCTGACTGGTTTCCTGCTGACTGGTTTCCTGCTGACTGGTTTCCTGCTGACTGGTTTCCGGCTGACTGGTTTCCGGCTGACTGGTTTCCTGACGACTGGTTTCCTGCTGACTGGTTTCCTGCCGACTGGTTTCCGGCCGACTGGTTTCCTGCTGACTGGTATCCGGCTGACTGGTTTCCTTCTGACTGGTTTCCTGCTGACTGGTTTCATGCCGACTGGTTTCCTGCCGACTGGTTTCCGGCCGACTGGTTTCCGGCCGACTGGTTTCCTGCTGACTGGTTTCCTGCTGACTGGTTTCCGGCTGACTGGTTTCCTGCCGACTGGTTTCCTGCCGACTGGTTTCCTGCCGACTGGTTTCCGGCTGACTGGTTTCCTGCCGACTGGTTTCCTGCTGACTGGTTTCCTGCTGACTGGTTTCCTGCTGACTGGTTTCCTGCTGACTGGTTTCCGGCTGACTGGTTTCCTGCCGACTGGTTTCCCGCCGACTGGTTTCCTGCTGACTGGTTTCCTGCTGACTGGTGTCCTGCTGACTGGTTTCCTGCTGACTTGTTTCCTGCTGACTGGTTTCCTGCTGACTGGTGTCCTGCTGACTGGTTTCCTGCCGACTGGTTTCCTGCTGACTGGTGTCCTGCTGACTGGTTTCCTGCTGACTGGTGTCCTGCCGACTGGTTTCCTGCCGACTGGTTTCCTGCCGACTGGTTTCCTGCCGACTGGTTTCCGGCTGACTGGTTTCCTGCTGACTGGTTTCCGGCTGACTGGTTTCCTGCTGACTGGTTTCCTGCTGACTGGTTTCCGGCTGACTGGTTTCCGGCTGACTGGTTTCCTGACGACTGGTTTCCTGCTGACTGGTTTCCTGCCGACTGGTTTCCGGCCGACTGGTTTCCTGCCGACTGGTTTCCGGCTGACTGGTTTCCTGCTGACTGGTTTCCTGCTGACTGGTTTCCTGCCGACTGGTTTCCTGCCGACTGGTTTCCGGCCGACTGGTTTCCTGCTGACTGGTTTCCTGCTGACTGGTTTCCTGCTGACTGGTTTCCGGCTGACTGGTTTCCGGCTGACTGGTTTCCTGACGACTGGTTTCCTGCCGACTGGTTTCCGGCCGACTGGTTTCCTGCCGACTCGTTTCCTGCTGACTGGTGTCGTGCTGACTGGTTTCCTGCTGACTGGTTTCCTGCCGACTGGTTTCCTGCCGACTGGTTTCCTGCTGACTGGTTTCCTGCTGACTGGTGTCCTGCTGACTGGTTTCCTGCCGACTGGTGTCCTGCCGACTGGTTTCCTGCTGACTGGTTTCCTGCTGACTGGTTTCCTGCTGACTGGTTTCCGGCTGACTGGTTTCCTGCTGACTGGTTTCCTGCCGACTGGTTTCCGGCTGACTGGTTTCCTGCTGACTGGTTTCCGGCTGACTGGTTTCCTGCTGACTGGTTTCCTGCTGACTGGTTTCCGGCTGACTGGTTTCCTGCCGACTGGTTTCCGGCTGACTGGTTTCCTGCTGACTGGTTTCCGGCTGACTGGTTTCCTGCTGACTGGTTTCCTGCTGACTGGTTTCCGGCTGACTGGTTTCCTGCTGACTGGTTTCCGGCTGACTGGTTTCCTGCTGACTGGTTTCCTGCTGACTGGTTTCCGGCTGACTGGTTTCCTGCCGACTGGTTTCCGGCTGACTGGTTTCCTGCTGACTGGTTTCCGGCTGACTGGTTTCCTGCTGACTGGTTTCCTGCTGACTGGTTTCCGGCTGACTGGTTTCCTGCCGACTGGTTTCCGGCTGACTGGTTTCCTGCTGACTGGTTTCCGGCTGACTGGTTTCCTGCTGACTGGTTTCCTGCTGACTGGTTTCCGGCTGACTGGTTTCCTGCTGACTGGTTTCCTGCTGACTGGTTTCCGGCTGACTGGTTTCCTGCCGACTGGTTTCCTGCTGACTGGTTTCCGGCTGACTGGTTTCCTGCTGACTGGTTTCCTGCTGACTGGTTTCCGGCTGACTGGTTTCCTGCCGACTGGTTTCCTGCTGACTGGTTTCCTGGCGACTGGTTTCCGGCTGACTGGTTTCCTGCTGACTGGTTTCCGGCTGACTGCTTTCCTGCTGACTGGTTTCCGGCTGACTGGTTTCCTGCTGACTGGTTTCCTGCTGACTGGTTTCCGGCTGACTGGTTTCCTGCCGACTGGTTTCCGGCTGACTGGTTTCCTGCTGACTGGTTTCCTGCTGACTGGTTTCCGGCTGACTGGTTTCCTGCTGACTGGTTTCCGGCCGACTGGTTTCCTGCCGACTGGTTTCCTGCCGACTGGTTTCCTGGCGACTGGTTTCCGGCGACTGGTTTCCTGGCGACTGGTTTCCGGCGACTGGTTTCCTGCTGACTGGTTTCCGGCTGACTGGTTTCCTGCTGACTGGTTTCCGGCTGACTGGTTTCCTGCTGACAGGTTTCCGGCGACTGGTTTCCTGCTGACTGGTTTCCTGCTGACTGGTTTCCTGCTGACTTGGTTCCGGCTGACTGGTTTCCTGCTGACTGGTTTCCGGCTGACTGGTTTCCGGCGACTGGTTTCCTGCTGACTGGTTTCCGGCTGACTGGTTTCCTGCTGACTGGTTTCCGGCTGACTGGTTTCCTGGCGACTGGTTTCCGGCTGACTGGTTTCCTGCTGACTGGTTTCCTGCTGACTGGTTTCCTGCCGACTGGTTTCCTGCCGACTGGTTTCCGGCTGACTGGCTTCCTGCTGACTGGTTTCCTGGCTGACTGGTTTCCTGCTGACTGGTTTCCTGCTGACTGGTTTCCGGCTGACTGGTTTCCTGCTGACTGGTTTCCTGCTGACTGGTTTCCTGGCTGACTGGTTTCCTGCTGACTGGTTTCCTGCTGACTGGTTTCCGGCTGACTGGTTTCCTGCTGACTGGTTTCCTGCCGACTGGTTTCCGGCTGACTGGTTTCCTGCTGACTGGTTTCCTGGCTGACTGGTTTCCGGCTGACTGGTTTCCGGCTGACTGGTTTCCTGCTGACTGGTTTCCTGCCGACTGGTTTCCTGCTGACTGGTTTCCTGCTGACTGGTTTCCAGCTGACTGGTTTCCGGCTGACTGGTTTCCTGCTGACTGGTTTCCGGCTGACTGGTTTCCGGCTGACTGGTTTCCGGCTGACTGGTTTCCTGCCGACTGGTGTCCTGCCGACTGGTTTCCTGCCGACTGGTTTCCTGCCGACAGGTTTCCTGCCGACTGGTTTCCGGCTGACTGGTTTCCTGCTGACTGGTTTTCGGCTGACTGGTGTCCTGCCGACTGGTTTCCTGCCAACTGGTTTCTGGCTGACTGGTTTCCTGCCGACTGGTTTCCTGGCGACTGGTTTCCTGCCGACTGGTTTCCTGCCGACTGGTTTCCTGCCGACTGGTTTCCGGCGACTGGTTTCCTGCTGACTGGTTTCCGGCTGACTGGTTTCCTGCTGACTGGTTTCCTGCTGACTGGTTTCCGGCTGACTGGTTTCCGGCTGACTGGTTTCCTGACGACTGGTTTCCTGCCGACTGGTTTCCTGCCGACTGGTTTCCTGCCGACTGGTTTCCTGCTGACTGGTTTCCGGCTGACTGGTTTCCTGCTGACTGGTTTCCGGCTGACTGGTTTCCTGCCGACTGGTTTCCTGCCGACTGGTTTCCTGCCGACTGGTTTCCGGCTGACTGGTTTCCTGCTGACTGGTTTCCTGCCGACTTGTTTCCGGCCGACTGGTTTCCTGCTGACTGGTTTCCTGCTGACTGGTTTCCGGCTGACTGGTTTCGTGCCGACTGGTTTCCGGCTGACTGGTTTCCTGCTGACTGGTTTCCTGCTGACTGGTTTCCGGCTGACTGGTTTCCTGCTGACTGGTTTCCGGCCGACTGGTTTCCTGCCGACTGGTTTCCTGCCGACTGGTTTCCTGCCGACTGGTTTCCTGCTGACTGGTTTCCGGCTGACTGGTTTCCTGCTGACTGGTTTCCGGCTGACTGGTTTCCGGCTGACTGGTTTCCTGCTGACTGGTTTCCGGCGACTGGTTTCCTGCTGACGGGTTTCCGGCTGACTGGTTTCCTGCTGACTTGGTTCCGGCTGACTGGTTTCCTGCTGACTGGTTTCCGGCTGACTGGTTTCCGGCGACTGGTTTCCTGCTGACTGGTTTCCGGCTGACTGGTTTCCTGCTGACTGGTTTCCGGCTGACTGGTTTCCTGGCGACTGGTTTCCGGCTGACTGGTTTCCTGCTGACTGGTTTCCTGCTGACTGGTTTCCTGCTGACTGGTTTCCTGCCGACTGGTTTCCGGCTGACTGGTTTCCTGCTGACTGGTTTCCTGGCTGACTGGTTTCCTGCTGACTGGTTTCCGGCTGACTGGTTTCCTGCTGACTGGTTTCCTGCTGACTGGTTTCCGGCTGACTGGTTTCCTGCTGACTGGTTTTCGGCTGACTGGTTTCCTGCTGACTGGTTTCCTGCTGACTGGTTTCCGGCTGATTGGTTTCCCTCTGACTGGTTTCCTGCCGACTGGTTTCCTGCTGACTGGTTTCCTGGCGACTGGTTTCCAGCTGACTGGTTTCCTGCTGACTGGTTTCCTGCTGACTGGTTTCCGGCTGACTGGTTTCCGGCTGACTGGTTTCCTTCTGACTGGTGTCCTGCCGACTGGTGTCCTGCCGACTGGTTTCCTGCCGACTGGTTTCCTGCCGACAGGTTTCCTGCCGACTGGTTTCCTGCTGACTGGTTTCCTGCCGTCTGGTTTCCTGCCGACTGGTTTCCTGCCGACTGGTTTCCGGCTGACTGGTTTCCTGCCGACTGGTTTCCTTCCGACTGGTTTCCTGGCGACTGGTTTCCTGCCGACTGGTTTCCTGCCGACTGGTTTCCTGCTGACTGGTTTCCTGGCGACTGGTTTCCTGCTGACTGGTTTCCGGCTGACTGGTTTCCGGCTGACTGGTTTCCTGCAGACTGGTTTCCTGCCGACTGGTTTCCTGCCGACTGGTTTCCGGCTGACTGGTTTCCTGCCGACTGGTTTCCTGCCGACTGGTTTCCTGCCGACTGGTTTCCTGCCGACTGGTTTCCGGCTGACTGGTTTCCTTCCGACTGGTTTCCTTCCGACTGGTTTCCTGCCGACTGGTTTCCTGGCGACTGGTTTCCTGCCGACTGGTTTCCTGCTGACTGGTTTCCTGCCGACTGGTTTCCTGCCGACTGGTTTCCTGCCGACTGGTTTCCTGCCGACTGGTGTCCTGCTGACTGGTTTCCTGCTGACTGGTTTCCTGCTGACTGGTGTGCTGCCGACTGGTTTCCTGCTGACTGGTTTCCTGCAGACTGGTTTCCTGCCGACTGGTTTCCTGCCGACTGGTTTCCTGCTGACTGGTTTCCTGCTGACTGGTTTCCTGCCGACTGGTTTCCTGCCGACTGGTTTCCTGCCGACTGGTTTCCTGCTGACTGGTGTCCTGCCGACTGGTTTACTGCCGACTGGTTTCCTGCCGACTGGTTTCCGGCCGACTGGTTTCCGGCTGACTGGTTTCCTGCTGACTGGTTTCCGGCTGACTGGTTTCCGGCTGACTGGTTTTCTGGCGACTGGTTTCCTGCCAACTGGTTTCCTGCCGACTGGTTTCCTGCCGACTGGTTTCCGGCTGACTGGTTTCCTGCCGACTGGTTTCCGGCTGACTGGTTTCCTGCCGACTGGTTTCCTGCCGACTGGTTTCCTGCCGACTGGTTTCCTGGCGACTGGTTTCCTGCCGACTGGTTTCCTGCCGACTGGTTTCCGGCGACTGGTTTCCTGGTGACTGGTTTCCGGCTGACTGGTTTCCTGCTGACTGGTTTCCGGCTGACTGGTTTCCTGCTGACTGGTTTCCTGCTGACTGGTTTCCAGCTGACTGGTTTCCTGCTGACTTGGTTCCGGCTGACTGGTTTCCTTCTGACTGGTTTCTGGCTGACTGGTTTCCGGCGACTGGTTTCCTGCTGACTGGTTTCCGGCTGACTGGTTTCCTGCTGACTGGTTTCCGGCTGACTGGTTTCCTGGCGACTGGTTTCCGGCTGACTGGTTTCCTGCTGACTGGTTTCCGGCTGACTGGTTTCCTGCTGACTGGTTTCCTGCTGACTGGTTTCCTGCTGACTGGTTTCCGGCTGACTGGTTTCCGGCTGACTGGTGTCCGGCCGACTGGTTTCCTGCCGACTGGTTTCCTGCCGACTGGTTTCCTGCTGACTGGTGTCCTGCTGACTGGTTTCCTGCTGACTGGTTTCCGGCTGACTGGTTTCCTGCTGACTGGTTTCCGGCTGACTGGTTTCCTGCCGACTGGTTTCCTGCCGACTGGTTTCCGGCCGACTGGTTTCCTGCCGACTGGTTTCCTGCCGACTGGTGTCCTGCTGACTGGTTTCCTGCTGACTGGTTCCCTGCCGACTGGTTTCCTGCCGACTGGTTTCCTGCCGACTGGTTTCCGGCTGACTGGTTTCCTGCTGACTGGTTTCCGGCTGACTGGTTTCCTGCTGACTGGTTTCCATCCGACTGGTTTCCTGGCGACTGGTTTCCTGCCGACTGGTTTCCTGCCGATTGGTTTCCGGCTGACTGGTTTCCTGCTGACTGGTTTCCGGCTGACTGGTTTCCTGCTGACTGGTTTCCTGGCGACTGGGTTCCTGCTGACTGGTTTCCGGCTGACTGGTTTCCGGCTGACTGGTTTCCTGCAAACTGGTTTCCTGCCGACTGGTTTCCTGCCGACTGGTTTCCGGCTGACTGGTTTCCTGCAGACTGGTTTCCTGCCGACTGGTTTCCTGCCGACTGGTTTCCGGCTGACTGGTTTCCTGCCGACTGGTTTCCTGCCGACTGGTTTCCTGCCGACTGGTTTCCTGCTGACTGGTTTCCTGCCGACTGGTTTCCTGCTGACTGGTTTCCTGCCGACTGGTTTCCTGCTGACTGGTTTCCTTCCAACTGGTTTCCTGGCGACTGGTTTCCTGGCGACTGGTTTCCTGCCGCCTGGTTTCCTGCCGACTGGTTTCCTGCTGACTGGTTTCCTGCCGACTGGTTTCCTGCCGACTGGTTTCCTGCTGACTGGTTTCCGGCTGACTGGTTTCCTGCTGACTGGTTTCCGGCTGACCGGTTTCCTGCCGACTGGTTTCCTGCCGACTGGTTTCCGGCCGACTGGTGTCCGGCCGACTGGTTTCCTGCTGACTGGTTTCCTGCTGACTGGTTTCCCGCTGACTTGTTTCCTGCTGACTGGTTTCCTGCCGACTGGTTTCCGGCTGACTGGTTTCCTGCCGACTGGTTTCCTGCCGACTGGTTTCCTGCCGACTGGTTTCCGGCTGACTGGTTTCCTGCCGACTGGTTTCCTGCCGACTGGTTTCCTGCCGACTGGTTTCCTGCTGACTGGTTTCCTGCCGACTGGTTTCCTGCTGACTGGTTTCCTGCCGACTGGTTTCCTGCTGACTGGTTTCCTTCCAACTGGTTTCCTGGCGACTGGTTTCCTGGCGACTGGTTTCCTGCCGACTTGTTTCCTGCCGACTGGTTTCCTGCTGACTGGTTTCCTGCCGACTGGTTTCCTGCCGACTGGTTTCCTGCTGACTGGTTTCCGGCTGACTGGTTTCCTGCTGACTGGTTTCCGGCTGACTGGTTTCCTGCCGACTGGTTTCCTGCCGACTGGTTTCCGGCCGACTGGTGTCCGGCCGACTGGTTTCCTGCTGACTGGTTTCCTGCTGACTGGTTTCCTGCTGACTGGTTTCCTGCTGACTGGTTTCCGGCCGACTGGTTTCCGGCCGACTGGTTTCCGGCCGACTGGTTTCCTGCCGACTGGTTTCCTGCCGACTGGTTTCCTGCTGACTGGTGTCCTGCTGACTGGTTTCCTGCTGACTGGTTTCCGGCTGACTGGTTTCCTGCTGACTGGTTTCCGGCTGACTGGTTTCCTGCCGACTGGTTTCCTGCCGACTGGTTTCCTGCCGACTGGTTTCCTGCCGACTGGTGTCCTGCCGACTGGTTTCCTGCCGACTGGTTTCCTGCCGACTGGTTTCCTGCTGACTGGTTTCCTGCCGACTGGTTTCCGGCTGACTGGTTTCCTGCTGACTGGTTTCCGGCTGACTGGTTTCCTGCAGACTGGTTTCCTGCCGACTGGTTTCCTGGCGACTGGTTTCCTGCCGACTGGTTTCCTGCCGACTGGTTTCCGGCTGACTGGTTTCCTGCTGACTGGTTTCCGGCTGACTGGTTTCCTGCTGACTGGTTTCCTGGCGACTGGTTTCCTGCTGACTGGTTTCCGGCTGACTGGTTTCCGGCTGACTGGTTTCCTGCAGACTGGTTTCCTGCCGACTGGTTTCCTGCCAACTGGTTTCCGGCTGACTGGATTCCTGCCGACTGGTTTCCGGCTGACTGGTTTCCTGCTGACTGGTTTCCTGCTGACTGGTTTCCGGCTGACTGGTTTCCTGCTGACTGGTTTCCGGCCGACTGGTTTCCTGCTGACTGGTTTCCTGCCAACTGGTTTCCTGGCTACTGGTTTCCTGCCGACTGGTTTCCTGCCGACTGGTTTCCGGCGACTGGTTTCCTGCTGACTGGTTTCCGGCTGACTGGTTTCCTGCTGACTGGTTTCCGGCTGACTGGTTTCCTGCTGACTGGTTTCCTGCTGACTGGTTTCCGGCTGACTGGTTTCCTGCTGACTGGTTTCCTGCTGACTGGTTTCCGGCTGACTGGTTTCCTGCTGACTGGTTTCCTGCTGACTGGTTTCCTGCTGACTGGTTTCCGGCTGACTGGTTTCCTGCCGACTGGTTTCCTGCCGACTGGTTTCCTGCCGACTGGTTTCCTGCTGACTGGTTTCCGGCTGACTGGTTTCCTGCTGACTGGTTTCCGGCTGACTGGTTTCCTGCTGACTGGTTTCCGGCCGACTGGTTTCCTGCTGACTGGTTTCCTGCTGACTGGTTTCCCGCTGACTGGTTTCCTGCTGACTGGTTTCCTGCCGACTTGTTTCCGGCTGACTGGTTTCCTGCCGACTGGTTTCCGGCTGACTGGTTTCCTGCCGACTGGTTTCCGGCTGACTGGTTTCCGGCTGACTGGTTTCCGGCTGACTGGTTTCCGGCCGACTGGTTTCCTGCCGACTGGTTTCCTGCCGACTGGTTTCCTGCTGACTGGTGTCCTGCTGACTGGTTTCCTGCTGACTGGTTTCCGGCTGACTGGTTTCCTGCTGACTGGTTTCCGGCTGACTGGTTTCCTGCCGACTGGTTTCCTGCCGACGGGTTTCCTGCCGACTGGTTTCCTGCCGACTGGTTTCCTGCCGACTGGTGTCCTGCCGACTGGTTTCCTGCCGACTGGTTTCCTGCCGACTGGTTTCCTGCCGACGGGTTTCCGGCTGACTGGTTTCCTGCTGACTGGTTTCCTGCCGACTGGTTTCCTGCCGACTGGTTTCCGGCTGACTGGTTTCCTGCTGACTGGTTTCCGGCTGACTGGTTTCCGGCTGACTGGTTTCCTGCTGACTGGTTTCCTGCTGACTGGTTTCCGGCTGACTGGTTTCCTGCCGACTGGTTTCCGGCTGACTGGTTTCCTGCTGACTGGTTTCCGGCTGACTGGTTTCCTGCTGACTGGTTTCCTGCTGACTGGTTTCCGGCTGACTGGTTTCCTGCTGACTGGTTTCCTGCTGACTGGTTTCCGGCTGACTGGTTTCCGGCTAACTGGTTTCCGGCTGACTGGTTTCCTGCCGACTGGTTTCCTGCCGACTGGTTTTCCTTCTGACTGGTTTCCTGCTGACTGGTTTCCTGCTGACTGGTTTCCTGCCGACTGGTTTCCTGCCGACTGGTTTCCTGCCGACTGGTTTCCTGCCGACTGGTTTCCGGCTGACTGGTTTCCTGCTGACTGGTTCCCTGGCGACTGGTTTCCTGCCGACTGGTTTCCTGCCGACTGGTTTCCTGCTGACTGGTTTCCGGCTGACTGGTTTCCTGCTGACTGGTTTCCTGCTGACTGGTTTCCTGCTGACTGGTTTCCGGCTGACTGGTTTCCGGCTGACTGGTTTCCGGCTGACTGGATTCCTGCTGACTGGTTTCCTGCTGACTGGTTTCCGGCTGACTGGTTTCCTGCTGACTGGTTTCCTGCTGACTGGTTTCCGGCCGACTGGTTTCCTGCCGACTGGTTTCCTGCTGACTGGTTTCCGGCTGACTGGTTTCCTGCCGACTGGTTTCCTGCCGACTGGTTTCCGGCTGACTGGTTTCCTGCCGACTGGTTTCCTGCCGACTGGTTTCCTGCTGACTGGTTTCCGGCCGACTGGTTTCCGGCCGACTGGTTTCCTGCCGACTGGTTTCCTGCCGACTGGTTTCCTGCCGACTGGTTTCCGGCTGACTGGCTTCCTGCTGACTGGTTTCCGGCTGACTGGTTTCCGGCCGACTGGTTTCCTGCCGACTGGTTTCCTGCCGACTGGTTTCCAGCTGACTGGTTTCCGGCTGACTGGTTTCCGGCTGACTGGTTTCCTGCTGACTGGTGTCCTGCCGACTGGTTTCCTGCCGACTGGTTTCCTGCCGACAGGTTTCCTGCCGACTGGTTTCCGGCTGACTGGTTTCCTGCCGACTGGTTTCCTGCCGACTGGTTTCCCTTCCGACTGGTTTCCTGCTGACTGGTTTCCGGCTGACTGGTTTCCGGCTGACTGGTTTCCTGCTGACTGGTGTCCTGCTGACTGGTGTCCTGCCGACTGGTTTCCTGCTGACTGGTTTCCGGCTGACTGGTTTCCTGCCGACTGGTTTCCTGCTGACTGGTTTCCTGCCGACTGGTTTCCGGCTGACTGGTTTCCTGCTGACTGGTTTCCGGCTGACTGGTTTCCTGCCGACTGGTTTCCTGCCGACTGGTTTCCTGCCGACTGGTGTCCTGCCGACTGGTTTCCTGCCGACTGGTTTCCTGCCGACTGGTTTCCTGCCGACTGGTTTCCTGCTGACTGGTTTCCTGCCGACTGGTTTCCGGCTGACTGGTTTCCTGCTGACTGGTTTCCGGCTGACTGGTTTCCTGCAGACTGGTTTCCTGCCGACTGGTTTCCTGGCGACTGGTTTCCTGCCGACTGGTTTCCTGCCGACTGGTTTCCGGCTGACTGGTTTCCTGCCGACTGGTTTCCGGCTGACTGGTTTCCTGCTGACTGGTTTCCGGCTGACTGGTTTCCTGCAGTCTGGTTTCCGGCTGACTGGTTTCCGGCTGACTGGTTTCCGGCTGACTGGTTTCCTGGCGACTGGTTTCCTGGCGACTGGTTTCCTGCCGACTGGTTTCCTGCCGACTGGTTTCCGGCTGACTGCTTTCCTGCCGACTGGTTTCCTGCCGACTGGTTTCCTGCCAACTGGTTTCCTGGCGACTGGTTTCCTGCCGACTGGTTTCCTGGCGACTGGTTTCCTGCCGACTGGTTTCCGGCGACTGGTTTCATGCTGACTGGTTTCCGGCTGACTGGTTTCCGGCTGACTGGTTTCCTGGCGACTGGTTTCCTGCCGACTGGTTTCCTGCCGACTGGTTTCCTGCCGACTGGTTTCCGGCCGACTGGTTTCCTGCTGACTGGTTTCCGGCTGACTGGTTTCCTGCTGACTGGTTTCCTGCTGACTGGTTTCCTGCTGACTGGTTTCCGGCTGACTGGTTTCCTGCCGACTGGTTTCCTGCCGACTGGTTTCCGGCTGACTGGTTTCCTGCCGACTGGTTTCCTGCCGACTGGTTTCCTGCTGACTGGTTTCCGGCCGACTGGTTTCCGGCCGACTGGTTTCCTGCCGACTGGTTTCCTGCCGACTGGTTTCCTGCCGACTGGTTTCCGGCTGACTGGCTTCCTGCTGACTGGTTTCCGGCTGACTGGTTTCCGGCCGACTGGTTTCCTGCCGACTGGTTTCCTGCCGACTGGTTTCCAGCTGACTGGTTTCCGGCTGACTGGTTTCCGGCTGACTGGTTTCCTGCTGACTGGTGTCCTGCCGACTGGTTTCCTGCCGACTGGTTTCCTGCCGACAGGTTTCCTGCCGACTGGTTTCCGGCTGACTGGTTTCCTGCCGACTGGTTTCCTGCCGACTGGTTTCCCTTCCGACTGGTTTCCTGCTGACTGGTTTCCGGCTGACTGGTTTCCGGCTGACTGGTTTCCTGCTGACTGGTGTCCTGCTGACTGGTGTCCTGCCGACTGGTTTCCTGCTGACTGGTTTCCGGCTGACTGGTTTCCTGCCGACTGGTTTCCTGCCGACTGGTTTCCTGCCGACTGGTTTCCGGCTGACTGGTTTCCTGCTGACTGGTTTCCGGCTGACTGGTTTCCTGCCGACTGGTTTCCTGCCGACTGGTTTCCTGCCGACTGGTGTCCTGCCGACTGGTTTCCTGCCGACTGGTTTCCTGCCGACTGGTTTCCTGCCGACTGGTTTCCTGCCGACTGGTTTCCGGCTGACTGGTTTCCGGCTGACTGGTTTCCTGCTGACTGGTTTCCGGCTGACTGGTTTCCTGCAGACTGGTTTCCTGCCGACTGGTTTCCTGGCGACTGGTTTCCTGCCGACTGGTTTCCTGCCGACTGGTTTCCGGCTGACTGGTTTCCTGCCGACTGGTTTCCGGCTGACTGGTTTCCTGCTGACTGGTTTCCGGCTGACTGGTTTCCTGCAGACTGGTTTCCGGCTGACTGGTTTCCGGCTGACTGGTTTCCTGCAGACTGGTTTCCTGCCGACTGGTTTCCTGCCGACTGGTTTCCGGCTGACTGGTTTCCTGCCGACTGGTTTCCTGCCGACTGGTTTCCTGCCGACTGGTTTCCGGCTGACTGGTTTCCTGCCGACTGGTTTCCTTCCGACTGGTTTCCTGCCGACTGGTTTCCTGCCGACTGGTTTCCTGCCGACTGGTTTCCTGCTGACTGGTTTCCTGCCGACTGGTTTCCTGCCGACTGGTTTCCTGCCGACTGGTTTCCTGCTGACTGGAGTCCTGCTGACTGGTTTCCGGCTGACTGGTTTCCTGCTGACTGGTTTCCTGCTGACTGGTTTCCAGCTGACTGGTGTCCTGCCGACTGGTTTCCTGCCGACTGGTTTCCTGCCGACTGGTTTCCTGCCTACTGGTTTCCCTGCTGACTGGTTTCCGGCTGACTGGTTTCCTGCTGACTGGTTTCCGGCTGACTGGTTTCCGGCTGACTGGTTTCCTGGCGACTGGTTTCCTGGCGACTGGTTTCCTGCCGACTGGTTTCCTGCCGACTGGTTTCCGGCTGACTGGTTTCCTGCCGACTGGTTTCCTGCCGACTGGTTTCCTGCCGACTGGTTTCCTGCCGACTGGTTTCCGGCTGACTGGCTTCCTGCTGACTGGTTTCCGGCTGACTGGTTTCCGGCCGACTGGTTTCCTGCCGACTGGTTTCCTGCCGACTGGTTTCCAGCTGACTGGTTTCCGGCTGACTGGTTTCCGGCTGACTGGTTTCCTGCTGACTGGTGTCCTGCCGACTGGTTTCCTGCCGACTGGTTTCCTGCCGACAGGTTTCCTGCCGACTGGTTTCCGGCTGACTGGTTTCCTGCCGACTGGTTTCCTGCCGACTGGTTTCCCTTCCGACTGGTTTCCTGCTGACTGGTTTCCGGCTGACTGGTTTCCGGCTGACTGGTTTCCTGCTGACTGGTGTCCTGCTGACTGGTGTCCTGCCGACTGGTTTCCTGCTGACTGGTTTCCGGCTGACTGGTTTCCTGCCGACTGGTTTCCTGCTGACTGGTTTCCTGCCGACTGGTTTCCGGCTGACTGGTTTCCTGCTGACTGGTTTCCGGCTGACTGGTTTCCTGCCGACTGGTTTCCCGCCGACTGGTTTCCTGCCGACTGGTGTCCTGCCGACTGGTTTCCTGCCGACTGGTTTCCTGCCGACTGGTTTCCTGCCGACTGGTTTCCTGCCGACTGGTTTCCGGCTGACTGGTTTCCGGCTGACTGGTTTCCTGCTGACTGGTTTCCGGCTGACTGGTTTCCTGCAGACTGGTTTCCTGCCGACTGGTTTCCTGGCGACTGGTTTCCTGCCGACTGGTTTCCTGCCGACTGGTTTCCGGCTGACTGGTTTCCTGCCGACTGGTTTCCGGCTGACTGGTTTCCTGCTGACTGGTTTCCGGCTGACTGGTTTCCTGCAGACTGGTTTCCGGCTGACTGGTTTCCGGCTGACTGGTTTCCTGCAGACTGGTTTCCTGCCGACTGGTTTCCTGCCGACTGGTTTCCGGCTGACTGGTTTCCTGCCGACTGGTTTCCTGCCGACTGGTTTCCTGCCGACTGGTTTCCGGCTGACTGGTTTCCTGCCGACTGGTTTCCTGCCGACTGGTTTCCTGCCGACTGGTTTCCTGCCGACTGGTTTCCTGCTGACTGGTTTCCTGCCGACTGGTTTCCTGCCGACTGGTTTCCTGCCGACTGGTTTCCTGCTGACTGGAGTCCTGCTGACTGGTTTCCGGCTGACTGGTTTCCTGCTGACTGGTTTCCTGCTGACTGGTTTCCTGCTGACTGGTGTCCTGCCGACTGGTTTCCTGCCGACTGGTTTCCTGCCGACTGGTTTCCTGCCGACTGGTTTCCCTGCTGACTGGTTTCCGGCTGACTGGTTTCCTGCTGACTGGTTTCCGGCTGACTGGTTTCCGGCTGACTGGTTTCCTGGCGACTGGTTTCCTGGCGACTGGTTTCCTGCCGACTGGTTTCCTGCCGACTGGTTTCCGGCTGACTGGTTTCCTGCCGACTGGTTTCCTGCCGACTGGTTTCCTGCCAACTGGTTTCCTGGCGACTGGTTTCCTGCCGACTGGTTTCCTGGCGACTGGTTTCCTGCCGACTGGTTTCCTGCCGACTGGTTTCCTGGCGACTGGTTTCCTGCCGACTGGTTTCCTGGCGACTGGTTTCCTGCCGACTGGTTTCCGGCTGACTGGTTTCCTGCCGACTGGTTTCCGGCTGACTGGTTTCCTGCCGACTGGTTTCCTGCCGACTGGTTTCCTGCTGACTGGTTTCCGGCCGACTGGTTTCCTGCCGACTGGTTTCCTGCCAACTGGTTTCCTGGCTACTGGTTTCCTGCCGACTGGTTTCCTGCCGACTGGTTTCCGGCGACTGGTTTCCTGCTGACTGGTTTCCGGCTGACTGGTTTCCTGCTGACTGGTTTCCGGCTGACTGGTTTCCTGCTGACTGGTTTCCTGCTGACTGGTTTCCGGCTGACTGGTTTCCTGCTGACTGGTTTCCTGCTGACTGGTTTCCGGCTGACTGGTTTCCTGCTGACTGGTTTCCGGCTGACTGGTTTCCTGCTGACTGGTTTCCGGCTGACTGGTTTCCTGACGACTGGTTTCCTGCTGACTGGTTTCCTGCCGACTGGTTTCCTGCCGACTGGTTTCCTGCTGACTGGTTTCCGGCTGACTGGCTTCCTGGCGACTGGTTTCCGGCCGACTGGTTTCCGGCCGACTGGTTTCCTGCCGACTGGTGTCCTGCCGACTGGTTTCCTGCTGACTGGTTTCCGGCTGACTGGTTTCCTGACGACTGGTTTCCTGCTGACTGGTTTCCTGCCGACTGGTTTCCGGCCGACTGGTTTCCTGCTGACTGGTTTCCTGCCGACTGGTTGCCTGCTGACTGGTTTCCGGCTGACTGGTTTCCTGCTGACTGGTTTCCGGCTGACTGGTTTCCGGCTGACTGGTTTCCTGCTGACTGGTGTCCTGCTGACTGGTTTCCTGCCGACTGGTTTCCTGCCGACTGGTTTCCGGCTGACTGGTTTCCTGCTGACTGGTGTCCTGCCGACTGGTGTCCTGCCGACTGGTTTCCTGCCGACTGGTTTCCTGCCGACAGGTTTCCTGCCGACTGGTTTCCGGCTGACTGGTTTCCTGCCGACTGGTTTCCTGCCGACTGGTTTCCCTTCCGACTGGTTTCCTGCTGACTGGTTTCCGGCTGACTGGTTTCCGGCTGACTGGTTTACTGCTGACTGGTGTCCTGCTGACTGGTTTCCGGTTGACTGGTTTCCGGCTGACTGGTTTCCTGCAGACTGGTTTCCTGCCGACTGGTTTCCTGCCGACTGGTTTCCGGCTGACTGGTTTCCTGCTGACTGGTTTCCTTCCGACTGGTTTCCTGCCGACTGGTTTCCTGGCGACTGGTTTCCTGTCGACTGGTTTCCTGCCGACTGGTTTCCTGCTGACTGGTTTCCTGCCGACTGGTTTCCTGCTGACTGGTTTCCTGCCGACTGGTTTCCTGCTGACTGGTTTCCTGCTGACTGGTGTCCTGCTGACTGGTTTCCTGCTGACTGGTTTCCTGCTGACTGGTGTCCTGCCGACTGGTTTCCTGCCGACTGGTTTCCTGCCGACTGGTTTCCTGCCGACTGGTTTCCGGCTGACTGGTTTCCGGCTGAGTGGTTTCCTGCTGACTGGTTTCTGGCTGACTGGTTTCCGGCTGACTGGTTTCCTGGCGACTGGTTTCCTGCCGACTGGTTTCCTGCCGACTGGTTTCCTGCCGACTGGTTTCCGGCTGACTGGTTTCCTGCCGACTGGTTTCCGGCTGACTGGTTTCCTGCTGACTGGTTTCCTGCTGACTGGTTTCCGGCTGACTGGTTTCCTGCTGACTGGTTTCCTGCCGACTGGTTTCCTGCCGACTGGTTTCCTGCTGACTGGTTTCCGGCCGACTGGTTTCCTGCCGACTGGTTTCCTGCCAACTGGTTTCCTGGCTACTGGTTTCCTGCCGACTGGTTTCCTGCCGACTGGTTTCCGGCGACTGGTTTCCTGCTGACTGGTTTCCGGCTGACTGGTTTCCTGCTGACTGGTTTCCGGCTGACTGGTTTCCTGCTGACTGGTTTCCTGCTGACTGGTTTCCGGCTGACTGGTTTCCTGCTGACTGGTTTCCTGCTGACTGGTTTCCGGCTGACTGGTTTCCTGCTGACTGGTTTCCTGCTGACTGGTGTCCTGCTGACTGGTTTCCTGCCGACTGGTTTCCTGCCGACTGGTTTCCGGCTGACTGGTTTCCTGCCGACTGGTTTCCTGCCGACTGGTTTCCGGCCGACTGGTTTCCGGCCGACTGGTTTCCGGCCGACTGGTTTCCTGCCGACTGGTTTCCTGCCGACTGGTTTCCTGCCGACTGGTTTCCGGCTGACTGGCTTCCTGCTGACTGGTTTCCGGCCGACTGGTTTCCGGCCGACTGGTTTCCTGCCGACTGGTGTCCTGCCGACTGGTTTCCTGCCGACTGGTTTCCTGCCGACTGGTTTCCAGCTGACTGGTTTCCGGCTGACTGGTTTCCGGCTGACTGGTTTCCTGCTGACTGGTGTCCTGCCGACTGGTGTCCTGCCGACTGGTTATCTGCCGACTGGTTTCCTGCCGACAGGTTTCCTGCCGACTGGTTGCCTGCTGACTGGTTTCCGGCTGACTGGTTTCCTGCTGACTGGTTTCCGGCTGACTGGTTTCCGGCTGACTGGTTTCCTGCTGACTGGTGTCCTGCTGACTGGTTTCCTGCCGACTGGTTTCCTGCTGACTGGTTTCCTGCTGACTGGTTTCCGGCTGACTGGTTTCCTGCCGACTGGTTTCCTGCCGACTGGTTTCCTGCCGACTGGTTTCCTGCTGACTGGTTTCCGGCTGACTGGTTTCCGGCGACTGGTTTCCTGCTGACTGGTTTCCGGCTGACTGGTTTCCTGCTGACTTGGTTCCTGCTGACTGGTTTCCTGCTGACTGGTTTCCGGCTGACTGGTTTCCTGCTGACTGGTTTCCTGCTGACTGGTTTCCGGCTGACTGGTTTCCTGCTGACTGGTTTCCTGCTGACTGGTTTCCGGCTGACTGGTTTCCGGCTAACTGGTTTCCGGCTGACTGGTTTCCTGCCGACTGGTTTCCTACCGACTGGTTTTCCTTCTGACTGGTTTCCTGCTGACTGGTTTCCTGCCGACTGGTTTCCTGCCGACTGGTTTCCTGCCGACTGGTTTCCTGCCGACTGGTGTCCTGCCGACTGGTTTCCTGCTGACTGGTTTCCGGCTGACTCGTTTCCTGGCGACTGGTTTCCTGGCGACTGGTTTCCTGCCGACTGGTTTCCTGCCGACTGGTTTCCTGCTGACTGGTTTCCTGCTGACTGGTTTCCGGCTGACTGGTTTCCGGCTGACTGGTTTCCGGCTGACTGGTTTCCGGCTGACTGGTTTCCTGCAGACTGGTTTCCGGCTGACTGGATTCCTGCTGACTGGTTTCCTGCTGACTGGTTTCCTGCTGACTGGTTTCCTGCTGACTGGTTTCCGGCTGACTGGTTTCCTGCTGACTGGTTTCCTGCTGACTGGTTTCCTGCTGACTGGTTTCCTGCTGACTGGTTTCCTGCTGACTGGTTTCCGGCTGACTGGTTTCCTGCTGACTGGTTTCCTGCTGACTGGTTTCCTTCTGACTGGTTTCCTGCTGACTGGTTTCCTGCTGACTGGTTTCCGGCCGACTGGTTTCCGGCTGACTGGTTTCCTGCCGACTGGTTTCCTGCCGACTGGTTTCCTGCCGACTGGTTTCCGGCTGACTGGTTTCCTGCCGACTGGTTTCCTGCCGACTGGTTTCCTGCCGACTGGTTTCCGGCCGACTGGTTTCCGGCCGACTGGTTTCCTGCCGACTGGTTTCCTGCCGACTGGTTTCCTGCCGACTGGTTTCCGGCTGACTGGCTTCCTGCTGACTGGTTTCCGGCCGACTGGTTTCCGGCCGACTGGTTTCCGGCCGACTGGTTACCTTCCGACTGGTTTCCTGCCGACTGGTTTCCTGCCGACTGGTTTCCTGCCGACTGGTTTCCGGCTGACTGGCTTCCTGCTGACTGGTTTCCGGCCGACTGGTTTCCGGCCGACTGGTTTCCTGCCGACTGGTGTCCTGCCGACTGGTTTCCTGCCGACTGGTTTCCTGCCGACTGGTTTCCAGCCGACTGGTTTCCGGCCGACTGGTTTCCGGCCGACTGGTTTCCTGCCGACTGGTGTCCTGCCGACTGGTTTCCTGCCGACTGGTTTCCTGCCGACTGGTTTCCAGCTGACTGGTTTCCGGCTGACTGGTTTCCGGCTGACTGGTTTCCTGCTGACTGGTGTCCTGCCGACTGGTGTCCTGCCGACTGGTTATCTGCCGACTGGTTTCCTGCCGACAGGTTTCCTGCCGACTGGTTTCCGGCTGACTGGTTTCCTGGCGACTGGTTTCCGGCTGACTGGTTTCCTGCTGACTGGTTTCCGGCTGACTGGTTTCCTGCTGACTGGTTTCCGGCTGACTGGTTTCCTGCCGACTGGTTTCCTGCCGACAGGTTTCCTGCCGACAGGTTTCCGGCTGACTGGTTTCCTGCCGACTGGTTTCCTGCCGACTGGTTTCCCTTCCGACTGGTTTCCTGCTGACTGGTTTCCGGCTGACTGGTTTCCGGCTGACTGGTTTCCTGCTGACTGGTGTCCTGCTGACTGGTTTCCTGCCGACTGGTTTCCTGCTGACTGGTTTCCGGCTGACTGGTTTCCTGCTGACTGGTTTCCTGCTGACTGGTTTCCGGCTGACTGGTTTCCTGCCGACTGGTTTCCTGCCGACTGGTTTCCTGCTGACTGGTTTCCGGCTGACTGGTTTCCGGCGACTGGTTTCCTGCTGACTGGTTTCCGGCTGACTGGTTTCCTGCTGACTTGGTTCCGGCTGACTGGTTTCCTGCTGACTGGTTTCCGGCTGACTGGTTTCCGGCGACTGGTTTCCTGCTGACTGGTTTCCGGCTGACTGGTTTCCTGCTGACTGGTTTCCGGCTGACTGGTTTCCTGGCGACTGGTTTCCGGCTGACTGGTTTCCTGCTGACTGGTTTCCGGCTGACTGGTTTCCTGCTGACTGGTTTCCGGCTGACTTGTTTCCTGCTGACTGGTTTCCTGCTGACTGGTTTCCAGCAGACTGGTTTCCTGCCGACTGGTTTCCTGCCGACTGGTTTCCTGCCGACTGGTTTCCTGCCGACTGGTTTCCTGCTGACTGGTTTCCGGCTGACTGGTTTCCAGCAGACTGGTTTCCTGCTGACTGGTTTCCAGCAGACTGGTTTCCTGCCGACTGGTTTCCGGCTGACTGGTTTCCTGCTGACTGGTTTCCTGGCGACTGGTTTCCTGCTGACTGGTTTCCTGCTGACTGGTTTCCTGCTGACTGGTTTCCGGCTGACTGGTTTCCTGCTGACTGGTGTCCTGCTGACTGGTTTCCTGCCGACTGGTTTCCTTCCGACTGGTTTCCGGCTGACTGGCTTCCTGCCGACTGGTTTCCTGCCGACTGGTTTCCAGCTGACTGGTTTCCTGCCGACTGGTTTCCTGCCGACTGGTTTCCTGCCGACAGGTTTCCTGCCGACTGGTTTCCGGCCGACTGGTTTCCTGCTGACTGGTTTCCTGGCGACTGGTTTCCTGCTGACTGGTTTCCTGCTGACTGGTTTCCGGCTGACTGGTTTCCTGCCGACTGGTTTCCTACCGACTGGTTTCCGGCCGACTGGTTTCCGGCCGACTGGTTTCCGGCCGACTGGTTTCCTGCCGACTGGTTTCCTGCCGACTGGTTTCCGGCTGACTGGCTTCCTGCTGACTGGTTTCCGGCCGACTGGTTTCCTGCCGACTGGTGTCCTGCCGACTGGTTTCCTGCCGACTGGTTTCCTGCCGACTGGTTTCCAGCTGACTGGTTTCCGGCTGACTGGTTTCCGGCTGACTGGTTTCCTGCTGACTGGTGTCCTGCCGACTGGTTATCTGCCGACTGGTTTCCTGCCGACAGGTTTCCTGCCGACTGGTTTCCGGCTGACTGGTTTCCTGCCGACTGGTTTCCTGCCGACTGGTTTCCCTTCCGACTGGTTTCCTGCTGACTGGTTTCCGGCTGACTGGTTTCCGGCTGACTGGTTTCCTGCTGACTGGTCTCCTGCTGACTGGTTTCCTGCCGACTGGTTTCCTGCTGACTGGTTTCCGGCTGACTGGTTTCCTGCTGACTGGTTTCCTGCCGACTGGTTTCCTGCCGACTGGTTTCCTGCCGACTGGTTTCCGGCTGACTGGTTTACTGGCGACTGGTTTTCGGCTGACTGGTTTCCTGCTGACTGGTTTCCGGCTGACTGGTTTCCTGCTGACTGGTTTCCGGCGACTGGTTTCCTGCTGACTGGTTTCCGGCTGACTGGTTTCCTGCTGACTTGGTTCCGGCTGACTGGTTTCCTGCTGACTGGTGTCCGGCTGACTGGTTTCCGGCGACTGGTTTCCTGCTGACTGGTTTCCGGCTGACTGGTTTCCTGCTGACTGGTTTCCGGCTGACTGGTTTCCTGGCGACTGGTTTCCGGCTGACTGGTTTCCTGCTGACTGGTTTCCGGCTGACTGGTTTCCTGCAGACTGGTTTCCGGCTGACTGGTTTCCTGCTGACTGGTTTCCTGCTGACTGGCTTCCGGCTGACTGGTTTCCTGACGACTGGTTTCCTGCTGACTGGTTTCCTGCCGACTGGTTTCCTGCTGACTGGTTTCCGGCTGACTGGTTTCCTGCTGACTGGTTTCCGGCTGACTGGTTTCCTGCCGACTGGTTTCCTGCCGACTGGTTTCCTGCCGACTGGTTTCCGGCTGACTGGTTTCCTGCTGACTGGTTTCCTGCTGACTGGTTTCCTGCTGACTGGTTTCCGGCTGACTGGTTTCCTGCTGACTGGTTTCCTGCTGACTGGTTTCCGGCTGACTGGTTTCCTGCCGACTGGTTTCCGGCCGACTGGTTTCCTGCTGACTGGTTTCCTGCTGACTGGTTTCCTGCTGACTGGTTTCCGGCTGACTGGTTTCCTGCTGACTGGTTTCCGGCTGACTGGTTTCCTGCCGACTGGTTTCCTGGCGACTGGTTTCATGCCGACTGGTTTCCTGCCGACTGGTTTCCGGCGACTGGTTTCCTGCTGACTGGTTTCCGGCTGACTGGTTTCCTGCTGACTGGTTTCCTGCTGACTGGTTTCCGGCTGACTGGTTTCCTGCTGACTGGTTTCCGGCGACTGGTTTCCTGCCGACTGGTTTCCGGCTGACTGGTTTCCTGCTGACTGGTGTCCTGCCGACTGGTGTCCTGCCGACTGGTGTCCTGCCGACTGGTTTCCTGCCGACTGGTTTCCTGCCGACAGGTTTCCTGCCGACTGGTTTCCGGCTGACTGGTTTCCTGCCGACTGGTTTCCTGCCGACTGGTTTCCCTTCCGACTGGTTTCCTGCTGACTGGTTTCCGGCTGACTGGTTTCCGGCTGACTGGTTTCCTGCTGACTGGTGTCCTGCTGACTGGTTTCCTGCCGACTGGTTTCCTGCTGACTGGTTTCCGGCTGACTGGTTTCCTGCCGACTGGTTTCCTGCCGACTGGTTTCCTGCCGACTGGTTTCCTGCCGACTGGTTTCCGGCTGACTGGTTTCCTGCCGACTGGTTTCCTGCCGACTGGTTTCCTGGCGACTGGTTTCCGGCTGACTGGTTTCCTGCTGACTGGTTTCCGGCTGACTGGTTTCCTGCTGACTTGGTTCCGGCTGACTGGTTTCCTGCTGACTGGTGTCCGGCTGACTGGTTTCCGGCGACTGGTTTCCTGCTGACTGGTTTCCGGCTGACTGGTTTCCTGCTGACTGGTTTCCGGCTGACTGGTTTCCTGGCGACTGGTTTCCGGCTGACTGGTTTCCTGCTGACTGGTTTCCGGCTGACTGGTTTCCTGCAGACTGGTTTCCGGCTGACTGGTTTCCTGCTGACTGGTTTCCTGCTGACTGGCTTCCGGCTGACTGGTTTCCTGACGACTGGTTTCCTGCTGACTGGTTTCCTGCCGACTGGTTTCCTGCTGACTGGTTTCCGGCTGACTGGTTTCCTGCTGACTGGTTTCCGGCTGACTGGTTTCCTGCCGACTGGTTTCCTGCCGACTGGTTTCCTGCCGACTGGTTTCCGGCTGACTGGTTTCCTGCTGACTGGTTTCCTGCTGACTGGTTTCCTGCTGACTGGTTTCCGGCTGACTGGTTTCCGGCTGACTGGTTTCCTGCCGACTGGTTTCCTGGCGACTGGTTTCATGCCGACTGGTTTCCTGCCGACTGGTTTCCGGCGACTGGTTTCCTGCTGACTGGTTTCCGGCTGACTGGTTTCCTGCTGACTGGTTTCCTGCTGACTGGTTTCCGGCTGACTGGTTTCCTGCTGACTGGTTTCCGGCGACTGGTTTCCTGCCGACTGGTTTCCGGCTGACTGGTTTCCTGCTGACTGGTGTCCTGCCGACTGGTGTCCTGCCGACTGGTGTCCTGCCGACTGGTTTCCTGCCGACTGGTTTCCTGCCGACAGGTTTCCTGCCGACTGGTTTCCGGCTGACTGGTTTCCTGCCGACTGGTTTCCTGCCGACTGGTTTCCCTTCCGACTGGTTTCCTGCTGACTGGTTTCCGGCTGACTGGTTTCCGGCTGACTGGTTTCCTGCTGACTGGTGTCCTGCTGACTGGTTTCCTGCCGACTGGTTTCCTGCTGACTGGTTTCCGGCTGACTGGTTTCCTGCCGACTGGTTTCCTGCCGACTGGTTTCCTGCCGACTGGTTTCCTGCCAACTGGTTTCCGGCTGACTGGTTTCCTGCCGACTGGTTTCCTGGCGACTGGTTTCCTGGCGACTGGTTTCCGGCTGACTGGTTTCCTGCTGACTGGTTTCCGGCTGACTGGTTTCCTGCTGACTGGTTTCCGGCGACTGGTTTCCTGCTGACTGGTTTCCGGCTGACTGGTTTCCGGCTGACTTGGTTCCGGCTGACTGGTTTCCTGCTGACTGGTTTCCGGCTGACTGGTTTCCGGCGACTGGTTTCCTGCTGACTGGTTTCCGGCTGACTGGTTTCCTGCTGACTGGTTTCCGGCTGACTGGTTTCCTGGCGACTGGTTTCCGGGTGACTGGTTTCCTGCTGACTGGTTTCCGGCTGACTGGTTTCCTGCTGACTGGTTTCCGGCTGACTGGTTTCCTGCTGACTGGTTTCCTGTTGACTGGTTTCCAGCTGACTGGTTTCCTGCTGACTGGTTTCCGGCTGACTGGTTTCCTGCTGACTGGTTTCCTGGCGACTGGTTTCCTGCTGACTGGTTTCCTGCTGACTGGTTTCCAGCTGACTGGTTTCCGGCTGACTGGTTTCCTGCTGACTGGTGTCCTGCCGACTGGTTTCCTGCCGACTGGTTTCCTGCCGACTGGTTTCCGGCTGACTGGTTTCCTGCCGACTGGTTTCCGGCCGACTGGTTTCCGGCCGACTGGTTTCCGGCCGACTGGTTTCCTGCCGACTGGTTTCCTGCCGACTGGTTTCCTGCCGACTGGTTTCCGGCTGACTGGCTTCCTGCTGACTGGTTTCCGGCCGACTGGTTTCTGGCCGACTGGTTTCCTGCCGACTGGTGTCCTGCCGACTGGTTTCCTGCCGACTGGTTTCCTGCCGACTGGTTTCCAGCTGACTGGTTTCCGGCTGACTGGTTTCCGGCTGACTGGTTTCCTGCTGACTGGTGTCCTGCCGACTGGTGTCCTGCCGACTGGTTTCCTGCCGACTGGTTGCCTGCTGACTGGTTTCCGGCTGACTGGTTTCCTGCTGACTGGTTTCCGGCTGACTGGTTTCCGGCTGACTGGTTTCCTGCTGACTGGTGTCCTGCTGACTGGTTTCCTGCCGACTGGTTTCCTGCTGACTGGTTTCCGGCTGACTGGTTTCCTGCTGACTGGTTTCCTGCTGACTGGTTTCCGGCTGACTGGTTTCCTGCCGACTGGTTTCCTGCCGACTGGTTTCCTGCTGACTGGTTTCCGGCTGACTGGTTTCCGGCGACTGGTTTCCTGCTGACTGGTTTCCGGCTGACTGGTTTCCTGCTGACTTGGTTCCTGCTGACTGGTTTCCTGCTGACTGGTTTCCGGCTGACTGGTTTCCTGCTGACTTGGTTCCGGCTGACTGGTTTCCTGCTGACTGGTTTCCGGCTGACTGGTTTCCTGCTGACTGGTTTCCTGCTGACTGGTTTCCAGCAGACTGGTTTCCTGCCGACTGGTTTCCTGCCGACTGGTTTCCTGCCGACAGGTTTCCTGCCGACTGGTTTCCGGCTGACTGGTTTCCTGCTGACTGGTTTCCTGGCGACTGGTTTCCTGCTGACTGGTTTCCTGCTGACTGGTTTCCTGCTGACTGGTTTCCTGCCGACTGGTTTCCTGCCGACTGGTTTCCGGCTGACTGGTTTCCTGCCGACTGGTTTCCTGCCGACTGGTTTCCAGCTGACTGGTTTCCTGCCGACTGGTTTCCTGCCGACTGGTTTCCTGCCGACTGGTTTCCGGCTGACTGGTATCCGGCTGACTGGTTTCCGGCTGACTGGTTTCCTGCTGACTGGTGTCCTGCTGACTGGTTTCCTGCCGACTGGTTTCCTGCCGACTGGTTTCCGGCCGACTGGTTTCCTGCCGACTGGTTTCCTGCCGACTGGTTTCCAGCTGACTGGTTTCCTGCCGACTGGTTTCCTGCCGACTGGTTTCCTGCCGACAGGTTTCCTGCCGACTGGTTTCCGGCCGACTGGTTTCCTGCTGACTGGTTTCCTGGCGACTGGTTTCCTGCTGACTGGTTTCCGGCTGACTGGTTTCCTGCTGACTGGTGTCCTGCCGACTGGTTTCCTGCTGACTGGTTTCCTGGCGACTGGTTTCCTGCTGACTGGTTTCCGGCTGACTGGTTTCCTGCTGACTGGTTTCCTGCTGACTGGTTTCCGGCTGACTGGTTTCCTGCCGACTGGTTTCCTACCGACTGGTTTCCGGCCGACTGGTTTCCGGCCGACTGGTTTCCTGCCGACTGGTTTCCTGCCGACTGGTTTCCTGCCGACTGGTTTCCGGCTGACTGGCTTCCTGCTGACTGGTTTCCGGCCGACTGGTTTCCTGCCGACTGGTGTCCTGCCGACTGGTTTCCTGCCGACTGGTTTCCTGCCGACTGGTTTCCAGCTGACTGGTTTCCGGCTGACTGGTTTCCGGCTGACTGGTTTCCTGCTGACTGGTGTCCTGCCGACTGGTGTCCTGCCGACTGGTTATCTGCCGACTGGTTTCCTGCCGACAGGTTTCCTGCCGACTGGTTTCCGGCTGACTGGTTTCCTGCCGACTGGTTTCCTGCCGACTGGTTTCCCTTCCGACTGGTTTCCTGCCGACTGGTTTCCTGCCGACTGGTTTCCGGCTGACTGGTTTCCTGCTGACTGGTTTCCGGCTGACTGGTTTCCTGCTGACTGGTTTCCGGCTGACTGGTTTCCTGCTGACTGGTTTCCTGCTGACTGGTTTCCGGCTGACTGGTTTCCTGCCGACTGGTTTCCGGCCGACTGGTTTCCTGCTGACTGGTTTCCTGCTGACTGGTTTCCTGCTGACTGGTTTCCGGCTGACTGGTTTCCTGCTGACTGGTTTCCGGCTGACTGGTTTCCTGCCGACTGGTTTCCTGGCGACTGGTTTCATGCCGACTGGTTTCCTGCCGACTGGTTTCCGGCGACTGGTTTCCTGCTGACTGGTTTCCGGCTGACTGGTTTCCTGCTGACTGGTTTCCTGCTGACTGGTTTCCGGCTGACTGGTTTCCTGCTGACTGGTTTCCTGCTGACTGGTTTCCGGCCGACTGGTTTCCTGCTGACTGGTTTCCTGCTGACTGGTTTCCTGCTGACTGGTTTCCGGCTGACTGGTTTCCTGCTGACTGGTTTCCGGCTGACTGGTTTCCTGCCGACTGGTTTCCTGGCGACTGGTTTCATGCCGACTGGTTTCCTGCCGACTGGTTTCCGGCGACTGGTTTCCTGCTGACTGGTTTCCGGCTGACTGGTTTCCTGCTGACTGGTTTCCTGCTGACTGGTTTCCGGCTGACTGGTTTCCTGCTGACTGGTTTCCGGCGACTGGTTTCCTGCCGACTGGTTTCCGGCTGACTGGTTTCCTGCTGACTGGTGTCCTGCCGACTGGTGTCCTGCCGACTGGTTTCCTGCCGACTGGTTTCCTGCCGACAGGTTTCCTGCCGACTGGTTTCCGGCTGACTGGTTTCCTGCCGACTGGTTTCCTGCCGACTGGTTTCCCTTCCGACTGGTTTCCTGCTGACTGGTTTCCGGCTGACTGGTTTCCGGCTGACTGGTTTCCTGCTGACTGGTGTCCTGCTGACTGGTTTCCTGCCGACTGGTTTCCTGCTGACTGGTTTCCGGCTGACTGGTTTCCTGCCGACTGGTTTCCTGCCGACTGGTTTCCTGCCGACTGGTTTCCTGCCAACTGGTTTCCGGCTGACTGGTTTCCTGCCGACTGGTTTCCTGGCGACTGGTTTCCTGGCGACTGGTTTCCGGCTGACTGGTTTCCTGCTGACTGGTTTCCGGCTGACTGGTTTCCTGCTGACTGGTTTCCGGCGACTGGTTTCCTGCTGACTGGTTTCCGGCTGACTGGTTTCCGGCTGACTTGGTTCCGGCTGACTGGTTTCCTGCTGACTGGTTTCCGGCTGACTGGTTTCCGGCGACTGGTTTCCTGCTGACTGGTTTCCGGCTGACTGGTTTCCTGCTGACTGGTTTCCGGCTGACTGGTTTCCTGGCGACTGGTTTCCGGGTGACTGGTTTCCTGCTGACTGGTTTCCGGCTGACTGGTTTCCTGCTGACTGGTTTCCGGCTGACTGGTTTCCTGCTGACTGGTTTCCTGTTGACTGGTTTCCAGCTGACTGGTTTCCTGCTGACTGGTTTCCGGCTGACTGGTTTCCTGCTGACTGGTTTCCTGGCGACTGGTTTCCTGCTGACTGGTTTCCTGCTGACTGGTTTCCAGCTGACTGGTTTCCGGCTGACTGGTTTCCTGCTGACTGGTGTCCTGCCGACTGGTTTCCTGCCGACTGGTTTCCTGCCGACTGGTTTCCGGCTGACTGGTTTCCTGCCGACTGGTTTCCGGCCGACTGGTTTCCGGCCGACTGGTTTCCGGCCGACTGGTTTCCTGCCGACTGGTTTCCTGCCGACTGGTTTCCTGCCGACTGGTTTCCGGCTGACTGGCTTCCTGCTGACTGGTTTCCGGCCGACTGGTTTCTGGCCGACTGGTTTCCTGCCGACTGGTGTCCTGCCGACTGGTTTCCTGCCGACTGGTTTCCTGCCGACTGGTTTCCAGCTGACTGGTTTCCGGCTGACTGGTTTCCGGCTGACTGGTTTCCTGCTGACTGGTGTCCTGCCGACTGGTGTCCTGCCGACTGGTTTCCTGCCGACTGGTTGCCTGCTGACTGGTTTCCGGCTGACTGGTTTCCTGCTGACTGGTTTCCGGCTGACTGGTTTCCGGCTGACTGGTTTCCTGCTGACTGGTGTCCTGCTGACTGGTTTCCTGCCGACTGGTTTCCTGCTGACTGGTTTCCGGCTGACTGGTTTCCTGCTGACTGGTTTCCTGCTGACTGGTTTCCGGCTGACTGGTTTCCTGCCGACTGGTTTCCTGCCGACTGGTTTCCTGCTGACTGGTTTCCGGCTGACTGGTTTCCGGCGACTGGTTTCCTGCTGACTGGTTTCCGGCTGACTGGTTTCCTGCTGACTTGGTTCCTGCTGACTGGTTTCCTGCTGACTGGTTTCCGGCTGACTGGTTTCCTGCTGACTTGGTTCCGGCTGACTGGTTTCCTGCTGACTGGTTTCCGGCTGACTGGTTTCCTGCTGACTGGTTTCCTGCTGACTGGTTTCCAGCAGACTGGTTTCCTGCCGACTGGTTTCCTGCCGACTGGTTTCCTGCCGACAGGTTTCCTGCCGACTGGTTTCCGGCTGACTGGTTTCCTGCTGACTGGTTTCCTGGCGACTGGTTTCCTGCTGACTGGTTTCCTGCTGACTGGTTTCCTGCTGACTGGTTTCCTGCCGACTGGTTTCCTGCCGACTGGTTTCCGGCTGACTGGTTTCCTGCCGACTGGTTTCCTGCCGACTGGTTTCCAGCTGACTGGTTTCCTGCCGACTGGTTTCCTGCCGACTGGTTTCCTGCCGACTGGTTTCCGGCTGACTGGTATCCGGCTGACTGGTTTCCGGCTGACTGGTTTCCTGCTGACTGGTGTCCTGCTGACTGGTTTCCTGCCGACTGGTTTCCTGCCGACTGGTTTCCGGCCGACTGGTTTCCTGCCGACTGGTTTCCTGCCGACTGGTTTCCAGCTGACTGGTTTCCTGCCGACTGGTTTCCTGCCGACTGGTTTCCTGCCGACAGGTTTCCTGCCGACTGGTTTCCGGCCGACTGGTTTCCTGCTGACTGGTTTCCTGGCGACTGGTTTCCTGCTGACTGGTTTCCGGCTGACTGGTTTCCTGCTGACTGGTGTCCTGCCGACTGGTTTCCTGCTGACTGGTTTCCTGGCGACTGGTTTCCTGCTGACTGGTTTCCGGCTGACTGGTTTCCTGCTGACTGGTTTCCTGCTGACTGGTTTCCGGCTGACTGGTTTCCTGCCGACTGGTTTCCTACCGACTGGTTTCCGGCCGACTGGTTTCCGGCCGACTGGTTTCCTGCCGACTGGTTTCCTGCCGACTGGTTTCCTGCCGACTGGTTTCCGGCTGACTGGCTTCCTGCTGACTGGTTTCCGGCCGACTGGTTTCCTGCCGACTGGTGTCCTGCCGACTGGTTTCCTGCCGACTGGTTTCCTGCCGACTGGTTTCCAGCTGACTGGTTTCCGGCTGACTGGTTTCCGGCTGACTGGTTTCCTGCTGACTGGTGTCCTGCCGACTGGTGTCCTGCCGACTGGTTATCTGCCGACTGGTTTCCTGCCGACAGGTTTCCTGCTGACTGGTTTCCGGCTGACTGGTTTCCTGCCGACTGGTTTCCTGCCGACTGGTTTCCCTTCCGACTGGTTTCCTGCCGACTGGTTTCCTGCCGACTGGTTTCCGGCTGACTGGTTTCCTGCTGACTGGTTTCCGGCTGACTGGTTTCCTGCTGACTGGTTTCCGGCTGACTGGTTTCCTGCTGACTGGTTTCCTGCTGACTGGTTTCCGGCTGACTGGTTTCCTGCCGACTGGTTTCCGGCCGACTGGTTTCCTGCTGACTGGTTTCCTGCTGACTGGTTTCCTGCTGACTGGTTTCCGGCTGACTGGTTTCCTGCTGACTGGTTTCCGGCTGACTGGTTTCCTGCCGACTGGTTTCCTGGCGACTGGTTTCATGCCGACTGGTTTCCTGCCGACTGGTTTCCGGCGACTGGTTTCCTGCTGACTGGTTTCCGGCTGACTGGTTTCCTGCTGACTGGTTTCCTGCTGACTGGTTTCCGGCTGACTGGTTTCCTGCTGACTGGTTTCCGGCGACTGGTTTCCTGCCGACTGGTTTCCGGCCGACTGGTTTCCGGCGACTGGTTTCCTGCCGACTGGTTTCCGGCCGACTGGTTTCCGGCGACTGGTTTCCTGCTGACTGGTTTCCGGCTGACTGGTTTCTGGCTGACTGGTTTCCTGCTGACTGGTTTCCTGCTGACTGGTTTCCTGCTGACTTGGTTCCGGCTGACTGGTTTCCTGCTGACTGGTTTCCTGCTGACTGGTTTCCTGGCGACTGGTTTCCTGCTGACTGGTTTCCTGCTGACTGGTTTCCTGCCGACTGGTTTTCCTTCTGACTGGTTTCCTGCTGACTGGTTTCCTGCCGACTGGTTTCCTGCCGACTGGTTTCCTGCCGACTGGTTTCCTGGCGACTGGTTTCCTGCTGACTGGTTTCCTGCTGACTGGTTTCCTGCCGACTGGTTTTCCTTCTGACTGGTTTCCTGCTGACTGGTTTCCTGCCGACTGGTTTCCTGCCGACTGGTTTCCTGCCGACTGGTTTCCTGCCGACTGGTGTCCTGCCGACTGGTTTCCTGCCGACTGGTTTCCGGCTGACTGGTTTCCTGCTGACTGGTTTCCTGCCGACTGGTTTCCTGCCGACTGGTTTCCTGCCGACTGGTTTCCGGCTGACTGGTTTCCTGCTGACTGGTTTCCGGCTGACTGGTTTCCTGCTGACTGGTTTCCTGCTGACTAGTTTCCGGCTGACTGGTTTCCTGCAGACTGGTTTCCGGCTGACTGGATTCCTGCTGACTGGTTTCCTGCTGACTGGTTTCCGGCTGACTGGTTTCCTGCTGACTGGTTTCCTGCTGACTGGTTTCCGGCTGACTGGTTTCGTGTTGACTGGTTTCCTGGCGACTGGTTTCCTGCTGACTGGTTTCCGGCCGACTGGTTTCCTGCTGACTGGTTTCCGGCTGACTGGTTTCCGGCTGACTGGTTTCCAGCTGACTGGTTTCCAGCTGACTGGTTTCCTGCTGACTGGTTTCCGGCTGACTGGTTTCCAGCTGACTGGTTTCCTGCTGACTGGTTTCCGGCTGACTGGTTTCCGGCTGACTGGTTTCCAGCTGACTGGTTTCCTGCTGACTGGTTTCGGGCTGACTGGTTTCCTGCTGACTGGTTTCCTGCCGACTGGTTTCCGGCTGACTGGTTTCCGGCTGACTGGTTTCCTGCTGACTGGTGTCCTGCCGACTGGTGTCCTGCTGACTGGTTTCCTGCCGACTGGTTTCCTGCCGACTGGTTTCCTGCCGACAGGTTTCCTGCCGACTGGTTTCCGGCTGACTGGTTTCCTGCCGACTGGTTTCCTGCTGACTGGTTTCCTGGCGACTGGTTTCCTGCTGACTGGTTTCCGGCTGACTGGTTTCCTGCTGACTGGTTTCCTGCCGACTGGTTTCCTGCCGACTAGTTTCCTGCTGACTGGTTTCCGGCTGACTGGTTTCCTGCCGACTGGTTTCCTGCCGACTGGTTTCCTGCCGACTGGTTTCCTGCTGACTGGTTTCCTGCTGACTGGTTTCCTGCCGACTGGTGTCCTGCCGACTGGTTTCCTGCCGACTGGTTTCCTGCCGACTGGTTTCCGGCCGACTGGTTTCCTGCTGACTGGTTTCCGGCCGACTGGTTTCCTGCCGACTGGTTTCCGGCTGACTGGTTTCCGGCTGACTGGTTTCCGGCTGACTGGTTTCCGGCCGACTGGTTTCCGGCCGACTGGTTTCCTGCTGACTGGTTTCCGGCCGACTGGTTTCCTGCTGACTGGTTTCCGGCTGACTGGTTTCCTGCCGACTGGTTTCCAGCCGACTGGTTTCCGGCCGACTGGTTTCCTGCCGACTGGTTTCCGGCTGACTGGTTTCCGGCCGACTGGTTTCCTGCCGACTGGTTTCCGGCTGACTGGTTTCCTGCTGACTGGTTTCCGGCTGACTGGTTTCCGGCGACTGGTTTCCTGCTGACTGGTTTCCGGCTGACTGGTTTCCTGCTGACTGGTTTCCGGCTGACTGGTTTCCTGCTGACTGGTGTCCGGCTGACTGGTTTCCGGCTGACTGGTTTCCGGCTGACTGGTGTCCGGCTGACTGGTTTCCGGCGACTGGTTTCCTGCTGAATGGTTTCCGGCTGACTGGTTTCCTGCCGACTGGTTTCCGGCCGACAGGTTTCCTGCCGACTGGTTTCCGGCTGACTGGTTTCCTGCCGACTGGTTTCCTGCTGACTGGTTTCCTGGCGACTGGTTTCCTGCTGACTGGTTTCCGGCTGACTGGTTTCCTGCTGACTGGTTTCCTGCCGACTGGTTTCCTGCCGACTGGTTTCCTGCTGACTGGTTTCCGGCTGACTGGTTTCCTGCCGACTGGTTTCCTGCCGACTGGTGTCCTGCCGACTGGTTTCCTGCTGACTGGTTTCCGGCCGACTGGTTTCCTGCCGACTGGTTTCCTGCTGACTGGTTTCCGGCTGACTGGTTTCCTGCCGACTGGTTTCCAGCCGACTGGTTTCCTGCCGACTGGTTTCCGGCTGACTGGTTTCCGGCCGACTGGTTTCCGGCCGACTGGTTTCCTGCTGACTGGTTTCCGGCCGACTGGTTTCCTGCCGACTGGTTTCCGGCTGACTGGTTTCCTGCTGACTGGTTTCCGGCTGACTGGTTTCCTGCTGACTGGTTTCCTGCCGACTGGTTTCCTGCTGACTGGTTTCCGGCTGACTGGTTTCCTGGCGACTGGTTTCCGGCTGACTGGTTTCCTGCTGACTGGTTTCCTGGCGACTGGTTTCCTGCTGACTGGTTTCCGGCTGACTGGTTTCCTGCCGACTGGTTTCCGGCTGACTGGTTTCCTGCCGGCTGGTTTCCCGCTGACTGGTTTCCTGCTGACTGGTTTCCGGCTGACTGGTTTCCGGCCGACTGGTTTCCTGCCGACTGGTTTCCGGCCGACTGGTTTCCGCCGACTGGTTTCCTGCTGACTGGTTTCCGGCTGACTGGTTTCCGGCTGACTGGTTTCCGGCTGACTGGTTTCCAGCTGACTGGTTTCCGGCTGACTGGTTTCCTGCTGACTGGTTTCCTGGCGACTGGTTTCCGGCTGACTGGTTTCCTGCTGACTGGTTTCCAGCTGACTGGTTTCCGGCTGACTGGTTTCCGGCTGACTGGTTTCCTGCTGACTGGTGTCCTGCCGACTGGTGTCCTGCCGACTGGTTATCTGCCGACTGGTTTCCTGCCGACAGGTTTCCTGCCGACTGGTTTCCGGCTGACTGGTTTCCTGCCGACTGGTTTCCTGCCGACTGGTTTCCCTTCCGACTGGTTTCCTGCTGACTGGTTTCCGGCTGACTGGTTTCCGGCTGACTGGTTTCCTGCTGACTGGTGTCCTGCTGACTGGTTTCCTGCCGACTGGTTTCCTGCTGACTGGTTTCCGGCTGACTGGTTTCCTGCTGACTGGTTTCCTGCCGACTGGTTTCCTGCCGACTGGTTTCCTGCCGACTGGTTTCCGGCTGACTTGTTTCCTGCCGACTGGTTTACTGGCGACTGGTTTCCTGCCGACTGGTTTCCGGCTGACTGGTTTCCGGCCAACTGGTTTCCGGCTGACTGGTTTCCTGCTGACTGGTGTCCTGCTGACTGGTTTCCTGCCGACTGGTTTCCGGCTGACTGGTTTCCTGCCGACTGCTTTCCTGCCGACTGGTTTCCTGCCGACAGGTTTCCGGCTGACTGGTTTCCTGCTGACTGGTGTCCTGCTGACTGGTTTCCTGCCGACTGGTTTCCTGCTGACTGGTTTCCGGCTGACTGGTTTCCTGCCGACTGGTTTCCTGCCGACTGGTTTCCTGCCGACAGGTTTCCTGCCGACTGGTTTCCGGCTGACTGGTTTCCTGCCGACTGGTTTCCTGCTGACTGGTTTCCTGGCGACTGGTTTCCTGCTGACTGGTTTCCGGCTGACTGGTTTCCTGCTGACTGGTTTCCTGCCGACAGGTTTCCTGCCGACTGGTTTCCGGCTGACTGGTTTCCTGCCGACTGGTTTCCTGCTGACTGGTTTCCGGCTGACTGGTTTCCGGCTGACTGGTTTCCGGCTGACTGGTTTCCTGCCGACTGGTTTCCTGCCGACAGGTTTCCTGCCGACTGGTTTCCGGCTGACTGGTTTCCTGCCGACTGGTTTCCTGCTGACTGGTTTCCGGCTGACTGGTTTCCGGCTGACTGGTTTCCGGCTGACTGGTTTCCTGCCGACTGGTTTCCTGCCGACAGGTTTCCTGCCGACTGGTTTCCGGCTGACTGGTTTCCTGCCGACTGGTTTCCTGCTGACTGGTTTCCTGCCGACTGGTTTCCTGCCGACTGGTGTCCTGCCGAGTGGTTTCCTGCCGACTGGTTTCCTGCCGACTGGTTTCCGGCCGACTGGTTTCCTGCTGACTGGTTTCCGGCCGACTGGTTTCCTGCCGACTGGTTTCCGGCCGACTGGTTTCCTGCCGACTGGTTTCCGGCTGACTGGTTTCCGGCCGACTGGTTTCCTGCCGACTGGTTTCCGGCTGACTGGTTTCCTGCTGACTGGTTTCCTGCTGACTGGTTTCCGGCTGACTGGTTTCCGGCGACTGGTTTCCTGCTGACTGGTTTCCGGCTGACTGGTTTCCTGCTGACTGGTTTCCTGCCGACTGGTTTCCTGCCGACTGGTTTCCGGCTGACTGGCTTCCTGCTGACTGGTTTCCGGCCGACTGGTTTCCTGCCGACTGGTGTCCTGCCGACTGGTTTCCTGCCGACTGGTTTCCTGCCGAATGGTTTCCAGCTGACTGGTTTCCGGCTGACTGGTTTCCGGCTGACTGGTTTCCTGCCGACTGGTTTCCTGCCGACTGGTTTCCTGCCGACTGGTGTCCTGCCGACTGGTTATCTGCCGACTGGTTTCCTGCCGACTGGTTTCCTGCTGACTGGTTTCCGGCTGACTGGTTTCCTGCCGACTGGTTTCCTGCCGACTGGTTTCCTGCCGACTGGTTTCCTGCTGACTGGTTTCCTGCCGACTGGTGTCCTGCCGACTGGTGTCCTGCCGACTGGTTTCCTGCCGACTGGTTTCCTGCCGACTGGTGTCCTGCCGACTGGTGTCCTGCCGACTGGTTTCCGGCCGACTGGTTTCCTGCCGACTGGTTTCCCGCCGACTGGTTTCCAGCCGACTGGTTTCCTGCCGACTGGTTTCCGGCTGACTGGTTTCCGGCTGACTGGTTTCCGGCTGACTGGTTTCCGGCTGACTGGTTTCCGGCCGACTGGTTTCCGGCCGACTGGTTTCCTGCTGACTGGTTTCCGGCTGACTGGTTTCCTGCTGACTGGTTTCCGGCTGACTGGTTTCCTGCTGACTGGTGTCCGGCTGACTGGTTTCCGGCTGACTGGTTTCCGGCTGACTGGTGTCCGGCTGACTGGTTTCCGGCGACTGGTTTCCTGCTGAATGGTTTCCGGCTGACTGGTTTCCTGCCGACTGGTTTCCGGCCGACAGGTTTCCTGCCGACTGGTTTCCGGCTGACTGGTTTCCTGCCGACTGGTTTCCTGCTGACTGGTTTCCTGGCGACTGGTTTCCTGCTGACTGGTTTCCGGCTGACTGGTTTCCTGCTGACTGGTTTCCTGCCGACTGGTTTCCTGCCGACTGGTTTCCTGCTGACTGGTTTCCGGCTGACTGGTTTCCTGCCGACTGGTTTCCTGCCGACTGGTGTCCTGCCGACTGGTTTCCTGCTGACTGGTTTCCGGCCGACTGGTTTCCTGCCGACTGGTTTCCTGCTGACTGGTTTCCGGCTGACTGGTTTCCTGCCGACTGGTTTCCAGCCGACTGGTTTCCTGCCGACTGGTTTCCGGCTGACTGGTTTCCGGCCGACTGGTTTCCGGCCGACTGGTTTCCTGCTGACTGGTTTCCGGCCGACTGGTTTCCTGCCGACTGGTTTCCGGCTGACTGGTTTCCTGCTGACTGGTTTCCGGCTGACTGGTTTCCTGCTGACTGGTTTCCTGCCGACTGGTTTCCTGCTGACTGGTTTCCGGCTGACTGGTTTCCTGGCGACTGGTTTCCGGCTGACTGGTTTCCTGCTGACTGGTTTCCTGGCGACTGGTTTCCTGCTGACTGGTTTCCGGCTGACTGGTTTCCTGCCGACTGGTTTCCGGCTGACTGGTTTCCTGCCGGCTGGTTTCCCGCTGACTGGTTTCCTGCTGACTGGTTTCCGGCTGACTGGTTTCCGGCCGACTGGTTTCCTGCCGACTGGTTTCCGGCCGACTGGTTTCCGCCGACTGGTTTCCTGCTGACTGGTTTCCGGCTGACTGGTTTCCGGCTGACTGGTTTCCGGCTGACTGGTTTCCAGCTGACTGGTTTCCGGCTGACTGGTTTCCTGCTGACTGGTTTCCTGGCGACTGGTTTCCGGCTGACTGGTTTCCTGCTGACTGGTTTCCAGCTGACTGGTTTCCGGCTGACTGGTTTCCGGCTGACTGGTTTCCTGCTGACTGGTGTCCTGCCGACTGGTGTCCTGCCGACTGGTTATCTGCCGACTGGTTTCCTGCCGACAGGTTTCCTGCCGACTGGTTTCCGGCTGACTGGTTTCCTGCCGACTGGTTTCCTGCCGACTGGTTTCCCTTCCGACTGGTTTCCTGCTGACTGGTTTCCGGCTGACTGGTTTCCGGCTGACTGGTTTCCTGCTGACTGGTGTCCTGCTGACTGGTTTCCTGCCGACTGGTTTCCTGCTGACTGGTTTCCGGCTGACTGGTTTCCTGCTGACTGGTTTCCTGCCGACTGGTTTCCTGCCGACTGGTTTCCTGCCGACTGGTTTCCGGCTGACTTGTTTCCTGCCGACTGGTTTACTGGCGACTGGTTTCCTGCCGACTGGTTTCCGGCTGACTGGTTTCCGGCCAACTGGTTTCCGGCTGACTGGTTTCCTGCTGACTGGTGTCCTGCTGACTGGTTTCCTGCCGACTGGTTTCCGGCTGACTGGTTTCCTGCCGACTGCTTTCCTGCCGACTGGTTTCCTGCCGACAGGTTTCCGGCTGACTGGTTTCCTGCTGACTGGTGTCCTGCTGACTGGTTTCCTGCCGACTGGTTTCCTGCTGACTGGTTTCCGGCTGACTGGTTTCCTGCCGACTGGTTTCCTGCCGACTGGTTTCCTGCCGACAGGTTTCCTGCCGACTGGTTTCCGGCTGACTGGTTTCCTGCCGACTGGTTTCCTGCTGACTGGTTTCCTGGCGACTGGTTTCCTGCTGACTGGTTTCCGGCTGACTGGTTTCCTGCTGACTGGTTTCCTGCCGACAGGTTTCCTGCCGACTGGTTTCCGGCTGACTGGTTTCCTGCCGACTGGTTTCCTGCTGACTGGTTTCCGGCTGACTGGTTTCCGGCTGACTGGTTTCCGGCTGACTGGTTTCCTGCCGACTGGTTTCCTGCCGACAGGTTTCCTGCCGACTGGTTTCCGGCTGACTGGTTTCCTGCCGACTGGTTTCCTGCTGACTGGTTTCCGGCTGACTGGTTTCCGGCTGACTGGTTTCCGGCTGACTGGTTTCCTGCCGACTGGTTTCCTGCCGACAGGTTTCCTGCCGACTGGTTTCCGGCTGACTGGTTTCCTGCCGACTGGTTTCCTGCTGACTGGTTTCCTGCCGACTGGTTTCCTGCCGACTGGTGTCCTGCCGAGTGGTTTCCTGCCGACTGGTTTCCTGCCGACTGGTTTCCGGCCGACTGGTTTCCTGCTGACTGGTTTCCGGCCGACTGGTTTCCTGCCGACTGGTTTCCGGCCGACTGGTTTCCTGCCGACTGGTTTCCGGCTGACTGGTTTCCGGCCGACTGGTTTCCTGCCGACTGGTTTCCGGCTGACTGGTTTCCTGCTGACTGGTTTCCTGCTGACTGGTTTCCGGCTGACTGGTTTCCGGCGACTGGTTTCCTGCTGACTGGTTTCCGGCTGACTGGTTTCCTGCTGACTGGTTTCCTGCCGACTGGTTTCCTGCCGACTGGTTTCCGGCTGACTGGCTTCCTGCTGACTGGTTTCCGGCCGACTGGTTTCCTGCCGACTGGTGTCCTGCCGACTGGTTTCCTGCCGACTGGTTTCCTGCCGAATGGTTTCCAGCTGACTGGTTTCCGGCTGACTGGTTTCCGGCTGACTGGTTTCCTGCCGACTGGTTTCCTGCCGACTGGTTTCCTGCCGACTGGTGTCCTGCCGACTGGTTATCTGCCGACTGGTTTCCTGCCGACTGGTTTCCTGCTGACTGGTTTCCGGCTGACTGGTTTCCTGCCGACTGGTTTCCTGCCGACTGGTTTCCTGCCGACTGGTTTCCTGCTGACTGGTTTCCTGCCGACTGGTGTCCTGCCGACTGGTGTCCTGCCGACTGGTTTCCTGCCGACTGGTTTCCTGCCGACTGGTGTCCTGCCGACTGGTGTCCTGCCGACTGGTTTCCGGCCGACTGGTTTCCTGCCGACTGGTTTCCCGCCGACTGGTTTCCAGCCGACTGGTTTCCTGCCGACTGGTTTCCGGCTGACTGGTTTCCGGCTGACTGGTTTCCGGCTGACTGGTTTCCGGCTGACTGGTTTCCGGCCGACTGGTTTCCGGCCGACTGGTTTCCTGCTGACTGGTTTCCGGCCGACTGGTTTCCTGCTGACTGGTTTCCGGCTGACTGGTTTCCTGCCGACTGGTTTCCAGCCGACTGGTTTCCGGCCGACTGGTTTCCTGCCGACTGGTTTCCGGCTGACTGGTTTCCGGCCGACTGGTTTCCTGCCGACTGGTTTCCGGCTGACTGGTTTCCTGCTGACTGGTTTCCGGCTGACTGGTTTCCGGCGACTGGTTTCCTGCTGACTGGTTTCCGGCTGACTGGTTTCCTGCTGACTGGTTTCCGGCTGACTGGTTTCCTGCTGACTGGTGTCCGGCTGACTGGTTTCCGGCTGACTGGTTTCCGGCTGACTGGTGTCCGGCTGACTGGTTTCCGGCGACTGGTTTCCTGCTGACTGGTTTCCGGCTGACTGGTTTCCTGCCGACTGGTTTCCGGCCGACAGGTTTCCTGCCGACTGGTTTCCGGCTGACTGGTTTCCTGCCGACTGGTTTCCTGCTGACTGGTTTCCTGGCGACTGGTTTCCTGCTGACTGGTTTCCGGCTGACTGGTTTCCTGCTGACTGGTTTCCTGCCGACTGGTTTCCTGCCGACTGGTTTCCTGCTGACTGGTTTCCGGCTGACTGGTTTCCTGCCGACTGGTTTCCTGCCGACTGGTGTCCTGCCGACTGGTTTCCTGCTGACTGGTTTCCGGCCGACTGGTTTCCGGCCGACTGGTTTCCTGCTGACTGGTTTCCTGCCGACTGGTTTCCTGCCGACTGGTTTCCTGCCGACTGGTTTCCGGCTGACTGGCTTCCTGCTGACTGGTTTCCGGCCGACTGGTTTCCTGCCGACTGGTGTCCTGCCGACTGGTTTCCTGCCGACTGGTTTCCTGCCGACTGGTTTCCAGCTGACTGGTTTCCGGCTGACTGGTTTCCGGCTGACTGGTTTCCTGCTGACTGGTGTCCTGCCGACTGGTGTCCTGCCGACTGGTTATCTGCCGACTGGTTTCCTGCCGACAGGTTTCCTGCCGACTGGTTTCCGGCTGACTGGTTTCCTGCCGACTGGTTTCCTGCCGACTGGTTTCCCTTCCGACTGGTTTCCTGCTGACTGGTTTCCGGCTGACTGGTTTCCGGCTGACTGGTTTCCTGCTGACTGGTGTCCTGCTGACTGGTTTCCTGCCGACTGGTTTCCTGCTGACTGGTTTCCGGCTGACTGGTTTCCTGCTGACTGGTTTCCTGCCGACTGGTTTCCTGCCGACTGGTTTCCTGCCGACTGGTTTCCGGCTGACTTGTTTCCTGCCGACTGGTTTACTGGCGACTGGTTTTCGGCTGACTGGTTTCCTGCTGACTGGTTTCCGGCTGACTGGTTTCCTGCTGACTGGTTTCCGGCGACTGGTTTCCTGCTGACTGGTTTCCGGCTGACTGGTTTCCTGCTGACTTGGTTCCGGCTGACTGGTTTCCTGCTGACTGGTGTCCAGCTGACTGGTTTCCGGCGACTGGTTTCCTGCTGACTGGTTTCCGGCTGACTGGTTTCCTGCTGACTGGTTTCCGGCTGACTGGTTTCCTGGCGACTGGTTTCCGGCTGACTGGTTTCCTGCTGACTGGTTTCCGGCTGACTGGTTTCCTGCAGACTGGTTTCCGGCTGACTGGTTTCCTGCTGACTGGTTTCCTGCTGACTGGTTTCCGGCTGACTGGTTTCCTGACGACTGGTTTCCTGCTGACTGGTTTCCTGCCGACTGGTTTCCTGCTGACTGGTTTCCTGCTGACTGGTTTCCGGCTGACTGGTTTCCTGCCGACTGGTTTCCTGCCGACTGGTTTCCTGCCGACTGGTTTCCGGCTGACTGGTTTCCTGCTGACTGGTTTCCTGCTGACTGGTTTCCTGCTGACTGGTTTCCGGCTGACTGGTTTCCTGCTGACTGGTTTCCGGCTGACTGGTTTCCTGCCGACTGGTTTCCGGCCGACTGGTTTCCTGCTGACTGGTTTCCTGCTGACTGGTTTCCTGCTGACTGGTTTCCGGCTGACTGGTTTCCTGCTGACTGGTTTCCGGCTGACTGGTTTCCTGCCGACTGGTTTCCTGGCGACTGGTTTCATGCCGACTGGTTTCCTGCCGACTGGTTTCCGGCGACTGGTTTCCTGCTGACTGGTTTCCGGCTGACTGGTTTCCTGCTGACTGGTTTCCTGCTGACTGGTTTCCGGCTGACTGGTTTCCTGCTGACTGGTTTCCGGCGACTGGTTTCCTGCCGACTGGTTTCCTGCCGACTGGTTTCCGGCGACTGGTTTCCTGCTGACTGGTTTCCGGCTGACTGGTTTCCGGCTGACTGGTTTCCTGCTGACTGGTTTCCTGCTGACTGGTTTCCTGCTGACTTGGTTCCGGCTGACTGGTTTCCTGCTGACTGGTTTCCTGCTGACTGGTTTCCTGGCGACTGGTTTCCTGCCGACTGGTTTCCTGCCGACTGGTTTCCTGGCGACTGGTTTCCTGCTGACTGGTTTCCTGCTGACTGGTTTCCTGCTGACTGGTTTCCTGCTGACTGGTTTCCGGCTGACTGGTTTCCGGCTGACTGGTTTCCTGCCGACTGGTTTCCTGCCGACTGGTTTTCCTTCTGACTGGTTTCCTGCTGACTGGTTTCCTGCTGACTGGTTTCCTACCGACTGGTTTCCTGCCGACTGGTTTCCTGCCGACTGGTGTCCTGCCGACTGGTTTCCTGCCGACTGGTTTCCGGCTGACTGGTTTCCTGCTGACTGGTTTCCTGGCGACTGGTTTCCTGCCAACTGGTTTCCTGCCGACTGGTTTCCTGCCGACTGGTTTCCTGCTGACTGGTTTCCGGCGACTGGTTTCCTGCTGACTGGTTTCCGGCTGACTGGTTTCCTGCTGACTTGGTTCCGGCTGACTGGTTTCCTGCTGACTGGTGTCCAGCTGACTGGTTTCCGGCGACTGGTTTCCTGCTGACTGGTTTCCGGCTGACTGGTTTCCTGCTGACTGGTTTCCGGCTGACTGGTTTCCTGGCGACTGGTTTCCGGCTGACTGGTTTCCTGCTGACTGGTTTCCGGCTGACTGGTTTCCTGCAGACTGGTTTCCGGCTGACTGGTTTCCTGCTGACTGGTTTCCTGCTGACTGGTTTCCGGCTGACTGGTTTCCTGACGACTGGTTTCCTGCTGACTGGTTTCCTGCCGACTGGTTTCCTGCTGACTGGTTTCCGGCTGACTGGTTTCCTGCTGACTGGTTTCCGGCTGACTGGTTTCCTGCCGACTGGTTTCCTGCCGACTGGTTTCCTGCCGACTGGTTTCCGGCTGACTGGTTTCCTGACGACTGGTTTCCTGCTGACTGGTTTCCTGCCGACTGGTTTCCTGCTGACTGGTTTCCGGCTGACTGGTTTCCTGCTGACTGGTTTCCGGCTGACTGGTTTCCTGCCGACTGGTTTCCTGCCGACTGGTTTCCTGCCGACTGGTTTCCGGCTGACTGGTTTCCTGCTGACTGGTTTCCTGCTGACTGGTTTCCTGCTGACTGGTTTCCGGAGGACTGGTTTCCTGCTGACTGGTTTCCGGCTGACTGGTTTCCTGCCGACTGGTTTCCGGCCGACTGGTTTCCTGCTGACTGGTTTCCTGCTGACTGGTTTCCTGCTGACTTGGTTCCGGCTGACTGGTTTCCTGCTGACTGGTTTCCTGCTGACTGGTTTCCTGGCGACTGGTTTCCTGCCGACTGGTTTCCTGCCGACTGGTTTCCTGGCGACTGGTTTCCTGCTGACTGGTTTCCTGCTGACTGGTTTCCTGCTGACTGGTTTCCGGCTGACTGGTTTCCGGCTGACTGGTTTCCTGCCGACTGGTTTCCTGCCGACTGGTTTTCCTTCTGACTGGTTTCCTGCTGACTGGTTTCCTGCTGACTGGTTTCCTGCCGACTGGTTTCCTGCCGACTGGTTTCCTGCCGACTGGTGTCCTGCCGACTGGTTTCCTGCCGACTGGTTTCCGGCTGACTGGTTTCCTGCTGACTGGTTTCCTGGCGACTGGTTTCCTGCCGACTGGTTTCCTGCCGACTGGTTTCCTGCCGACTGGTTTCCGGCTGACTGGTTTCCTGCTGACTGGTTTCCGGCTGACTGGTTTCCTGCTGACTGGTTTCCTGCTGACTGGTTTCCGGCTGACTGGTTTCCTGCAGACTGGTTTCCGGCTGACTGGATTCCTGCTGACTGGTTTCCTGCTGACTGGTTTCCGGCTGACTGGTTTCCTGCTGACTGGTTTCCTGCCGACTGGTTTCCGGCTGACTGGTTTCCTGCTGACTGGTTTCCTGCTGACTGGTTTCCGGCTGACTGGTTTCCTGCCGACTGGTTTCCTGCCGACTGGTATCCTGCCGACTGGTTTCCTGCCGACTGGTTTCCTGCCGACTGGTTTCCAGCCGACTGGTTTCCGGCCGACTGGTTTCCGGCTGACTGGTTTCCTGCTGACTGGTTTCCTGCTGACTGGTTTCCGGCTGACTGGTTTCGTGTTGACTGGTTTCCTGGCGACTGGTTTCCTGCTGACTGGTTTCCGGCCGACTGGTTTCCGGCCGACTGGTTTCCTGCTGACTGGTTTCCGGCTGACTGGTTTCCGGCTGACTGGTTTCCTGCTGACTTGGTTCCGGCTGACTGGTTTCCTGCTGACTGGTTTCCGGCTGACTGGTTTCCAGCTGACTGGTTTCCTGCTGACTGGTTTCCGGCTGACTGGTTTCCGGCTGACTGGTTTCCAGCTGACTGGTTTCCTGCTGACTGGTTTCGGGCTGACTGGTTTCCTGCTGACTGGTTTCCTGCCGACTGGTTTCCGGCTGACTGGTTTCCGGCTGACTGGTTTCCTGCTGGCTGGTGTCCTGCCGACTGGTGTCCTGCTGACTGGTTTCCTGCCGACTGGTTTCCTGCCGACTGGTTTCCTGCCGACAGGTTTCCTGCCGACTGGTTTCCGGCTGACTGGTTTCCTGCCGACTGGTTTCCTGCTGACTGGTTTCCTGGCGACTGGTTTCCTGCTGACTGGTTTCCGGCTGACTGGTTTCCTGCTGACTGGTTTCCTGCCGACTGGTTTCCTGCCGACTGGTTTCCTGCTGACTGGTTTCCGGCTGACTGGTTTCCTGCCGACTGGTTTCCTGCCGACTGGTTTCCTGCCGACTGGTTTCCTGCTGACTGGTTTCCTGCTGACTGGTTTCCTGCCGACTGGTTTCCCGCCGACTGGTTTCCTGCCGACTGGTTTCCTGCCGACTGGTTTCCTGCCGACTGGTTTCCGGCCGACTGGTTTCCTGCTGACTGGTTTCCGGCCGACTGGTTTCCTGCCGACTGGTTTCCCGCCGACTGGTTTCCAGCCGACTGGTTTCCTGCCGACTGGTTTCCGGCTGACTGGTTTCCTGCTGACTGGTGTCCTGCCGACTGGTGTCCTGCCGACTGGTTATCTGCCGACTGGTTTCCTGCCGACAGGTTTCCTGCCGACTGGTTTCCGGCTGACTGGTTTCCTGCCGACTGGTTTGCTGCCGACTGGTTTCCCTTCCGACTGGTTTCCTGCTGACTGGTTTCCGGCTGACTGGTTTCCGGCTGACTGGTTTCCTGCTGACTGGTGTCCTGCTGACTGGTTTCCTGCCGACTGGTTTCCTGCTGACTGGTTTCCTGCTGACTGGTTTCCTGCTGACTGGTTTCCTGCTGACTGGTTTCCTGCCGACTGGTTTCCTGCCGACTGGTTTCCTGCCGACTGGTTTCCGGCTGACTGGTTTCCTGCCGACTGGTTTCCTGGCGACTGGTTTCCGGCTGACTGGTTTCCTGCTGACTGGTTTCCGGCTGACTGGTTTCCTGCTGACTGGTTTCCGGCGACTGGTTTCCTGCTGACTGGTTACCGGCTGACTGGTTTCCTGCTGACTTGGTTCCGGCTGACTGGTTTCCTGCTGACTGGTGTCCGGCTGACTGGTTTCCGGCGACTGGTTTCCTGCTGACTGGTTTCCGGCTGACTGGTTTCCTGCTGACTGGTTTCCGGCTGACTGGTTTCCTGGCGACTGGTTTCCGGCTGACTGGTTTCCTGCTGACTGGTTTCCGGCTGACTGGTTTCCTGCAGACTGGTTTCCGGCTGACTGGTTTCCTGCTGACTGGTTTCCTGCTGACTGGTTTCCGGCTGACTGGTTTCCTGACGACTGGTTTCCTGCTGACTGGTTTCCTGCCGACTGGTTTCCTGCTGACTGGTTTCCGGCTGACTGGTTTCCTGCTGACTGGTTTCCGGCTGGCTGGTTTCCGGCTGACTGGTTTCCTGCCGACTGGTTTCCTGCCGACTGGTTTCCGGCCGACTGGTTTCCGGCTGACTGGTTTCCGGCCGACTGGTTTCCTGCTGACTGGTTTCCGGCTGACTGGTTTCCTGCTGACTGGTTTCCTGCTGACTGGTTTCCGGCTGACTGGTTTCCGGCCGACTGGTTTCCGGCCGACTGGTTTCCTGCTGACTGGTTTCCTGCTGACTGGTTTCCTGCTGACTGGTTTCCGGCTGACTGGTTTCCGGCTGACTGGTTTCCTGCCGACTGGTTTCCTGGCGACTGGTTTCATGCCGACTGGTTTCCTGCCGACTGGTTTCCGGCGACTGGTTTCCTGCTGACTGGTTTCCGGCTGACTGGTTTCCTGCTGACTGGTTTCCTGCTGACTGGTTTCCGGCTGACTGGTTTCCTGCTGACTGGTTTCCGGCGACTGGTTTTCCTTCTGACTGGTTTCCTGCCGACTGGTTTCCTGCCGACTGGTTTCCTGCCGACTGGTTTCCTGCCGACTGGTGTCCTGCCGACTGGTTTCCTGCCGACTGGTTTCCGGCTGACTGGTTTCCTGCTGACTGGTTTCCTGGCGACTGGTTTCCCTTCCGACTGGTTTCCTGCCGACTGGTTTCCGGCTTACTGGTTTCCTGCTGACTGGTTTCCGGCTGACTGGTTTCCTGCTGACTGGTTTCCTGCTGACTGGTTTCCGTCTGACTGGTTTCCTGCAGACTGGTTTCCGGCTGACTGGATTCCTGCTGACTGGTTTCCTGCTGACTGGTTTCCGGCTGACTGGTTTCCTGCTGACTGGTTTCCTGCCGACTGGTTTCCGGCTGACTGGTTTCCTGCTGACTGGTTTCCTGCTGACTGGTTTCCGGCCGACTGGTTTCCTGCCGACTGGTTTCCTGCCGACTGGTTTCCTGCCGACTGGTTTCCTGGCGACTGGTTTCCTGCTGACTGGTTTCCTGCCGACTGGTTTCCTGCCGACTGGTTTCCGGCCGACTGGTTTCCGGCCGACTGGTTTCCGGCCGACTGGTTTCCTGCCGACTGGTTTCCTGCCGACTGGTTTCCGGCTGACTGGCTTCCTGCTGACTGGTTTCCGGCCGACTGGTTTCCTGCCGACTGGTGTCCTGCCGACTGGTTTCCTGCCGACTGGTTTCCTGCCGACTGGTTTCCGGCTGACTGGTTTCCGGCTGACTGGTTTCCTGCTGACTGGTGTCCTGCCGACTGGTGTCCTGCCGACTGGTTATCTGCCGACTGGTTTCCTGCCGACAGGTTTCCTGCCGACTGGTTTCCGGCTGACTGGTTTCCTGCCGACTGGTTTCCTGCCGACTGGTTTCCCTTCCGACTGGTTTCCTGCTGACTGGTTTCCGGCTGACTGGTTTCCGGCTGACTGGTTTCCTGCTGACTGGTGTCCTGCTGACTGGTTTCCTGCCGACTGGTTTCCTGCAGACTGGTTTCCGGCTGACTGGTTTCCTGCTGACTGGTTTCCTGCTGACTGGTTTCCGGCTGACTGGTTTCCTGACGACTGGTTTCCTGCTGACTGGTTTCCTGCCGACTGGTTTCCTGCTGACTGGTTTCCGGCTGACTGGTTTCCTGCTGACTGGTTTCCGGCTGACTGGTTTCCTGCCGACTGGTTTCCTGCCGACTGGTTTCCGGCCGACTGGTTTCCGGCCGACTGGTTTCCGGCCGACTGGTTTCCTGCTGACTGGTTTCCTGCTGACTGGTTTCCTGCTGACTGGTTTCCGGCTGACTGGTTTCCGGCTGACTGGTTTCCTGCCGACTGGTTTCCTGGCGACTGGTTTCATGCCGACTGGTTTCCTGCCGACTGGTTTCCGGCGACTGGTTTCCTGCTGACTGGTTTCCGGCTGACTGGTTTCCTGCTGACTGGTTTCCGGCTGACTGGTTTCCTGCTGACTGGTTTCCGGCGACTGGTTTCCTGCCGACTGGTTTCCGGCCGACTGGTTTCCGGCGACTGGTTTCCTGCTGACTGGTTTCCGGCTGACTGGTTTCCGGCTGACTGGTTTCCTGCTGACTGGTTTCCTGCTGACTGGTTTCCTGCTGACTTGGTTCCGGCTGACTGGTTTCCTGCTGACTGGTTTCCTGCTGACTGGTTTCCTGGCGACTGGTTTCCTGCCGACTGGTTTCCTGCTGACTGGTTTCCTGGCGACTGGTTTCCTGCTGACTGGTTTCCTGCTGACTGGTTTCCTGCTGACTGGTTTCCGGCTGACTGGTTTCCGTCTGACTGGTTTCCTGCCGACTGGTTTCCTGCCGACTGGTTTTCCTTCTGACTGGTTTCCTGCTGACTGGTTTCATGCTGACTGGTTTCCTGCCGACTGGTTTCCTGCCGACTGGTTTCCTGCCGACTGGTGTCCTGCCGACTGGTTTCCTGCCGACTGGTTTCCTGCTGACTGGTTTCCTGGCGACTGGTTTCCTGCCGACTGGTTTCCTGCCGACTGGTTTCCGGCTGACTGGTTTCCTGCTGACTGGTTTCCGGCTGACTGGTTTCCTGCTGACTGGTTTCCTGCTGACTGGTTTCCGGCTGACTGGTTTCCTGCAGACTGGTTTCCGGCTGACTGGATTCCTGCTGACTGGTTTCCTGCTGACTGGTTTCCGGCTGACTGGTTTCCTGCTGACTGGTTTCCTGCCGACTGGTTTCTGGCTGACTGGTTTCCTGCTGACTGGTTTCCTGCTGACTGGTTTCCGGCTGACTGGTTTCCTGCCGACTGGTTTCCTGCCGACTGGTTTCCTGCCGACTGGTTTCCTGCCGACTGGTTTCCTGCTGACTGGTTTCCGGCTGACTGGTTTCCGGCTGACTGGTTTCCTGCCGACTGGTTTCCTGGCGACTGGTTTCCTGCCGACTGGTATCCTGCCGACTGGTTTCCTGCCGACTGGTTTCCTGCCGACTGGTTTCCTGCCGACAGGTTTCCTGCTGACTGGTTTCCTGCCGACTGGTTTCCTGCCGACAGGTTTCCTGCTGACTGGTTTCCTGGCGACTGGTTTCCTGCTGACTGGTTTCCTGCTGACTGGTTTCCTGCTGACTGGTTTCCTGCTGACTGGTTTCCTGGCGACTGGTTTCCTGCCGACTGGTTTCCGGCCGACTGGTTTCCTGCTGACTGGTTTCCTGCTGACTGGTTTCCGGCTGACTGGTTTCCTGCCGACTGGTTTCCAGCTGACTGGTTTCCGGCCGACTGGTTTCCTGCCGACTGGTGTCCTGCCGACTGGTTTCCTGCCGACTGGTTTCCTGCCGACAGGTTTCCTGCCGACTGGTTTCCGGCTGACTGGTTTCCTGCCGACTGGTTTCCTGCCGACTGGTTTCCTGCCGACTGGTTTCCGGCTGACTGGTTTCCTGCTGACTGGTGTCCTGCCGACTGGTTTCCTGCCGACTGGTTTCCTGCCGACTGGTTTCCTGCCGACTGGTTTCCTGCTGACTGATTTCCGGCTGACTGGTTTCCTGCTGACTGGTTTCCTGCTGACTGGTTTCCTGCCGACTGGTTTCCTGCCGACTGGTTTCCGGCTGACTGGTTTCCTGCCGACTGGTTTCCTGCCGACTGGTTTCCTGGCGACTGGTTTCCTGCCGACTGGTTTCCTGGCGACTGGTTTCCGGCGACTGGTTTCTTGCTGACTGGTTTCCGGCTGACTGGTTTCCTGCTGACTGGTTTCCGGCTGACTGGTTTCCTGCTGACTGGTTTCCGGCGACTGGTTTCCTGCTGACTGGTTTCCGGCTGACTGGTTTCCTGCTGACTGGTTTCCGGCGACTGGTTTCCTGCTGACTGGTTTCCGGCTGACTGGTTTCCTGCTGACTGGTTTCCGGCTGACTGGTTTCCGGCTGACTGGTTTCCTGCTGACTGGTTTCCGGCGACTGGTTTCCTGCTGACTGGTTTCCGGCTGACTGGTTTCCTGCTGACTGGTTTCCGGCTGACTGGTTTCCGGCGACTGGTTTCCTGCTGACTGGTTTCCGGCTGACTGGTTTCCTGCTGACTGGTTTCCGGCTGACTGGTTTCCTGGCGACTGGTTTCCGGCTGACTGGTTTCCTGCTGACTGCTTTCCGGCTGACTGGTTTCCTGCTGACTGGTTTCCGGCTGACTGGTTTCCTGCTGACTGGTTTCCTGCTGACTGGTTTCCGGCTGACTGGTTTCCTGACGACTGGTCTCCTGCTGACTGGTTTCCTGCCGACTGGTTTCTTGCCGACTGGTTTCCGGCTGACTGGTTTCCTGCTGACTGGTTTCCGGCTGACTGGTTTCCTGCCGACTGGTTTCCTGCCGACTGGTTTCCTGCCGACTGGTTTCCGGCTGACTGGTTTCCTGCTGACTGGTTTCCTGCTGACTGGTTTCCGGCTGACTGGTTTCCTGCTGACTGGTTTCCTGCTGACTGGTTTCCGGCTGACTGTTTTCCTGCTGACTGGTTTCCTGCTGACTGGTTTCCGGCTGACTGGTTTCCTGCTGACTGTTTTCCTGCCGACTGGTTTCCGGCTGACTGGTTTCCTGCTGACTGGTTTCCTGCTGACTGGTTTCCGGCTGACTGGTTTCCTGCTGACTGGTTTCCGGCGACTGGTTTCCTGCCGACTGGTTTCCGGCGACTGGTTTCCGGCTGACTGGTTTCCGGCTGACTGGTTTCCTGCTGACTGGTTTCCTGCTGACTGGTTTCCTGCTGACTGATTTCCTGCTGACTTGGTTCCGGCTGACTGGTTTCCTGCTGACTGGTTTCCGGCTGACTGGTTTCCGGCGACTGGTTTCCTGCTGACTGGTTTCCGGCTGACTGGTTTCCTGCTGACTGGTTTCCGTCTGACTGGTTTCCTTGCGACTGGTTTCCGGCTGACTGGTTTCCTGCTGACTGGTTTCCGGCTGACTGGTTTCCTGCTGACTGGTTTCCTGCTGACTGGTTTCCTGCTGACTGGTTTCCGACTGACTGGTTTCCTGCTGACTGGTTTCCGGCTGACTGGTTTCCGGCGACGGGTTTCCTGCTGACTGGTTTCCGGCTGACTGGTTTCCTGCTGACTGGTTTCCGGCTGACTGGTTTCCTGGCGACTGGTTTCCGGCTGACTGGTTTCCTGCTGACTGGTTTCCGGCTGACTGGTTTCCGGCTGACTGGTTTCCTGCTGACTGGTTTCCTGCTGACTGGTTTCCGGCTGACTGGTTTCCGGCCGACTGGTTTCCTGACGACTGGTTTCCTGCTGACTGGTTTCCTGCCGACTGGTTTCCTGCCGACTGGTTTCCGGCTGACTGGTTTCCGGCTGACTGGTTTCCTGCTGACTGGTTTCCTGCTGACTAGTTTCCGGCTGACTGGTTTCCTGCCGACTGGTTTCCTTCCGACTGGTTTCCTGCTGACTGGTTTCCGGCTGACTGGTTTCCTTGCGACTGGTTTCCGGCTGACTGGTTTCCTGCTGACTGGTTTCCGGCTGACTGGTTTCCTGCTGACTGGTTTCCTGCTGACTGGTTTCCTGCTGACTGGTTTCCGACTGACTGGTTTCCTGCTGACTGGTTTCCGGCTGACTGGTTTCCGGCGACGGGTTTCCTGCTGACTGGTTTCCGGCTGACTGGTTTCCTGCTGACTGGTTTCCGGCTGACTGGTTTCCTGGCGACTGGTTTCCGGCTGACTGGTTTCCTGCTGACTGGTTTCCGGCTGACTGGTTTCCTGCTGACTGGTTTCCGGCTGACTGGTTTCCTGCTGACTGGTTTCCGGCTGACTGGTTTCCTGCTGACTGGTTTCCGGCTGACTGGTTTCCGGCTGACTGGTTTCCTGCTGACTGGTTTCCTGCTGACTGGTTTCCGGCTGACTGGTTTCCGGCCGACTGGTTTCCTGACGACTGGTTTCCTGCTGACTGGTTTCCTGCCGACTGGTTTCCTGCCGACTGGTTTCCGGCTGACTGGTTTCCGGCTGACTGGTTTCCTGCTGACTGGTTTCCTGCTGACTAGTTTCCGGCTGACTGGTTTCCTGCCGACTGGTTTCCTTCCGACTGGTTTCCGGCCGACTGGTTTCCGGCCGACTGGTTTCCGGCTGACTGGTTTCCTGCTGACTGGTTTCCGGCTGACTGGTTTCCTGCCGACTGGTTTCCTGCCGACTGGTTTCCTGCTGACTGGTTTCCGGCTGACTGGTTTCCGGCTGACTGGTTTCCGGCTGACTGGTTTCCTGCCGACTGGTTCCCGGCTGACTGGTTTCCTGCCTACTGGTTTCCGGCTGACTGGTTTCCTGCTGACTGGTTTCCTGCTGACTGGTGTCCTGCTGACTGGTTTCCGGCTGACTGGTTTCCTGCTGACTGGTTTCCTGCCGACTGGTTTCCTGCTGACTGGTTTCCTGCTGACTGGTTTCCGGCTGACTGGTTTCCGGCTGACTGGTTTCCTGCCGACTGGTTTCCGGCTGACTGGTTTCCTGCCGACTGATTTCCGGCTGACTGGTTTCCTGCTGACTGGTTTCCTGCCGACTGGTTTCCTGCCGACTGGTTTCCTGCCGACTGGTTTCCGGCTGACTGGTTTCCTGCCGACTGGTTTCCTGCCGACTGGTTTCCTGGCGACTGGTTTCCTGCCGACTGGTTTCCTGGCGACTGGTTTCCGGCGACTGGTTTCTTGCTGACTGGTTTCCGGCTGACTGGTTTCCTGCTGACTGGTTTCCGGCTGACTGGTTTCCTGCTGACTGGTTTCCGGCGACTGGTTTCCTGCTGACTGGTTTCCGGCTGACTGGTTTCCTGCTGACTTGGTTCCGGCTGACTGGTTTCCTGCTGACTGGTTTCCGGCTGACTGGTTTCCGGCTGACTGGTTTCCTGCCGGCTGGTTTCCGGCTGACTGGTTTCCTGCTGACTGGTTTCCTGCTGACTTGGTTCCGGCTGACTGGTTTCCTGCTGACTGGTTTCCGGCTGACTGGTTTCCTGCTGGCTGGTTTCCGGCTGACTGGTTTCCTGGCGACTGGTTTCCGGCTGACTGGTTTCCTGCTGACTGGTTTCCGGCTGACTGGTTTCCTGCTGACTGGTTTCCGGCTGACTGGTTTCCTGCTTACTGGTTTCCTGCTGACTGGTTTCCGGCTGACTGGTTTCCTGACGACTGGTTTCCTGCTGACTGGTTTCCTGCCGACTGGTTTCCTGCCGACTGGTTTCCGGCTGACTGGTTTCCTGCTGACTGGTTTCCGGCTGACTGGTTTCCTGCCGACTGGTTTCCTGCCGACTGGTTTCCTGCCGACTGGTTTCCGGCTGACTGGTTTCCTGCTGACTGGTTTCCTGCTGACTGGTTTCCGGCTGACTGGTTTCCTGCTGACTGGTTTCCTGCTGACTGGTTTCCGGCTGACTGTTTTCCTGCCGACTGGTTTCCGGCCGACTGGTTTCCTGCTGACTGGTTTCCTGCTGACTGGTTTCCTGCTGACTGGTTTCCGGCTGACTGGTTTCCTGCTGACTGGTTTCCGGCTGACTGGTTTCCTGCTGACTGGTTTCCTGCAGACTGGTTTCCGGCTGACTGGTTTCCTGCTGACTGGTTTCCGGCGACTGGTTTCCTGCCGACTGGTTTCCGGCGAATTGTTTCCTGCTGACTGGTTTCCGGCTGACTGGTTTCCGGCTGACTGGTTTCCTGCTGACTGGTTTCCTGCTGACTGGTTTCCTGCTGACTGATTTCCTGCTGACTTGGTTCCGGCTGACTGGTTTCCTGCTGACTGGTTTCCGGCTGACTGGTTTCCGGCGACTGGTTTCCTGCTGACTGGTTTCCGGCTGACTGGTTTCCTGCTGACTGGTTTCCGTCTGACTGGTTTCCTTGCGACTGGTTTCCGGCTGACTGGTTTCCTGCTGACTGGTTTCCGGCTGACTGGTTTCCTGCTGACTGGTTTCCTGCTGACTGGTTTCCTGCTGACTGGTTTCCGGCTGACTGGTTTCCTGCTGACTGGTTTCCGGCTGACTGGTTTCCGGCGACGGGTTTCCTGCTGACTGGTTTCCGGCTGACTGGTTTCCTGCTGACTGGTTTCCGGCTGACTGGTTTCCTGGCGACTGGTTTCCGGCTGACTGGTTTCCTGCTGACTGGTTTCCGGCTGACTGGTTTCCTGCTGACTGGTTTCCTGCTGACTGGTTTCCGGCCGACTGGTTTCCTGACGACTGGTTTCCTGCTGACTGGTTTCCTGCCGACTGGTTTCCTGCCGACTGGTTTCCTGCCGACTGGTTTCCGGCTGACTGGTTTCCGGCTGACTGGTTTCCTGCTGACTGGTTTCCTGCTGACTAGCTTCCGGCTGACTGGTTTCCTTCCGACTGGTTTCCTTCCGACTGGTTTCCGGCCGACTGGTTTCCGGCCGACTGGTTTCCGGCTGACTGGTTTCCTGCTGACTGGTTTCCGGCTGACTGGTTTCCTGCCGACTGGTTTCCTGCCGACTGGTTTCCTGCCGACTGGTTTCCGGCTGACTGGTTTCCGGCTGACTGGTTTCCTGCCGACTGGTTTCCGGCTGACTGGTTTCCTGCTGACTGGTTTCCTGCTGACTGGTGTCCTGCTGACTGGTTTCCGGCTGACTGGTTTCCTGCTGACTGGTTTCCTGCCGACTGGTTTCCTGCTGACTGGTTTCCTGCTGACTGGTTTCCGGCTGACTGGTTTCCGGCTGACTGGTTTCCTGCCGACTGGTTTCCGGCTGACTGGTTTCCTGCCGACTGATTTCCGGCTGACTGGTTTCCTGCTGACTGGTTTCCTGCTGACTGGTATCCTGCTGACTGGTTTCCGGCTGACTGGTTTCCTGCTGACTGGTTTCCTGCCGACTGGTTTCCTGCTGACTGGTTTCCTGCCGACTGGTTTCCTGCTGACTGGTTTCCTGCTGACTGGTGTCCTGCTGACTGGTTTCCTGCTGACTGGTGTCCTGCCGACTGGTTTCCTGCCGACTGGTTTCCTGCCGACTGGTTTCCGGCCGACTGGTTTCCTGCCGACTGGTTTCCTGCTGACTGGTTTCCTGCCGACTGGTGTCCTGGCGACTGGTTTCCTGCCGACTGGTTTCCTGCCGACTGGTTTCAGGCTGACTGGTTTCCTGCCGACTGGTTTCCTGCCGACTGGTTTCCTGCCGACTGGTTTCCTGGCGACTGGTTTCCTGCCGACTGGTTTCCTGCCGACTGGTTTCCGGCGACTGGTTTCTTGCTGACTGGTTTCCGGCTGACTGGTTTCCGGCTGACTGGTGTCCGGCTGACTGGTTTCCGGCTGACTGGTTTCCTGACGACTGGTTTCCTGCTGACTGGTTTCCTGCTGACTGGTTTCCTGCTGACTGGTTTCCTGCTGACTGGTTTCCGGCTGACTGGTTTCCTGCTGACTGGTTTCCTGCTGACTGGTTTCCTGCTGACTGGTTTCCGGCTGACTGGTTTCCTGCTGACTGGTTTCCGGCTGACTGGTTTCCTGCCGACTGGTTTCCTGCCGACTGGTTTCCTGCCGACTGGTTTCCGGCTGACTGGTTTCCTGCTGACTGGTTTCCTGCTGACTGGTTTCCAGCTGACTGGTTTCCTGCTGACTGGTTTCCTGCTGACTGGTTTCCGGCTGACTGTTTTCCTGCCGACTGGTTTCCGGCCGACTGGTTTCCTGCTGACTGGTTTCCTGCTGACTGGTTTCCTGCTGACTGGTTTCCGGCTGACTGGTTTCCTGCTGACTGGTTTCCGGCTGACTGGTTTCCTGCCGACTGGTTTCCTGCCGACTGGTTTCCTGCCGACTGGTTTCCGGCGACTGGTTTCCTGCTGACTGGTTTCCGGCTGACTGGTTTCCTGCTGACTGGTTTCCTGCTGACTGGTTTCCGGCCGACTGGTTTCCGGCCGACTGGTTTCCTGACGACTGGTTTCCTGCTGACTGGTTTCCTGCCGACTGGTTTCCTGCCGACTGGTTCCCTGCCGACTGGTTTCCGGCTGACTGGTTTCCGGCTGACTGGTTTCCTGCTGACTGGTTTCCGGCTGACTGGTTTCCGGCTGACTGGTTTCCTGCTGACTGGTTTCCGGCGACTGGTTTCTTGCTGACTGGTTTCCTGCTGACTGGTTTCCGGCTGACTGGTTTCCTGCTGACTGGTTTCCGGCGACTGGTTTCCTGCCGACTGGTTTCCGGCGACTGGTTTCCTGCTGACTGGTTTCCGGCTGACTGGTTTCCGGTTGACTGGTTTCCTGCTGACTGGTTTCCTGCTGACTTGTTTCCGGCGACTGGTTTCCTGCTGACTGGTTTCCGGCTGACTGGTTTCCTGCTGACTGGTTTCCGGCTGACTGGTTTCCTGGCGACTGGTTTCCGGCTGACTGGTTTCCTGCCGACTGGTTTCCGGCTGACTGGTTTCCGGCTGACTGGTTTCCTGCCGACTGGTTTCCGGCTGACTGGTTTCCTGCTGACTGGTTTCCTGCTGACTGGTTTCCTGCTGACTGGTTTCCTGGCCACTGGTTTCCTGCTGACTGGTTTCCTGCTGACTGGTTTCCAGCTGACTGGTTTCCGGCTGACTGGTTTCCGGCTGACTGGTTTCCTGCCGACTGGTTTCCGGCTGACTGGTTTCCTGCTGACTGGTTTCCTGCTGACTGGTTTCCAGCTGACTGGTTTCCGGCTGACTGGTTTCCGGCTGACTGGTTTCCTGCTGACTGGTTTCCTGCTGACTGGTTTCCCGCTGACTGGTTTCCTGCTGACTGGTTTCCTGCCGACTGGTTTCCGGCTGACTGGTTTCCTGCCGACTGGTTTCCGGCTGACTGGTTTCCTGCTGACTGGTTTCCTGCTGACTGGTTTCCGGCTGACTGGTTTCCGGCCGACTGGTTTCCGGCCGACTGGTTTCCTGCCGACTGGTTTCCTGCCGACTGGTTTCCTGCCGACTGGTGTCCTGCTGACTGGTTTCCTGCTGACTGGTTTCCGGCTGACTGGTTTCCTGCCGACTGGTTTCCGGCTGACTGGTTTCCTGCTGACTGGTTTCCTGCTGACTGGTGTCCTGCTGACTGGTTTCCGGCTGACTGGTTTCCTGCTGACTGGTTTCCTGCCGACTGGTTTCCTGCTGACTGGTTTCCTGCTGACTGGTTTCCGGCTGACTGGTTTCCGGCTGACTGGTTTCCTGCCGACTGGTTTCCGGCTGACTGGTTTCCTGCCGACTGATTTCCGGCTGACTGGTTTCCTGCTGACTGGTTTCCTGCTGACTGGTATCCTGCTGACTGGTTTCCGGCTGACTGGTTTCCTGCTGACTGGTTTCCTGCCGACTGGTTTCCTGCTGACTGGTTTCCTGCCGACTGGTTTCCTGCTGACTGGTTTCCTGCTGACTGGTGTCCTGCTGACTGGTTTCCTGCTGACTGGTGTCCTGCCGACTGGTTTCCTGCCGACTGGTTTCCTGCCGACTGGTTTCCGGCCGACTGGTTTCCTGCCGACTGGTTTCCTGCTGACTGGTTTCCTGCCGACTGGTGTCCTGGCGACTGGTTTCCTGCCGACTGGTTTCCTGCCGACTGGTTTCAGGCTGACTGGTTTCCTGCCGACTGGTTTCCTGCCGACTGGTTTCCTGCCGACTGGTTTCCTGGCGACTGGTTTCCTGCCGACTGGTTTCCTGCCGACTGGTTTCCGGCGACTGGTTTCTTGCTGACTGGTTTCCGGCTGACTGGTTTCCGGCTGACTGGTGTCCGGCTGACTGGTTTCCGGCTGACTGGTTTCCTGACGACTGGTTTCCTGCTGACTGGTTTCCTGCTGACTGGTTTCCTGCTGACTGGTTTCCTGCTGACTGGTTTCCTGCTGACTGGTTTCCGGCTGACTGGTTTCCTGCTGACTGGTTTCCTGCTGACTGGTTTCCTGCTGACTGGTTTCCGGCTGACTGGTTTCCTGCTGACTGGTTTCCGGCTGACTGGTTTCCTGCCGACTGGTTTCCTGCCGACTGGTTTCCTGCCGACTGGTTTCCGGCTGACTGGTTTCCTGCTGACTGGTTTCCTGCTGACTGGTTTCCAGCTGACTGGTTTCCTGCTGACTGGTTTCCTGCTGACTGGTTTCCGGCTGACTGTTTTCCTGCCGACTGGTTTCCGGCCGACTGGTTTCCTGCTGACTGGTTTCCTGCTGACTGGTTTCCTGCTGACTGGTTTCCGGCTGACTGGTTTCCTGCTGACTGGTTTCCGGCTGACTGGTTTCCTGCCGACTGGTTTCCTGCCGACTGGTTTCCTGCCGACTGGTTTCCGGCGACTGGTTTCCTGCTGACTGGTTTCCGGCTGACTGGTTTCCTGCTGACTGGTTTCCTGCTGACTGGTTTCCGGCCGACTGGTTTCCGGCCGACTGGTTTCCTGACGACTGGTTTCCTGCTGACTGGTTTCCTGCCGACTGGTTTCCTGCCGACTGGTTCCCTGCCGACTGGTTTCCGGCTGACTGGTTTCCGGCTGACTGGTTTCCTGCTGACTGGTTTCCGGCTGACTGGTTTCCGGCTGACTGGTTTCCTGCTGACTGGTTTCCGGCGACTGGTTTCTTGCTGACTGGTTTCCTGCTGACTGGTTTCCGGCTGACTGGTTTCCTGCTGACTGGTTTCCGGCGACTGGTTTCCTGCCGACTGGTTTCCGGCGACTGGTTTCCTGCTGACTGGTTTCCGGCTGACTGGTTTCCGGTTGACTGGTTTCCTGCTGACTGGTTTCCTGCTGACTTGTTTCCGGCGACTGGTTTCCTGCTGACTGGTTTCCGGCTGACTGGTTTCCTGCTGACTGGTTTCCGGCTGACTGGTTTCCTGGCGACTGGTTTCCGGCTGACTGGTTTCCTGCCGACTGGTTTCCGGCTGACTGGTTTCCGGCTGACTGGTTTCCTGCCGACTGGTTTCCGGCTGACTGGTTTCCTGCTGACTGGTTTCCTGCTGACTGGTTTCCTGCTGACTGGTTTCCTGGCCACTGGTTTCCTGCTGACTGGTTTCCTGCTGACTGGTTTCCAGCTGACTGGTTTCCGGCTGACTGGTTTCCGGCTGACTGGTTTCCTGCCGACTGGTTTCCGGCTGACTGGTTTCCTGCTGACTGGTTTCCTGCTGACTGGTTTCCAGCTGACTGGTTTCCGGCTGACTGGTTTCCGGCTGACTGGTTTCCTGCTGACTGGTTTCCTGCTGACTGGTTTCCCGCTGACTGGTTTCCTGCTGACTGGTTTCCTGCCGACTGGTTTCCGGCTGACTGGTTTCCTGCCGACTGGTTTCCGGCTGACTGGTTTCCTGCTGACTGGTTTCCTGCTGACTGGTTTCCGGCTGACTGGTTTCCGGCCGACTGGTTTCCGGCCGACTGGTTTCCTGCCGACTGGTTTCCTGCCGACTGGTTTCCTGCCGACTGGTGTCCTGCTGACTGGTTTCCTGCTGACTGGTTTCCGGCTGACTGGTTTCCTGCTGACTGGTTTCCGGCTGACTGGTTTCCTGCCGACTGGTTTCCTGCCGACGGGTTTCCTGCCGACTGGTTTCCTGGCGACTGGTTTCCTGCCGACTGGTTTCCTGCTGACTGGTTTCCTGCTGACTGGTGTCCTGCCGACTGGTTTCCTGCCGACTGGTTTCCTGCCGACTGGTTTCCTGCCGACTGGTTTCCGGCTGACTGGTTTCCTGCTGACTGGTTTCCTGCCGACTGGTTTCCTGCCGACTGGTTTCCTGCCGACTGGTTTCCTGCCAACTGGTTTCCTGCCGACTGGTTTCCTGCCGACTGGTTTCCTGCCGACTGGTTTCCGGCGACTGGTTTCCTGCTGACTGGTTTCCGGCTGACTGGTTTCCTGCTGACTGGTTTCCGGCTGACTGGTTTCCTGCTGACTGGTTTCCTGCTGACTGGTTTCCGGCTGACTGGTTTCCTGCTGACTTGGTTCCTGCTGACTTGGTTCTGGCTGACTGGTTTCCTGCTGACTGGTTTCCGGCTGACTGGTTTCCGGCGACTGGTTTCCTGCTGACTGGTTTCCGGCTGACTGGTTTCCTGCTGACTGGTTTCCTGCTGACTGGTTTCCTGGCGACTGGTTTCCGGCTGACTGGTTTCCTGCTGACTGGTTTCCTGCTGACTGGTTTCCTGCTGACTGGTTCCCTGCTGACTGGTTTCCGGCTGACTGGTTTCCTGACGACTGGTTTCCTGCTGACTGGTTTCCTGCCGACTGGTTTCCGGCCGACTGGTTTCCTGCTGACTGGTTTCCTGCTGACTGGTTTCCTGCCGACTGGTTTCCGGCCGACTGGTTTCCTGCTGACTGGTTTCCTGCTGACTGGTTTCCTGCCGACTGGTTTCCTGCCGACTGGTTTCCGGCCGACTGGTTTCCGGCCGACTGGTTTCCTGCTGACTGGTTTCCTGCTGACTGGTTTCCTGGCGACTGGTTTCCTGCTGACTGGTTTCCTGCCGACTGGTTACCGGCCTACTGGTTTCCTGCCGACTGGTTTCCGGCTGACTGGTTTCCTGCTGACTGGTTTCCTGCTGACTGGTTTCCGGCTGACTGGTTTCCGGCCGACTGGTTTCCGGCCGACTGGTTTCCTGCCGACTGGTTTCCTGCCGACTGGTTTCCTGCTGACTGGTGTCCTGCTGACTGGTTTCCTGCTGACTGGTTTCCGGCTGACTGGTTTCCTGCTGACTGGTTTCCGGCTGACTGGTTTCCTGCCGACTGGTTTCCTGCTGACTGGTTTCCGGCTGACTGGTTTCCTGCCGACTGGTTTCCTGCCGACGGGTTTCCTGCCGACTGGTTTCCTGGCGACTGGTTTCCTGCCGACTGGTTTCCTGCTGACTGGTTTCCTGCTGACTGGTGTCCTGCCGACTGGTTTCCTGCCGACTGGTTTCCTGCCGACTGGTTTCCTGCCGACTGGTTTCCGGCTGACTGGTTTCCTGCTGACTGGTTTCCTGCCGACTGGTTTCCTGCCGACTGGTTTCCTGCCAACTGGTTTCCTGGCGACTGGTTTCCTGCCGACTGGTTTCCTGCTGACTGGTTTCCGGCTGACTGGTTTCCTGCTGACTGGTTTCCGGCTGACTGGTTTCCTGCTGACTGGTTTCCTGCTGACTGGTTTCCGGCTGACTGGTTTCCTGCTGACTTGGTTCCTGCTGACTTGGTTCTGGCTGACTGGTTTCCTGCTGACTGGTTTCCGGCTGACTGGTTTCCGGCGACTGGTTTCCTGCTGACTGGTTTCCGGCTGACTGGTTTCCTGCTGACTGGTTTCCGGCTGACTGGTTTCCTGGCGACTGGTTTCCGGCTGACTGGTTTCCTGCTGACTGGTTTCCGGCTGACTGGTTTCCTGCTGACTGGTTCCCTGCTGACTGGTTTCCGGCTGACTGGTTTCCTGACGACTGGTTTCCGGCTGACTGGTTTCCTGCCGACTGGTTTCCGGCCGACTGGTTTCCTGCTGACTGGTTTCCTGCTGACTGGTTTCCTGCCGACTGGTTTCCGGCCGACTGGTTTCCTGCTGACTGGTTTCCTGCTGACTGGTTTCCTGCCGACTGGTTTCCTGCCGACTGGTTTCCGGCCGACTGGTTTCCGGCCGACTGGTTTCCTGCTGACTGGTTTCCTGCTGACTGGTTTCCTGGCGACTGGTTTCCTGCTGACTGGTTTCCTGCCGACTGGTTACCGGCCTACTGGTTTCCTGCCGACTGGTTTCCGGCTGACTGGTTTCCTGCTGACTGGTTTCCTGCTGACTGGTTTCCGGCTGACTGGTTTCCGGCCGACTGGTTTCCGGCCGACTGGTTTCCTGCCGACTGGTTTCCTGCCGACTGGTTTCCTGCTGACTGGTGTCCTGCTGACTGGTTTCCTGCTGACTGGTTTCCGGCTGACTGGTTTCCTACTGACTGGTTTCCGGCTGACTGGTTTCCTGCCGACTGGTTTCCTGCCGACTGGTTTCCTGCCGACTGGTGTCCTTCCGACTGGTTTCCTGCCGACTGGTTTCCTGCCGACTGGTTTCCTGCTGACTGGTTTCCTGCCGACTGGTTTCCGGCTGACTGGTTTCCTGCTGACTGGTTTCCGGCTGACTGGTTTCCTGCAGACTGGTTTCCTGCCGACTGGTTTCCTGGCGACTGGTTTCCTGCCGACTGGTTTCCTGCCGACTGGTTTCCGGCTGACTGGTTTCCTGCTGACTGGTTTCCTGGCGACTGGTTTCCTGCTGACTGGTTTCCGGCTGACTGGTTTCCGGCTGACTGGTTTCCTGCAGACTGGTTTCCTGCCGACTGGTTTCCTGCCGACTGGTTTCCGGCTGACTGGTTTCCTGCCGACTGGTTTCCTGCTGACTGGTTTCCTGCCGACTGGTTTCCTGCTGACTGGTTTCCTGCAGACTGGTTTCATGCCGACTGGTTTCCTGCCGACTGGTTTCCTGCCGACTGGTTTCCTGCTGACTGGTTTCCGGCTGACTGGTTTCCGGCTGACTGGTTTCCTGCAGACTGGTTTCCTGCCGACTGGTTTCCTGCCGACTGGTTTCCTGCTGACTGGTTTCCTGCTGACTGGTTTCCTGCCGACTGGTTTCCTGCCGACTGGTTTCCTTCCGACTGGTTTCCTGCTGACTGGTTTCCAGCTGACTGGTTTCCTGCCGACTGGTTTCCTGCCGACTGGTTTCCTGCCAACTGGTTTCCTGGCGACTGGTTTCCTGCCGACTGGTTTCCTGCCGACTGGTTTCCGGCGACTGGTTTCCTGCTGACTGGTTTCCGGCTGACTGGTTTCCTGCTGACTGGTTTCCGGCTGACTGGTTTCCTGCTGACTGGTTTCCTGCTGACTGGTTTCCGGCTGACTGGTTTCCTGCTGACTTGGTTCCTGCTGACTTGGTTCTGGCTGACTGGTTTCCTGCTGACTGGTTTCCGGCTGACTGGTTTCCGGCGACTGGTTTCCTGCTGACTGGTTTCCGGCTGACTGGTTTCCTGCTGACTGGTTTCCGGCTGACTGGTTTCCTGGCGACTGGTTTCCGGCTGACTGGTTTCCTGCTGACTGGTTTCCTGCTGACTGGTTTCCTGCTGACTGGTTCCCTGCTGACTGGTTTCCGGCTGACTGGTTTCCTGACGACTGGTTTCCTGCTGACTGGTTTCCTGCCGACTGGTTTCCGGCCGACTGGTTTCCTGCTGACTGGTTTCCTGCTGACTGGTTTCCGGCTGACTGGTTTCCTGCCGACTGGTTTCCTGCCGACTGGTTTCCGGCCGACTGGTTTCCGGCCGACTGGTTTCCTGCTGACTGGTTTCCTGCTGACTGGTTTCCTGGCGACTGGTTTCCTGCTGACTGGTTTCCTGCCGACTGGTTACTGGCCTACTGGTTTCCTGCCGACTGGTTTCCGGCTGACTGGTTTCCTGCTGACTGGTTTCCTGCTGACTGGTTTCCGGCTGACTGGTTTCCGGCCGACTGGTTTCCGGCCGACTGGTTTCCTGCCGACTGGTTTCCTGCCGACTGGTTTCCTGCCGACTGGTGTCCTGCTGACTGGTGTCCTGCTGACTGGTTTCCGGCTGACTGGTTTCCTGCTGACTGGTTTCCGGCTGACTGGTTTCCTGCCGACTGGTTTCCTGCCGACTGGTTTCCTGCCGACTGGTGTCCTGCCGACTGGTTTCCTGCCGACTGGTTTCCTGCCGACTGGTTTCCTGCCGACTGGTTTCCTGCTGACTGGTTTCCTGCCGACTGGTTTCCGGCTGACTGGTTTCCTGCCGACTGGTTTCCGGCTGACTGGTTTCCTGCAGACTGGTTTCCTGCCGACTGGTTTCCTGGCGACTGGTTTCCTGCCGACTGGTTTCCTGCCGACTGGTTTCCGGCTGACTGGTTTCCTGCTGACTGGTTTCCGGCTGACTGGTTTCCTGCTGACTGGTTTCCTGGCGACTGGTTTCCTGCTGACTGGTTTCCTGCCGACTGGTTTCCTGCCGACTGGTTTCCGGCTGACTGGTTTCCTGCTGACTGGTTTCCGGCTGACTGGTTTCCTGCTGACTGGTTTCCTGGCGACTGGTTTCCTGCTGACTGGTTTCCTGCCGACTGGTTTCCTGCCGACTGGTTTCCTGCCGACTGGTTTCCTGCCGACTGGTTTCCTGCCGACTGGTTTCCTTCCGACTGGTTTCCTGCCGACTGGTTTCCTGGCGACTGGTTTCCTGCCGACTGGTTTCCTGGCGACTGGTTTCCTGCCGACTGGTTTCCTTCCAACTGGTTTCCTGCCGACTGGTTTCCTGCCGACTGGTTTCCTGCCGACTGGTTTCCTGCCGACTGGTTTCCTGCCGACTGGAGTCCTGCTGACTGGTTTCCGGCTGACTGGTTTCCTGCTGACTGGTTTCCTGCTGACTGGTTTCCTGCTGACTGGTGTCCTGCCGACTGGTTTCCTGCCGACTGGTTTCCTGCCGACTGGTTTCCTGCTGACTGGTTTCCCTGCTGACTGGTTTCCGGCTGACTGGTTTCCTGCTGACTGGTTTCCGGCTGACTGGTTTCCGGCTGACTGGTTTCCTGGCGACTGGTTTCCTGCCGACTGGTTTCCTGCCGACTGGTTTCCTGCCGACTGGTTTCCGGCTGACTCGTTTCCTGCCGACTGGTTTCCTGCCGACTGGTTTCCTGCCAACTGGTTTCCTGGCGACTGGTTTCCTGCCGACTGGTTTCCTGCCGACTGGTTTCCTGCCGACTGGTTTCCGGCGACTGGTTTCCTGCTGACTGGTTTCCGGCTGACTGGTTTCCGGCTGACTGGTTTCCTGGCGACTGGTTTCCTGCCGACTGGTTTCCTGCCGACTGGTTTCCTGCCGACTGGTTTCCGGCTGACTGGTTTCCTGCCGACTGGTTTCCTGCCGACTGGTTTCCTGCCAACTGGTTTCCTGGCGACTGGTTTCCTGCCGACTGGTTTCCTGCCGACTGGTTTCCTGCCGACTGGTTTCCGGCGACTGGTTTCCTGCTGACTGGTTTCCGGCTGACTGGTTTCCTGCTGACTGGTTTCCGGCTGACTGGTTTCCTGCTGACTGGTTTCCTGCTGACTGGTTTCCGGCTGACTGGTTTCCTGCTGACTTGGTTCCGGCTGACTGGTTTCCTGCTGACTGGTTTCCTGCTGACTGGTTTCCGGCTGACTGGTTTCCTGCTGACTTGGTTCCGGCTGACTTGGTTCCGGCTGACTGGTTTCCTGCTGACTGGTTTCCGGCTGACTGGTTTCCGGCGACTGGTTTCCTGCCGACTGGTTTCCGGCTGACTGGTTTCCTGCTGACTGGTTTCCGGCTGACTGGTTTCCTGGCGACTGGTTTCCGGCTGACTGGTTTCCTGCTGACTGGTTTCCGGCTGACTGGTTTCCTGCTGACTGGTTTCCTGCTGACTGGTTTCCTGCTGACTGGTTTCCGGCTGACTGGTTTCCTGACGACTGGTTTCCTGCTGACTGGTTTCCTGCCGACTGGTTTCCGGCCGACTGGTTTCCTGCTGACTGGTTTCCGGCTGACTGGTTTCCTGCTGACTGGTTTCCGGCCGACTGGTTTCCTGCCGACTGGTTTCCTGCCGACTGGTTTCCGGCCGACTGGTTTCCGGCCGACTGGTTTCCTGCTGACTGGTTTCCGGCTGACTGGTTTCCGGCTGACTGGTTTCCTGCTGACTGGTTTCCTGCCGACTGGTTTCCGGCTGACTGGTTTCCTGCCGACTGGTTTCCGGCTGACTGGTTTCCTGCTGACTGGTTTCCTGCTGACTGGTTTCCGGCTGACTGGTTTCCGGCTGACTGGTTTCCGGCCGACTGGTTTCCTGCCGACTGGTTTCCTGCCGACTGGTTTCCTGCTGACTGGTGTCCTGCTGACTGGTTTCCTGCTGACTGGTTTCCGGCTGACTGGTTTCCTGCTGACTGGTTTCCGGCTGACTGGTTTCCTGCCGACTGGTTTCCTGCCGACTGGTTTCCTGCCGACTGGTTTCCTGCTGACTGGTGTCCTGCTGACTGGTTTCCTGCTGACTGGTTTCCTGCCGACTGGTTTCCTGCCGACTGGTTTCCTGCCGACTGGTTTCCGGCCGACTGGTTTCCTGCTGACTGGTTTCCGGCTGACTGGTTTCCTGCCGACTGGTTTCCTGGCGACTGGTTTCCTGCCGACTGGTTTCCTGCCGACTGGTTTCCTGCTGACTGGTTTCCGGCTGACTGGTTTCCTGCTGACTGGTTTCCTGCTGACTGGTTTCCTGCTGACTGGTTTCCGGCTGACTGGTTTCCTGACGACTGGTTTCCTGCTGACTGGTTTCCTGCCGACTGGTTTCCGGCCGACTGGTTTCCTGCTGACTGGTTTCCGGCTGACTGGTTTCCTGCTGACTGGTTTCCGGCCGACTGGTTTCCTGCCGACTGGTTTCCTGCCGACTGGTTTCCGGCCGACTGGTTTCCGGCCGACTGGTTTCCTGCTGACTGGTTTCCGGCTGACTGGTTTCCGGCTGACTGGTTTCCTGCTGACTGGTTTCCTGCCGACTGGTTTCCGGCTGACTGGTTTCCTGCCGACTGGTTTCCGGCTGACTGGTTTCCTGCTGACTGGTTTCCTGCTGACTGGTTTCCGGCTGACTGGTTTCCGGCTGACTGGTTTCCGGCCGACTGGTTTCCTGCCGACTGGTTTCCTGCCGACTGGTTTCCTGCTGACTGGTGTCCTGCTGACTGGTTTCCTGCTGACTGGTTTCCGGCTGACTGGTTTCCTGCTGACTGGTTTCCGGCTGACTGGTTTCCTGCCGACTGGTTTCCTGCCGACTGGTTTCCTGCCGACTGGTTTCCTGCTGACTGGTGTCCTGCTGACTGGTTTCCTGCTGACTGGTTTCCTGCCGACTGGTTTCCTGCCGACTGGTTTCCTGCCGACTGGTTTCCGGCCGACTGGTTTCCTGCTGACTGGTTTCCGGCTGACTGGTTTCCTGCTGACTGGTTTCCTGCCGACTGGTTTCCTGGCGACTGGTTTCCTGCCGACTGGTTTCCTGCCGACTGGTTTCCGGCTGACTGGTTTCCTGCTGACTGGTTTCCGGCTGACTGGTTTCCTGCTGACTGGTTTCCTGGCGACTGGTTTCCTGCTGACTGGTTTCCGGTTGACTGGTTTCCGGCTGACTGGTTTCCTGCAGACTGGTTTCCTGCCGACTGGTTTCCTGCCGACTGGTTTCCGGCTGACTGGTTTCCTGCTGACTGGTTTCCTGCCGACTGGTTTCCTGCCGACTGGTTTCCTGCCGACTGGTTTCCGGCTGACTGGTTTCCTGCCAACTGGTTTCCTTCCGACTGGTTTCCTGCCGACTGGTTTCCTGGCGACTGGTTTCCTGCCGACTGGTTTCCTGCTGACTGGTTTCCTGCCGACTGGTTTCCTGCTGACTGGTGTCCTGCTGACTGGTTTCCTGCCGACTGGTTTCCTGCCGACTGGTTTCCTGCCGACTGGTTTCCTGCTGACTGGTGTCCTGCTGACTGGTTTCCTGCCGACTGGTTTCCTGCCGACTGGTTTCCTGCCGACTGGTTTCCTGCTGACTGGTTTCTGGCTGACTGGTTTCCGGCTGACTGGTTTCCTGGCGACTGGTTTCCTGCCGACTGGTTTCCTGCCGACTGGTTTCCTGCCGACTGGTTTCCGGCTGACTGGTTTCCTGCCGACTGGTTTCCGGCTGACTGGTTTCCTGCTGACTGGTTTCCTGCTGACTGGTTTCCGGCTGACTGGTTTCCTGCTGACTGGTTTCCTGCCGACTGGTTTCCTGCCGACTGGTTTCCTGCTGACTGGTTTCCGGCCGACTGGTTTCCTGCCGACTGGTTTCCTGCCAACTGGTTTCCTGGCTACTGGTTTCCTGCTGACTGGTTTCCTGCCGACTGGTTTCCTGCCGACTGGTTTCCTGCTGACTGGTGTCCTGCTGACTGGTTTCCTGCTGACTGGTTTCCTGCCGACTGGTTTCCTGCCGACTGGTTTCCTGCCGACTGGTTTCCGGCCGACTGGTTTCCTGCTGACTGGTTTCCGGCTGACTGGTTTCCTGCTGACTGGTTTCCTGCCGACTGGTTTCCTGGCGACTGGTTTCCTGCCGACTGGTTTCCTGCCGACTGGTTTCCGGCTGACTGGTTTCCTGCTGACTGGTTTCCGGCTGACTGGTTTCCTGCTGACTGGTTTCCTGGCGACTGGTTTCCTGCTGACTGGTTTCCGGTTGACTGGTTTCCGGCTGACTGGTTTCCTGCAGACTGGTTTCCTGCCGACTGGTTTCCTGCCGACTGGTTTCCGGCTGACTGGTTTCCTGCTGACTGGTTTCCTGCCGACTGGTTTCCTGCCGACTGGTTTCCTGCCGACTGGTTTCCTGCTGACTGGTTTCCTGCCGACTGGTTTCCTTCCGACTGGTTTCCTGCCGACTGGTTTCCTGGCGACTGGTTTCCTGCCGACTGGTTTCCTGCTGACTGGTTTCCTGCCGACTGGTTTCCTGCTGACTGGTGTCCTGCTGACTGGTTTCCTGCCGACTGGTTTCCTGCCGACTGGTTTCCTGCCGACTGGTTTCCTGCTGACTGGTGTCCTGCTGACTGGTTTCCTGCCGACTGGTTTCCTGCCGACTGGTTTCCTGCCGACTGGTTTCCTGCTGACTGGTTTCTGGCTGACTGGTTTCCGGCTGACTGGTTTCCTGGCGACTGGTTTCCTGCCGACTGGTTTCCTGCCGACTGGTTTCCTGCCGACTGGTTTCCGGCTGACTGGTTTCCTGCCGACTGGTTTCCGGCTGACTGGTTTCCTGCTGACTGGTTTCCTGCTGACTGGTTTCCGGCTGACTGGTTTCCTGCTGACTGGTTTCCTGCCGACTGGTTTCCTGCCGACTGGTTTCCTGCTGACTGGTTTCCGGCCGACTGGTTTCCTGCCGACTGGTTTCCTGCCAACTGGTTTCCTGGCTACTGGTTTCCTGCCGACTGGTTTCCGGCGACTGGTTTCCTGCCGACTGGTTTCCTGCCAACTGGTTTCCTGGCTACTGGTTTCCTGCCGACTGGTTTCCGGCGACTGGTTTCCTGCTGACTGGTTTCCTGCTGACTGGTTTCCTGCCGACTGGTTTCCGGCGACTGGTTTCCTGCTGACTGGTTTCCGGCCGACTGGTTTCCTGCTGACTGGTTTCCGGCTGACTGGTTTCCTGCTGACTGGTTTCCTGCTGACTGGTTTCCGGCTGACTGGTTTCCTGCTGACTGGTTTCCTGCTGACTGGTTTCCGGCTGACTGGTTTCCTGCTGACTGGTTTCCTGCTGACTGGTTTCCTGCTGACTGGTTTCCGGCTGACTGGTTTCCTGACGACTGGTTTCCTGCTGACTGGTTTCCTGCCGACTGGTTTCCTGCCGACTGGTTTCCTGCTGACTGGTTTCCGGCTGACTGATTTCCTGCTGACTGGTTTCCGGCTGACTGGTTTCCTGCCGACTGGTTTCCTGCCGACTGGTTTCCTGCCGACTGGTTTCCGGCCGACTGGTTTCCGGCCGACTGGTTTCCTGCTGACTGGTTTCCTGCTGACTGGTTTCCCGCTGACTGGTTTCCGACTGACTGGTGTCCTGCCGACTGGTTTGCTGCCGACTGGTTTCCTGCCGACTGGTTTCCTGCCGACTGGTTTCCGGCTGACTGGTTTCTGGCTGACTGGTTTCCGGCTGACTGGTTTCCTGGCGACTGGTTTCCTGCCGACTGGTTTCCTGCCGACTGGTTTCCTGCCGACTGGTTTCCGGCTGACTGGTGTCCTGCCGACTGGTTTCCGGCTGACTGGTTTCCTGCTGACTGGTTTCCTGCTGACTGGTTTCCGGCTGACTGGTTTCCTGCTGACTGGTTTCCGGCCGACTGGTTTCCTGCCGACTGGTTTCCTGCCAACTGGTTTCCTGGCTACTGGTTTCCTGCCGACTGGTTTCCTGCCGACTGGTTTCCGGCGACTGGTTTCCTGCTGACTGGTTTCCGGCTGACTGGTTTCCTGCTGACTGGTTTCCGGCTGACTGGTTTCCTGCTGACTGGTTTCCTGCTGACTGGTTTCCGGCTGACTGGTTTCCTGCTGACTGGTTTCCTGCTGACTGGTTTCCGGCTGACTGGTTTCCTGCTGACTGGTTTCCTGCTGACTGGTTTCCTGCTGACTGGTTTCCGGCTGACTGGTTTCCTGACGACTGGTTTCCTGCCGACTGGTTTCCTGCCGACTGGTTTCCGGCTGACTGGTTTCCGGCTGACTGGTTTCCGGCTGACTGGTTTCCTGCCGACTGGTTTCCTGCCGACTGGTTTCCTGCCGACTGGTTTCCGGCCGACTGGTTTCCGGCCGACTGGTTTCCTGCTGACTGGTTTCCTGCTGACTGGTTTCCCGCTGACTGGTTTCCTGCTGACTGGTTTCCTGCCGACTTGTTTCCGGCTGACTGGTTTCCTGCCGACTGGTTTCCGGCTGACTGGTTTCCTGCCGACTGGTTTCCGGCTGACTGGTTTCCGGCTGACTGGTTTCCGGCTGACTGGTTTCCGGCCGACTGGTTTCCTGCCGACTGGTTTCCTGCCGACTGGTTTCCTGCTGACTGGTGTCCTGCTGACTGGTTTCCTGCTGACTGGTTTCCGGCTGACTGGTTTCCTGCTGACTGGTTTCCGGCTGACTGGTTTCCTGCCGACGGGTTTCCTGCCGACGGGTTTCCTGCCGACTGGTTTCCTGCCGACTGGTTTCCTGCCGACTGGTGTCCTGCCGACTGGTTTCCTGCCGACTGGTTTCCTGCCGACTGGTTTCCTGCCGACGGGTTTCCGGCTGACTGGTTTCCTGCTGACTGGTTTCCTGCCGACTGGTTTCCTGCCGACTGGTTTCCGGCTGACTGGTTTCCTGCTGACTGGTTTCCGGCTGACTGGTTTCCGGCTGACTGGTTTCCTGCTGACTGGTTTCCTGCTGACTGGTTTCCGGCTGACTGGTTTCCTGCCGACTGGTTTCCGGCTGACTGGTTTCCTGCTGACTGGTTTCCGGCTGACTGGTTTCCTGCTGACTGGTTTCCTGCTGACTGGTTTCCGGCTGACTGGTTTCCTGCTGACTGGTTTCCTGCTGACTGGTTTCCGGCTGACTGGTTTCCGGCTAACTGGTTTCCGGCTGACTGGTTTCCTGCCGACTGGTTTCCTGCCGACTGGTTTTCCTTCTGACTGGTTTCCTGCTGACTGGTTTCCTGCCGACTGGTTTCCTGCCGACTGGTTTCCTGCCGACTGGTTTCCGGCTGACTGGTTTCCTGCTGACTGGTTTCCTGGCGACTGGTTTCCTGGCGACTGGTTTCCTGCCGACTGGTTTCCTGCCGACTGGTTTCCTGCTGACTGGTTTCCGGCTGACTGGTTTCCTGCTGACTGGTTTCCTGCTGACTGGTTTCCTGCTGACTGGTTTCCGGCTGACTGGTTTCCGGCTGACTGGTTTCCGGCTGACTGGATTCCTGCTGACTGGTTTCCTGCTGACTGGTTTCCGGCTGACTGGTTTCCTGCTGACTGGTTTCCTGCTGACTGGTTTCCGGCCGACTGGTTTCCTGCTGACTGGTTTCCTGCTGACTGGTTTCCGGCTGACTGGTTTCCTGCCGACTGGTTTCCTGCCGACTGGTTTCCGGCTGGCTGGTTTCCTGCCGACTGGTTTCCTGCCGACTGGTTTCCTGCTGACTGGTTTCCGGCCGACTGGTTTCCGGCCGACTGGTTTCCTGCCGACTGGTTTCCTGCCGACTGGTTTCCTGCCGACTGGTTTCCGGCTGACTGGCTTCCTGCTGACTGGTTTCCGGCCGACTGGTTTCCGGCCGACTGGTTTCCTGCCGACTGGTTTCCTGCCGACTGGTTTCCAGCTGACTGGTTTCCGGCTGACTGGTTTCCGGCTGACTGGTTTCCTGCTGACTGGTGTCCTGCCGACTGGTTTCCTGCCGACTGGTTTCCTGCCGACAGGTTTCCTGCCGACTGGTTTCCTGCCGACTGGTTTCCAGCTGACTGGTTTCCGGCTGACTGGTTTCCGGCTGACTGGTTTCCTGCTGACTGGTGTCCTGCCGACTGGTTTCCTGCCGACTGGTTTCCTGCCGACAGGTTTCCTGCCGACTGGTTTCCGGCTGACTGGTTTCCTGCCGACTGGTTTCCTGCCGACTGGTTTCCCTTCCGACTGGTTTCCTGCTGACTGGTTTCCGGCTGACTGGTTTCCGGCTGACTGGTTTCCTGCTGACTGGTGTCCTGCTGACTGGTGTCCTGCCGACTGGTTTCCTGCTGACTGGTTTCCGGCTGACTGGTTTCCTGCCGACTGGTTTCCTGCTGACTGGTTTCCTGCCGACTGGTTTCCGGCTGACTGGTTTCCTGCTGACTGGTTTCCGGCTGACTGGTTTCCTGCCGACTGGTTTCCTGCCGACTGGTTTGCTGCCGACTGGTGTCCTGCCGACTGGTTTCCTGCCGACTGGTTTCCTGCCGACTGGTTTCCTGCCGACTGGTTTCCTGCTGACTGGTTTCCTGCCGACTGGTTTCCGGCTGACTGGTTTCCTGCTGACTGGTTTCCGGCTGACTGGTTTCCTGCAGACTGGTTTCCTGCCGACTGGTTTCCGGCTGACTGGTTTCCTGCCGACTGGTTTCCTGCCGACTGGTTTCCGGCTGACTGGTTTCCTGCCGACTGGTTTCCGGCTGACTGGTTTCCTGCTGACTGGTTTCCGGCTGACTGGTTTCCTGCAGACTGGTTTCCGGCTGACTGGTTTCCGGCTGACTGGTTTCCTGCAGACTGGTTTCCTGCCGACTGGTTTCCTGCCGACTGGTTTCCGGCTGACTGGTTTCCTGCCGACTGGTTTCCTGCCGACTGGTTTCCTGCCGACTGGTTTCCGGCTGACTGGTTTCCTGCCGACTGGTTTCCTTCCGACTGGTTTCCTGCCGACTGGTTTCCTGGCGACTGGTTTCCTGCCGACTGGTTTCCTGCCGACTGGTTTCCTGCCGACTGGTTTCCTGCCGACTGGTTTCCTGCTGACTGGTTTCCTGCCGACTGGTTTCCTGCCGACTGGTTTCCTGCCGACTGGTTTCCTGCTGACTGGAGTCCTGCTGACTGGTTTCCGGCTGACTGGTTTCCTGCTGACTGGTTTCCTGCTGACTGGTTTCCTGCTGACTGGTGTCCTGCCGACTGGTTTCCTGCCGACTGGTTTCCTGCCGACTGGTTTCCTGCCGACTGGTTTCCTGCTGACTGGTTTCCGGCTGACTGGTTTCCGGCTGACTGGTTTCCTGGCGACTGGTTTCCTGGCGACTGGTTTCCTGCCGACTGGTTTCCTGCCGACTGGTTTCCGGCTGACTGGTTTCCTGCCGACTGGTTTCCTGCCGACTGGTTTCCTGCCAACTGGTTTCCTGGCGACTGGTTTCCTGCCGACTGGTTTCCTGCCGACTGGTTTCCTGGCGACTGGTTTCCTGCCGACTGGTTTCCGGCGACTGGTTTCCTGCTGACTGGTTTCCGGCTGACTGGTTTCCGGCTGACTGGTTTTCTGGCGACTGGTTTCCTGCCGACTGGTTTCGTGCCGACTGGTTTCCTGCCGACTGGTTTCCTGCCGACTGGTTTCTGGCTGACTGGTTTCCGGCTGACTGGTTTCCTGCCGACTGGTTTCCTGCCGACTGGTTTCCTGGCGACTGGTTTCCTGCCGACTGGTTTCCTGCCGACTGGTTTCCTGCCGACTGGTTTCCGGCGACTGGTTTCCTGCTGACTGGTTTCCGGCTGACTGGTTTCCTGCTGACTGGTTTCCGGCTGACTGGTTTCCTGCTGACTGGTTTCCTGCTGACTGGTTTCCGGCTGACTGGTTTCCTGCTGACTTGGTTCCGGCTGACTGGTTTCCTGCTGACTGGTTTCCTGCTGACTGGTTTCCGGCTGACTGGTTTCCTGCTGACTTGGTTCCTGCTGACTTGGTTCCGGCTGACTGGTTTCCTGCTGACTGGTTTCCGGCTGACTGGTTTCCGGCGACTGGTTTCCTGCTGACTGGTTTCCGGCTGACTGGTTTCCTGCTGACTGGTTTCCGGCTGACTGGTTTCCTGGCGACTGGTTTCCGGCTGACTGGTTTCCTGCTGACTGGTTTCCGGCTGACTGGTTTCCTGCTGACTGGTTTCCTGCTGACTGGTTTCCTGCTGACTGGTTTCCGGCTGACTGGTTTCCTGACCACTGGTTTCCTGCTGACTGGTTTCCTGCCGACTGGTTTCCGGCCGACTGGTTTCCTGCTGACTGGTTTCCGGCTGACTGGTTTCCTGCTGACTGGTTTCCGGCTGACTGGTTTCCTGCCGACTGGTTTCCTGCCGACTGGTTTCCGGCCGACTGGTTTCCGGCCGACTGGTTTCCTGCTGACTGGTTTCCGGCTGACTGGTTTCCGGCTGACTGGTTTCCTGCTGACTGGTTTCCTGCCGACTGGTTTCCGGCTGACTGGTTTCCTGCCGACTGGTTTCCGGCTGACTGGTTTCCTGCTGACTGGTTTCCTGCTGACTGGTTTCCGGCTGACTGGTTTCCGGCTGACTGGTTTCCGGCCGACTGGTTTCCTGCCGACTGGTTTCCTGCCGACTGGTTTCCTGCTGACTGGTGTCCTGCTGACTGGTTTCCTGCTGACTGGTTTCCGGCTGACTGGTTTCCTGCTGACTGGTTTCCGGCCGACTGCTTTCCTGCCGACTGGTTTCCTGCCGACTGGTTTCCTGGCGACTGGTTTCCTGCCGACTGGTTTCCTGCCGACTGGTTTCCGGCGACTGGTTTCCTGCTGACTGGTTTCCTGCTGACTGGTTTCCGGCTGACTGGTTTCCTGCTGACTGGTTTCCTGGCGACTGGTTTCCTGCTGACTGGTTTCCGGTTGACTGGTTTCCGGCTGACTGGTTTCCTGCAGACTGGTTTCCTGCCGACTGGTTTCCTGCCGACTGGTTTCCGGCTGACTGGTTTCCTGCTGACTGGTTTCCTGCCGACTGAATTCCTGCCGACTGGTTTCCTGCCGACTGGTTTCCGGCTGACTGGTTTCCTGCCAACTGGTTTCCTTCCGACTGGTTTCCTGCCGACTGGTTTCCTGGCGACTGGTTTCCTGCCGACTGGTTTCCTGCCGACTGGTTTCCTGCCGACTGGTTTCCTGCTGACTGGTGTCCTGCCGACTGGTTTCCTGCCGACTGGTTTCCTGCCGACTGGTTTCCTGCCGACTGGTTTCCGGCTGACTGGTTTCCGGCTGAGTGGTTTCCTGCCAACTGGTTTCCTGGCGACTGGTTTCCTGCCGACTGGTTTCCTGCCGACTGGTTTCCTGGCGACTGGTTTCCTGCCGACTGGTTTCCGGCGACTGGTTTCCTGCTGACTGGTTTCCGGCTGACTGGTTTCCGGCTGACTGGTTTCCTGGCGACTGGTTTCCTGCCGACTGGTTTCCTGCCGACTGGTTTCCTGCCGACTGGTTTCCTGCCGACTGGTTTCTGGCTGACTGGTTTCCGGCTGACTGGTTTCCTGCCGACTGGTTTCCTGCCGACTGGTTTCCTGGCGACTGGTTTCCTGCCGACTGGTTTCCTGCCGACTGGTTTCCTGCCGACTGGTTTCCGGCGACTGGTTTCCTGCTGACTGGTTTCCGGCTGACTGGTTTCCTGCTGACTGGTTTCCGGCTGACTGGTTTCCTGCTGACTGGTTTCCTGCTGACTGGTTTCCGGCTGACTGGTTTCCTGCTGACTTGGTTCCGGCTGACTGGTTTCCTGCTGACTGGTTTCCTGCTGACTGGTTTCCGGCTGACTGGTTTCCTGCTGACTTGGTTCCTGCTGACTTGGTTCCGGCTGACTGGTTTCCTGCTGACTGGTTTCCGGCTGACTGGTTTCCGGCGACTGGTTTCCTGCTGACTGGTTTCCGGCTGACTGGTTTCCTGCTGACTGGTTTCCGGCTGACTGGTTTCCTGGCGACTGGTTTCCGGCTGACTGGTTTCCTGCTGACTGGTTTCCGGCTGACTGGTTTCCTGCTGACTGGTTTCCTGCTGACTGGTTTCCTGCTGACTGGTTTCCGGCTGACTGGTTTCCTGACCACTGGTTTCCTGCTGACTGGTTTCCTGCCGACTGGTTTCCGGCCGACTGGTTTCCTGCTGACTGGTTTCCGGCTGACTGGTTTCCTGCTGACTGGTTTCCGGCTGACTGGTTTCCTGCCGACTGGTTTCCTGCCGACTGGTTTCCGGCCGACTGGTTTCCGGCCGACTGGTTTCCTGCTGACTGGTTTCCGGCTGACTGGTTTCCGGCTGACTGGTTTCCTGCTGACTGGTTTCCTGCCGACTGGTTTCCGGCTGACTGGTTTCCTGCCGACTGGTTTCCGGCTGACTGGTTTCCTGCTGACTGGTTTCCTGCTGACTGGTTTCCGGCTGACTGGTTTCCGGCTGACTGGTTTCCGGCCGACTGGTTTCCTGCCGACTGGTTTCCTGCCGACTGGTTTCCTGCTGACTGGTGTCCTGCTGACTGGTTTCCTGCTGACTGGTTTCCGGCTGACTGGTTTCCTGCTGACTGGTTTCCGGCCGACTGCTTTCCTGCCGACTGGTTTCCTGCCGACTGGTTTCCTGGCGACTGGTTTCCTGCCGACTGGTTTCCTGCCGACTGGTTTCCGGCGACTGGTTTCCTGCTGACTGGTTTCCTGCTGACTGGTTTCCGGCTGACTGGTTTCCTGCTGACTGGTTTCCTGGCGACTGGTTTCCTGCTGACTGGTTTCCGGTTGACTGGTTTCCGGCTGACTGGTTTCCTGCAGACTGGTTTTCCTTCCGACTGGTTTCCTGCCGACTGGTTTCCGGCTGACTGGTTTCCTGCTGACTGGTTTCCTGCCGACTGAATTCCTGCCGACTGGTTTCCTGCCGACTGGTTTCCGGCTGACTGGTTTCCTGCCAACTGGTTTACTTCCGACTGGTTTCCTGCCGACTGGTTTCCTGGCGACTGGTTTCCTGCCGACTGGTTTCCTGCCGACTGGTTTCCTGCCGACTGGTTTCCTGCTGACTGGTTTCCTGCTGACTGGTGTCCTGCTGACTGGTTTCCTGCTGACTGGTTTCCTGCTGACTGGTGTCCTGCCGACTGGTTTCCTGCCGACTGGTTTCCTGCCGACTGGTTTCCTGCCGACTGGTTTCCGGCTGACTGGTTTCCGGCTGAGTGGTTTCCTGCTGACTGGTTTCTGGCTGACTGGTTTCCGGCTGACTGGTTTCCTGGCGACTGGTTTCCTGCCGACTGGTTTCCTGCCGACTGGTTTCCTGCCGACTGGTTTCCTGCCGACTGGTTTCCGGCTGACTGGTTTCCTGCTGACTGGTTTCCTGCTGACTGGTTTCCTGCCGACTGGTTTCCTGCCGACTGGTTTCCTGCTGACTGGTTTCCGGCCGACTGGTTTCCTGCCGACTGGTTTCCTGCCAACTGGTTTCCTGGCTACTGGTTTCCTGCCGACTGGTTTCCTGCCGACTGGTTTCCGGCGACTGGTTTCCTGCTGACTGGTTTCCGGCTGACTGGTTTCCTGCTGACTGGTTTCCGGCTGACTGGTTTCCTGCTGACTGGTTTCCTGCTGACTGGTTTCCGGCTGACTGGTTTCCTGCTGACTGGTTTCCTGCTGACTGGTTTCCGGCTGACTGGTTTCCTGCTGACTGGTTTCCTGCTGACTGGTTTCCTGCTGACTGGTTTCCGGCTGACTGGTTTCCTGACGACTGGTTTCCTGCTGACTGGTTTCCTGCCGACTGGTTTCCTGCCGACTGGTTTCCTGCTGACTGGTTTCCGGCTGACTGGTTTCCGGCCGACTGGTTTCCGGCCGACTGGTTTCCTGCCGACTGGTGTCCTGCCGACTGGTTTCCTGCTGACTGGTTTCCGGCTGACTGGTTTCCTGACGACTGGTTTCCTGCTGACTGGTTTCCTGCCGACTGGTTTCCGGCCGACTGGTTTCCTGCTGACTGGTTTCCTGCCGACTGGTTGCCTGCTGACTGGTTTCCGGCTGACTGGTTTCCTGCTGACTGGTTTCCGGCTGACTGGTTTCCGGCTGACTGGTTTCCTGCTGACTGGTGTCCTGCTGACTGGTTTCCTGCCGACTGGTTTCCTGCCGACTGGTTTCCGGCTGACTGGTTTCCTGCTGACTGGTGTCCTGCCGACTGGTGTCCTGCCGACTGGTTTCCGGCTGACTGGTTTCCTGCCGACTGGTTTCCGGCTGACTGGTTTCCTGCTGACTGGTTTCCTGCTGACTGGTTTCCTGCCGACTGGTTTCCTGCCGACTGGTTTCCTGCTGACTGGTTTCCGGCCGACTGGTTTCCTGCCGACTGGTTTCCTGCCAACTGGTTTCCTGGCTACTGGTTTCCTGCCGACTGGTTTCCTGCCGACTGGTTTCCGGCGACTGGTTTCTTGCTGACTGGTTTCCGGCTGACTGGTTTCCTGCTGACTGGTTTCCGGCTGACTGGTTTCCTGCTGACTGGTTTCCTGCTGACTGGTTTCCGGCTGACTGGTTTCCTGCTGACTGGTTTCCTGCTGACTGGTTTCCGGCTGACTGGTTTCCGGCTGACTGGTTTCCTGCTGACTGGTTTCCTGCTGACTGGTTTCCGGCTGACTGGTTTCCTGACGACTGGTTTCCGGCTGACTGGTTTCCGGCTGACTGGTTTCCTGCTGACTGGTTTCCGGCTGACTGGTTTCCGGCTGACTGGTTTCCTGCTGACTGGTTTCCTGCTGACTGGTTTCCGGCTGACTGGTTTCCTGACGACTGGTTTCCTGCTGACTGGTTTCCTGCCGACTGGTTTCCTGCCGACTGGTTTCCTGCTGACTGGTTTCCGGCTGACTGGTTTCCGGCCGACTGGTTTCCGGCCGACTGGTTTCCTGCCGACTGGTGTCCTGCCGACTGGTTTCCTGCTGACTGGTTTCCGGCTGACTGGTTTCCTGACGACTGGTTTCCTGCTGACTGGTTTCCTGCCGACTGGTTTCCGGCCGACTGGTTTCCTGCTGACTGGTTTCCTGCCGACTGGTTGCCTGCTGACTGGTTTCCGGCTGACTGGTTTCCTGCTGACTGGTTTCCGGCTGACTGGTTTCCGGCTGACTGGTTTCCTGCTGACTGGTGTCCTGCTGACTGGTTTCCTGCCGACTGGTTTCCTGCCGACTGGTTTCCGGCTGACTGGTTTCCTGCTGACTGGTGTCCTGCCGACTGGTGTCCTGCCGACTGGTTTCCTGCCGACTGGTTTCCTGCCGACAGGTTTCCTGCCGACTGGTTTCCGGCTGACTGGTTTCCTACCGACTGGTTTCCTGCCGACTGGTTTCCCTTCCGACTGGTTTCCTGCTGACTGGTTTCCGGCTGACTGGTTTCCGGCTGACTGGTTTCCTGCTGACTGGTGTCCTGCTGACTGGTTTCCGGTTGACTGGTTTCCGGCTGACTGGTTTCCTGCAGACTGGTTTCCTGCCGACTGGTTTCCTGCCGACTGGTTTCCGGCTGACTGGTTTCCTGCTGACTGGTTTCCTGCCGACTGGTTTCCTGCCGACTGGTTTCCTGCCGACTGGTTTCCGGCTGACTGGTTTCCTGCCAACTGGTTTCCTTCCGACTGGTTTCCTGCCGACTGGTTTCCTGGCGACTGGTTTCCTGTCGACTGGTTTCCTGCCGACTGGTTTCCTGCTGACTGGTTTCCTGCCGACTGGTTTCCTGCTGACTGGTTTCCTGCCGACTGGTTTCCTGCTGACTGGTTTCCTGCTGACTGGTGTCCTGCTGACTGGTTTCCTGCTGACTGGTTTCCTGCTGACTGGTGTCCTGCCGACTGGTTTCCTGCCGACTGGTTTCCTGCCGACTGGTTTCCTGCCGACTGGTTTCCGGCTGACTGGTTTCCGGCTGAGTGGTTTCCTACTGACTGGTTTCTGGCTGACTGGTTTCCGGCTGACTGGTTTCCTGGCGACTGGTTTCCTACCGACTGGTTTCCTGCCGACTGGTTTCCTGCCGACTGGTTTCCGGCTGACTGGTTTCCTGCCGACTGGTTTCCGGCTGACTGGTTTCCTGCTGACTGGTTTCCTGCTGACTGGTTTCCGGCTGACTGGTTTCCTGCTGACTGGTTTCCTGCCGACTGGTTTCCTGCCGACTGGTTTCCTGCTGACTGGTTTCCGGCCGACTGGTTTCCTGCCGACTGGTTTCCTGCCAACTGGTTTCCTGGCTACTGGTTTCCTGCCGACTGGTTTCCTGCCGACTGGTTTCCGGCGACTGGTTTCCTGCTGACTGGTTTCCGGCTGACTGGTTTCCTGCTGACTGGTTTCCGGCTGACTGGTTTCCTGCTGACTGGTTTCCTGCTGACTGGTTTCCGGCTGACTGGTTTCCTGCTGACTGGTTTCCTGCTGACTGGTTTCCGGCTGACTGGTTTCCTGCTGACTGGTTTCCTGCTGACTGGTTTCCTGCTGACTGGTTTCCGGCTGACTGGTTTCCTGCTGACTGGTTTCCGGCTGACTGGTTTCCTGCTGACTGGTTTCCGGCTGACTGGTTTCCTGGCGACTGGTTTCCGGGTGACTGGTTTCCTGCTGACTGGTTTCCGGCTGACTGGTTTCCTGCTGACTGGTTTCCGGCTGACTGGTTTCCTGCTGACTGGTTTCCTGCTGACTGGTTTCCAGCTGACTGGTTTCCTGCTGACTGGTTTCCGGCTGGCTGGTTTCCTGCTGACTGGTTTCCTGGCGACTGGTTTCCTGCTGACTGGTTTCCTGCTGACTGGTTTCCAGCTGACTGGTTTCCGGCTGACTGGTTTCCTGCTGACTGGTGTCCTGCTGACTGGTTTCCTGCCGACTGGTTTCCTGCCGACTGGTTTCCGGCTGACTGGTTTCCTGCCGACTGGTTTCCTGCCGACTGGTTTCCGGCCGACTGGTTTCCGGCCGACTGGTTTCCGGCCGACTGGTTTCCTGCCGACTGGTTTCCTGCCGACTGGTTTCCTGCCGACTGGTTTCCGGCTGACTGGCTTCCTGCTGACTGGTTTCCGGCCGACTGGTTTCCGGCCGACTGGTTTCCTGCCGACTGGTGTCCTGCCGACTGGTTTCCTGCCGACTGGTTTCCTGCCGACTGGTTTCCAGCTGACTGGTTTCCGGCTGACTGGTTTCCGGCTGACTGGTTTCCGGCTGACTGGTTTCCTGCTGACTGGTGTCCTGCCGACTGGTGTCCTGCCGACTGGTTATCTGCCGACTGGTTTCCTGCCGACAGGTTTCCTGCCGACTGGTTGCCTGCCGACTGGTTTCCGGCCGACTGGTTTCCTGCTGACTGGTTTCCGGCTGACTGGGTTCCGGCTGACTGGTTTCCTGACGACTGGTTTCCGGCTGACTGGTTTCCGGCTGACTGGTTTCCTGCTGACTGGTTTCCGGCTGACTGGTTTCCGGCTGACTGGTTTCCGGCTGACTGGTTTCCTGCTGACTGGTTTCCTGCTGACTGGTTTCCGGCTGACTGGTTTCCTGACGACTGGTTTCCTGCTGACTGGTTTCCTGCCGACTGGTTTCCTGCCGACTGGTTTCCTGCTGACTGGTTTCCGGCTGACTGGTTTCCGGCCGACTGGTTTCCGGCCGACTGGTTTCCTGCCGACTGGTGTCCTGCCGACTGGTTTCCTGCTGACTGGTTTCCGGCTGACTGGTTTCCTGACGACTGGTTTCCTGCTGACTGGTTTCCTGCCGACTGGTTTCCGGCCGACTGGTTTCCTGCTGACTGGTTTCCTGCCGACTGGTTGCCTGCTGACTGGTTTCCGGCTGACTGGTTTCCTGCTGACTGGTTTCCGGCTGACTGGTTTCCGGCTGACTGGTTTCCTGCTGACTGGTGTCCTGCTGACTGGTTTCCTGCCGACTGGTTTCCTGCCGACTGGTTTCCGGCTGACTGGTTTCCTGCTGACTGGTGTCCTGCCGACTGGTGTCCTGCCGACTGGTTTCCTGCCGACTGGTTTCCTGCCGACAGGTTTCCTGCCGACTGGTTTCCGGCTGACTGGTTTCCTACCGACTGGTTTCCTGCCGACTGGTTTCCCTTCCGACTGGTTTCCTGCTGACTGGTTTCCGGCTGACTGGTTTCCGGCTGACTGGTTTCCTGCTGACTGGTGTCCTGCTGACTGGTTTCCGGTTGACTGGTTTCCGGCTGACTGGTTTCCTGCAGACTGGTTTCCTGCCGACTGGTTTCCTGCCGACTGGTTTCCGGCTGACTGGTTTCCTGCTGACTGGTTTCCTGCCGACTGGTTTCCTGCCGACTGGTTTCCTGCCGACTGGTTTCCGGCTGACTGGTTTCCTGCCAACTGGTTTCCTTCCGACTGGTTTCCTGCCGACTGGTTTCCTGGCGACTGGTTTCCTGTCGACTGGTTTCCTGCCGACTGGTTTCCTGCTGACTGGTTTCCTGCCGACTGGTTTCCTGCTGACTGGTTTCCTGCCGACTGGTTTCCTGCTGACTGGTTTCCTGCTGACTGGTGTCCTGCTGACTGGTTTCCTGCTGACTGGTTTCCTGCTGACTGGTGTCCTGCCGACTGGTTTCCTGCCGACTGGTTTCCTGCCGACTGGTTTCCTGCCGACTGGTTTCCGGCTGACTGGTTTCCGGCTGAGTGGTTTCCTACTGACTGGTTTCTGGCTGACTGGTTTCCGGCTGACTGGTTTCCTGGCGACTGGTTTCCTACCGACTGGTTTCCTGCCGACTGGTTTCCTGCCGACTGGTTTCCGGCTGACTGGTTTCCTGCCGACTGGTTTCCGGCTGACTGGTTTCCTGCTGACTGGTTTCCTGCTGACTGGTTTCCGGCTGACTGGTTTCCTGCTGACTGGTTTCCTGCCGACTGGTTTCCTGCCGACTGGTTTCCTGCTGACTGGTTTCCGGCCGACTGGTTTCCTGCCGACTGGTTTCCTGCCAACTGGTTTCCTGGCTACTGGTTTCCTGCCGACTGGTTTCCTGCCGACTGGTTTCCGGCGACTGGTTTCCTGCTGACTGGTTTCCGGCTGACTGGTTTCCTGCTGACTGGTTTCCGGCTGACTGGTTTCCTGCTGACTGGTTTCCTGCTGACTGGTTTCCGGCTGACTGGTTTCCTGCTGACTGGTTTCCTGCTGACTGGTTTCCGGCTGACTGGTTTCCTGCTGACTGGTTTCCTGCTGACTGGTTTCCTGCTGACTGGTTTCCGGCTGACTGGTTTCCTGCTGACTGGTTTCCGGCTGACTGGTTTCCTGCTGACTGGTTTCCGGCTGACTGGTTTCCTGGCGACTGGTTTCCGGGTGACTGGTTTCCTGCTGACTGGTTTCCGGCTGACTGGTTTCCTGCTGACTGGTTTCCGGCTGACTGGTTTCCTGCTGACTGGTTTCCTGCTGACTGGTTTCCAGCTGACTGGTTTCCTGCTGACTGGTTTCCGGCTGGCTGGTTTCCTGCTGACTGGTTTCCTGGCGACTGGTTTCCTGCTGACTGGTTTCCTGCTGACTGGTTTCCAGCTGACTGGTTTCCGGCTGACTGGTTTCCTGCTGACTGGTGTCCTGCTGACTGGTTTCCTGCCGACTGGTTTCCTGCCGACTGGTTTCCGGCTGACTGGTTTCCTGCCGACTGGTTTCCTGCCGACTGGTTTCCGGCCGACTGGTTTCCGGCCGACTGGTTTCCGGCCGACTGGTTTCCTGCCGACTGGTTTCCTGCCGACTGGTTTCCGGCTGACTGGCTTCCTGCTGACTGGTTTCCGGCCGACTGGTTTCCGGCCGACTGGTTTCCTGCCGACTGGTGTCCTGCCGACTGGTTTCCTGCCGACTGGTTTCCTGCCGACTGGTTTCCGGCTGACTGGTTTCCGGCTGACTGGTTTCCGGCTGACTGGTTTCCTGCTGACTGGTGTCCTGCCGACTGGTGTCCTGCCGACTGGTTATCTGCCGACTGGTTTCCTGCCGACAGGTTTCCTGCCGACTGGTTGCCTGCCGACTGGTTTCCGGCTGACTGGTTTCCTGCTGACTGGTTTCCGGCTGACTGGTTTCCGGCTGACTGGTTTCCTGCTGACTGGTGTCCTGCTGACTGGTTTCCTGCCGACTGGTTTCCTGCTGACTGGTTTCCGGCTGACTGGTTTCCTGCTGACTGGTTTCCTGCTGACTGGTTTCCGGCTGACTGGTTTCCTGCCGACTGGTTTCCTGCCGACTGGTTTCCTGCCGACTGGTTTCCGGCTGACTGGTTTCCGGCGACTGGTTTCCTGCTGACTGGTTTCCGGCTGACTGGTTTCCTGCTGACTTGGTTCCTGCTGACTGGTTTCCTGCTGACTGGTTTCCGGCTGACTGGTTTCCTGCTGACTGGTTTCCTGCTGACTGGTTTCCGGCTGACTGGTTTCCTGCTGACTGGTTTCCTGCTGACTGGTTTCCGGCTGACTGGTTTCCGGCTAACTGGTTTCCGGCTGACTGGTTTCCTGCCGACTGGTTTCCTGCCGACTGGTTTTCCTTCTGACTGGTTTCCTGCTGACTGGTTTCCTGCTGACTGGTTTCCTGCCGACTGGTTTCCTGCCGACTGGTTTCCTGCCGACTGGTGTCCTGCCGACTGGTTTCCTGCTGACTGGTTTCCGGCTGACTCGTTTCCTGCTGACTGGTTTCCTGGCGACTGGTTTCCTGGCGACTGGTTTCCTGCCGACTGGTTTCCTGCCGACTGGTTTCCTGCCGACTGGTTTCCTGCCGACTGGTTTCCTGCTGACTGGTTTCCGGCTGACTGGTTTCCGGCTGACTGGTTTCCGGCTGACTGGTTTCCGGCTGACTGGTTTCCTGCAGACTGGTTTCCGGCTGACTGGATTCCTGCTGACTGGTTTCCTGCTGACTGGTTTCCGGCTGACTGGTTTCCTGCTGACTGGTTTCCTGCTGACTGGTTTCCTGCTGACTGGTTTCCGGCCGACTGGTTTCCTGCTGACTGGTTTCCTGCTGACTGGTTTCCGGCTGACTGGTTTCCTGCTGACTGGTTTCCTGCTGACTGGTTTCCGGCCGACTGGTTTCCGGCTGACTGGTTTCCGGCTGACTGGTTTCCTGCCGACTGGTTTCCTGCCGACTGGTTTCCTGCCGACTGGTTTCCGGCTGACTGGTTTCCTGCCGACTGGTTTCCTGCCGACTGGTTTCCTGCCGACTGGTTTCCGGCCGACTGGTTTCCGGCCGACTGGTTTCCTGCCGACTGGTTTCCTGCCGACTGGTTTCCTGCCGACTGGTTTCCTGCCGACTGGTTTCCGGCTGACTGGCTTCCTGCTGACTGGTTTCCGGCCGACTGGTTTCCGGCCGACTGGTTTCCGGCCGACTGGTTTCCTGCCGACTGGTTTCCTGCCGACTGGTTTCCTGCCGACTGGTTTCCTGCCGACTGGTTTCCGGCTGACTGGCTTCCTGCTGACTGGTTTCCGGCCGACTGGTTTCCGGCCGACTGGTTTCCTGCCGACTGGTGTCCTGCCGACTGGTTTCCTGCCGACTGGTTTCCAGCTGACTGGTTTCCGGCCGACTGGTTTCCGGCCGACTGGTTTCCTGCCGACTGGTGTCCTGCCGACTGGTTTCCTGCCGACTGGTTTCCTGCCGACTGGTTTCCAGCTGACTGGTTTCCGGCTGACTGGTTTCCTGCTGACTGGTGTCCTGCCGACTGGTGTCCTGCCGACTGGTTATCTGCCGACTGGTTTCCTGCCGACAGGTTTCCTGCCGACTGGTTTCCGGCTGACTGGTTTCCTGGCGACTGGTTTCCGGCTGACTGGTTTCCTGCTGACTGGTTTCCGGCTGACTGGTTTCCTGGCGACTGGTTTCCGGCTGACTGGTTTCCTGCTGACTGGTTTCCGGCTGACTGGTTTCCTGCTGACTGGTTTCCGGCTGACTGGTTTCCTGGCGACTGGTTTCCGGCTGACTGGTTTCCTGCTGACTGGTTTCCGGCTGACTGGTTTCCTGGCGACTGGTTTCCGGCTGACTGGTTTCCTGCTGACTGGTTTCCGGCTGACTGGTTTCCTGCTGACTGGTTTCCGGCTGACTGGTTTCCTGCTGACTGGTTTCCTGCTGACTGGATTCCAGCAGACTGGTTTCCTGCCGACTGGTTTCCTGCCGACTGGTTTCCTGCCGACTGGTTTCCTGCCGACTGGTTTCCTGCCGACTGGTTTCCTGCCGACTGGTTTCCGGCTGACTGGTTTCCGGCTGAGTGGTTTCCTACTGACTGGTTTCTGGCTGACTGGTTTCCGGCTGACTGGTTTCCTGGCGACTGGTTTCCTACCGACTGGTTTCCTGCCGACTGGTTTCCTGCCGACTGGTTTCCGGCTGACTGGTTTCCTGCCGACTGGTTTCCGGCTGACTGGTTTCCTGCTGACTGGTTTCCTGCTGACTGGTTTCCGGCTGACTGGTTTCCTGCTGACTGGTTTCCTGCCGACTGGTTTCCTGCCGACTGGTTTCCTGCTGACTGGTTTCCGGCCGACTGGTTTCCTGCCGACTGGTTTCCTGCCAACTGGTTTCCTGGCTACTGGTTTCCTGCCGACTGGTTTCCTGCCGACTGGTTTCCGGCGACTGGTTTCCTGCAGACTGGTTTCCGGCTGACTGGTTTCCTGCTGACTGGTTTCCGGCTGACTGGTTTCCTGCTGACTGGTTTCCTGCTGACTGGTTTCCGGCTGACTGGTTTCCTGCTGACTGGTTTCCTGCTGACTGGTTTCCGGCTGACTGGTTTCCTGCTGACTGGTTTCCTGCTGACTGGTTTCCTGCTGACTGGTTTCCGGCTGACTGGTTTCCTGCTGACTGGTTTCCGGCTGACTGGTTTCCTGCTGACTGGTTTCCGGCTGACTGGTTTCCTGGCGACTGGTTTCCGGGTGACTGGTTTCCTGCTGACTGGTTTCCGGCTGACTGGTTTCCTGCTGACTGGTTTCCGGCTGACTGGTTTCCTGCTGACTGGTTTCCTGCTGACTGGTTTCCAGCTGACTGGTTTCCTGCTGACTGGTTTCCGGCTGGCTGGTTTCCTGCTGACTGGTTTCCTGGCGACTGGTTTCCTGCTGACTGGTTTCCTGCTGACTGGTTTCCAGCTGACTGGTTTCCGGCTGACTGGTTTCCTGCTGACTGGTGTCCTGCTGACTGGTTTCCTGCCGACTGGTTTCCTGCCGACTGGTTTCCGGCTGACTGGTTTCCTGCCGACTGGTTTCCTGCCGACTGGTTTCCGGCCGACTGGTTTCCGGCCGACTGGTTTCCGGCCGACTGGTTTCCTGCCGACTGGTTTCCTGCCGACTGGTTTCCTGCCGACTGGTTTCCGGCTGACTGGCTTCCTGCTGACTGGTTTCCGGCCGACTGGTTTCCGGCCGACTGGTTTCCTGCCGACTGGTGTCCTGCCGACTGGTTTCCTGCCGACTGGTTTCCTGCCGACTGGTTTCCAGCTGACTGGTTTCCGGCTGACTGGTTTCCGGCTGACTGGTTTCCGGCTGACTGGTTTCCTGCTGACTGGTGTCCTGCCGACTGGTGTCCTGCCGACTGGTTATCTGCCGACTGGTTTCCTGCCGACAGGTTTCCTGCCGACTGGTTGCCTGCCGACTGGTTTCCGGCTGACTGGTTTCCTGCTGACTGGTTTCCGGCTGACTGGTTTCCGGCTGACTGGTTTCCTGCTGACTGGTGTCCTGCTGACTGGTTTCCTGCCGACTGGTTTCCTGCTGACTGGTTTCCGGCTGACTGGTTTCCTGCTGACTGGTTTCCTGCTGACTGGTTTCCGGCTGACTGGTTTCCTGCCGACTGGTTTCCTGCCGACTGGTTTCCTGCCGACTGGTTTCCGGCTGACTGGTTTCCGGCGACTGGTTTCCTGCTGACTGGTTTCCGGCTGACTGGTTTCCTGCTGACTTGGTTCCTGCTGACTGGTTTCCTGCTGACTGGTTTCCGGCTGACTGGTTTCCTGCTGACTGGTTTCCTGCTGACTGGTTTCCGGCTGACTGGTTTCCTGCTGACTGGTTTCCTGCTGACTGGTTTCCGGCTGACTGGTTTCCGGCTAACTGGTTTCCGGCTGACTGGTTTCCTGCCGACTGGTTTCCTGCCGACTGGTTTTCCTTCTGACTGGTTTCCTGCTGACTGGTTTCCTGCTGACTGGTTTCCTGCCGACTGGTTTCCTGCCGACTGGTTTCCTGCCGACTGGTGTCCTGCCGACTGGTTTCCTGCTGACTGGTTTCCGGCTGACTCGTTTCCTGCTGACTGGTTTCCTGGCGACTGGTTTCCTGGCGACTGGTTTCCTGCCGACTGGTTTCCTGCCGACTGGTTTCCTGCCGACTGGTTTCCTGCCGACTGGTTTCCTGCTGACTGGTTTCCGGCTGACTGGTTTCCTGCTGACTGGTTTCCGGCTGACTGGTTTCCGGCTGACTGGTTTCCTGCAGACTGGTTTCCGGCTGACTGGATTCCTGCTGACTGGTTTCCTGCTGACTGGTTTCCGGCTGACTGGTTTCCTGCTGACTGGTTTCCTGCTGACTGGTTTCCTGCTGACTGGTTTCCGGCCGACTGGTTTCCTGCTGACTGGTTTCCTGCTGACTGGTTTCCGGCTGACTGGTTTCCTGCTGACTGGTTTCCTGCTGACTGGTTTCCGGCCGACTGGTTTCCGGCTGACTGGTTTCCGGCTGACTGGTTTCCTGCCGACTGGTTTCCTGCCGACTGGTTTCCTGCCGACTGGTTTCCTGCCGACTGGTTTCCGGCTGACTGGTTTCCTGCCGACTGGTTTCCTGCCGACTGGTTTCCTGCCGACTGGTTTCCGGCCGACTGGTTTCCGGCCGACTGGTTTCCTGCCGACTGGTTTCCTGCCGACTGGTTTCCTGCCGACTGGTTTCCTGCCGACTGGTTTCCGGCTGACTGGCTTCCTGCTGACTGGTTTCCGGCCGACTGGTTTCCGGCCGACTGGTTTCCGGCCGACTGGTTTCCTGCCGACTGGTTTCCTGCCGACTGGTTTCCTGCCGACTGGTTTCCTGCCGACTGGTTTCCGGCTGACTGGCTTCCTGCTGACTGGTTTCCGGCCGACTGGTTTCCGGCCGACTGGTTTCCTGCCGACTGGTGTCCTGCCGACTGGTTTCCTGCCGACTGGTTTCCAGCTGACTGGTTTCCGGCCGACTGGTTTCCGGCCGACTGGTTTCCTGCCGACTGGTGTCCTGCCGACTGGTTTCCTGCCGACTGGTTTCCTGCCGACTGGTTTCCAGCTGACTGGTTTCCGGCTGACTGGTTTCCTGCTGACTGGTGTCCTGCCGACTGGTGTCCTGCCGACTGGTTATCTGCCGACTGGTTTCCTGCCGACAGGTTTCCTGCCGACTGGTTTCCGGCTGACTGGTTTCCTGGCGACTGGTTTCCGGCTGACTGGTTTCCTGCTGACTGGTTTCCGGCTGACTGGTTTCCTGGCGACTGGTTTCCGGCTGACTGGTTTCCTGCTGACTGGTTTCCGGCTGACTGGTTTCCTGCTGACTGGTTTCCGGCTGACTGGTTTCCTGCTGACTGGTTTCCTGCTGACTGGTTTCCAGCAGACTGGTTTCCTGCCGACTGGTTTCCTGCCGACTGGTTTCCTGCCGACTGGTTTCCTGCTGACTGGTTTCCTGCTGACTGGTTTCCAGCAGACTGGTTTCCTGCCGACTGGTTTCCGGCTGACTGGTTTCCTGCTGACTGGTTTCCTGGCGACTGGTTTCCTGCTGACTGGTTTCCTGCTGACTGGTTTCCGGCTGACTGGTTTCCTGCTGACTGGTGTCCTGCTGACTGGTTTCCTGCCGACTGGTTTCCTTCCGACTGGTTTCCGGCTGACTGGTTTCCTGCCGACTGGTTTCCTGCCGACTGGTTTCCTACCGACTGGTTTCCGGCCGACTGGTTTCCGGCCGACTGGTTTCCGGCCGACTGGTTTCCTGCCGACTGGTTTCCTGCCGACTGGTTTCCGGCTGACTGGCTTCCTGCTGACTGGTTTCCGGCCGACTGGTTTCCTGCCGACTGGTGTCCTGCCGACTGGTTTCCTGCCGACTGGTTTCCTGCCGACTGGTTTCCAGCTGACTGGTTTCCGGCTGACTGGTTTCCGGCTGACTGGTTTCCTGCTGACTGGTGTCCTGCCGACTGGTTATCTGCCGACTGGTTTCCTGCCGACAGGTTTCCTGCCGACTGGTTTCCGGCTGACTGGTTTCCTGCCGACTGGTTTCCTGCCGACTGGTTTCCCTTCCGACTGGTTTCCTGCTGACTGGTTTCCGGCTGACTGGTTTCCGGCTGACTGGTTTCCTGCTGACTGGTCTCCTGCTGACTGGTTTCCTGCCGACTGGTTTCCTGCTGACTGGTTTCCGGCTGACTGGTTTCCTGCTGACTGGTTTCCTGCCGACTGGTTTCCTGCCGACTGGTTTCCTGCCGACTGGTTTCCGGCTGACTTGTTTCCTGCCGACTGGTTTACTGGCGACTGGTTTTCGGCTGACTGGTTTCCTGCTGACTGGTTTCCGGCTGACTGGTTTCCTGCTGACTGGTTTCCGGCGACTGGTTTCCTGCTGACTGGTTTCCGGCTGACTGGTTTCCTGCTGACTTGGTTCCGGCTGACTGGTTTCCTGCTGACTGGTGTCCGGCTGACTGGTTTCCGGCGACTGGTTTCCTGCTGACTGGTTTCCGGCTGACTGGTTTCCTGCTGACTGGTTTCCGGCTGACTGGTTTCCTGGCGACTGGTTTCCGGCTGACTGGTTTCCTGCTGACTGGTTTCCGGCTGACTGGTTTCCTGCAGACTGGTTTCCGGCTGACTGGTTTCCTGCTGACTGGTTTCCTGCTGACTGGCTTCCGGCTGACTGGTTTCCTGACGACTGGTTTCCTGCTGACTGGTTTCCTGCCGACTGGTTTCCTGCTGACTGGTTTCCGGCTGACTGGTTTCCTGCTGACTGGTTTCCGGCTGACTGGTTTCCTGCCGACTGGTTTCCTGCCGACTGGTTTCCTGCCGACTGGTTTCCGGCTGACTGGTTTCCTGCTGACTGGTTTCCTGCTGACTGGTTTCCTGCTGACTGGTTTCCGGCTGACTGGTTTCCTGCTGACTGGTTTCCTGCTGACTGGTTTCCGGCCGACTGGTTTCCTGCCGACTGGTTTCCGGCCGACTGGTTTCCTGCTGACTGGTTTCCTGCTGACTGGTTTCCTGCTGACTGGTTTCCGGCTGACTGGTTTCCTGCTGACTGGTTTCCGGCTGACTGGTTTCCTGCCGACTGGTTTCCTGGCGACTGGTTTCATGCCGACTGGTTTCCTGCCGACTGGTTTCCGGCGACTGGTTTCCTGCTGACTGGTTTCCGGCTGACTGGTTTCCTGCTGACTGGTTTCCTGCTGACTGGTTTCCGGCTGACTGGTTTCCTGCTGACTGGTTTCCGGCGACTGGTTTCCTGCCGACTGGTTTCCGGCTGACTGGTTTCCTGCTGACTGGTTTCCTGCTGACTGGTGTCCTGCCGACTGGTTTCCTGCCGACTGGTTTCCTGCCGACAGGTTTCCTGCCGACTGGTTTCCGGCTGACTGGTTTCCTGCCGACTGGTTTCCTGCCGACTGGTTTCCCTTCCGACTGGTTTCCTGCTGACTGGTTTCCGGCTGACTGGTTTCCGGCTGACTGGTTTCCTGCTGACTGGTGTCCTGCTGACTGGTTTCCTGCCGACTGGTTTCCTGCTGACTGGTTTCCGGCTGACTGGTTTCCTGCCGACTGGTTTCCTGCCGACTGGTTTCCTGCCGACTGGTTTCCTGCCGACTGGTTTCCTGCCGACTGGTTTCCGGCTGACTGGTTTCCTGCCGACTGGTTTCCTGCCGACTGGTTTCCTGGCGACTGGTTTCCGGCTGACTGGTTTCCTGCTGACTGGTTTCCGGCTGACTGGTTTCCTGCTGACTGGTTTCCGGCGACTGGTTTCCTGCTGACTGGTTTCCGGCTGACTGGTTTCCGGCTGACTTGGTTCCGGCTGACTGGTTTCCTGCTGACTGGTTTCCGGCTGACTGGTTTCCGGCGACTGGTTTCCTGCTGACTGGTTTCCGGCTGACTGGTTTCCTGCTGACTGGTTTCCGGCTGACTGGTTTCCTGGCGACTGGTTTCCGGGTGACTGGTTTCCTGCTGACTGGTTTCCGGCTGACTGGTTTCCTGCTGACTGGTTTCCGGCTGACTGGTTTCCTGCTGACTGGTTTCCAGCTGACTGGTTTCCTGCTGACTGGTTTCCGGCTGACTGGTTTCCTGCTGACTGGTTTCCTGGCGACTGGTTTCCTGCTGACTGGTTTCCTGCTGACTGGTTTCCAGCTGACTGGTTTCCGGCTGACTGGTTTCCTGCTGACTGGTGTCCTGCCGACTGGTTTCCTGCCGACAGGTTTCCTGCCGACTGGTTTCCGGCTGACTGGTTTCCTGCCGACTGGTTTCCTGCCGACTGGTTTCCCTTCCGACTGGTTTCCTGCTGACTGGTTTCCGGCTGACTGGTTTCCGGCTGACTGGTTTCCTGCTGACTGGTCTCCTGCTGACTGGTTTCCTGCCGACTGGTTTCCTGCTGACTGGTTTCCGGCTGACTGGTTTCCTGCTGACTGGTTTCCTGCCGACTGGTTTCCTGCCGACTGGTTTCCTGCCGACTGGTTTCCGGCTGACTTGTTTCCTGCCGACTGGTTTACTGGCGACTGGTTTTCGGCTGACTGGTTTCCTGCTGACTGGTTTCCGGCTGACTGGTTTCCTGCTGACTGGTTTCCGGCGACTGGTTTCCTGCTGACTGGTTTCCGGCTGACTGGTTTCCTGCTGACTTGGTTCCGGCTGACTGGTTTCCTGCTGACTGGTGTCCGGCTGACTGGTTTCCGGCGACTGGTTTCCTGCTGACTGGTTTCCGGCTGACTGGTTTCCTGCTGACTGGTTTCCGGCTGACTGGTTTCCTGGCGACTGGTTTCCGGCTGACTGGTTTCCTGCTGACTGGTTTCCGGCTGACTGGTTTCCTGCAGACTGGTTTCCGGCTGACTGGTTTCCTGCTGACTGGTTTCCTGCTGACTGGCTTCCGGCTGACTGGTTTCCTGACGACTGGTTTCCTGCTGACTGGTTTCCTGCCGACTGGTTTCCTGCTGACTGGTTTCCGGCTGACTGGTTTCCTGCTGACTGGTTTCCGGCTGACTGGTTTCCTGCCGACTGGTTTCCTGCCGACTGGTTTCCTGCCGACTGGTTTCCGGCTGACTGGTTTCCTGCTGACTGGTTTCCTGCTGACTGGTTTCCTGCTGACTGGTTTCCGGCTGACTGGTTTCCTGCTGACTGGTTTCCTGCTGACTGGTTTCCGGCCGACTGGTTTCCTGCCGACTGGTTTCCGGCCGACTGGTTTCCTGCTGACTGGTTTCCTGCTGACTGGTTTCCGGCTGACTGGTTTCCTGCTGACTGGTTTCCGGCTGACTGGTTTCCTGCCGACTGGTTTCCTGGCGACTGGTTTCATGCCGACTGGTTTCCTGCCGACTGGTTTCCGGCGACTGGTTTCCTGCTGACTGGTTTCCGGCTGACTGGTTTCCTGCTGACTGGTTTCCTGCTGACTGGTTTCCGGCTGACTGGTTTCCTGCTGACTGGTTTCCGGCGACTGGTTTCCTGCCGACTGGTTTCCGGCTGACTGGTTTCCTGCTGACTGGTTTCCTGCTGACTGGTGTCCTGCCGACTGGTTTCCTGCCGACTGGTTTCCTGCCGACAGGTTTCCTGCCGACTGGTTTCCGGCTGACTGGTTTCCTGCCGACTGGTTTCCTGCCGACTGGTTTCCCTTCCGACTGGTTTCCTGCTGACTGGTTTCCGGCTGACTGGTTTCCGGCTGACTGGTTTCCTGCTGACTGGTGTCCTGCTGACTGGTTTCCTGCCGACTGGTTTCCTGCTGACTGGTTTCCGGCTGACTGGTTTCCTGCCGACTGGTTTCCTGCCGACTGGTTTCCTGCCGACTGGTTTCCTGCCGACTGGTTTCCTGCCGACTGGTTTCCGGCTGACTGGTTTCCTGCCGACTGGTTTCCTGCCGACTGGTTTCCTGGCGACTGGTTTCCGGCTGACTGGTTTCCTGCTGACTGGTTTCCGGCTGACTGGTTTCCTGCTGACTGGTTTCCGGCGACTGGTTTCCTGCTGACTGGTTTCCGGCTGACTGGTTTCCGGCTGACTTGGTTCCGGCTGACTGGTTTCCTGCTGACTGGTTTCCGGCTGACTGGTTTCCGGCGACTGGTTTCCTGCTGACTGGTTTCCGGCTGACTGGTTTCCTGCTGACTGGTTTCCGGCTGACTGGTTTCCTGGCGACTGGTTTCCGGGTGACTGGTTTCCTGCTGACTGGTTTCCGGCTGACTGGTTTCCTGCTGACTGGTTTCCGGCTGACTGGTTTCCTGCTGACTGGTTTCCAGCTGACTGGTTTCCTGCTGACTGGTTTCCGGCTGACTGGTTTCCTGCTGACTGGTTTCCTGGCGACTGGTTTCCTGCTGACTGGTTTCCTGCTGACTGGTTTCCAGCTGACTGGTTTCCGGCTGACTGGTTTCCTGCTGACTGGTGTCCTGCCGACTGGTTTCCTGCCGACTGGTTTCCTGCCGACTGGTTTCCGGCTGACTGGTTTCCTGCCGACTGGTTTCCGGCCGACTGGTTTCCGGCCGACTGGTTTCCGGCCGACTGGTTTCCTGCCGACTGGTTTCCTGCCGACTGGTTTCCTGCCGACTGGTTTCCGGCTGACTGGCTTCCTGCTGACTGGTTTCCGGCCGACTGGTTTCTGGCCGACTGGTTTCCTGCCGACTGGTGTCCTGCCGACTGGTTTCCTGCCGACTGGTTTCCTGCCGACTGGTTTCCAGCTGACTGGTTTCCGGCTGACTGGTTTCCGGCTGACTGGTTTCCTGCTGACTGGTGTCCTGCCGACTGGTGTCCTGCCGACTGGTTATCTGCCGACTGGTTTCCTGCCGACAGGTTTCCTGCCGACTGGTTGCCTGCTGACTGGTTTCCGGCTGACTGGTTTCCTGCTGACTGGTTTCCGGCTGACTGGTTTCCGGCTGACTGGTTTCCTGCTGACTGGTGTCCTGCTGACTGGTTTCCTGCCGACTGGTTTCCTGCTGACTGGTTTCCGGCTGACTGGTTTCCTGCTGACTGGTTTCCTGCTGACTGGTTTCCGGCTGACTGGTTTCCTGCCGACTGGTTTCCTGCCGACTGGTTTCCTGCTGACTGGTTTCCGGCTGACTGGTTTCCTGCTGACTGGTTTCCGGCGACTGGTTTCCTGCTGACTGGTTTCCGGCTGACTGGTTTCCGGCTGACTTGGTTCCGGCTGACTGGTTTCCTGCTGACTGGTTTCCGGCTGACTGGTTTCCGGCGACTGGTTTCCTGCTGACTGGTTTCCGGCTGACTGGTTTCCTGCTGACTGGTTTCCGGCTGACTGGTTTCCTGGCGACTGGTTTCCGGGTGACTGGTTTCCTGCTGACTGGTTTCCGGCTGACTGGTTTCCTGCTGACTGGTTTCCGGCTGACTGGTTTCCTGCTGACTGGTTTCCTGCTGACTGGTTTCCAGCTGACTGGTTTCCTGCTGACTGGTTTCCGGCTGACTGGTTTCCTGCTGACTGGTTTCCTGGCGACTGGTTTCCTGCTGACTGGTTTCCTGCTGACTGGTTTCCAGCTGACTGGTTTCCGGCTGACTGGTTTCCTGCTGACTGGTGTCCTGCCGACTGGTTTCCTGCCGACTGGTTTCCTGCCGACTGGTTTCCGGCTGACTGGTTTCCTGCCGACTGGTTTCCGGCCGACTGGTTTCCGGCCGACTGGTTTCCGGCCGACTGGTTTCCTGCCGACTGGTTTCCTGCCGACTGGTTTCCTGCCGACTGGTTTCCGGCTGACTGGCTTCCTGCTGACTGGTTTCCGGCCGACTGGTTTCTGGCCGACTGGTTTCCTGCCGACTGGTGTCCTGCCGACTGGTTTCCTGCCGACTGGTTTCCTGCCGACTGGTTTCCAGCTGACTGGTTTCCGGCTGACTGGTTTCCGGCTGACTGGTTTCCTGCTGACTGGTGTCCTGCCGACTGGTGTCCTGCCGACTGGTTATCTGCCGACTGGTTTCCTGCCGACAGGTTTCCTGCCGACTGGTTGCCTGCTGACTGGTTTCCGGCTGACTGGTTTCCTGCTGACTGGTTTCCGGCTGACTGGTTTCCGGCTGACTGGTTTCCTGCTGACTGGTGTCCTGCTGACTGGTTTCCTGCCGACTGGTTTCCTGCTGACTGGTTTCCGGCTGACTGGTTTCCTGCTGACTGGTTTCCTGCTGACTGGTTTCCGGCTGACTGGTTTCCTGCCGACTGGTTTCCTGCCGACTGGTTTCCTGCTGACTGGTTTCCGGCTGACTGGTTTCCGGCGACTGGTTTCCTGCTGACTGGTTTCCGGCTGACTGGTTTCCTGCTGACTTGGTTCCTGCTGACTGGTTTCCTGCTGACTGGTTTCCGGCTGACTGGTTTCCGGCGACTGGTTTCCTGCTGACTGGTTTCCGGCTGACTGGTTTCCTGCTGACTGGTTTCCGGCTGACTGGTTTCCTGGCGACTGGTTTCCGGCTGACTGGTTTCCTGCTGACTGGTTTCCGGCTGACTGGTTTCCTGCTGACTGGTTTCCGGCTGACTGGTTTCCTGCTGACTGGTTTCCTGCTGACTGGTTTCCAGCAGACTGGTTTCCTGCCGACTGGTTTCCTGCCGACTGGTTTCCTGCCGACAGGTTTCCTGCCGACTGGTTTCCGGCTGACTGGTTTCCTGCTGACTGGTTTCCTGGCGACTGGTTTCCTGCTGACTGGTTTCCTGCTGACTGGTTTCCTGCTGACTGGTTTCCTGCCGACTGGTTTCCTGCCGACTGGTTTCCGGCTGACTGGTTTCCTGCCGACTGGTTTCCTGCCGACTGGTTTCCAGCTGACTGGTTTCCTGCCGACTGGTTTCCTGCCGACTGGTTTCCTGCCGACTGGTTTCCGGCTGACTGGTATCCGGCTGACTGGTATCCGGCTGACTGGTTTCCTGCTGACTGGTGTCCTGCTGACTGGTTTCCTGCCGACTGGTTTCCTGCCGACTGGTTTCCGGCTGACTGGTTTCCTGCCGACTGGTTTCCTGCCGACTGGTTTCCAGCTGACTGGTTTCCTGCCGACTGGTTTCCTGCCGACAGGTTTCCTGCCGACTGGTTTCCGGCCGACTGGTTTCCTGCTGACTGGTTTCCTGGCGACTGGTTTCCTGCTGACTGGTTTCCGGCTGACTGGTTTCCTGCTGACTGGTGTCCTGCCGACTGGTTTCCTGCTGACTGGTTTCCTGGCGACTGGTTTCCTGCTGACTGGTTTCCGGCTGACTGGTTTCCTGCTGACTGGTTTCCTGCTGACTGGTTTCCGGCTGACTGGTTTCCTGCCGACTGGTTTCCTACCGACTGGTTTCCGGCCGACTGGTTTCCGGCCGACTGGTTTCCTGCCGACTGGTTTCCTGCCGACTGGTTTCCTGCCGACTGGTTTCCGGCTGACTGGCTTCCTGCTGACTGGTTTCCGGCCGACTGGTTTCCTGCCGACTGGTGTCCTGCCGACTGGTTTCCTGCCGACTGGTTTCCTGCCGACTGGTTTCCAGCTGACTGGTTTCCGGCTGACTGGTTTCCGGCTGACTGGTTTCCTGCTGACTGGGTTCCTGCCGACTGGTGTCCTGCCGACTGGTTATCTGCCGACTGGTTTCCTGCCGACAGGTTTCCTGCTGACTGGTTTCCGGCTGACTGGTTTCCTGCCGACTGGTTTCCTGCCGACTGGTTTCCCTTCCGACTGGTTTCCTGCTGACTGGTTTCCGGCTGACTGGTTTCCGGCTGACTGGTTTCCTGCTGACTGGTGTCCTGCTGACTGGTTTCCTGCCGACTGGTTTCCTGCTGACTGGTTTCCGGCTGACTGGTTTCCTGCTGACTGGTTTCCTGCCGACTGGTTTCCTGCCGACTGGTTTCCTGCCGACTGGTTTCCGGCTGAGTTGTTTCCTGCTGACTGGTTTACTGGCGACTGGTTTTCGGCTGACTGGTTTCCTGCTGACTGGTTTCCGGCTGACTGGTTTCCTGCTGACTGGTTTCCGGCGACTGGTTTCCTGCTGACTGGTTTCCGGCTGACTGGTTTCCTGCTGACTTGGTTCCGGCTGACTGGTTTCCTGCTGACTGGTGTCCGGCTGACTGGTTTCCGGCGACTGGTTTCCTGCTGACTGGTTTCCGGCTGACTGGTTTCCTGCTGACTGGTTTCCGGCTGACTGGTTTCCTGGCGACTGGTTTCCGGCTGACTGGTTTCCTGCTGACTAGTTTCCGGCTGACTGGTTTCCTGCAGACTGGTTTCCGGCTGACTGGTTTCCTGCTGACTGGTTTCCTGCTGACTGGTTTCCGGCTGACTGGTTTCCTGACGACTGGTTTCCTGCTGACTGGTTTCCTGCCGACTGGTTTCCTGCTGACTGGTTTCCGGCTGACTGGTTTCCTGCTGACTGGTTTCCGGCTGACTGGTTTCCTGCCGACTGGTTTCCTGCCGACTGGTTTCCTGCCGACTGGTTTCCGGCTGACTGGTTTCCTGCTGACTGGTTTCCGGCTGACTGGTTTCCTGCTGACTGGTTTCCGGCTGACTGGTTTCCTGCTGACTGGTTTCCTGCTGACTGGTTTCCGGCTGACTGGTTTCCTGCCGACTGGTTTCCGGCCGACTGGTTTCCTGCTGACTGGTTTCCTGCTGACTGGTTTCCTGCTGACTGGTTTCCGGCTGACTGGTTTCCTGCTGACTGGTTTCCGGCTGACTGGTTTCCTGCCGACTGGTTTCCTGGCGACTGGTTTCATGCCGACTGGTTTCCTGCCGACTGGTTTCCGGCGACTGGTTTCCTGCTGACTGGTTTCCGGCTGACTGGTTTCCTGCTGACTGGTTTCCTGCTGACTGGTTTCCGGCTGACTGGTTTCCTGCTGACTGGTTTCCGGCGACTGGTTTCCTGCCGACTGGTTTCCGGCCGACTGGTTTCCGGCGACTGGTTTCCTGCCGACTGGTTTCCGGCCGACTGGTTTCCGGCGACTGGTTTCCTGCTGACTGGTTTCCGGCTGACTGGTTTCTGGCTGACTGGTTTCCTGCTGACTGGTTTCCTGCTGACTGGTTTCCTGCTGACTTGGTTCCGGCTGACTGGTTTCCTGCTGACTGGTTTCCTGCTGACTGGTTTCCTGGCGACTGGTTTCCTGCCGACTGGTTTCCTGCTGACTGGTTTCCTGGCGACTGGTTTCCTGCTGACTGGTTTCCTGCTGACTGGTTTCCTGCTGACTGGTTTCCGGCTGACTGGTTTCCGGCTGACTGGTTTCCTGCCGACTGGTTTCCTGCCGACTGGTTTTCCTTCTGACTGGTTTCCTGCTGACTGGTTTCCTGCCGACTGGTTTCCTGCCGACTGGTTTCCTGCCGACTGGTTTCCTGCCGACTGGTGTCCTGCCGACTGGTTTCCTGCCGACTGGTTTCCGGCTGACTGGTTTCCTGCTGACTGGTTTCCTGCCGACTGGTTTCCTGCCGACTGGTTTCCTGCCGACTGGTTTCCGGCTGACTGGTTTCCTGCTGACTGGTTTCCGGCTGACTGGTTTCCTGCTGACTGGTTTCCTGCTGACTAGTTTCCGGCTGACTGGTTTCCTGCAGACTGGTTTCCGGCTGACTGGATTCCTGCTGACTGGTTTCCTGCTGACTGGTTTCCGGCTGACTGGTTTCCTGCTGACTGGTTTCCTGCTGACTGGTTTCCGGCTGACTGGTTTCGTGTTGACTGGTTTCCTGGCGACTGGTTTCCTGCTGACTGGTTTCCGGCCGACTGGTTTCCGGCCGACTGGTTTCCGGCCGACTGGTTTCCTGCTGACTGGTTTCCGGCTGACTGGTTTCCGGCTGACTGGTTTCCAGCTGACTGGTTTCCAGCTGACTGGTTTCCTGCTGACTGGTTTCCGGCTGACTGGTTTCCGGCTGACTGGTTTCCTGCTGACTGGTTTCGGGCTGACTGGTTTCCTGCTGACTGGTTTCCTGCCGACTGGTTTCCGGCTGACTGGTTTCCGGCTGACTGCTTTCCTGCTGACTGGTGTCCTGCCGACTGGTGTCCTGCTGACTGGTTTCCTGCCGACTGGTTTCCTGCCGACTGGTTTCCTGCCGACAGGTTTCCTGCCGACTGGTTTCCGGCTGACTGGTTTCCTGCCGACTGGTTTCCTGCTGACTGGTTTCCTGGCGACTGGTTTCCTGCTGACTGGTTTCCGGCTGACTGGTTTCCGGCTTACTGGTTTCCTGCCGACTGGTTTCCTGCCGACTGGTTTCCGGCTGACTGGTTTCCTGCCGACTGGTTTCCTGCCGACTGGTTTCCTGCCGACTGGTTTCCTGCCGACTGGTTTCCTGCTGACTGGTTTCCTGCTGACTGGTTTCCTGCCGACTGGTGTCCTGCCGACTGGTTTCCTGCCGACTGGTTTCCTGCCGACTGGTTTCCGGCCGACTGGTTTCCTGCTGACTGGTTTCCGGCCGACTGGTTTCCTGCCGACTGGTTTCCCGCCGACTGGTTTCCAGCCGACTGGTTTCCTGCCGACTGGTTTCCGGCTGACTGGTTTCCGGCTGACTGGTTTCCGGCTGACTGGTTTCCGGCTGACTGGTTTCCGGCCGACTGGTTTCCGGCCGACTGGTTTCCTGCTGACTGGTTTCCGGCCGACTGGTTTCCTGCTGACTGGTTTCCGGCTGACTGGTTTCCTGCCGACTGGTTTCCAGCCGACTGGTTTCCGGCCGACTGGTTTCCTGCCGACTGGTTTCCGGCTGACTGGTTTCCGGCCGACTGGTTTCCTGCCGACTGGTTTCCGGCTGACTGGTTTCCTGCTGACTGGTTTCCGGCTGACTGGTTTCCGGCGACTGGTTTCCTGCTGACTGGTTTCCGGCTGACTGGTTTCCTGCTGACTGGTTTCCGGCTGACTGGTTTCCTGCTGACTGGTGTCCGGCTGACTGGTTTCCGGCTGACTGGTTTCCGGCTGACTGGTGTCCGGCTGACTGGTTTCCGGCGACTGGTTTCCTGCTGAATGGTTTCCGGCTGACTGGTTTCCTGCCGACTGGTTTCCGGCCGACAGGTTTCCTGCCGACTGGTTTCCGGCTGACTGGTTTCCTGCCGACTGGTTTCCTGCTGACTGGTTTCCTGGCGACTGGTTTCCTGCTGACTGGTTTCCGGCTGACTGGTTTCCTGCTGACTGGTTTCCTGCCGACTGGTTTCCTGCCGACTGGTTTCCTGCTGACTGGTTTCCGGCTGACTGGTTTCCTGCCGACTGGTTTCCTGCCGACTGGTTTCCGGCTGACTGGTTTCCGGCTGACTGGTTTCCTGCCGACTGGTTTCCTGCCGACTGGTTTCCTGCTGACTGGTTTCCGGCCGACTGGTTTCCTGCCGACTGGTTTCCCGCCGACTGGTTTCCGGCTGACTGGTTTCCTGCCGACTGGTTTCCTGCCGACTGGTTTCCTGCCGACAGGTTTCCGGCTGACTGGTTTCCTGCTGACTGGTGTCCTGCTGACTGGTTTCCTGCCGACTGGTTTCCTGCTGACTGGTTTCCGGCTGACTGGTTTCCTGCCGACTGGTTTCCTGCCGACTGGTTTCCTGCCGACAGGTTTCCTGCCGACTGGTTTCCGGCTGACTGGTTTCCTGCCGACTGGTTTCCTGCTGACTGGTTTCCTGGCGACTGGTTTCCTGCTGACTGGTTTCCGGCTGACTGGTTTCCTGCTGACTGGTTTCCTGCCGACTGGTTTCCTGCCGACTGGTTTCCTGCTGACTGGTTTCCGGCTGACTGGTTTCCTGCCGACTGGTTTCCTGCCGACTGGTTTCCTGCTGACTGGTTTCCTGCTGACTGGTTTCCTGCCGACTGGTGTCCTGCCGAGTGGTTTCCTGCCGACTGGTTTCCTGCCGACTGGTTTCCGGCCGACTGGTTTCCTGCTGACTGGTTTCCGGCCGACTGGTTTCCTGCCGACTGGTTTCCCGCCGACTGGTTTCCAGCCGACTGGTTTCCTGCCGACTGGTTTCCGGCCGACTGGTTTCCGGCCGACTGGTTTCCGGCTGACTGGTTTCCGGCCGACTGGTTTCCGGCCGACTGGTTTCCTGCTGACTGGTTTCCGGCCGACTGGTTTCCTGCTGACTGGTTTCCGGCTGACTGGTTTCCTGCCGACTGGTTTCCAGCCGACTGGTTTCCGGCCGACTGGTTTCCTGCCGACTGGTTTCCGGCTGACTGGTTTCCGGCCGACTGGTTTCCTGCCGACTGGTTTCCTGCTGACTGGTTTCCTGCTGACTGGTTTCCTGCTGACTGGTTTCCGGCTGACTGGTTTCCGGCGACTGGTTTCCTGCTGACTGGTTTCCTGGCGACTGGTTTCCTGCTGACTGGTTTCCGGCTGACTGGTTTCCTGCTGACTGGTTTCCTGCCGACTGGTTTCCTGCCGACTGGTTTCCTGCTGACTGGTTTCCGGCTGACTGGTTTCCTGCCGACTGGTTTCCTGCCGACTGGTGTCCTGCCGAATGGTTTCCAGCTGACTGGTTTCCGGCCGACTGGTTTCCGGCCGACTGGTTTCCTGCTGACTGGTTTCCTGCCGACTGGTTTCCTGCCGACTGGTTTCCTGCCGACTGGTTTCCGGCTGACTGGCTTCCTGCTGACTGGTTTCCGGCCGACTGGTTTCCTGCCGACTGGTGTCCTGCCGACTGGTTTCCTGCCGACTGGTTTCCTGCCGACTGGTTTCCAGCTGACTGGTTTCCGGCTGACTGGTTTCCGGCTGACTGGTTTCCTGCTGACTGGTGTCCTGCCGACTGGTGTCCTGCCGACTGGTTATCTGCCGACTGGTTTCCTGCCGACAGGTTTCCTGCCGACTGGTTTCCGGCTGACTGGTTTCCTGCCGACTGGTTTCCTGCCGACTGGTTTCCCTTCCGACTGGTTTCCTGCTGACTGGTTTCCGGCTGACTGGTTTCCGGCTGACTGGTTTCCTGCTGACTGGTGTCCTGCTGACTGGTTTCCTGCCGACTGGTTTCCTGCTGACTGGTTTCCGGCTGACTGGTTTCCTGCTGACTGGTTTCCTGCCGACTGGTTTCCTGCCGACTGGTTTCCTGCCGACTGGTTTCCGGCTGACTTGTTTCCTGCCGACTGGTTTACTGGCGACTGGTTTTCGGCTGACTGGTTTCCTGCTGACTGGTTTCCGGCTGACTGGTTTCCTGCTGACTGGTTTCCGGCGACTGGTTTCCTGCTGACTGGTTTCCGGCTGACTGGTTTCCTGCTGACTTGGTTCCGGCTGACTGGTTTCCTGCTGACTGGTGTCCAGCTGACTGGTTTCCGGCGACTGGTTTCCTGCTGACTGGTTTCCGGCTGACTGGTTTCCTGCTGACTGGTTTCCGGCTGACTGGTTTCCTGCTGACTGGTTTCCTGCCGACTGGTTTCCTGCCGACTGGTTTCCTGCTGACTGGTTTCCGGCTGACTGGTTTCCTGCCGACTGGTTTCCTGCCGACTGGTGTCCTGCCGAATGGTTTCCAGCTGACTGGTTTCCGGCCGACTGGTTTCCGGCCGACTGGTTTCCTGCTGACTGGTTTCCTGCCGACTGGTTTCCTGCCGACTGGTTTCCTGCCGACTGGTTTCCGGCTGACTGGCTTCCTGCTGACTGGTTTCCGGCCGACTGGTTTCCTGCCGACTGGTGTCCTGCCGACTGGTTTCCTGCCGACTGGTTTCCTGCCGACTGGTTTCCAGCTGACTGGTTTCCGGCTGACTGGTTTCCGGCTGACTGGTTTCCTGCTGACTGGTGTCCTGCCGACTGGTGTCCTGCCGACTGGTTATCTGCCGACTGGTTTCCTGCCGACAGGTTTCCTGCCGACTGGTTTCCGGCTGACTGGTTTCCTGCCGACTGGTTTCCTGCCGACTGGTTTCCCTTCCGACTGGTTTCCTGCTGACTGGTTTCCGGCTGACTGGTTTCCGGCTGACTGGTTTCCTGCTGACTGGTGTCCTGCTGACTGGTTTCCTGCCGACTGGTTTCCTGCTGACTGGTTTCCGGCTGACTGGTTTCCTGCTGACTGGTTTCCTGCCGACTGGTTTCCTGCCGACTGGTTTCCTGCCGACTGGTTTCCGGCTGACTTGTTTCCTGCCGACTGGTTTACTGGCGACTGGTTTTCGGCTGACTGGTTTCCTGCTGACTGGTTTCCGGCTGACTGGTTTCCTGCTGACTGGTTTCCGGCGACTGGTTTCCTGCTGACTGGTTTCCGGCTGACTGGTTTCCTGCTGACTTGGTTCCGGCTGACTGGTTTCCTGCTGACTGGTGTCCAGCTGACTGGTTTCCGGCGACTGGTTTCCTGCTGACTGGTTTCCGGCTGACTGGTTTCCTGCTGACTGGTTTCCGGCTGACTGGTTTCCTGGCGACTGGTTTCCGGCTGACTGGTTTCCTGCTGACTGGTTTCCGGCTGACTGGTTTCCTGCAGACTGGTTTCCGGCTGACTGGTTTCCTGCTGACTGGTTTCCTGCTGACTGGTTTCCGGCTGACTGGTTTCCTGACGACTGGTTTCCTGCCGACTGGTTTCCTGCTGACTGGTTTCCGGCTGACTGGTTTCCTGCTGACTGGTTTCCGGCTGACTGGTTTCCTGCCGACTGGTTTACTGCCGACTGGTTTCCTGCCGACTGGTTTCCGGCTGACTGGTTTCCTGCTGACTGGTTTCCTGCTGACTGGTTTCCGGCTGACTGGTTTCCTGCTGACTGGTTTCCTGCTGACTGGTTTCCGGCTGACTGGTTTCCGGCTGACTGGTTTCCTGCCGACTGGTTTCCTGCCGACTGGTTTTCCTTCTGACTGGTTTCCTGCTGACTGGTTTCCGGCTGACTGGTTTCCTGCCGACTGGTTTCCTGCCGACTGGTTTCCTGCCGACTGGTTTCCTGCTGACTGGTTTCCTGCTGACTGGTTTCCTGCCGACTGGTGTCCTGCCGACTGGTTTCCTGCCGACTGGTTTCCTGCCGACTGGTTTCCGGCCGACTGGTTTCCTGCTGACTGGTTTCCGGCCGACTGGTTTCCTGCCGACTGGTTTCCCGCCGACTGGTTTCCAGCCGACTGGTTTCCGGCTGACTGGTTTCCTGCCGACTGGTTTCCAGCCGACTGGTTTCCTGCCGACTGGTTTCCCGCCGACTGGTTTCCAGCCGACTGGTTTCCTGCCGACTGGTTTCCGGCTGACTGGTTTCCTGCTGACTGGTGTCCTGCCGACTGGTGTCCTGCCGACTGGTTATCTGCCGACTGGTTTCCTGCCGACAGGTTTCCTGCCGACTGGTTTCCGGCTGACTGGTTTCCTGCCGACTGGTTTCCTGCCGACTGGTTTCCCTTCCGACTGGTTTCCTGCTGACTGGTTTCCGGCTGACTGGTTTCCGGCTGACTGGTTTCCTGCTGACTGGTGTCCTGCTGACTGGTTTCCTGCCGACTGGTTTCCTGCCGACTGGTTTCCGGCTGACTGGTTTCCTGCTGACTGGTTTCCTGCTGACTGGTTTCCTGCCGACTGGTTTCCTGCCGACTGGTTTCCTGCCGACTGGTTTCCGGCTGACTGGTTTCCTGCCGACTGGTTTCCTGGCGACTGGTTTCCGGCTGACTGGTTTCCTGCTGACTGGTTTCCGGCTGACTGGTTTCCTGCTGACTGGTTTCCGGCGACTGGTTTCCTGCTGACTGGTTTCCGGCTGACTGGTTTCCTGCTGACTTGGTTCCGGCTGACTGGTTTCCTGCTGACTGGTGTCCGGCTGACTGGTTTCCGGCGACTGGTTTCCTGCTGACTGGTTTCCGGCTGACTGGTTTCCTGCTGACTGGTTTCCGGCTGACTGGTTTCCTGGCGACTGGTTTCCGGCTGACTGGTTTCCTGCTGACTGGTTTCCGGCTGACTGGTTTCCTGCAGACTGGTTTCCGGCTGACTGGTTTCCTGCTGACTGGTTTCCTGCTGACTGGTTTCCGGCTGACTGGTTTCCTGACGACTGGTTTCCTGCTGACTGGTTTCCTGCCGACTGGTTTCCTGCTGACTGGTTTCCGGCTGACTGGTTTCCTGCTGACTGGTTTCCGGCTGACTGGTTTCCGGCTGACTGGTTTCCTGCCGACTGGTTTCCTGCCGACTGGTTTCCGGCCGACTGGTTTCCGGCTGACTGGTTTCCGGCCGACTGGTTTCCTGCTGACTGGTTTCCGGCTGACTGGTTTCCTGCTGACTGGTTTCCTGCTGACTGGTTTCCGGCTGACTGGTTTCCGGCCGACTGGTTTCCGGCCGACTGGTTTCCTGCTGACTGGTTTCCTGCTGACTGGTTTCCTGCTGACTGGTTTCCGGCTGACTGGTTTCCGGCTGACTGGTTTCCTGCCGACTGGTTTCCTGGCGACTGGTTTCATGCCGACTGGTTTCCTGCCGACTGGTTTCCGGCGACTGGTTTCCTGCTGACTGGTTTCCGGCTGACTGGTTTCCTGCTGACTGGTTTCCTGCTGACTGGTTTCCGGCTGACTGGTTTCCTGCTGACTGGTTTCCGGCGACTGGTTTTCCTTCTGACTGGTTTCCTGCTGAATGGTTTCCTGCCGACTGGTTTCCTGCCGACTGGTTTCCTGCCGACTGGTTTCCTGCCGACTGGTGTCCTGCCGACTGGTTTCCTGCCGACTGGTTTCCGGCTGACTGGTTTCCTGCTGACTGGTTTCCTGGCGACTGGTTTCCCTTCCGACTGGTTTCCTGCCGACTGGTTTCCGGCTGACTGGTTTCCTGCTGACTGGTTTCCGGCTGACTGGTTTCCTGCTGACTGGTTTCCGTCTGACTGGTTTCCTGCAGACTGGTTTCCGGCTGACTGGATTCCTGCTGACTGGTTTCCTGCTGACTGGTTTCCGGCTGACTGGTTTCCTGCTGACTGGTTTCCTGCCGACTGGTTTCCGGCTGACTGGTTTCCTGCTGACTGGTTTCCTGCTGACTGGTTTCCGGCCGACTGGTTTCCTGCCGACTGGTTTCCTGCCGACTGGTTTCCTGCCGACTGGTTTCCTGGCGACTGGTTTCCTGCTGACTGGTTTCCTGCCGACTGGTTTCCTGCCGACTGGTTTCCTGCCGACTGGTTTCCGGCCGACTGGTTTCCTGCCGACTGGTTTCCGGCTGACTGGCTTCCTGCTGACTGGTTTCCGGCCGACTGGTTTCCTGCCGACTGGTGTCCTGCCGACTGGTTTCCTGCCGACTGGTTTCCTGCCGACTGGTTTCCAGCTGACTGGTTTCCGGCTGACTGGTTTCCGGCTGACTGGTTTCCTGCTGACTGGTGTCCTGCCGACTGGTGTCCTGCCGACTGGTTATCTGCCGACTGGTTTCCTGCCGACAGGTTTCCTGCCGACTGGTTTCCGGCTGACTGGTTTCCTGCCGACTGGTTTCCTGCCGACTGGTTTCCCTTCCGACTGGTTTCCTGCTGACTGGTTTCCGGCTGACTGGTTTCCGGCTGACTGGTTTCCTGCTGACTGGTGTCCTGCTGACTGGTTTCCTGCCGACTGGTTTCCTGCAGACTGGTTTCCGGCTGACTGGTTTCCTGCTGACTGGTTTCCTGCTGACTGGTTTCCGGCTGACTGGTTTCCTGCTGACTGGTTTCCTGCTGACTGGTTTCCTGCCGACTGGTTTCCTGCTGACTGGTTTCCGGCTGACTGGTTTCCTGCTGACTGGTTTCCGGCTGACTGGTTTCCTGCCGACTGGTTTCCTGCCGACTGGTTTCCGGCCGACTGGTTTCCGGCCGACTGGTTTCCTGCTGACTGGTTTCCTGCTGACTGGTTTCCGGCTGACTGGTTTCCTGCTGACTGGTTTCCTGCTGACTGGTTTCCGGCTGACTGGTTTCCGGCCGACTGGTTTCCGGCCGACTGGTTTCCTGCCGACTGGTTTCCTGCTGACTGGTTTCCTGCTGACTGGTTTCCGGCTGACTGGTTTCCGGCTGACTGGTTTCCTGCCGACTGGTTTCCTGGCGACTGGTTTCATGCCGACTGGTTTCCTGCCGACTGGTTTCCGGCGACTGGTTTCCTGCTGACTGGTTTCCGGCTGACTGGTTTCCTGCTGACTGGTTTCCTGCTGACTGGTTTCCGGCTGACTGGTTTCCGGCTGACTGGTTTCCGGCGACTGGTTTCCTGCCGACTGGTTTCCGGCCGACTGGTTTCCGGCGACTGGTTTCCTGCTGACTGGTTTCCGGCTGACTGGTTTCCGGCTGACTGGTTTCCTGCTGACTGGTTTCCTGCTGACTGGTTTCCTGCTGACTTGGTTCCGGCTGACTGGTTTCCTGCTGACTGGTTTCCTGCTGACTGGTTTCCTGGCGACTGGTTTCCTGCCGACTGGTTTCCTGCCGACTGGTTTCCTGCTGACTGGTTTCCTGGCGACTGGTTTCCTGCTGACTGGTTTCCTGCTGACTGGTTTCCTGCTGACTGGTTTCCTGCTGACTGGTTTCCGGCTGACTGGTTTCCGGCTGACTGGTTTCCTGCCGACTGGTTTCCTGCCGACTGGTTTTCCTTCTGACTGGTTTCCTGCTGACTGGTTTCCTGCTGACTGGTTTCCTGCCGACTGGTTTCCTGCCGACTGGTGTCCTGCCGACTGGTTTCCTGCCGACTGGTTTCCGGCTGACTGGTTTCCTGCTGACTGGTTTCCTGGCGACTGGTTTCCTGCCGACTGGTTTCCTGCCGACTGGTTTCCGGCTGACTGGTTTCCTGCTGACTGGTTTCCGGCTGACTGGTTTCCTGCTGACTGGTTTCCTGCTGACTGGTTTCCGGCTGACTGGTTTCCTGCAGACTGGTTTCCGGCTGACTGGATTCCTGCTGACTGGTTTCCTGCTGACTGGTTTCCGGCTGACTGGTTTCCTGCTGACTGGTTTCCTGCCGACTGGTTTCCGGCTGACTGGTTTCCTGCTGACTGGTTTCCTGCTGACTGGTTTCCGGCTGACTGGTTTCCTGCCGACTGGTTTCCTGCCGACTGGTTTCCTGCCGACTGGTTTCCTGCCGACTGGTTTCCTGCTGACTGGTTTCCGGCTGACTGGTTTCCGGCTGACTGGTTTCCTGCCGACTGGTTTCCTGGCGACTGGTTTCCTGCCGACTGGTATCCTGCCGACTGGTTTCCTGCCGACTGGTTTCCTGCCGACTGGTTTCCTGCCGACAGGTTTCCTGCTGACTGGTTTCCTGCTGACTGGTTTCCTGCCGACTGGTTTCCTGCCGACTGGTTTCCTGCTGACTGGTTTCCTGGCGACTGGTTTCCTGCCGACTGGTTTCCGGCCGACTGGTTTCCTGCTGACTGGTTTCCTGCTGACTGGTTTCCGGCTGACTGGTTTCCTGCCGACTGGTTTCCAGCTGACTGGTTTCCGGCCGACTGGTTTCCTGCCGACTGGTGTCCTGCCGACTGGTTTCCTGCCGACTGGTTTCCTGCCGACAGGTTTCCTGCCGACTGGATTCCGGCTGACTGGTTTCCTGCCGACTGGTTTCCTGCCGACTGGTTTCCTGCCGACTGGTTTCCGGCTGACTGGTTTCCTGCTGACTGGTGTCCTGCCGACTGGTTTCCTGCCGACTGGTTTCCTGCCGACTGGTTTCCTGCTGACTGATTTCCGGCTGACTGGTTTCCTGCTGACTGGTTTCCTGCTGACTGGTTTCCTGCCGACTGGTTTCCTGCCGACTGGTTTCCGGCTGACTGGTTTCCTGCCGACTGGTTTCCTGCCGACTGGTTTCCTGGCGACTGGTTTCCTGCCGACTGGTTTCCTGGCGACTGGTTTCCGGCGACTGGTTTCTTGCTGACTGGTTTCCGGCTGACTGGTTTCCTGCTGACTGGTTTCCGGCTGACTGGTTTCCTGCTGACTGGTTTCCGGCGACTGGTTTCCTGCTGACTGGTTTCCGGCTGACTGGTTTCCTGCTGACTGGTTTCCGGCGACTGGTTTCCTGCTGACTGGTTTCCGGCTGACTGGTTTCCTGCTGACTGGTTTCCGGCTGACTGGTTTCCGGCTGACTGGTTTCCTGCTGACTGGTTTCCGGCGACTGGTTTCCTGCTGACTGGTTTCCGGCTGACTGGTTTCCTGCTGACTGGTTTCCGGCTGACTGGTTTCCGGCGACTGGTTTCCGGCTGACTGGTTTCCGGCTGACTGGTTTCCTGCTGACTGGTTTCCGGCTGACTGGTTTCCTGGCGACTGGTTTCCGGCTGACTGGTTTCCTGCTGACTGCTTTCCGGCTGACTGGTTTCCTGCTGACTGGTTTCCGGCTGACTGGTTTCCTGCTGACTGGTTTCCTGCTGACTGGTTTCCGGCTGACTGATTTCCTGACGACTGGTCTCCTGCTGACTGGTTTCCTGCCGACTGGTTTCCTGCCGACTGGTTTCCGGCTGACTGGTTTACTGCTGACTGGTTTCCGGCTGACTGGTTTCCTGCCGACTGGTTTCCTGCCGACTGGTTTCCTGCCGACTGGTTTCCGGCTGACTGGTTTCCTGCTGACTGGTTTCCTGCTGACTGGTTTCCGGCTGACTGGTTTCCTGCTGACTGGTTTCCTGCTGACTGGTTTCCGGCTGACTGTTTTCCTGCCGACTGGTTTCCGGCCGACTGGTTTCCTGCTGACTGGTTTCCGGCTGACTGGTTTCCTGCTGACTGGTTTCCGGCTGACTGGTTTCCTGCTGACTGGTTTCCGGCTGACTGGTTTCCGGCGACTGGTTTCCTGCTGACTGGTTTCCGGCTGACTGGTTTCCTGCTGACTGGTTTCCTGCTGACTGGTTTCCGGCTGACTGGTTTCCTGCTGACTGGTTTCCGGCGACTGGTTTCCTGCCGACTGGTTTCCGGCGACTGGTTTCCGGCTGACTGGTTTCCGGCTGACTGGTTTCCTGCTGACTGGTTTCCTGCTGACTGGTTTCCTGCTGACTGATTTCCTGCTGACTTGGTTCCGGCTGACTGGTTTCCTGCTGACTGGTTTCCGGCTGACTGGTTTCCGGCGACTGGTTTCCTGCTGACTGGTTTCCGGCTGACTGGTTTCCTGCTGACTGGTTTCCTGCTGACTGGTTTCCTTGCGACTGGTTTCCGGCTGACTGGTTTCCTGCTGACTGGTTTCCGGCTGACTGGTTTCCTGCTGACTGGTTTCCTGCTGACTGGTTTCCTGCTGACTGGTTTCCGGCTGACTGGTTTCCTGCTGACTGGTTTCCGGCTGACTGGTTTCCGGCGACGGGTTTCCTGCTGACTGGTTTCCGGCTGACTGGTTTCCTGCTGACTGGTTTCCGGCTGACTGGTTTCCTGGCGACTGGTTTCCGGCTGACTGGTTTCCTGCTGACTGGTTTCCGGCTGACTGGTTTCCGGCTGACTGGTTTCCTGCTGACTGGTTTCCTGCTGACTGGTTTCCGGCTGACTGGTTTCCGGCCGACTGGTTTCCGGCCGACTGGTTTCCTGACGACTGGTTTCCTGCTGACTGGTTTCCTACCGACTGGTTTCCTGCCGACTGGTTTCCGGCTGACTGGTTTCCTGCTGACTGGTTTCCTGCTGACTGGTTTCCTGCTGACTAGTTTCCGGCTGACTGGTTTCCTGCCGACTGGTTTCCTTCCGACTGGTTTCCGGCCGACTGGTTTCCGGCCGACTGGTTTCCGGCTGACTGGTTTCCTGCTGACTGGTTTCCGGCTGACTGGTTTCCTGCCGACTGGTTTCCTGCCGACTGGTTTCCTGCTGACTGGTTTCCGGCTGACTGGTTTCCGGCTGACTGGTTTCCTGCCGACTGGTTTCCGGCTGACTGGTTTCCTGCCTACTGGTTTCCGGCTGACTGGTTTCCTGCTGACTGGTTTCCTGCTGACTGGTGTCCTGCTGACTGGTTTCCGGCTGACTGGTTTCCTGCCGACTGGTTTCCTGCCGACTGGTTTCCTGCTGACTGGTTTCCTGCCGACTGGTTTCCTGGCGACTGGTTTCCGGCGACTGGTTTCTTGCTGACTGGTTTCCGGCTGACTGGTTTCCTGCTGACTGGTTTCCGGCTGACTGGTTTCCTGCTGACTGGTTTCCGGCGACTGGTTTCCTGCTGACTGGTTTCCGGCTGACTGGTTTCCTGCTGACTTGGTTCCGGCTGACTGGTTTCCTGCTGACTGGTTTCCGGCTGACTGGTTTCCGGCGACTGGTTTCCTGCTGACTGGTTTCCGGCTGACTGGTTTCCTGCTGGCTGGTTTCCGGCTGACTGGTTTCCTGGCGACTGGTTTCCGGCTGACTGGTTTCCTGCTGACTGGTTTCCGGCTGACTGGTTTCCTGCTGACTGGTTTCCGGCTGACTGGTTTCCTGCTGACTGGTTTCCTGCTGACTGGTTTCCGGCTGACTGGTTTCCGGCTGACTGGTTTCCTGCTGACTGGTTTCCTGCCGACTGGTTTCCTGCCGACTGGTTTCCGGCTGACTGGTTTCCTGCTGACTGGTTTCCGGCTGACTGGTTTCCTGCCGACTGGTTTCCTGCCGACTGGTTTCCTGCCGACTGGTTTCCGGCTGACTGGTTTCCTGCTGACTGGTTTCCTGCTGACTGGTTTCCGGCTGACTGGTTTCCTGCTGACTGGTTTCCTGCTGACTGGTTTCCGGCTGACTGTTTTCCTGCCGACTGGTTTCCGGCCGACTGGTTTCCTGCTGACTGGTTTCCTGCTGACTGGTTTCCTGCTGACTGGTTTCCGGCTGACTGGTTTCCTGCTGACTGGTTTCCGGCTGACTGGTTTCCTGCTGACTGGTTTCCTGCAGACTGGTTTCCGGCTGACTGGTTTCCTGCTGACTGGTTTCCGGCGACTGGTTTCCTGCCGACTGGTTTCCGGCGAATTGTTTCCTGCTGACTGGTTTCCGGCTGACTGGTTTCCGGCTGACTGGTTTCCTGCTGACTGGTTTCCTGCTGACTGGTTTCCTGCTGACTGATTTCCTGCTGACTTGGTTCCGGCTGACTGGTTTCCTGCTGACTGGTTTCCGGCTGACTGGTTTCCGGCGACTGGTTTCCTGCTGACTGGTTTCCGGCTGACTGGTTTCCTGCTGACTGGTTTCCGTCTGACTGGTTTCCTTGCGACTGGTTTCCGGCTGACTGGTTTCCTGCTGACTGGTTTCCGGCTGACTGGTTTCCTGCTGACTGGTTTCCTGCTGACTGGTTTCCTGCTGACTGGTTTCCGGCTGACTGGTTTCCTGCTGACTGGATTCCGGCTGACTGGTTTCCGGCGACGGGTTTCCTGCTGACTGGTTTCCGGCTGACTGGTTTCCTGCTGACTGGTTTCCGGCTGACTGGTTTCCTGGCGACTGGTTTCCGGCTGACTGGTTTCCTGCTGACTGGTTTCCGGCTGACTGGTTTCCTGCTGACTGGTTTCCTGCTGACTGGTTTCCGGCCGACTGGTTTCCTGCTGACTGGTTTCCGGCTGACTGGTTTCCTGCTGACTGGTTTCCGGCTGACTGGTTTCCGGCTGACTGGTTTCCTGCTGACTGGTTTCCGGCGACTGGTTTCCTGCTGACTGGTTTCCGGCTGACTGGTTTCCTGCTGACTGGTTTCCGGCTGACTGGTTTCCGGCGACTGGTTTCCTGCTGACTGGTTTCCGGCTGACTGGTTTCCTGCTGACTGGTTTCCGGCTGACTGGTTTCCTGGCGACTGGTTTCCGGCTGACTGGTTTCCTGCTGACTGCTTTCCGGCTGACTGGTTTCCTGCTGACTGGTTTCCGGCTGACTGGTTTCCTGCTGACTGGTTTCCTGCTGACTGGTTTCCGGCTGACTGGTTTCCTGACGACTGGTCTCCTGCTGACTGGTTTCCTGCCGACTGGTTTCCTGCCGACTGGTTTCCGGCTGACTGGTTTCCTGCTGACTGGTTTCCGGCTGACTGGTTTCCTGCCGACTGGTTTCCTGCCGACTGGTTTCCTGCCGACTGGTTTCCGGCTGACTGGTTTCCTGACGACTGGTCTCCTGCTGACTGGTTTCCTGCCGACTGGTTTCCTGCCGACTGGTTTCCGGCTGACTGGTTTCCTGCTGACTGGTTTCCGGCTGACTGGTTTCCTGCCGACTGGTTTCCTGCCGACTGGTTTCCTGCCGACTGGTTTCCGGCTGACTGGTTTCCTGCTGACTGGTTTCCTGCTGACTGGTTTCCGGCTGACTGGTTTCCTGCTGACTGGTTTCCTGCTGACTGGTTTCCGGCTGACTGTTTTCCTGCCGACTGGTTTCCGGCCGACTGGTTTCCTGCTGACTGGTTTCCGGCTGACTGGTTTCCGGCTGACTGGTTTCCTGCTGACTGGTTTCCGGCGACTGGTTTCCTGCCGACTGGTTTCCGGCGACTGGTTTCCGGCTGACTGGTTTCCGGCTGACTGGTTTCCTGCTGACTGGTTTCCTGCTGACTGGTTTCCTGCTGACTGATTTCCTGCTGACTTGGTTCCGGCTGACTGGTTTCCTGCTGACTGGTTTCCGGCTGACTGGTTTCCGGCGACTGGTTTCCTGCTGACTGGTTTCCGGCTGACTGGTTTCCTGCTGACTGGTTTCCTGCTGACTGGTTTCCTTGCGACTGGTTTCCGGCTGACTGGTTTCCTGCTGACTGGTTTCCGGCTGACTGGTTTCCTGCTGACTGGTTTCCTGCTGACTGGTTTCCTGCTGACTGGTTTCCGGCTGACTGGTTTCCTGCTGACTGGTTTCCGGCTGACTGGTTTCCGGCGACGGGTTTCCTGCTGACTGGTTTCCGGCTGACTGGTTTCCTGCTGACTGGTTTCCTGCTGACTGGTTTCCTGCCGACTGGTTTCCTGCGACTGGTTTCCGGCTGACTGGTTTCCTGCTGACTGGTTTCCTGCTGACTGGTTTCCTGCTGACTGGTTTCCGGCTGACTGGTTTCCGGCTGACTGGTTTCCGGCGACGGGTTTCCTGCTGACTGGTTTCCGGCTGACTGGTTTCCTGGCGACTGGTTTCCGGCTGACTGGTTTCCTGCTGACTGGTTTCCGGCTGACTGGTTTCCGGCTGACTGGTTTCCTGCTGACTGGTTTCCTGCTGACTGGTTTCCGGCTGACTGGTTTCCGGCCGACTGGTTTCCTGACGACTGGTTTCCTGCTGACTGGTTTCCTGCCGACTGGTTTCCTGCCGACTGGTTTCCGGCTGACTGGTTTCCGGCTGACTGGTTTCCTGCTGACTGGTTTCCTGCTGACTAGTTTCCGGCTGACTGGTTTCCTGCCGACTGGTTTCCTTCCGACTGGTTTCCGGCCGACTGGTTTCCGGCCGACTGGTTTCCGGCTGACTGGTTTCCTGCTGACTGGTTTCCGGCTGACTGGTTTCCTGCCGACTGGTTTCCTGCCGACTGGTTTCCTGCTGACTGGTTTCCGGCTGACTGGTTTCCGGCTGACTGGTTTCCTGCCGACTGGTTTCCGGCTGACTGGTTTCCTGCCTACTGGTTTCCGGCTGACTGGTTTCCTGCTGACTGGTTTCCTGCTGACTGGTGTCCTGCTGACTGGTTTCCGGCTGACTGGTTTCCTGCTGACTGGTTTCCTGCCGACTGGTTTCCTGCTGACTGGTTTCCTGCTGACTGGTTTCCGGCTGACTGGTTTCCGGCTGACTGGTTTCCTGCCGACTGGTTTCCGGCTGACTGGTTTCCTGCCGACTGATTTCCGGCTGACTGGTTTCCTGCTGACTGGTTTCCTGCCGACTGGTTTCCTGCCGACTGGTTTCCTGCCGACTGGTTTCCGGCTGACTGGTTTCCTGCCGACTGGTTTCCTGCCGACTGGTTTCCTGGCGACTGGTTTCCTGCCGACTGGTTTCCTGGCGACTGGTTTCCGGCGACTGGTTTCTTGCTGACTGGTTTCCGGCTGACTGGTTTCCTGCTGACTGGTTTCCGGCTGACTGGTTTCCTGCTGACTGGTTTCCGGCGACTGGTTTCCTGCTGACTGGTTTCCGGCTGACTGGTTTCCTGCTGACTTGGTTCCGGCTGACTGGTTTCCTGCTGACTGGTTTCCGGCTGACTGGTTTCCGGCGACTGGTTTCCTGCTGACTGGTTTCCGGCTGACTGGTTTCCTGCTGGCTGGTTTCCGGCTGACTGGTTTCCTGGCGACTGGTTTCCGGCTGACTGGTTTCCTGCTGACTGGTTTCCGGCTGACTGGTTTCCTGCTGACTGGTTTCCGGCTGACTGGTTTCCTGCTGACTGGTTTCCTGCTGACTGGTTTCCGGCTGACTGGTTTCCTGACGACTGGTTTCCTGCTGACTGGTTTCCTGCCGACTGGTTTCCTGCCGACTGGTTTCCGGCTGACTGGTTTCCTGCTGACTGGTTTCCTGCTGACTGGTTTCCGGCTGACTGGTTTCCTGCCGACTGGTTTCCTGCCGACTGGTTTCCTGCCGACTGGTTTCCGGCTGACTGGTTTCCTGCTGACTGGTTTCCTGCTGACTGGTTTCCGGCTGACTGGTTTCCTGCTGACTGGTTTCCTGCTGACTGGTTTCCGGCTGACTGTTTTCCTGCCGACTGGTTTCCGGCCGACTGGTTTCCTGCTGACTGGTTTCCTGCTGACTGGTTTCCTGCTGACTGGTTTCCGGCTGACTGGTTTCCTGCTGACTGGTTTCCGGCTGACTGGTTTCCTGCTGACTGGTTTCCTGCAGACTGGTTTCCGGCTGACTGGTTTCCTGCTGACTGGTTTCCGGCGACTGGTTTCCTGCCGACTGGTTTCCGGCGAATTGTTTCCTGCTGACTGGTTTCCGGCTGACTGGTTTCCGGCTGACTGGTTTCCTGCTGACTGGTTTCCTGCTGACTGGTTTCCTGCTGACTGATTTCCTGCTGACTTGGTTCCGGCTGACTGGTTTCCTGCTGACTGGTTTCCGGCTGACTGGTTTCCGGCGACTGGTTTCCTGCTGACTGGTTTCCGGCTGACTGGTTTCCTGCTGACTGGTTTCCGTCTGACTGGTTTCCTTGCGACTGGTTTCCGGCTGACTGGTTTCCTGCTGACTGGTTTCCGGCTGACTGGTTTCCTGCTGACTGGTTTCCTGCTGACTGGTTTCCTGCTGACTGGTTTCCGGCTGACTGGTTTCCTGCTGACTGGTTTCCGGCTGACTGGTTTCCGGCGACGGGTTTCCTGCTGACTGGTTTCCTGACGACTGGTTTCCTGCTGACTGGTGTCCTGCTGACTGGTTTCCTGCCGACTGGTTTCCTGCTGACTGGTTTCCTGCCGACTGGTTTCCGGCTGACTGGTTTCCTGCTGACTGGTTTCCTGCCGACTGGTTTCCTGCCGACTGGTTTCCTGCCGACTGGTTTCCTGCCGACTGCTTTCCGGCTGACTGGTTTCCTGCCGACTGGTTTCCTTCCGACTGGTTTCCTGCCGACTGGTTTCCTGGCGACTGGTTTCCTGCCGACTGGTTTCCTGCCGACTGGTTTCAGGCTGACTGGTTTCCTGCCGACTGGTTTCCTGCCGACTGGTTTCCTGCCGACTGGTTTCCTGGCGACTGGTTTCCTGCCGACTGGTTTCCTGCCGACTGGTTTCCGGCGACTGGTTTCTTGCTGACTGGTTTCCGGCTGACTGGTTTCCGGCTGACTGGTGTCCGGCTGACTGGTTTCCGGCTGACTGGTTTCCTGACGACTGGTTTCCTGACGACTGGTTTCCTGCTGACTGGTTTCCTGCTGACTGGTTTCCTGCTGACTGGTTTCCTGCTGACTGGTTTCCGGCTGACTGGTTTCCTGCTGACTGGTTTCCTGCTGACTGGTTTCCTGCTGACTGGATTCCTGCAGACTGGTTTCCGGCTGACTGGTTTCCTGCTGACTGGTTTCCGGCTGACTGGTTTCCTGCCGACTGGTTTCCTGCCGACTGGTTTCCGGCTGACTGGTTTCCTGCTGACTGGTTTCCTGCTGACTGGTTTCCAGCTGACTGGTTTCCTGCTGACTGGTTTCCTGCTGACTGGTTTCCGGCTGACTGTTTTCCTGCCGACTGGTTTCCGGCCGACTGGTTTCCTGCTGACTGGTTTCCTGCTGACTGGTTTCCTGCTGACTGGTTTCCGGCTGACTGGTTTCCTGCTGACTGGTTTCCGGCTGACTGGTTTCCTGCCGACTGGTTTCCTGCCGACTGGTTTCCTGCCGACTGGTTTCCGGCGACTGGTTTCCTGCTGACTGGTTTCCGGCTGACTGGTTTCCGGCTGACTGGTTTCCTGCTGACTGGTTTCCTGCTGACTGGTTTCCGGCCGACTGGTTTCCGGCCGACTGGTTTCCTGACGACTGGTTTCCTGCTGACTGGTTTCCTGCCGACTGGTTTCCTGCCGACTGGTTCCCTGCCGACTGGTTTCCGGCTGACTGGTTTCCGGCTGACTGGTTTCCTGCTGACTGGTTTCCGGCTGACTGGTTTCCGGCTGACTGGTTTCCTGCTGACTGGTTTCCGGCGACTGGTTTCTTGCTGACTGGTTTCCTGCTGACTGGTTTCCGGCTGACTGGTTTCCTGCTGACTGGTTTCCGGCGACTGGTTTCCTGCCGACTGGTTTCCGGCGACTGGTTTCCTGCTGACTGGTTTCCGGCTGACTGGTTTCCGGTTGACTGGTTTCCTGCTGACTGGTTTCCTGCTGACTGGTTTCCTGCTGACTGATTTCCTGCTGACTTGGTTCCGGCTGACTGGTTTCCTGCTGACTGGTTTCCGGCTGACTGGTTTCCGGCGACTGGTTTCCTGCTGACTGGTTTCCGGCTGACTGGTTTCCTGCTGACTGGTTTCCGGCTGACTGGTTTCCTGGCGACTGGTTTCCGGCTGACTGGTTTCCTGCTGACTGGTTTCCGGCTGACTGGTTTCCTGCTGACTGGTTTCCGGCTGACTGGTTTCCTGCTGACTGGTTTCCTGCTGACTGGTTTCCGGCTGACTGGTTTCCTGCTGACTGGTTTACTGCTGACTGGTTTCCGGCTGACTGGTTTCCTGCTGACTGGTTTCCGGCGACTGGTTTCCTGCCGACTGGTTTCCGGCGACTGGTTTCCTGCTGACTGGTTTCCGGCTGACTGGTTTCCGGCTGACTGGTTTCCTGCTGACTGGTTTCCTGCTGACTGGTTTCCTGCTGACTTGGTTCCGGCTGACTGGTTTCCTGCTGACTGGTTTCCGGCTGACTGGTTTCCGGCGACTGGTTTCCTGCTGACTGGTTTCCGGCTGACTGGTTTCCTGCTGACTGGTTTCCGGCTGACTGGTTTCCTGGCGACTGGTTTCCGGCTGACTGGTTTCCTGCCGACTGGTTTCCGGCTGACTGGTTTCCGGCTGACTGGTTTCCTGCCGACTGGTTTCCGGCTGACTGGTTTCCTGCTGACTGGTTTCCTGCTGACTGGTTTCCTGGCCACTGGTTTCCTGCTGACTGGTTTCCTGCTGACTGGTTTCCGGCTGACTGGTTTCCGGCTGACTGGTTTCCGGCTGACTGGTTTCCTGCCGACTGGTTTCCGGCTGACTGGTTTCCTGCTGACTGGTTTCCTGCTGACTGGTTTCCAGCTGACTGGTTTCCGGCTGACTGGTTTCCGGCTGACTGGTTTCCTGCTGACTGGTTTCCGGCTGACTGGTTTCCGGCTGACTGGTTTCCAGCTGACTGGTTTCCGGCTGACTGGTTTCCGGCTGACTGGTTTCCTGCTGACTGGTTTCCTGGCGACTGGTTTCCTGCTGACTGGTTTCCGGCTGACTGGTTTCCGGCTGACTGGTTTCCTGCTGACTGGTGTCCTGCTGACTGGTTTCCTGCCGACTGGTTTCCTGCCGACTGGTTTCCTGCCGACTGGTTTCCGGCTGACTGGTTTCCTGCTGACTGGTTTCCTGCTGACTGGTTTCCGGCTGACTGGTTTCCGGCTGACTGGGTCCTGCTGACTGGTTTCCTGCTGACTGGTTTCCGGCTGACTGGCTTCCTGCTGACTGGTTTCCTGCTGACTGGTTTCCGGCTGACTGGTTTCCTGCTGACTGGTTTCCGGCTGACTGGTTTCCTGCTGACTGGTTTCCGGCGACTGGTTTCCTGCCGACTGGTTTTCTCCCGACTGGTTTCCGGCTGACTGGTTTCCTGCTGACTGGTTTCCTGCTGACTGGTTTCCGGCTGACTGGTTTCCTGCTGACTGGTTTCCTGCTGACTGGTTTCCTGCTGACTGGTTTCCTGCCGACTGGTTTCCTGCCGACTGGTTTCCGGCTGACTGGTTTCCTGCTGACTGGTTTCCTGCCGACTGGTTTCCGGCTGACTGGTTTCCTGCTGACTGGTTTCCTGCTGACTGGTTTCCGGCTGACTGGTTTCCTGCTGACTGGTTTCCTGCTGACTGGTTTCCGGCTGACTGGTTTCCTGCTGACTGGTTTCCTGGCGACTGGTTTCCTGCTGACTGGTTTCCTGCCGACTGGTTCCCTGGCGACTGGTTTCCTGCCGACTGGTTTCCTGCCGACTGGTTTCCGGCTGACTGGTTTCCTGCTGACTGGTTTCCGGCTGACTGGTTTCCTGCTGACTGGTTTCCGGCTGACTGGTTTCCTGCTGACTGGTTTCCTGCTGACTGGTTTCCGGCTGACTGGTTTCCTGCCGACTGGTTTCCGGCTGAATGGTTTCCTGCTGACTGGTTTCCGGCTGACTGGTTTCCTGCTGACTGGTTTCCTGCTGACTGGTTTCCGGCTGACTGGTTTCCTGCTGACTGGTTTCCGGCTGACTGGTTTCCTGCCGACTGGTTTCCTGCTGACTGGTTTCCGGCTGACTGGTTTCCTGCTGACTGGTTTCCGGCTGACTGGTTTCCTGCCGACTGGTTTCCTGCTGAGTGGTTTCCTGGCGACTGGTTTCCTGCTGACTGGTTTCCTGCTGACTGGTTTCCTGCTGACTGGTTTCCTGGCGACTGGTTTCCTGCTGACTGGTTTCCAGCTGACTGGTTTCCTGCTGACTGGTTTCCTTGCGACTGGTTTCCTGCTGACTGGTTTCCGGCTGACTGGTTTCCTGCTGACTGGTGTCCTGCTGACTGGTTTCCTGCCGACTGGTTTCCTGCCGACTGGTTTCCGGCCGACTGGTTTCCTGCTGACTGGTTTCCTGCCGACTGGTTTCCTGCCGACTGGTTTCCTGCCGACTGCTTTCCGGCTGACTGGTTTCCTGCCGACTGGTTTCCTTCCGACTGGTTTCCTGGCGACTGGTTTCCTGGCGACTGGTTTCCTGCTGACTGGTTTCCTGCTGACTGGTTTCCGGCTGACTGGTTTCCTGCCGACTGCTTTCCGGCTGACTGGTTTCCTGCCGACTGGTTTCCTTCCGACTGGTTTCCTGCCGACTGGTTTCCTGCCGACTGGTTTCCTGCTGACTGGTTTCCGGCTGACTGGTTTCCTGCCGACTGGTTTCCTGCCGACTGGTTTCCTGCCGACTGGTTTCCTGCTGACTGGTTTCCGGCTGACTGGTTTCCTGCCGACTGCTTTCCGGCTGACTGGTTTCCGGCCGACTGGTTTCCTTCCGACTGGTTTCCTGCCGACTGGTTTCCTGCCGACTGGTTTCCGGCTGACTGGTTTCCGGCTGACTGGTTTCCTGCCGACTGGTTTCCTGCCGACTGGTTTCCTGCCGACTGGTTTCCTGCTGACTGGTTTCCTGCTGACTGGTTTCCTGCTGACTGGTGTCCTGCTGACTGGTTTCCTGCTGACTGGTTTCCTGCTGACTGGTTTCCGGCCGACTGGTTTCCGGCCGACTGGTTTCCTGCCGACTGGTTTCCTGCTGAGTGGTTTCCGGCTGACTGGTTTCCGGCTGACTGGTTTCCGGCTGACTGGTTTCCGGCTGACTGGTTTCCTGACGACTGGTTTCCTGCTGACTGGTTTCCGGCTGACTGGTTTCCGGCTGACTGGTTTCCGGCTGACTGGTTTCCGGCTGACTGGTTTCCTGACGACTGGTTTCCGGCTGACTGGTTTCGGGCTGACTGGTTTCCTGCTGACTGGTTTCCTGCTGACTGGTTTCCGGCTGACTGGTTTCCTGCTGACTGGTTTCCGGCTGACTGGTTTCCGGATGACTGGTTTCCGGCTGACTGGTTTCCTGACGACTGGTTTCCTGCTGACTGGTTTCCGGCTGACTGGTTTCCGGATGACTGGTTTCCTGACGACTGGTTTCCTGCTGACTGGTTTCCGGCTGACTGGTTTCCGGCTGACTGGTTTCCGGATGACTGGTTTCCTGCTGACTGGTTTCCTGACGACTGGTTTCCTGCTGACTGGTTTCCGGCTGACTGGTTTCCGGATGACTGGTTTCCGGCTGACTGGTTTCCTGACGACTGGTTTCCGGCTGACTGGTTTCGGGCTGACTGGTTTCCTGCTGACTGGTTTCTTGCTGACTGGTTTCCGGCTGACTGGTTTCCTGACGACTGGTTTCCTGCTGACTGGTTTCCGGCTGACTGGTTTCCGGCTGACTGGTTTCCTGCTGACTGGTTTCCTGCTGACTGGTTTCCTGCTGACTGGTTTCCTGCCGACTGGTTTCCGGCTGACTGGTTTCCTGCTGACTGGTTTCCTGCTGACTGGTTTCCGGCTGACTGGTTTCCTGCTGACTGGTTTCCTGGCGACTGGTTTCCTGCTGACTGGTTTCCTGCCGACTGGTTTCCTGGCGAATGGTTTCCTGCCGACTGGTTTCCTGCCGACTGGTTTCCGGCTGACTGGTTTCCTGCTGACTGGTTTCCGGCTGACTGGTTTCCTGCTGACTGGTTTCCGGCTGACTGGTTTCCTGCTGACTGGTTTCCTGCTGACTGGTTTCCGGCTGACTGGTTTCCTGCCGACTGGTTTCCGGCTGACTGGTTTCCTGCTGACTGGTTTCCGGCTGACTGGTTTCCTGCTGACTGGTTTCCTGCTGACTGGTTTCCTGCTGACTGGTGTCCTGCTGACTGGTTTCCTGCCGACTGGTTTCCTGCCGACTGGTTTCCGGCTGACTGGTTTCCTGCTGACTGGTTTCCTGCTGACTGGTTTCCTGCTGACTGGTTTCCGGCTGACTGGTTTCCGGCCGACTGGTTTCCGGCCGACTGGTTTCCTGCCGACTGGTTTCCGGCTGACTGGTTTCCTGCCGACTGGATTCCGGCTGACTGGTTTCCTGCTGACTGGTTTCCTGCTGACTGGTGTCCTGCTGACTGGTTTCCGGCTGACTGGTTTCCTGCTGACTGGTTTCCTGCCGACTGGTTTCCTTCCGACTGGTTTCCTGCCGACTGGTTTCCTGCCGACTGGTTTCCTGCCGACTGGTGTCCTGCCGACTGGTTTCCTGCCGACTGGTTTCCTGCCGACTGGTTTCCTGCCGACTGGTTTCCGGCTGACTGGTTTCCTGCTGACTGGTTTCCGGCTGACTGGTTTCCAGCTGACTGGTTTCCTTGCGACTGGTTTCCTGCCGACTGGTTTCCTGCTGACTGGTGTCCTGCAGACTGGTGTCCTGCCGACTGGTTTCCTGCCGACTGGTTTCCTGCCGACTGGTCTCCGGCTGACTGGTTTCCTGCTGACTGGTTTCCGGCTGACTGGTTTCCTGGCGACTGGTTTCCTGCCGACTGGTTTCCTGCCGACTGGTTTCCTGCTGACTGGTTTCCGGCTGACTGGTTTCCGGCTGACTGGTTTCCGGCTGACTGGTTTCCTGACGACTGGTTTCCTGCTGACTGGTTTCCGGCTGACTGGTTTCCGGCTGACTGGTTTCCGGCTGACTGGTTTCCTGACGACTGGTTTCCGGCTGACTGGTTTCGGGCTGACTGGTTTCCTGCTGACTGGTTTCCTGCTGACTGGTTTCCGGCTGACTGGTTTCCTGCTGACTGGTTTCCGGCTGACTGGTTTCCGGATGACTGGTTTCCGGCTGACTGGTTTCCTGACGACTGGTTTCCTGCTGACTTGTTTCCGGCTGACTGGTTTCCGGATGACTGGTTTCCTGACGACTGGTTTCCTGCTGACTGGTTTCCGGCTGACTGGTTTCCGGCTGACTGGTTTCCGGATGACTGGTTTCCTGCTGACTGGTTTCCTGACGACTGGTTTCCTGCTGACTGGTTTCCGGCTGACTGGTTTCCGGATGACTGGTTTCCGGCTGACTGGTTTCGGGCTGACTGGTTTCCTGCTGACTGGTTTCCTGCTGACTGGTTTCCGGCTGACTGGTTTCCTGACGACTGGTTTCCTGCTGACTGGTTTCCTGCTGACTGGTTTCCGGCTGACTGGTTTCCGGCTGACTGGTTTCCTGCTGACTGGTTTCCGGCTGACTGGTTTCCTGCTGACTGGTTTCCTGCCGACTGGTTTCCTGCCGACTGGTTTCCTGCCGACTGGTTTCCGGCTGACTGGTTTCCTGCTGACTGGTTTCATGCTGACTGGTTTCCGGCTGACTGGTTTCCTGCTGACTGGTTTCCTGGCGACTGGTTTCCTGCTGACTGGTTTCCTGCCGACTGGTTTCCTGGCGACTGGTTTCCTGCCGACTGGTTTCCTGCCGACTGGTTTCCGGCTGACTGGTTTCCTGCTGACTGGTTTCCGGCTGACTGGTTTCCTGCTGACTGGTTTCCGGCTGACTGGTTTCCTGCTGACTGGTTTCCTGCTGACTGGTTTCCGGCTGACAGGTTTCCTGCCGACTGGTTTCCGGCTGACTGGTTTCCTGCTGACTGGTTTCCGGCTGACTGGTTTCCTGCTGACTGGTTTCCTGCTGACTGGTTTCCTGCTGACTGGTTTCCGGCTGACTGGTTTCCTGCTGACTGGTTTCCTGCTGACTGGTTTCCGGCTGACTGGTTTCCTGCCGACTGGTTTCCTGCCGACTGGTTTCCGGCTGACTGGTTTCCTGCTGACTGGTTTCCTGCCGACTGGTTTCCTGCCGACTGGTTTCCTGCCGACTGGTTTCCTGGCGACTGGTTTCCTGCTGACTGGTTTCCTGCTGACTGGTTTCCTGCTGACTGGTTTCCTGGCGACTGGTTTCCTGCTGACTGTTTTCCAGCTGACTGGTTTCCTGCTGACTGGTTTCCTGGCGACTGGTTTCCTGCTGACTGGTTTCCGGCTGACTGGTTTCCTGCTGACTGGTGTCCTGCTGACTGGTTTCCTGCCGACTGGTTTCCTGCTGACTGGTTTCCTGCCGACTGGTTTCCGGCTGACTGGTTTCCTGCTGACTGGTTTCCTGCTGACTGTTTTCCGGCTGACTGGTTTCCTGCTGACTGGTTTCCTGCTGACTGGTTTCCGGCTGACTGGTTTCCTGCTGACTGGTTTCCTGGCGACTGGTTTCCTGCTGACTGGTGTCCTGCTGACTGGTTTCCTGCCGACTGGTTTCCTGCTGACTGGTTTCCTGCCGACTGGTTTCCGGCTGACTGGTTTCCTGCTGACTGGTTTCCTGCTGACTGGTTTCCGGCTGACTGGTTTCCTGCTGACTGGTTTCCTGCTGACTGGTTTCCGGCTGACTGGTTTCCTGCTGACTGGTTTCCTGGCGACTGGTTTCCTGCTGACTGGTTTCCTGCCGACTGGTTTCCTGCCGACTGGTTTCATTCCGACTGGTTTCCTGCCGACTGGTTTCCGGATGACTGGTTTCCTGCTGACTGGTTTCCGGCTGACTGGTTTCCTGCTGACTGGTTTCCGGCTGACTGGTTTCCTGCTGACTGGTTTCCTGCTGACTGGTTTCCGGCCAACTGGTTTCCTGCCGACTGGTTTCCGGCTGACTGGTTTCCTGCTGACTGGTTTCCGGCTGACTGGTTTCCTGCCGACTGGTTTCCTGCCGACTGGTTTCCGGCTGACTGGTTTCCGGCCGACTGGTTTCCTGCTGACTGGTTTCCGGCTGACTGGTTTCCGGCTGACTGGTTTCCTGCTGACTGGTTTCCTGCCGACTGGTTTCCTGCCGACTGGTGTCCTGCCGACTGCTTTCCGGCTGACTGGTTTCCTGCTGACTGGTTTCCTGCTGACTGGTTTCCGGCTGACTGGTTTCCTGCCGACTGGTTTCCGGCTGACTGGTTTCCTGCTGACTGGTTTCCGGTTGACTGGTTTCCTGCTGACTGGTTTCCTGCTGACTGGTTTCCGGCTGACTGGTTTCCTGCTGACTGGTTTCCTGCTGACTGGTTTCCGGCTGACTGGTTTCCTGCCGACTGGTTTCCTGCTGACTGGTTTCCGGCTGACTGGTTTCCTGCTGACTGGTTTCCGGCTGACTGGTTTCCTGCCGACTGGTTTCCTGCTGACTGGTTTCCTGCCGACTGGTTTCCTGCTGACTGGTTTCCTGCTGACTGGTTTCCTGCTGACTGGTTTCCTGGCGACTGGTTTCCTGCTGACTGGTTTCCAGCTGACTGGTTTCCTGCTGACTGGTTTCCTGGCGACTGGTTTCCTGCTGACTGGTTTCCGGCTGACTGGTTTCCTGCTGACTGGTGTCCTGCTGACTGGTTTCCTGCCGACTGGTTTCCTGCCGACTGGTTTCCTGCCGACTGGTTTCCGGCTGACTGGTTTCCTGCTGACTGGTTTCCTGCCGACTGGTTTCCTGCCGACTGCTTTCCGGCTGACTGGTTTCCTGCCGACTGGTTTCCTTCCGACTGGTTTCCTGCCGACTGGTTTCCTGGCGACTGGTTTCCTTCCGACTGGTTTCCTGCCGACTGGTTTCCTGCCGACTGGTTTCCGGCTGACTGGTTTCCTGCTGACTGGTTTCCTGCTGACTGGTTTCCGGCTGACTGGTTTCCTGCTGACTGGGTCCTGCTGACTGGTTTCCTGCTGACTGGTTTCCTGCTGACTGGTTTCCTGCTGACTGGTTTCCGGCTGACTGGTTTCCGGCCGACTGGTTTCCTGATGACTGGTTTCCTGCTGACTGGTTTCCTGCCGACTGGTTTCCTGCCGACTGGTTTCCTGCCGACTGGTTTCCGGCTGACTGGTTTCCGGCTGACTGGTTTCCTGCTGACTGGTTTCCTGCTGACTGGTTTCCGGCTGACTGGTTTCCTGCCGACTGGTTTCCTTCCGACTGGTTTCCGGCCGACTGGTTTCCGGCCGTCTGGTTTCCGGCTGACTGGTTTCCTGCTGACTGGTTTCCGGCTGACTGGTTTCCTGCCGACTGGTTTCCTGCCGACTGGTTTCCGGCTGACTGGTTTCCTGCCGACTGGTTTCCGGCTGACTGGTTTCCTGCTGACTGGTTTCCTGCTGACTGGTTTCCGGCTGACTGGTTTCCGGCCGACTGGTTTCCTGCCGACTGGTTTCCGGCTGACTGGTTTCCTGCCTACTGGTTTCCGGCTGACTGGTTTCCTGCTGACTGGTTTCCTGCTGACTGGTGTCCTGCTGACTGGTTTCCGGCTGACTGGTTTCCTTCTGACTGGTTTCCTGCCGACTGGTTTCCTGCCGACTGGTTTCCTGCCGACTGGTTTCCTGCTGACTGGTTTCCGGCTGACTGGTTTCCTGCCGACTGGTTTCCTTCCGACTGGTTTCCGGCCGACTGGTTTCCGGCCGTCTGGTTTCCGGCTGACTGGTTTCCTGCTGACTGGTTTCCGGCTGACTGGTTTCCTGCCGACTGGTTTCCTGCCGACTGGTTTCCGGCTGACTGGTTTCCTGCCGACTGGTTTCCTTCCGACTGGTTTCCGGCCGACTGGTTTCCGGCCGTCTGGTTTCCGGCTGACTGGTTTCCTGCTGACTGGTTTCCGGCTGACTGGTTTCCTGCCGACTGGTTTCCTGCCGACTGGTTTCCGGCTGACTGGTTTCCTGCTGACTGGTTTCCGGCTGACTGGTTTCCTGCCGACTGGTTTCCTTCCGACTGGTTTCCGGCCGTCTGGTTTCCGGCTGACTGGTTTCCTGCTGACTGGTTTCCGGCTGACTGGTTTCCTGCCGACTGGTTTCCTTCCGACTGGTTTCCGGCCGACTGGTTTCCGGCCGTCTGGTTTCCGGCTGACTGGTTTCCTGCTGACTGGTTTCCGGCTGACTGGTTTCCTGCCGACTGGTTTCCTGCCGACTGGTTTCCGGCTGACTGGTTTCCTGCCGACTGGTTTCCGGCTGACTGGTTTCCTGCTGACTGGTTTCCTGCTGACTGGTTTCCGGCTGACTGGTTTCCGGCCGACTGGTTTCCTGCCGACTGGTTTCCGGCTCACTGGTTTCCTGCCTACTGGTTTCCGGCTGACTGGTTTCCTGCTGACTGGTTTCCTGCTGACTGGTGTCCTGCTGACTGGTTTCCGGCTGACTGGTTTCCTTCTGACTGGTTTCCTGCCGACTGGTTTCCTGCCGACTGGTTTCCTGCCGACTGGTTTCCTGCTGACTGGTTTCCTGCTGACTGGTGTCCTGCCGACTGGTTTCCTGCCGACTGGTTTCCTGCCGACTGGTTTCCGGCTGACTGGTTTCCTGCTGACTGGTTTCCGGCTGACTGGTTTCCTGCTGACTGGTTTCCTGGCGACTGGTTTCCTGCCGACTGGTTTCCTGCCGACTGGTTTCCTGCTGACTGGTGTCCTGCCGACTGGTTTCCTGCCGACTGGTTTCCGGCTGACTGGTTTCCTGCTGACTGGTTTCCGGCTGACTGGTTTCCTGCTGACTGGTTTCCTGGCGACTGGTTTCCTGCCGACTGGTTTCCTGCTGACTGGTTTCCGGCTGACTGGTTTCCGGCTGACTGGTTTCCGGCTGACTGGTTTCCGGCTGACTGGTTTCCTGACGACTGGTTTCCTGCTGACTGGTTTCCGGCTGACTGGTTTCCGGCTGACTGGTTTCCTTCCGACTGGTTTCCGGCTGACTGGTTTCCGGCTGACTGGTTTCCTGACGACTGGTTTCCGGCTGACTGGTTTCGGGCTGACTGGTTTCGGGCTGACTGGTTTCCTGCTGACTGGTTTCCTGCTGACTGGTTTCCGGCTGACTGGTTTCCTGACGACTGGTTTCCTGCTGACTGGTTTCCAGCTGACTGGTTTCCTGCTGACTGGTTTCCTGGCGACTGGTTTCCTGCTGACTGGTTTCCGGCTGACTGGTTTCCTGCTGACTGGTGTCCTGCTGACTGGTTTCCTGCCGACTGGTTTCCTGCTGACTGGTTTCCTGCCGACTGGTTTCCGGCTGACTGGTTTCCTGCTGACTGGTTTCCTGCCGACTGGTTTCCTGCCGACTGGTTTCCTGCCGACTGGTTTCCTGCCGACTGCTTTCCGGCTGACTGGTTTCCTGCCGACTGGTTTCCTTCCGACTGGTTTCCTGCCGACTGGTTTCCTGGCGACTGGTTTCCTTCCGACTGGTTTCCTGCCGACTGGTTTCCGGCCGACTGGTTTCCGGCTGACTGGTTTCCTGCTGACTGGTTTCCTGCTGACTGGTTTCCGGCTGACTGGTTTCCTGCTGACTGGGTCCTGCTGACTGGTTTCCTGCTGACTGGTTTCCGGCTGACTGGCTTCCTGCCGACTGGTTTCCTGCCGACTGGTTTCCTGCCGACTGGTGTCCTGCCGACTGGTTTCCTGCCGACTGGTTTCCTGCCGACAGGTTTCCTGCCGACTGGTTTCCGGCTGACTGGTTTCCTGCTGACTGGTTTCCTGCTGACTGGTTTCCTGCCGACTGGTTTCCTGCTGACTGGTTTCCGGCTGACTGGTTTCCTGCCGACTGGTTTCCTTCCGACTGGTTTCCGGCCGACTGGTTTCCGGCCGTCTGGTTTCCGGCTGACTGGTTTCCTGCTGACTGGTTTCCGGCTGACTGGTTTCCTGCCGACTGGTTTCCTGCCGACTGGTTTCCGGCTGACTGGTTTCCTGCCGACTGGTTTCCTTCCGACTGGTTTCCGGCCGACTGGTTTCCGGCCGTCTGGTTTCCGGCTGACTGGTTTCCTGCTGACTGGTTTCCGGCTGACTGGTTTCCTGCCGACTGGTTTCCTGCCGACTGGTTTCCGGCTGACTGGTTTCCTGCTGACTGGTTTCCGGCTGACTGGTTTCCTGCCGACTGGTTTCCTTCCGACTGGTTTCCGGCCGTCTGGTTTCCGGCTGACTGGTTTCCTGCTGACTGGTTTCCGGCTGACTGGTTTCCTGACGACTGGTTTCCTGCTGACTGGTTTCCTGCTGACTGGTTTCCAGCTGACTGGTTTCCTGCTGACTGGTTTCCTGGCGACTGGTTTCCTGCTGACTGGTTTCCGGCTGACTGGTTTCCTGCTGACTGGTGTCCTGCTGACTGGTTTCCTGCCGACTGGTTTCCTGCTGACTGGTTTCCTGCCGACTGGTTTCCGGCTGACTGGTTTCCTGCTGACTGGTTTCCTGCCGACTGGTTTCCTGCCGACTGGTTTCCTGCCGACTGGTTTCCTGCCGACTGCTTTCCGGCTGACTGGTTTCCTGCCGACTGGTTTCCTTCCGACTGGTTTCCTGCCGACTGGTTTCCTGGCGACTGGTTTCCTTCCGACTGGTTTCCTGCCGACTGGTTTCCGGCCGACTGGTTTCCGGCTGACTGGTTTCCTGCTGACTGGTTTCCTGCTGACTGGTTTCCGGCTGACTGGTTTCCTGCTGACTGGGTCCTGCTGACTGGTTTCCTGCTGACTGGTTTCCGGCTGACTGGCTTCCTGCCGACTGGTTTCCTGCCGACTGGTTTCCTGCCGACTGGTGTCCTGCCGACTGGTTTCCTGCCGACTGGTTTCCTGCCGACAGGTTTCCTGCCGACTGGTTTCCGGCTGACTGGTTTCCTGCTGACTGGTTTCCTGCTGACTGGTTTCCTGCCGACTGGTTTCCTGCTGACTGGTTTCCGGCTGACTGGTTTCCTGCCGACTGGTTTCCTTCCGACTGGTTTCCGGCCGACTGGTTTCCGGCCGTCTGGTTTCCGGCTGACTGGTTTCCTGCTGACTGGTTTCCGGCTGACTGGTTTCCTGCCGACTGGTTTCCTGCCGACTGGTTTCCGGCTGACTGGTTTCCTGCCGACTGGTTTCCTTCCGACTGGTTTCCGGCCGACTGGTTTCCGGCCGTCTGGTTTCCGGCTGACTGGTTTCCTGCTGACTGGTTTCCGGCTGACTGGTTTCCTGCCGACTGGTTTCCTGCCGACTGGTTTCCTGCTGACTGGTTTCCGGCTGACTGGTTTCCTGCCGACTGGTTTCCTTCCGACTGGTTTCCGGCCGTCTGGTTTCCGGCTGACTGGTTTCCTGCTGACTGGTTTCCGGCTGACTGGTTTCCTGCCGACTGGTTTCCTTCCGACTGGTTTCCGGCCGACTGGTTTCCGGCCGTCTGGTTTCCGGCTGACTGGTTTCCTGCTGACTGGTTTCCGGCTGACTGGTTTCCTGCCGACTGGTTTCCTGCCGACTGGTTTCCGGCTGACTGGTTTCCTGCCGACTGGTTTCCGGCTGACTGGTTTCCTGCTGACTGGTTTCCTGCTGACTGGTTTCCGGCTGACTGGTTTCCGGCCGACTGGTTTCCTGCCGACTGGTTTCCGGCTGACTGGTTTCCTGCCTACTGGTTTCCGGCTGACTGGTTTCCTGCTGACTGGTTTCCTGCTGACTGGTGTCCTGCTGACTGGTTTCCGGCTGACTGGTTTCCTGCTGACTGGTTTCCGGCTGACTGGTTTCCTGCTGACTGGTTTCCTGGCGACTGGTTTCCTGCCGACTGGTTTCCTGCCGACTGGTTTCCTGCTGACTGGTGTCCTGCCGACTGGTTTCCTGCCGACTGGTTTCCGGCTGACTGGTTTCCTGCTGACTGGTTTCCGGCTGACTGGTTTCCTGCTGACTGGTTTCCTGGCGACTGGTTTCCTGCCGACTGGTTTCCTGCTGACTGGTTTCCGGCTGACTGGTTTCCGGCTGACTGGTTTCCGGCTGACTGGTTTCCGGCTGACTGGTTTCCTGACGACTGGTTTCCTGCTGACTGGTTTCCGGCTGACTGGTTTCCGGCTGACTGGTTTCCGGCTGACTGGTTTCCTGACGACTGGTTTCCGGCTGACTGGTTTCCGGCTGACTGGTTTCCTGACGACTGGTTTCCGGCTGACTGGTTTCGGGCTGACTGGTTTCGGGCTGACTGGTTTCCTGCTGACTGGTTTCCTGCTGACTGGTTTCCGGCTGACTGGTTTCCTGACGACTGGTTTCCTGCTGACTGGTTTCCAGCTGACTGGTTTCCTGCTGACTGGTTTCCTGGCGACTGGTTTCCTGCTGACTGGTTTCCGGCTGACTGGTTTCCTGCTGACTGGTGTCCTGCTGACTGGTTTCCTGCCGACTGGTTTCCTGCTGACTGGTTTCCTGCCGACTGGTTTCCGGCTGACTGGTTTCCTGCTGACTGGTTTCCTGCCGACTGGTTTCCTGCCGACTGGTTTCCTGCCGACTGGTTTCCTGCCGACTGCTTTCCGGCTGACTGGTTTCCGGCCGACTGGTTTCCTTCCGACTGGTTTCCGGCTGACTGGTTTCCTGGCGACTGGTTTCCTTCCGACTGGTTTCCTGCCGACTGGTTTCCTGCCGACTGGTTTCCGGCTGACTGGTTTCCTGCTGACTGGTTTCCGGCTGACTGGTTTCCTGCCGACTGGTTTCCTTCCGACTGGTTTCCGGCCGTCTGGTTTCCGGCTGACTGGTTTCCTGCTGACTGGTTTCCGGCTGACTGGTTTCCTGCCGACTGGTTTCCTTCCGACTGGTTTCCGGCCGACTGGTTTCCGGCCGTCTGGTTTCCGGCTGACTGGTTTCCTGCTGACTGGTTTCCGGCTGACTGGTTTCCTGCCGACTGGTTTCCTGCCGACTGGTTTCCGGCTGACTGGTTTCCTGCCGACTGGTTTCCGGCTGACTGGTTTCCTGCTGACTGGTTTCCTGCTGACTGGTTTCCGGCTGACTGGTTTCCGGCCGACTGGTTTCCTGCCGACTGGTTTCCGGCTGACTGGTTTCCTGCCTACTGGTTTCCGGCTGACTGGTTTCCTGCTGACTGGTTTCCTGCTGACTGGTGTCCTGCTGACTGGTTTCCGGCTGACTGGTTTCCTGCTGACTGGTTTCCGGCTGACTGGTTTCCTGCTGACTGGTTTCCTGGCGACTGGTTTCCTGCCGACTGGTTTCCTGCCGACTGGTTTCCTGCTGACTGGTGTCCTGCCGACTGGTTTCCTGCCGACTGGTTTCCGGCTGACTGGTTTCCTGCTGACTGGTTTCCGGCTGACTGGTTTCCTGCTGACTGGTTTCCTGGCGACTGGTTTCCTGCCGACTGGTTTCCTGCTGACTGGTTTCCGGCTGACTGGTTTCCGGCTGACTGGTTTCCGGCTGACTGGTTTCCGGCTGACTGGTTTCCTGACGACTGGTTTCCTGCTGACTGGTTTCCGGCTGACTGGTTTCCGGCTGACTGGTTTCCGGCTGACTGGTTTCCTGACGACTGGTTTCCGGCTGACTGGTTTCCGGCTGACTGGTTTCCTGACGACTGGTTTCCGGCTGACTGGTTTCGGGCTGACTGGTTTCGGGCTGACTGGTTTCCTGCTGACTGGTTTCCTGCTGACTGGTTTCCGGCTGACTGGTTTCCTGCTGACTGGTTTCCTGCTGACTGGTTTCCAGCTGACTGGTTTCCTGCTGACTGGTTTCCTGGCGACTGGTTTCCTGCTGACTGGTTTCCGGCTGACTGGTTTCCTGCTGACTGGTGTCCTGCTGACTGGTTTCCTGCCGACTGGTTTCCTGCTGACTGGTTTCCTGCCGACTGGTTTCCGGCTGACTGGTTTCCTGCTGACTGGTTTCCTGCCGACTGGTTTCCTGCCGACTGGTTTCCTGCCGACTGGTTTCCTGCCGACTGCTTTCCGGCTGACTGGTTTCCTGCCGACTGGTTTCCTTCCGACTGGTTTCCTGCCGACTGGTTTCCTGGCGACTGGTTTCCTTCCGACTGGTTTCCTGCCGACTGGTTTCCGGCCGACTGGTTTCCGGCTGACTGGTTTCCTGCTGACTGGTTTCCTGCTGACTGGTTTCCGGCTGACTGGTTTCCTGCTGACTGGGTCCTGCTGACTGGTTTCCTGCTGACTGGTTTCCGGCTGACTGGTTTCCTGCTGACTGGTTTCCGGCTGACTGGTTTCCTGCTGACTGGTTTCCTGGCGACTGGTTTCCTGCCGACTGGTTTCCTGCCGACTGGTTTCCGGCTGACTGGTTTCCGGCTGACTGGTTTCCGGCTGACTGGTTTCCGGCTGACTGGTTTCCTGACGACTGGTTTCCTGCTGACTGGTTTCCGGCTGACTGGTTTCCTGACGACTGGTTTCCGGCTGACTGGTTTCGGGCTGACTGGTTTCGGGCTGACTGGTTTCCTGCTGACTGGTTTCCTGCTGACTGGTTTCCGGCTGACTGGTTTCCTGACGACTGGTTTCCTGCTGACTGGTTTCCAGCTGACTGGTTTCCTGCTGACTGGTTTCCTGGCGACTGGTTTCCTGCTGACTGGTTTCCTGCTGACTGGTTTCCTGCTGACTGGTTTCCTGCTGACTGGTTTCCGGCTGACTGGTTTCCGGATGACTGGTTTCCGGCTGACTGGTTTCCTGACGACTGGTTTCCTGCTGACTGGTTTCCCGCTGACTGGTTTCCGGATGACTGGTTTCCTGACGACTGGTTTCCTGCTGACTGGTTTCCGGCTGACTGGTTTCCGGCTGACTGGTTTCCGGATGACTGGTTTCCTGCTGACTGGTTTCCTGACGACTGGTTTCCTGCTGACTGGTTTCCGGCTGACTGGTTTCCGGATGACTGGTTTCCGGCTGACTGGTTTCCTGACGACTGGTTTCCTGCTGACTGGTTTCCGGCTGACTGGTTTCCTGCTGACTGGTTTCCGGCTGACTGGTTTCCTGCTGACTGGTTTCCTGCTGACTGGTTGCCTGCCGACTGGTTTCCTGGCGACTGGTTTCCTGCCGACTGGTTTCCTGCCGACTGGTTTCCGGCTGACTGGTTTCCTGCTGACTGGTTTCCGGCTGACTGGTTTCCTGCTGACTGGTTTCCGGCTGACTGGTTTCCTGCTGACTGGTTTCCTGCTGACTGGTTTCCGGCTGACTGGTTTCCTTCCGACTGGTTTCCGGCTGACTGGTTTCCTGCTGACTGGTTTCCAGCTGACTGGTTTCCTGCTGACTGGTTTCCTGGCGACTGGTTTCCTGCTGACTGGTTTCCGGCTGACTGGTTTCCTGCTGACTGGTGTCCTGCTGACTGGTTTCCTGCCGACTGGTTTCCTGCTGACTGGTTTCCTGCCGACTGGTTTCCGGCTGACTGGTTTCCTGCTGACTGGTTTCCTGCCGACTGGTTTCCTGCCGACTGGTTTCCTGCCGACTGGTTTCCTGCCGACTGCTTTCCGGCTGACTGGTTTCCTGCCGACTGGTTTCCTTCCGACTGGTTTCCTGCCGACTGGTTTCCTGGCGACTGGTTTCCTTCCGACTGGTTTCCTGCCGACTGGTTTCCGGCCGACTGGTTTCCGGCTGACTGGTTTCCTGCTGACTGGTTTCCTGCTGACTGGTTTCCGGCTGACTGGTTTCCTGCTGACTGGGTCCTGCTGACTGGTTTCCTGCTGACTGGTTTCCGGCTGACTGGCTTCCTGCCGACTGGTTTCCTGCCGACTGGTTTCCTGCCGACTGGTGTCCTGCCGACTGGTTTCCTGCCGACTGGTTTCCTGCCGACAGGTTTCCTGCCGACTGGTTTCCGGCTGACTGGTTTCCTGCTGACTGGTTTCCTGCTGACTGGTTTCCTGCCGACTGGTTTCCTGCTGACTGGTTTCCGGCTGACTGGTTTCCTGCCGACTGGTTTCCTTCCGACTGGTTTCCGGCCGACTGGTTTCCGGCCGTCTGGTTTCCGGCTGACTGGTTTCCTGCTGACTGGTTTCCGGCTGACTGGTTTCCTGCCGACTGGTTTCCTGCCGACTGGTTTCCGGCTGACTGGTTTCCTGCCGACTGGTTTCCTTCCGACTGGTTTCCGGCCGACTGGTTTCCGGCCGTCTGGTTTCCGGCTGACTGGTTTCCTGCTGACTGGTTTCCGGCTGACTGGTTTCCTGCCGACTGGTTTCCTGCCGACTGGTTTCCTGCTGACTGGTTTCCGGCTGACTGGTTTCCTGCCGACTGGTTTCCTTCCGACTGGTTTCCGGCCGTCTGGTTTCCGGCTGACTGGTTTCCTGCTGACTGGTTTCCGGCTGACTGGTTTCCTGCCGACTGGTTTCCTTCCGACTGGTTTCCGGCCGACTGGTTTCCGGCCGTCTGGTTTCCGGCTGACTGGTTTCCTGCTGACTGGTTTCCGGCTGACTGGTTTCCTGCCGACTGGTTTCCTGCCGACTGGTTTCCGGCTGACTGGTTTCCTGCCGACTGGTTTCCGGCTGACTGGTTTCCTGCTGACTGGTTTCCTGCTGACTGGTTTCCGGCTGACTGGTTTCCGGCCGACTGGTTTCCTGCCGACTGGTTTCCGGCTGACTGGTTTCCTGCCTACTGGTTTCCGGCTGACTGGTTTCCTGCTGACTGGTTTCCTGCTGACTGGTGTCCTGCTGACTGGTTTCCGGCTGACTGGTTTCCTGCTGACTGGTTTCCGGCTGACTGGTTTCCTGCTGACTGGTTTCCTGGCGACTGGTTTCCTGCCGACTGGTTTCCTGCCGACTGGTTTCCTGCTGACTGGTGTCCTGCCGACTGGTTTCCTGCCGACTGGTTTCCGGCTGACTGGTTTCCTGCTGACTGGTTTCCGGCTGACTGGTTTCCTGCTGACTGGTTTCCTGGCGACTGGTTTCCTGCCGACTGGTTTCCTGCTGACTGGTTTCCGGCTGACTGGTTTCCGGCTGACTGGTTTCCGGCTGACTGGTTTCCGGCTGACTGGTTTCCTGACGACTGGTTTCCTGCTGACTGGTTTCCGGCTGACTGGTTTCCGGCTGACTGGTTTCCGGCTGACTGGTTTCCTGACGACTGGTTTCCGGCTGACTGGTTTCCGGCTGACTGGTTTCCTGACGACTGGTTTCCGGCTGACTGGTTTCGGGCTGACTGGTTTCGGGCTGACTGGTTTCCTGCTGACTGGTTTCCTGCTGACTGGTTTCCGGCTGACTGGTTTCCTGACGACTGGTTTCCTGCTGACTGGTTTCCAGCTGACTGGTTTCCTGCTGACTGGTTTCCTGGCGACTGGTTTCCTGCTGACTGGTTTCCGGCTGACTGGTTTCCTGCTGACTGGTGTCCTGCTGACTGGTTTCCTGCCGACTGGTTTCCTGCTGACTGGTTTCCTGCCGACTGGTTTCCGGCTGACTGGTTTCCTGCTGACTGGTTTCCTGCCGACTGGTTTCCTGCCGACTGGTTTCCTGCCGACTGGTTTCCTGCCGACTGCTTTCCGGCTGACTGGTTTCCGGCCGACTGGTTTCCTTCCGACTGGTTTCCGGCTGACTGGTTTCCTGGCGACTGGTTTCCTTCCGACTGGTTTCCTGCCGACTGGTTTCCTGCCGACTGGTTTCCGGCTGACTGGTTTCCTGCTGACTGGTTTCCGGCTGACTGGTTTCCTGCCGACTGGTTTCCTTCCGACTGGTTTCCGGCCGTCTGGTTTCCGGCTGACTGGTTTCCTGCTGACTGGTTTCCGGCTGACTGGTTTCCTGCCGACTGGTTTCCTTCCGACTGGTTTCCGGCCGACTGGTTTCCGGCCGTCTGGTTTCCGGCTGACTGGTTTCCTGCTGACTGGTTTCCGGCTGACTGGTTTCCTGCCGACTGGTTTCCTGCCGACTGGTTTCCGGCTGACTGGTTTCCTGCCGACTGGTTTCCGGCTGACTGGTTTCCTGCTGACTGGTTTCCTGCTGACTGGTTTCCGGCTGACTGGTTTCCGGCCGACTGGTTTCCTGCCGACTGGTTTCCGGCTGACTGGTTTCCTGCCTACTGGTTTCCGGCTGACTGGTTTCCTGCTGACTGGTTTCCTGCTGACTGGTGTCCTGCTGACTGGTTTCCGGCTGACTGGTTTCCTGCTGACTGGTTTCCGGCTGACTGGTTTCCTGCTGACTGGTTTCCTGGCGACTGGTTTCCTGCCGACTGGTTTCCTGCCGACTGGTTTCCTGCTGACTGGTGTCCTGCCGACTGGTTTCCTGCCGACTGGTTTCCGGCTGACTGGTTTCCTGCTGACTGGTTTCCGGCTGACTGGTTTCCTGCTGACTGGTTTCCTGGCGACTGGTTTCCTGCCGACTGGTTTCCTGCTGACTGGTTTCCGGCTGACTGGTTTCCGGCTGACTGGTTTCCGGCTGACTGGTTTCCGGCTGACTGGTTTCCTGACGACTGGTTTCCTGCTGACTGGTTTCCGGCTGACTGGTTTCCGGCTGACTGGTTTCCGGCTGACTGGTTTCCTGACGACTGGTTTCCGGCTGACTGGTTTCCGGCTGACTGGTTTCCTGACGACTGGTTTCCGGCTGACTGGTTTCGGGCTGACTGGTTTCGGGCTGACTGGTTTCCTGCTGACTGGTTTCCTGCTGACTGGTTTCCGGCTGACTGGTTTCCTGCTGACTGGTTTCCTGCTGACTGGTTTCCAGCTGACTGGTTTCCTGCTGACTGGTTTCCTGGCGACTGGTTTCCTGCTGACTGGTTTCCGGCTGACTGGTTTCCTGCTGACTGGTGTCCTGCTGACTGGTTTCCTGCCGACTGGTTTCCTGCTGACTGGTTTCCTGCCGACTGGTTTCCGGCTGACTGGTTTCCTGCTGACTGGTTTCCTGCCGACTGGTTTCCTGCCGACTGGTTTCCTGCCGACTGGTTTCCTGCCGACTGCTTTCCGGCTGACTGGTTTCCTGCCGACTGGTTTCCTTCCGACTGGTTTCCTGCCGACTGGTTTCCTGGCGACTGGTTTCCTTCCGACTGGTTTCCTGCCGACTGGTTTCCGGCCGACTGGTTTCCGGCTGACTGGTTTCCTGCTGACTGGTTTCCTGCTGACTGGTTTCCGGCTGACTGGTTTCCTGCTGACTGGGTCCTGCTGACTGGTTTCCTGCTGACTGGTTTCCGGCTGACTGGTTTCCTGCTGACTGGTTTCCGGCTGACTGGTTTCCTGCTGACTGGTTTCCTGGCGACTGGTTTCCTGCCGACTGGTTTCCTGCCGACTGGTTTCCGGCTGACTGGTTTCCGGCTGACTGGTTTCCGGCTGACTGGTTTCCGGCTGACTGGTTTCCTGACGACTGGTTTCCTGCTGACTGGTTTCCGGCTGACTGGTTTCCTGACGACTGGTTTCCGGCTGACTGGTTTCGGGCTGACTGGTTTCGGGCTGACTGGTTTCCTGCTGACTGGTTTCCTGCTGACTGGTTTCCGGCTGACTGGTTTCCTGACGACTGGTTTCCTGCTGACTGGTTTCCAGCTGACTGGTTTCCTGCTGACTGGTTTCCTGGCGACTGGTTTCCTGCTGACTGGTTTCCTGCTGACTGGTTTCCTGCTGACTGGTTTCCTGCTGACTGGTTTCCGGCTGACTGGTTTCCGGATGACTGGTTTCCGGCTGACTGGTTTCCTGACGACTGGTTTCCTGCTGACTGGTTTCCCGCTGACTGGTTTCCGGATGACTGGTTTCCTGACGACTGGTTTCCTGCTGACTGGTTTCCGGCTGACTGGTTTCCGGCTGACTGGTTTCCGGATGACTGGTTTCCTGCTGACTGGTTTCCTGACGACTGGTTTCCTGCTGACTGGTTTCCGGCTGACTGGTTTCCGGATGACTGGTTTCCGGCTGACTGGTTTCCTGACGACTGGTTTCCTGCTGACTGGTTTCCGGCTGACTGGTTTCCTGCTGACTGGTTTCCGGCTGACTGGTTTCCTGCTGACTGGTTTCCTGCTGACTGGTTGCCTGCCGACTGGTTTCCTGGCGACTGGTTTCCTGCCGACTGGTTTCCTGCCGACTGGTTTCCGGCTGACTGGTTTCCTGCTGACTGGTTTCCGGCTGACTGGTTTCCTGCTGACTGGTTTCCGGCTGACTGGTTTCCTGCTGACTGGTTTCCTGCTGACTGGTTTCCGGCTGACTGGTTTCCTTCCGACTGGTTTCCGGCTGACTGGTTTCCTGCTGACTGGTTTCCGGCTGACTGGTTTCCTGCTGACTGGTTTCCTGCTGACTGGTTTCCTGCTGACTGGTTTCCGGCTGACTGGTTTCCTGCTGACTGGTTTCCTGCTGACTGGTTTCCGGCTGACTGGTTTCCTGCCGACTGGTTTCCTGCTGACTGGTTTCCTGCTGACTGGTTTCCTGCTGACTGGTTTCCTGCTGACTGGTTTCCGGCTGACTGGTTTCCTGCTGACTGGTTTCCGGCTGACTGGTTTCCTGCCGACTGGTTTCCTGCTGACTGGTTTCCAGCTGACTGGTTTCCTGCTGACTGGTTTCCTGCTGACTGGTTTCCGGCTGACTGGTTTCCGGCTGACTGGTTTCCTGCTGACTGGTTTCCTGCCGACTGGTTTCCTGCCGACTGGTTTCCTGCCGACTGCTTTCCGGCTGACTGGTTTCCTGCTGACTGGTTTCCTGCTGACTGGTTTCCGGCTGACTGGTTTCCTGCCGACTGGTTTCCGGCTGACTGGTTTCCTGCTGACTGGTTTCCGGTTGACTGGTTTCCTGCTGACTGGTTTCCGGCTGACTGGTTTCCTGCCGACTGGTTTCCTGCTGACTGGTTTCCTGCCGACTGGTTTCCTGCTGACTGGTTTCCTGCTGACTGGTTTCCTGCTGACTAGTTTCCTGGCGACTGGTTTCCTGCTGACTGGTTTCCAGCTGACTGGTTTCCTGCTGACTGGTTTCCTGGCGACTGGTTTCCTGCTGACTGGTTTCCGGCTGACTGGTTTCCTGCTGACTGGTGTCCTGCTGACTGGTTTCCTGCCGACTGGTTTCCTGCTGACTGGTTTCCGGCTGACTGGTTTCCTGCCGACTGGTTTCCTTCCGACTGGTTTCCTGCCGACTGGTTTCCTGCCGACTGGTTTCCTGCCGACTGCTTTCCGGCTGACTGGTTTCCTGCCGACTGGTTTCCTTCCGACTGGTTTCCTGCCGACTGGTTTCCTGGCGACTGGTTTCCTTCCGACTGGTTTCCTGCCGACTGGTTTCCTGCCGACTGGTTTCCGGCTGACTGGTTTCCTGCTGACTGGTTTCCTGCTGACTGGTTTCCGGCTGACTGGTTTCCTGCTGACTGGTTTCCTGGCGACTGGTTTCCTGCCGACTGGTTTCCTGCCGACTGGTTTCCTGCCGACTGGTTTCCTGCCGACTGGTTTCCTGCTGACTGGTTTCCTGCTGACTGGTTTCCTGCCGACTGGTTTCCTTCCGACTGGTTTCCGGCCGACTGGTTTCCGGCCGTCTGGTTTCCGGCTGACTGGTTTCCTGCTGACTGGTTTCCGGCTGACTGGTTTCCTGCCGACTGGTTTCCTGCCGACTGGTTTCCGGCTGACTGGTTTCCTGCCGACTGGTTTCCGGCTGACTGGTTTCCGGCTGACTGGTTTCCTGCTGACTGGTTTCCTGCTGACTGGTTTCCGGCTGACTGGTTTCCGGCCGACTGGTTTCCTGTCGACTGGTTTCCGGCTGACTGGTTTCCTGCCTACTGGTTTCCGGCTGACTGGTTTCCTGCTGACTGGTTTCCTGCTGACTGGTGTCCTGCTGACTGGTTTCCGGCTGACTGGTTTCCTTCTGACTGGTTTCCTGCCGACTGGTTTCCTGCCGACTGGTTTCCTGCCGACTGGTTTCCTGCTGACTGGTTTCCTGCTGACTGGTGTCCTGCTGACTGGTTTCCTGCCGACTGGTTTCCTGCTGACTGGTTTCCTGCCGACTGGTTTCCGGCTGACTGGTTTCCTGCTGACTGGTTTCCTGCCGACTGGTTTCCTGCCGACTGGTTTCCTGCCGACTGGTTTCCTGCCGACTGGTTTCCTGCCGACTTCTTTCCGGCTGACTGGTTTCCTGCCGACTGGTTTCCTTCCGACTGGTTTCCTGCCGACTGGTTTCCTGGCGACTGGTTTCCTTCCATCTGGTTTCCTGCCGACTGGTTTCCGGCCGACTGGTTTCCGGCTGACTGGTTTCCTGCTGACTGGTTTCCTGCTGACTGGTTTCCGGCTGACTGGTTTCCTGCTGACTGGGTCCTGCTGACTGGTTTCCTGCTGACTGGTTTCCGGCTGACTGGCTTCCTGCCGACTTGTTTCCTGCCGACTGGTTTCCTGCCGACTGGTGTCCTGCCGACTGGTTTCCTGCCGACTGGTTTCCTGCCGACAGGTTTCCTGCCGACTGGTTTCCGGCTGACTGGTTTCCTGCTGACTGGTTTCCTGCTGACTGGTTTCCTGCTGACTGGTTTCCGGCTGACTGGTTTCCGGCCGACTGGTTTCCTGCCGACTGGTTTCCGGCTGACTGGTTTCCTGCCGACTGGTTTCCGGCTGACTGGTTTCCTGCTGACTGGTTTCCTGCTGACTGGTGTCCTGCTGACTGGTTTCCGGCTGACTGGTTTCCTTCTGACTGGTTTCCTGCCGACTGGTTTCCTGCCGACTGGTTTCCTGCTGACTGGTTTCCTGCTGACTGGTGTCCTGCCGACTGGTTTCCTGCCGACTGGTTTCCTGCCGACTGGTTTCCTGCCGACTGGTTTCCGGCTGACTGGTTTCCTGCTGACTGGTTTCCGGCTGACTGGTTTCCTGCTGACTGGTTTCCTGGCGACTGGTTTCCTGCCGACTGGTTTCCTGCCGACTGGTTTCCTGCCGACTGGTTTCCTGCTGACTGGTTTCCTGCTGACTGGTGTCCTGCCGACTGGTTTCCTGCCGACTGGTTTCCTGCCGACTGGTTTCCGGCTGACTGGTTTCCTGCTGACTGGTTTCCGGCTGACTGGTTTCCTGCTGACTGGTTTCCTGGCGACTGGTTTCCTGGCGACTGGTTTCCTGCTGACTGGTTTCCTGCCGACTGGTTTCCGGCTGACTGGTTTCCTGCTGACTGGTTTCCGGCTGACTGGTTTCCTGCTGACTGGTTTCCTGGCGACTGGTTTCCTGCCGACTGGTTTCCTGCCGACTGGTTTCCTGCTGACTGGTTTCCGGCTGACTGGTTTCCGGCTGACTGGTTTCCGGCTGACTGGTTTCCTGACGACTGGTTTCCTGACGACTGGTTTCCGGCTGACTGGTTTCGGGCTGACTGGTTTCGGGCTGACTGGTTTCCTGCTGACTGGTTTCCTGCTGACTGGTTTCCGGCTGACTGGTTTCCTGACGACTGGTTTCCTGCTGGCTGGTGTCCTGCTGACTGGTTTCCGGCTGACTGGTTTCCTTCTGACTGGTTTCCTGCCGACTGGTTTCCTGCCGACTGGTTTCCTGCTGACTGGTTTCCTGCTGACTGGTTTCCTGCCGACTGGTGTCCTGCCGACTGGTTTCCTGCCGACTGGTTTCCTGCCGACTGGTTTCCTGCCGACTGGTTTCCGGCTGACTGGTTTCCTGCTGACTGGTTTCCGGCTGACTGGTTTCCTGCTGACTGGTTTCCTGGCGACTGGTTTCCTGCCGACTGGTTTCCTGCCGACTGGTTTCCTGCCGACTGGTTTCCTGCTGACTGGTGTCCTGCCGACTGGTTTCCTGCCGACTGGTTTCCTGCCGACTGGTTTCCTGCCGACTGGTTTCCGGCTGACTGGTTTCCGGCCGACTGGTTTCCTGCTGACTGGTTTCCGGCTGACTGGTTTCCTGCCTACTGGTTTCCTGCCGACTGGTTTCCTGCCGACTGGTTTCCTGCTGACTGGTTTCCTGCCGACTGGTTTCCGGCTGACTGGTTTCCTGCTGACTGGTTTCCGGCTGACTGGTTTCCTGCTGACTGGGTCCTGCTGACTGGTTTCCTGCTGACTGGTTTCCGGCTGACTGGCTTCCTGCCGACTTGTTTCCTGCCGACTGGTTTCCTGCCGACTGGTGTCCTGCCGACTGGTTTCCTGCCGACTGGTTTCCTGGCGACTGGTTTCCTGCCGACTGGTTTCCTGCCGACTGGTTTCCGGCTGACTGGTTTCCTGCTGACTGGTGTCCTGCTGACTGGTTTCCTGCCGACTGGTTTCCTGCTGACTGGTTTCCTGCCGACTGGTTTCCGGCTGACTGGTTTCCTGCTGACTGGTTTCCTGCTGACTGGTTTCCGGCTGACTGGTTTCCTGCTGACTGGTTTCCTGCTGACTGGTTTCCGGCTGACTGGTTTCCTGCTGACTGGTTTCCTGGCGACTGGTTTCCTGCTGACTGGTGTCCTGCTGACTGGTTTCCTGCCGACTGGTTTCCTGCTGACTGGTTTCCTGCCGACTGGTTTCCGGCTGACTGGTTTCCTGCTGACTGGTTTCCTGCTGACTGGTTTCCGGCTGACTGGTTTCCTGCTGACTGGTTTCCTGCTGACTGGTTTCCGGCTGACTGGTTTCCTGCTGACTGGTTTCCTGGCGACTGGTTTCCTGCTGACTGGTTTCCTGCCGACTGGTTTCCTGGCGACTGGTTTCCTGCCGACTGGTTTCCTGGCGACTGGTTTCCGGCTGACTGGTTTCCTGCTGACTGGTTTCCGGCTGACTGGTTTCCTGCTGACTGGTTTCCGGCTGACTGGTTTCCTGCTGACTGGTTTCCTGCTGACTGGTTTCCGGCCAACTGGTTTCCTGCCGACTGGTTTCCGGCTGACTGGTTTCCTGCTGACTGGTTTCCGGCTGACTGGTTTCCTGCCGACTGGTTTCCTGCTGACTGGTTTCCGGCTGACTGGTTTCCTGCTGACTGGTTTCCTGCTGACTGGTTTCCGGCTGACTGGTTTCCGGCTGACTGGTTTCCTGCTGACTGGTTTCCTGCCGACTGGTTTCCTGCCGACTGGTTTCCTGCCGACTGCTTTCCGGCTGACTGGTTTCCTGCTGACTGGTTTCCTGCTGACTGGTTTCCGGCTGACTGGTTTCCTGCCGACTGGTTTCCGGCTGACTGGTTTCCTGCTGACTGGTTTCCGGTTGACTGGTTTCCTGCTGACTGGTTTCCTGCTGACTGGTTTCCGGCTGACTGGTTTCCTGCTGACTGGTTTCCTGCTGACTGGTTTCCGGCTGACTGGTTTCCGGCCGACTGGTTTCCTGCTGACTGGTTTCCGGCTGACTGGTTTCCTGCTGACTGGTTTCCGGCTGACTGGTTTCCTGCCGACTGGTTTCCTGCTGACTGGTTTCCTGCCGACTGGTTTCCTGCTGACTGGTTTCCTGCTGACTGGTTTCCTGCTGACTGGTTTCCTGGCGACTGGTTTCCTGCTGACTGGTTTCCTGCTGACTGGTTTCCTGGCGACTGGTTTCCTGCTGACTGGTTTCCGGCTGACTGGTTTCCTGCTGACTGGTGTCCTGCTGACTGGTTTCCTGCCGACTGGTTTCCTGCTGACTGGTTTCCTGCCGACTGGTTTCCGGCTGACTGGTTTCCTGCTGACTGGTTTCCTGCCGACTGGTTTCCTGCCGACTGCTTTCCGGCTGACTGGTTTCCTGCCTACTGGTTTCCTTCCGACTGGTTTCCTGCCGACTGGTTTCCTGGCGACTGGTTTCCTTCCGACTGGTTTCCTGCCGACTGGTTTCCGGCTGACTGGTTTCCTGCTGACTGGTTTCCTGCTGACTGGTTTCCGGCTGACTGGTTTCCTGCTGACTGGGTCCTGCTGACTGGTTTCCTGCTGACTGGTTTCCGGCTGACTGGTTTCCTGCTGACTGGTTTCCTGCTGACTGGTTTCCTGCTGACTGGTTTCCGGCTGACTGGTTTCCGGCCGACTGGTTTCCGGCCGACTGGTTTCCTGACGACTGGTTTCCTGCTGACTGGTTTCCTGCCGACTGGTTTCCTGCCGACTGGTTTCCTGCCGACTGGTTTCCGGCTGACTGGTTTCCGGCTGACTGGTTTCCTGCTGACTGGTTTCCTGCTGACTGGTTTCCGGCTGACTGGTTTCCTGCCGACTGGTTTCCGGCTGACTGGTTTCCTGCCGACTGGTTTCCTGCCGACTGGTTTCCGGCTGACTGGTTTCCTGCCGACTGGTTTCCGGCTGACTGGTTTCCTGCTGACTGGTTTCCTGCTGACTGGTTTCCGGCTGACTGTTTTCCGGCCGACTGGTTTCCTGCCGACTGGTTTCCGGCTGACTGGTTTCCTGCCTACTGGTTTCCGGCTGACTGGTTTCCTGCTGACTGGTTTCCTGCTGACTGGTGTCCTGCTGACTGGTTTCCGGCTGACTGGTTTCCTTCTGACTGGTTTCCTGCCGACTGGTTTCCTGCCGACTGGTTTCCTGCCGACTGGTTTCCTGCTGACTGGTTTCCTGCTGACTGGTGTCCTGCCGACTGGTTTCCTGCCGACTGGTTTCCTGCCGACTGGTTTCCGGCTGACTGGTTTCCTGCTGACTGGTTTCCGGCTGACTGGTTTCCTGCTGACTGGTTTCCTGGCGACTGGTTTCCTGCCGACTGGTTTCCTGCCGACTGGTTTCCTGCCGACTGGTGTCCTGCCGACTGGTTTCCTGCCGACTGGTTTCCGGCTGACTGGTTTCCTGCTGACTGGTTTCCGGCTGACTGGTTTCCGGCTGACTGGTTTCCGGCTGACTGGTTTCCGGCTGACTGGTTTCCTGATGACTGGTTTCCTGCTGACTGGTTTCCGGCTGACTGGTTTCCGGCTGACTGGTTTCCTGACGACTGGTTTCCGGCTGACTGGTTTCCGGCTGACTGGTTTCCTGACGACTGGTTTCCGGCTGACTGGTTTCGGGCTGACTGGTTTCGGGCTGACTGGTTTCCTGCTGACTGGTTTCCTGCTGACTGGTTTCCGGCTGACTGGTTTCCTGACGACTGGTTTCCTGCTGACTGGTTTCCAGCTCACTGGTTTCCTGCTGACTGGTTTCCTGGCGACTGGTTTCCTGCTGACTGGTTTCCGGCTGACTGGTTTCCTGCTGACTGGTGTCCTGCTGACTGGTTTCCTGCCGACTGGTTTCCCCCTGACTGGTTTCCTGCCGACTGGTTTCCGGCTGACTGGTTTCCTGCTGACTGGTTTCCTGCCGACTGGTTTCCTGCCGACTGGTTTCCTGCCGACTGCTTTCCTGCCGACTGCTTTCCTGCCGACTGGTTTCCTTCCGACTGGTTTCCTGCCGACTGGTTTCCTGGCGACTGGTTTCCTTCCGACTGGTTTCCTGCCGACTGGTTTCCGGCCGACTGGTTTCCGGCTGACTGGTTTCCTGCTGACTGGTTTCCTGCTGACTGGTTTCCGGCCGACTGGTTTCCTGCTGACTGGGTCCTGCTGACTGGTTTCCTGCTGACTGGTTTCCGGCTGACTGGCTTCCTGCCGACTGGTTTCCTGCCGACTGGTTTCCTGCCGACTGGTTTCCTGCCGACAGGTTTCCTGCCGACTGGTTTCCTGCTGACTGGTTTCCTGACGACTGGTTTCCGGCTGACTGGTTTCGGGCTGACTGGTTTCGGGCTGACTGGTTTCCTGCTGACTGGTTTCCTGCTGACTGGTTTCCGGCTGACTGGTTTCCTGACGACTGGTTTCCTGCTGACTGGTTTCCAGCTGACTGGTTTCCAGCTGACTGGTTTCCTGGCGACTGGTTTCCTGCTGACTGGTTTCCTGCTGACTGGTTTCCGGGTGACTGGTTTCCTGCCGACTGGTTTCCGGCTGACTGGTTTCCTGCTGACTGGTTTCCGGCTGACTGGTTTCCTGCCGACTGGTTTCCGGCTGACTGGTTTCCTGCTGACTGGTTTCCGGCTGACTGGTTTCCTGCTGACTGGTTTCCTGCTGACTGGTTTCCTGCTGACTGGTGTCCTGCTGACTGGTTTCCTGACGACTGGTTTCCGGCTGACTGGTTTCCGGCTGACTGGTTTCCTGCTGACTGGTTTCCTGCTGACTGGTGTCCTGCTGACTGGTTTCCTGACGACTGGTTTCCTGCTGACTGGTGTCCTGCTGACTGGTTTCCTGCCGACTGGTTTCCTGCTGACTGGTTTCCTGCCGACTGGTTTCCGGCTGACTGGTTTCCTGCTGACTGGTTTCCTGCCGACTGGTTTCCTGCCGACTGGTTTCCTGCCGACTGCTTTCCGGCTGACTGGTTTCCTGCCGACTGGTTTCCTTCCGACTGGTTTCCTGCCGACTGGTTTCCTGGCGACTGGTTTCCTGCTGACTGGTTTCCTGCTGACTGGTTTCCGGCTGACTGGTTTCCGGCCGACTGGTTTCCTGCCGACTGGTTTCCGGCTGACTGGTTTCCTGCCGACTGGTTTCCGGCTGACTGGTTTCCTGCTGACTGGTTTCCTGCTGACTGGTGTCCTGCTGACTGGTTTCCGGCTGACTGGTTTCCTTCTGACTGGTTTCCTGCCGACTGGTTTCCTGCCGACTGGTTTCCTGCTGACTGGTTTCCTGCTGACTGGTTTCCTGCTGACTGGTGTCCTGCCGACTGGTTTCCTGCCGACTGGTTTCCTGCCGACTGGTTTCCTGCCGACTGGTTTCCGGCTGACTGGTTTCCTGCTGACTGGTTTCCGGCTGACTGGTTTCCTGCTGACTGGTTTCCTGGCGACTGGTTTCCTGCTGACTGGTTTCCGGCTGACTGGTTTCCTGCTGACTGGTTTCCGGCTGACTGGTTTCCTGCTGACTGGTTTCCGGCTGACTGGTTTCCTGCTGACTGGTTTCCTGCCGACTGGTTTCCTGCCGACTGGTTTCCTGCCGACTGGTTTCCGGCTGACTGGTTTCCGGCTGACTGGTTTCCGGCTGACTGGTTTCCTGACGACTGGTTTCCGGCTGACTGGTTTCCGGCTGACTGGTTTCCTGACGACTGGTTTCCGGCTGACTGGTTTCGGGCTGACTGGTTTCGGGCTGACTGGTTTCCTGCTGACTGGTTTCCTGCTGACTGGTTTCCGGCTGACTGGTTTCCTGACGACTGGTTTCCTGCTGACTGGTTTCCAGCTGACTGGTTTCCAGCTGACTGGTTTCCTGGCGACTGGTTTCCTGCTGACTGGTTTCCTGCTGACTGGTTTCCGGGTGACTGGTTTCCTGCTGACTGGTGTCCTGCTGACTGGTTTCCTGCCGACTGGTTTCCTGCCGACTGGTTTCCTGCCGACTGGTTTCCTGCCGACTGGTTTCCGTCTGACTGGTTTCCTGCCGACTGGTTTCCTGCCGACTGGTTTCCTGCTGACTGGTTTCCTGCCGACTGGTTTCCTGCCGACTGGTTTCCGGCCGACTGGTTTCCTGCTGACTGGTTTCCTGCTGACTGGTTTCCTGCCGACTGGTTTCCTGCCGACTGGTTCTGCTGACTGGTTTCCGGCTGACTGGTTTCCTGCTGACTGGTTTCCGGCTGACTGGTTTCCTGCTGACTGGTTTCCGGCTGACTGGTTTCCTGCTGACTGGTTTCCTGCCGACTGGTTTCCTGCCGACTGGTTTCCTGCCGACTGGTTTCCGGCTGACTGGTTTCCGGCTGACTGGTTTCCGGCTGACTGGTTTCCTGACGACTGGTTTCCTGCTGACTGGTTTCCGGCTGACTGGTTTCCTGACGACTGGTTTCCGGCTGACTGGTTTCGGGCTGACTGGTTTCGGGCTGACTGGTTTCCTGCTGACTGGTTTCCTGCTGACTGGTTTCCGGCTGACTGGTTTCCTGACGACTGGTTTCCTGCTGACTGGTTTCCAGCTGACTGGTTTCCAGCTGACTGGTTTCCTGGCGACTGGTTTCCTGCTGACTGGTTTCCTGCTGACTGGTTTCCGGGTGACTGGTTTCCTGCTGACTGGTTTCCGGCTGACTGGTTTCCTGCTGACTGGTTTCCGGCTGACTGGTTTCCTGCCGATTGGTTTCCGGCTGACTGGTTTCCTGCTGACTGGTTTCCGGCTGACTGGTTTCCTGCTGACTGGTTTCCTGCTGACTGGTTTCCTGCTGACTGGTGTCCTGCTGACTGGTTTCCTGACGACTGGTTTCCGGCTGACTGGTTTCCGGCTGACTGGTTTCCTGCTGACTGGTTTCCTGCTGACTGGTGTCCTGCTGACTGGTTTCCTGACGACTGGTTTCCTGCTGACTGGTGTCCTGCTGACTGGTTTCCTGCCGACTGGTTTCCTGCTGACTGGTTTCCTGCCGACTGGTTTCCGGCTGACTGGTTTCCTGCTGACTGGTTTCCTGCCGACTGGTTTCCTGCCGACTGGTTCCCTGCCGACTGGTTTCCTGCCGACTGCTTTCCGGCTGACTGGTTTCCTGCCGACTGGTTTCCTTCCGACTGGTTTCCTGCCGACTGGTTTCCTGGCGACTGGTTTCCTGCTGACTGGTTTCCTGCTGACTGGTTTCCGGCTGACTGGTTTCCGGCCGACTGGTTTCCTGCCGACTGGTTTCCGGCTGACTGGTTTCCTGCCGACTGGTTTCCGGCTGACTGGTTTCCTGCTGACTGGTTTCCTGCTGACTGGTGTCCTGCTGACTGGTTTCCGGCTGACTGGTTTCCTTCTGACTGGTTTCCTGCCGACTGGTTTCCTGCCGACTGGTTTCCTGCTGACTGGTTTCCTGCTGACTGGTTTCCTGCTGACTGGTGTCCTGCCGACTGGTTTCCTGCCGACTGGTTTCCTGCCGACTGGTTACCTGCCGACTGGTTTCCGGCTGACTGGTTTCCTGCTGACTGGTTTCCGGCTGACTGGTTTCCTGCTGACTGGTTTCCTGCCGACTGGTTTCCTGCTGACTGGTTTCCGGCTGACTGGTTTCCTGCTGACTGGTTTCCGGCTGACTGGTTTCCTGCTGACTGGTTTCCGGCTGACTGGTTTCCTGCTGACTGGTTTCCTGCCGACTGGTTTCCTGCCGACTGGTTTCCTGCCGACTGGTTTCCGGCTGACTGGTTTCCGGCTGACTGGTTTCCGGCTGACTGGTTTCCTGACGACTGGTTTCCGGCTGACTGGTTTCCGGCTGACTGGTTTCCTGACGACTGGTTTCCGGCTGACTGGTTTCGGGCTGACTGGTTTCGGGCTGACTGGTTTCCTGCTGACTGGTTTCCGGCTGACTGGTTTCCTGACGACTGGTTTCCTGCTGACTGGTTTCCAGCTGACTGGTTTCCAGCTGACTGGTTTCCTGGCGACTGGTTTCCTGCTGACTGGTTTCCTGCTGACTGGTTTCCGGGTGACTGGTTTCCTGCTGACTGGTGTCCTGCTGACTGGTTTCCTGCCGACTGGTTTCCTGCTGACTGGTTTCCTGCCGACTGGTTTCCTGCCGACTGGTTTCCGTCTGACTGGTTTCCTGCCGACTGGTTTCCTGCCGACTGGTTTCCTGCTGACTGGTTTCCTGCCGACTGGTTTCCTGCCGACTGGTTTCCGGCCGACTGGTTTCCTGCCGACTGGTTTCCTGCTGACTGGTTTCCTGCCGACTGGTTTCCTGCCGACTGGTTCTGCTGACTGGTTTCCGGCTGACTGGATTCCGGCTGACTGGTTTCCGGCTGACTGGTTTCCTGCTGACTGGTTTCCTGCTGACTGGTTTCCGGCTGACTGGTTTCCTGCTGACTGGTTTCTTGGCGACTGGTTTCCTGCTGACTGGTTTCCTGCTGACTGGTTTCCTGCTGACTGGTTTCCTGCTGACTGGTTTCCGGCTGACTGGTTTCCTGCTGACTGGTTTCCTGGCGACTGGTTTCCTGCTGACTGGTTTCCTGCTGACTGGTTTCCGGCTGACTGGTTTCCTGCCGACTGGTTTCCGTCTGACTGGTTTCCTGCCGACTGGTTTCCTGCCGACTGGTTTCCTGCTGACTGGTTTCCTGCCGACTGGTTTCCTGCCGACTGGTTTCCGGCCGACTGGTTTCCTGCTGACTGGTTTCCTGCTGACTGGTTTCCTGCCGACTGGTTTCCTGCCGACTGGTTTCCTGCCGACTGGTTTCCTGCTGACTGGTTTCCTGCTGACTGGTTTCCGGCTGTCTGGTTTCCTGCTGACTGGTTTCCGGCTGACTGGTTTCCTGCTGACTGGTTTCCTGCCGACTGGTTTCCTGCCGACTGGTTTCCTGCCGACTGGTTTCCGGCTGACTGGTTTCCGGCTGACTGGTTTCCGGCTGACTGGTTTACTGACGACTGGTTTCCTGCTGACTGGTTTCCGGCTGACTGGTTTCCTGACGACTGGTTTCCGGCTGACTGGTTTCGGGCTGACTGGTTTCGGGCTGACTGGTTTCCTGCTGACTGGTTTCCTGCTGACTGGTTTCCGGCTGACTGGTTTCCTGACGACTGGTTTCCTGCTGACTGGTTTCCAGCTGACTGGTTTCCAGCTGACTGGTTTCCTGGCGACTGGTTTCCTGCTGACTGGTTTCCTGCTGACTGGTTTCCGGGTGACTGGTTTCCTGCCGACTGGTTTCCGGCTGACTGGTTTCCTGCTGACTGGTTTCCGGCTGACTGGTTTCCTGCCGATTGGTTTCCGGCTGACTGGTTTCCTGCTGACTGGTTTCCGGCTGACTGGTTTCCTGCTGACTGGTTTCCTGCTGACTGGTTTCCTGCTGACTGGTGTCCTGCTGACTGGTTTCCTGACGACTGGTTTCCGGCTGACTGGTTTCCGGCTGACTGGTTTCCTGCTGACTGGTTTCCTGCTGACTGGTGTCCTGCTGACTGGTTTCCTGACGACTGGTTTCCTGCTGACTGGTGTCCTGCTGACTGGTTTCCTGCCGACTGGTTTCCTGCTGACTGGTTTCCTGCCGACTGGTTTCCGGCTGACTGGTTTCCTGCTGACTGGTTTCCTGCTGACTGGTTTCCGGCTGACTGGTTTCCTGCTGACTGGTTTCCTGGCGACTGGTTTCCTGCTGACTGGTTTCCTGCTGACTGGTTTCCGGCTGACTGGTTTCCTGCCGACTGGTTTCAGGCCGACTGGTTTCCGGCCGACTGGTTTCCTGCTGACTGGTTTCCTGCTGACTGGTTTCCTGCTGACTGGTTTCCGGCTGACTGGTTTCCGGCCGACTGGTTTCCGGCTGACTGGTTTCCTGCTGACTTGTTTCCGGCCGACTGGTTTCCTGCCGACTGGTTTCCGGCCGACTGGTTTCCGGCCGACTGGTTTCCTGCTGACTGGTTTCCTGCTGACTGGTTTCCGGCTGACTGGTTTCCTGTTGACTGGTTTCCTGGCGACTGGTTTCCTGCTGACTGGTTTCCGGCTGACTGGTTTCCGGCTGACTGGTTTCCTGCCGACTGGTTTCCTGCCGACTGGTTTCCGGCCGACTGGTGTCCTGCCGACTGGTTTCCCGCCGACTGGTTTCCAGCCGACTGGTTTCCGGCTGACTGGTTTCCGGCTGACTGGTTTCCTGCATCTTTGGTTTCCGGCTGACTGGTTTCCTGCTGACTGGTTTCCGGCTGACTGGTTTCCTGCTGACTGGTTTCCTGCTGACTGGTTTCCTGCTGACTGGTGTCCTGCTGACTGGTTTCCTGACGACTGGTTTCCGGCTGACTGGTTTCCGGCTGACTGGTTTCCTGCTGACTGGTTTCCGGCCGACTGGTTTCCGGCCGACAGGTTTCCGGCCGACTGGTTTCCTGCTGACTGGTTTCCGGCCGACTGGTTTCCTGCTGACTTGTTTCCGGCTGACTGGTTTCCTGCCGACTGGTTTCCTGCTGACCGGTTTCCTGCTGACTGGTTTCCTGCTGACTGGTTTCCGGCTGACTGGTTTCCTGCTGACTGGTGTCCTGCCGACTGGTGTCCTGCCGACTGGTTTCCTGCCGACAGGTTTCCTGCCGACTGGTTTCCGGCTGACTGGTTTCCTGCCGACTGGTTTCCTGGCGACTGGTTTCCTGCTGACTGGTTTCCGGCTGACTGGTTTCCTGCTGACTGGTTTCCTGCCGACTGGTTTCCTGCCGACTGGTTTCCTGCCGACTGGTTTCCTGCCGACTGGTTTCCGGATTACTGGTTTCCTGCCGACTGGTTTCCTGCCGACTGGTTTCCGGCGACTGGTTTCCTGCTGACTGGTTTCCGGCTGACTGGTTTCCTGCTGACTGGTTCCCGGCTGACTGGTTTCCGGCGACTGGTTTCCTGCTGACTGGTTTCCGGCTGACTGGTTTCCTGCTGACTGGTTTCCGGCTGACTGGTTTCCTGGCGACTGGTTTCCGGCTGACTGGTTTCCTGCTGACTGGTTTCCGGCTGACTGGTTTCCTGCTGACTGGTTTCCGGCTGACTGGTTTCCTGCTGACTGGTTTCCTGGCGACTGGTTTCCTGCCGACTGGTTTCCTGGCGACTGGTTTCCGGCGACTGGTTTCCTGCTGACTGGTTTCCAGCTGACTGGTTTCCTGCTGACTGGTTTCCGGCTGACTGGTTTCCTGCTGACTGGTTTCCGGCGACTGGTTTCCTGCCGACTGGTTTCAGGCGACTGGTTTCCGGCTGACTGGTTTCCGGCTGACTGGTTTCCTGCTGACTGGTTTCCTGCTGACTGGTTTCCTGCTGACTGATTTCCTGCTGACTTGGTTCCGGCTGACTGGTTTCCGGCTGACTGGTTTCCTGGCGACTGGTTTCCGGCTGACTGGTTTCCTGCTGACTGGTTTCCGGCTGACTGGTTTCCTGCTGACTGGTTTCCGGCTGACTGGTTTCCTGCTGACTGGTTTCCTGCTGACTGGTTTCCGGCTGACTGGTTTCCGGCCGACTGGTTTCCTGACGACTGGTTTCCTGCTGACTGGTTTCCTGCCGACTGGTTTCCTGCCGACTGGTTTCCGGCTGACTGGTTTCCGGCTGACTGGTTTCCTGCTGACTTGTTTCCTGCTGACTGGTTTCCGGCTGACTGGTTTCCTGCCGACTGGTTTCCGGCTGACTGGTTTCCAGCTGACTGGTTTCCTGCTGACTGGTTTCCTGCTGACTGGTTTCGGGCTGACTGGTTTCCTGCTGACTGGTTTCCTGCTGACTGGTTTCCTGCTGACTGGTTTCCGGCTGACTGGTTTCCGGCTGACTGGTTTCCTGACGACTGGTTTCCTGCTGACTGGTTTCCTGCCGACTGGTTTCCGGCTGACTGGTATCCGGCTGACTGGTTTCCTGCTGACTGGTGTCCTGCCGACTGGTTTCCTGCCGACTGGTTTCCTGCCGACTGGTTTCCTGCCGACTGGTTTCCGGCTGACTGGTTTCCTGCCGACTGGTTTCCTGCCGACTGGTTTCCTGGCGACTCGTTTCCTGCTGACTGGTTTCCGGCCGACTGGTTTCCTGCTGACTGGTTTCCTGCCGACTGGTTTCCTGCCGACTGGTTTCCTGCCGACTGGTTTCCGGCTGACTGGTTTCCGGCTGACTGGTTTCCAGCTGACTGGTTTCCTGCTGACTGGTTTCCTGCTGACTGGTTTCCGGCTGACTGGTTTCCTGCTGACTGGTTTCCTGCTGACTGGTTTCCTGCTGACTGGTTTCCGGCTGACTGGTTTCCTGCCGACTGGTTTCAGGCCGACTGGTTTCCGGCCGACTGGTTTCCTGCCGACTGGTTTCCGGCTGACTGGTTTCCTGCTGACTGGTTTCCTGCTGACTGGTTTCTGGCTGACTGGTTTCCTGCCGACTGGTTTCCTGCCGACTGGTTTCCGGCCGACTAGTTTCCGGCCGACTGGTTTCCTGCTGACTGGTTTCCTGCTGACTGGTTTCCGGCTGACTGGTTTCCGGCTGACTGGTTTCCTGCCGACTGGTTTCCGGCTGACTGGTTTCCTGCCGACTGGTTTCCTGCCGACTGGTTTCCGGCCGACTGGTTTCCGGCCGACTGGTTTCCTGCTGACTGGTTTCCTGCTGACTGGTTTCCTGCTGACTGGTTTCCGGCTGACTGGTTTCCGGCTGACTGGTTTCCGGCCGACTGGTTTCCTGCTGACTGGTTTCCTGCTGACTGGTTTCCGGCTGACTGGTTTCCTGCTGACTGGTTTCCTGGCGACTGGTTTCCGGCTGACTGGTTTCCGGCTGACTGGTTTCCTGCTGACTGGTTTCCTGGCGACTGGTTTCCGGCTGACTGGTTTCCTGCTGACTGGTTTCCGACCGACTGGTTTCCTGCCGACTGGTTTCAGGCTGACTGGTTTCCTGCTGACTGGTTTCCGGCTGACTGGTTTCCAGCTGACTGGTTTCCTGCTGACTGGTTTCCGGCTGACTGGTTTCCGGCTGACTGGTTTCCAGCTGACTGGTTTCCTGCTGACTGGTTTCCTGCTGACTGGTTTCGGGCTGACTGGTTTCCTGCTGACTGGTTTCGGGCTGACTGGTTTCCTGCTGACTGGTTTCCGGCTGACTGGTTTCCGGCTGACTGGTTTCCTGACGACTGGTTTCCTGCTGACTGGTTTCCTGCCGACTGGTTTCCGGCTGACTGGTTTCCGGCTGACTGGTTTCCTGCTGACTGGTGTCCTGCCGACTGGTGTCCTGCCGACTGGTTTCCTGCCGACTGGTTTCCTGCCGACAGGTTTCCTGCCGACAGGTTTCCTGCCGACTGGTTTCCGGCTGACTGGTTTCCTGCCGACTGGTTTCCTGCTGACTGGTTTCCTGGCGACTGGTTTCCTGCCGACTGGTTTCCGGCTGACTGGTTTCCGGCTGACTGGTTTCCAGCTGACTGGTTTCCTGCTGACTGGTTTCCTGCTGACTGGTTTCGGGCTGACTGGTTTCCTGCTGACTGGTTTCGGGCTGACTGGTTTCCTGCTGACTGGTTTCCGGCTGACTGGTTTCCGGCTGACTGGTTTCCTGACGACTGGTTTCCTGCTGACTGGTTTCCTGCCGACTGGTTTCCGGCTGACTGGTTTCCGGCTGACTGGTTTCCTGCTGACTGGTGTCCTGCCGACTGGTTTCCGGCTGACTGGTTTCCTGCCGACTGGTTTCCTGCTGACTGGTTTCCTGGCGACTGGTTTCCTGCCGACTGGTTTCCGGCTGACTGGTTTCCTGCTGACTGGTTTCCGGCTGACTGGTTTCCTGCTGACTGGTTTCCTGGCGACTGGTTTCCTGCTGACTGGTTTCCTGCTGACTGGTTTCCGGCTGACTGGTTTCCTGCCGACTGGTTTCAGGCCGACTGGTTTCCGGCCGACTGGTTTCCTGCCGACTGGTTTCCGGCTGACTGGTTTCCGGCTGACTGGTTTCCTGCTGACTGGTTTCCTGCCGACTGGTTTCCTGCCGACTGGTTTCCGGCCGACTGGTTTCCGGCCGACTGGTTTCCTGCTGACTGGTTTCCTGCTGACTGGTTTCCGGCTGACTGGTTTCCGGCTGACTGGTTTCCTGCCGACTGGTTTCCGGCTGACTGGTTTCCTGCCGACTGGTATCCTGCCGACTGGTTTCCGGCCGACTGGTTTCCGGCCGACTGGTTTCCTGCTGACTGGTTTCCTGCTGACTGGTTTCCTGCTGACTGGTTTCCGGCTGACTGGTTTCCGGCTGACTTGTTTCCGGCCGACTGGTTTCCTGCTGACTGGTTTCCTGCTGACTGGTTTCCGGCTGACTGGTTTCCTGCTGACTGGTTTCCTGGCGACTGGTTTCCGGCTGACTGGTTTCCGGCTGACTGGTTTCCTGCTGACTGGTTTCCTGGCGACTGGTTTCCGGCTGACTGGTTTCCTGCTGACTGGTTTCCGGCCGACTGGTTTCCTGCCGACTGGTTTCAGGCTGACTGGTTTCCTGCTGACTGGTTTCCTGCTGACTGGTTTCCTGCTGACTGGTTTCCGGCTGACTGGTTTCCTGCCGACTGGTTTCCGGCCGACTGGTTTCCGGCCGACTGGTTTCCGGCTGACTGGTTTCCTGCTGACTGGTTTCCTGCTGACTGGTTTCCGGCTGACTGGTTTCGTGTTGACTGGTTTCCTGGCGACTGGTTTCCTGCTGACTGGTTTCCGGCTGACTGGTTTCCGGCTGACTGGTTTCCTGCCGACTGGTTTCCTGCCGACTGGTTTCCGGCCGACTGGTTTCCGGCCGACTGGTTTCCGGCCGACTGGTTTCCGGCCGACTGGTTTCCGGCCGACTGGTTTCCTGCCGACTGGTTTCCGGCCGACTGGTTTCCGGCCGACTGGTTTCCGGCCGACTGGTTTCCGGCCGACTGGTTTCCGGCCGACTGGTTTCCAGCTGACTGGTTTCCAGCTGACTGGTTTCCGGCTGACTGGTTTCCGGCTGACTGGTTTCCAGCTGACTGGTTTCCTGCTGACTGGTTTCCTGCTGACTGGTTTCCTGCTGACTGGTTTCGGGCTGACTGGTTTCCTGCTGACTGGTTTCGGGCTGACTGGTTTCCTGCTGACTGGTTTCCGGCTGACTGGTTTCCGGCTGACTGGTTTCCTGACGACTGGTTTCCTGCTGACTGGTTTCCTGCCGACTGGTTTCCGGCTGACTGGTTTCCGGCTGACTGGTTTCCGGCTGACTGGTTTCCTGCCGACTGGTTTCCTGCCGACAGGTTTCCTGCCGACTGGTTTCCGGCTGACTGGTTTCCTGCCGACTGGTTTCCTGCTGACTGGTTTCCTGGCGACTGGTTTCCTGCCGACTGGTTTCCTGCTGACTGGTTTCCTGCTGACTGGTTTCCGGCTGACTGGTTTCCTGCCGACTGGTTTCCTGGCGACTGGTTTCCTGCCGACTGGTTTCCTGGCGACTGGTTTCCTGCCGACTGGTTTCCTGCTGACTGGTTTCCGGCTGACTGGTTTCCTGCCGACTGGTTTCCTGGCGACTGGTTTCCTGCCGACTGGTTTCCTGGCGACTGGTTTCCTGCCGACTGGTTTCCTGCCGACTGGTTTCCGGCTGACTGGTTTCCTGCTGACTGGTTTCGGGCTGACTGGTTTCCTGCTGACTGGTTTCGGGCTGACTGGTTTCCTGCTGACTGGTTTCCGGCTGACTGGTTTCCGGCTGACTGGTTTCCTGACGACTGGTTTCCTGCTGACTGGTTTCCTTCCGACTGGTTTCCGGCTGACTGGTATCCGGCTGAATGGTTTCCTGCTGACTGGTTTCCTGCTGACTGGTTTCCGGCTGACTGGTTTCCGGCTGACTGGTTTCCTGCCGACTGGTTTCCGGCTGACTGGTTTCCTGCCGACTGGTTTCCTGCCGACTGGTTTCCGGCCGACTGGTTTCCGGCCGACTGGTTTCCTGCTGACTGGTTTCCTGCTGACTGGTTTCCTGCTGACTGGTTTCCTGCTGACTGGTTTCCTGCTGACTGGTTTCCGGCTGACTGGTTTCCGGCTGACTGGTTTCCGGCCGACTGGTTTCCTGCTGACTGGTTTCCTGCTGACTGGTTTCCTGCTGACTGGTTTCCGGCTGACTGGTTCCCTGCTGACTGGTTTCCTGGCGACTGGTTTCCGGCTGACTGGTTTCCTGCTGACTGGTTTCCGGCTGACTGGTTTCCTGCCGACTGGTTTCAGGCCGACTGGTTTCCGGCCGACTGGTTTCCTGCCGACTGGTTTCAGGCTGACTGGTTTCCTGTTGACTGGTTTCCTGCTGACTGGTTTCCTGCTGACTGGTTTCCGGCTGACTGGTTTCCTGCCGACTGGTTTCCGGCCGACTGGTTTCCGGCCGACTGGTTTCCGGCTGACTGGTTTCCTGCTGACTGGTTTCCTGCTGACTGGTTTCCGGCTGACTGGTTTCGTGTTGACTGGTTTCCTGGCGACTGGTTTCCTGCTGACTGGTTTCCGGCTGACTGGTTTCCGGCTGACTGGTTTCCTGCCGACTGGTTTCCTGCCGACTGGTTTCCGGCCGACTGGTTTCCGGCCGACTGGTTTCCTGCCGACTGGTTTCCGGCTGACTGGTTTCCGGCTGACTGGTTTCCTGCCGACTGGTTTCCGGCCGACTGGTTTCCGGCCGACTGGTTTCCTGCTGACTGGTTTCCGGCTGACTGGTTTCCGGCTGACTGGTTTCCGGCTGACTGGTTTCCTGCTGACTGGTTTCCGGCTGACTGGTTTCCGGCTGACTGGTTTCCAGCTGACTGGTTTCCTGCTGACTGGTTTCCTGCTGACTGGTTTCCTGCTGACTGGTTTCGGGCTGACTGGTTTCCTGCTGACTGGTTTCGGGCTGACTGGTTTCCTGCTGACTGGTTTCCGGCTGACTGGTTTCCGGCTGACTGGTTTCCTGACGACTGGTTTCCTGCTGACTGGTTTCCTGCCGACTGGTTTCCGGCTGACTGGTTTCCGGCTGACTGGTTTCCGGCTGACTGGTTTCCTGCCGACTGGTTTCCTGCCGACAGGTTTCCTGCCGACTGGTTTCCGGCTGACTGGTTTCCTGCCGACTGGTTTCCTGCTGACTGGTTTCCTGGCGACTGGTTTCCTGCCGACTGGTTTCCTGCTGACTGGTTTCCTGCTGACTGGTTTCCGGCTGACTGGTTTCCTGCCGACTGGTTTCCTGGCGACTGGTTTCCTGCCGACTGGTTTCCTGGCGACTGGTTTCCTGCCGACTGGTTTCCTGCTGACTGGTTTCCGGCTGACTGGTTTCCTGCCGACTGGTTTCCTGGCGACTGGTTTCCTGCCGACTGGTTTCCTGGCGACTGGTTTCCTGCCGACTGGTTTCCTGCCGACTGGTTTCCGGCTGACTGGTTTCCTACTGACTGGTTTCGGGCTGACTGGTTTCCTGCTGACTGGTTTCCGGCTGACTGGTTTCCTGCTGACTGGTTTCCGGCTGACTGGTTTCCTGCTGACTGGTTTCCGGCTGACTGGTTTCCTGCTGACTGGTTTCCGGCTGACTGGTTTCCTGCCGACTGGTTTCCTGCCGACAGGTTTCCTGCCGACTGGTTTCCGGCTGACTGGTTTCCTGCCGACTGGTTTCCTGCTGACTGGTTTCCTGGCGACTGGTTTCCTGCCGACTGGTTTCCTGCTGACTGGTTTCCTGCTGACTGGTTTCCGGCTGACTGGTTTCCTGCCGACTGGTTTCCTGGCGACTGGTTTCCTGCCGACTGGTTTCCTGGCGACTGGTTTCCTGCCGACTGGTTTCCTGCTGACTGGTTTCCGGCTGACTGGTTTCCTGCCGACTGGTTTCCTGGCGACTGGTTTCCTGCCGACTGGTTTCCTGGCGACTGGTTTCCTGCCGACTGGTTTCCTGCCGACTGGTTTCCGGCTGACTGGTTTCCTACTGACTGGTTTCGGGCTGACTGGTTTCCTGCTGACTGGTTTCGGGCTGACTGGTTTCCTGCTGACTGGTTTCCGGCTGACTGGTTTCCGGCTGACTGGTTTCCTGACGACTGGTTTCCTGCTGACTGGTTTCCTTCCGACTGGTTTCCGGCTGACTGGTATCCGGCTGAATGGTTTCCTGCTGACTGGTTTCCTGCTGACTGGTTTCCGGCTGACTGGTTTCCGGCTGACTGGTTTCCTGCCGACTGGTTTCCGGCTGACTGGTTTCCTGCCGACTGGTTTCCTGCCGACTGGTTTCCGGCCGACTGGTTTCCGGCCGACTGGTTTCCTGCTGACTGGTTTCCTGCTGACTGGTTTCCTGCTGACTGGTTTCCTGCTGACTAGTTTCCGGCTGACTGGTTTCCGGCTGACTGGTTTCCGGCCGACTGGTTTCCTGCTGACTGGTTTCCTGCTGACTGGTTTCCTGCTGACTGGTTTCCGGCTGACTGGTTTCCTGCTGACTGGTTTCCTGGCGACTGGTTTCCGGCTGACTGGTTTCCTGCTGACTGGTTTCCGGCTGACTGGTTTCCTGCCGACTGGTTTCAGGCCGACTGGTTTCCGGCCGACTGGTTTCCTGCCGACTGGTTTCAGGCTGACTGGTTTCCTGCTGACTGGTTTCCTGCTGACTGGTTTCCTGCTGACTGGTTTCCGGCTGACTGGTTTCCTGCCGACTGGTTTCCGGCTGACTGGTTTCCTGGCGACTGGTTTCCTGCCGACTGGTTTCCTGCTGACTGGTTTCCGGCTGACTGGTTTCCTGCCGACTGGTTTCCTGGCGACTGGTTTCCTGCCGACTGGTTTCCTGGCGACTGGTTTCCTGCCGACTGGTTTCCTGCCGACTGGTTTCCGGCTGACTGGTTTCCTACTGACTGGTTTCGGGCTGACTGGTTTCCTGCTGACTGGTTTCGGGCTGACTGGTTTCCTGCTGACTGGTTTCCGGCTGACTGGTTTCCGGCTGACTGGTTTCCTGACGACTGGTTTCCTGCTGACTGGTTTCCTTCCGACTGGTTTCCGGCTGACTGGTATCCGGCTGAATGGTTTCCTGCTGACTGGTTTCCTGCTGACTGGTTTCCGGCTGACTGGTTTCCGGCTGACTGGTTTCCTGCCGACTGGTTTCCGGCTGACTGGTTTCCTGCCGACTGGTTTCCGGCTGACTGGTTTCCTGGCGACTGGTTTCCTGCCGACTGGTTTCCTGCTGACTGGTTTCCGGCTGACTGGTTTCCTGCCGACTGGTTTCCTGGCGACTGGTTTCCTGCCGACTGGTTTCCTGGCGACTGGTTTCCTGCCGACTGGTTTCCTGCCGACTGGTTTCCGGCTGACTGGTTTCCTACTGACTGGTTTCGGGCTGACTGGTTTCCTGCTGACTGGTTTCGGGCTGACTGGTTTCCTGCTGACTGGTTTCCGGCTGACTGGTTTCCGGCTGACTGGTTTCCTGACGACTGGTTTCCTGCTGACTGGTTTCCTTCCGACTGGTTTCCGGCTGACTGGTATCCGGCTGAATGGTTTCCTGCTGACTGGTTTCCTGCTGACTGGTTTCCGGCTGACTGGTTTCCGGCTGACTGGTTTCCTGCCGACTGGTTTCCGGCTGACTGGTTTCCTGCCGACTGGTTTCCTGCCGACTGGTTTCCGGCCGACTGGTTTCCGGCCGACTGGTTTCCTGCTGACTGGTTTCCTGCTGACTGGTTTCCTGCTGACTGGTTTCCTGCTGACTAGTTTCCGGCTGACTGGTTTCCGGCCGACTGGTTTCCTGCTGACTGGTTTCCTGCTGACTGGTTTCCTGCTGACTGGTTTCCGGCTGACTGGTTTCCTGCTGACTGGTTTCCTGGCGACTGGTTTCCGGCTGACTGGTTTCCTGCTGACTGGTTTCCGGCTGACTGGTTTCCTGCCGACTGGTTTCAGGCCGACTGGTTTCCGGCCGACTGGTTTCCTGCCGACTGGTTTCAGGCTGACTGGTTTCCTGCTGACTGGTTTCCTGCTGACTGGTTTCCTGCTGACTGGTTTCCGGCTGACTGGTTTCCTGCCGACTGGTTTCCGGCCGACTGGTTTCCGGCCGACTGGTTTCCGGCTGACTGGTTTCCTGCTGACTGGTTTCCTGCTGACTGGTTTCCGGCTGACTGGTTTCGTGTTGACTGGTTTCCTGGCGACTGGTTTCCTGCTGACTGGTTTCCGGCTGACTGGTTTCCGGCTGACTGGTTTCCTGCCGACTGGTTTCCTGCCGACTGGTTTCCGGCCGACTGGTTTCCGGCCGACTGGTTTCCTGCCGACTGGTTTCCGGCTGACTGGTTTCCGGCTGACTGGTTTCCTGCCGACTGGTTTCCGGCCGACTGGTTTCCGGCCGACTGGTTTCCTGCTGACTGGTTTCCGGCTGACTGGTTTCCGGCTGACTGGTTTCCGGCTGACTGGTTTCCTGCTGACTGGTTTCCGGCTGACTGGTTTCCGGCTGACTGGTTTCCAGCTGACTGGTTTCCTGCTGACTGGTTTCCTGCTGACTGGTTTCCTGCTGACTGGTTTCGGGCTGACTGGTTTCCTGCTGACTGGTTTCGGGCTGACTGGTTTCCTGCTGACTGGTTTCCGGCTGACTGGTTTCCGGCTGACTGGTTTCCTGACGACTGGTTTCCTGCTGACTGGTTTCCTGCCGACTGGTTTCCGGCTGACTGGTTTCCGGCTGACTGGTTTCCTGCTGACTGGTGTCCTGCCGACTGGTGTCCTGCCGACTGGTTTCCTGCCGACTGGTTTCCTGCCGACAGGTTTCCTGCCGACAGGTTTCCTGCCGACTGGTTTCCGGCTGACTGGTTTCCTGCCGACTGGTTTCCTGCTGACTGGTTTCCTGGCGACTGGTTTCCTGCCGACTGGTTTCCTGCTGACTGGTTTCCGGCTGACTGGTTTCCTGCTGACTGGTTTCCGGCTGACTGGTTTCCTGCCGACTGGTTTCCTGGCGACTGGTTTCCTGCCGACTGGTTTCCGGCGACTGGTTTCCTGCTGACTGGTTTCCGGCTGACTGGTTTCCTGCTGACTGGTTTCCGGCTGACTGGTTTCCTGCTGACTGGTTTCCGGCGACTGGTTTCCTGCCGACTGGTTTCAGGCGACTGGTTTCCGGCTGACTGGTTTCCGGCTGACTGGTTTCCTGCTGACTGGTTTCCTGCTGACTGGTTTCCTGCTGACTGATTTCCTGCTGACTTGGTTCCGGCTGACTGGTTTCCTGCTGACTGGTTTCCGGCTGACTGGTTTCCTGCTGACTGGTTTCCGGCTGACTGGTTTCCTGGCGACTGGTTTCCGGCTGACTGGTTTCCTGCTGACTGGTTTCCGGCTGACTGGTTTCCTGCTGACTGGTTTCCGGCTGACTGGTTTCCGGCTGACTGGTTTCCTGCTGACTGGTTTCCGGCTGACTGGTTTCCGGCCGACTGGTTTCCTGACGACTGGTTTCCTGCTGACTGGTTTCCTGCCGACTGGTTTCCTGCCGACTGGTTTCCTGCCGACTGGTTTCCTGCCGACTGGTTTCCGGCTGACTGGTTTCCGGCTGACTGGTTTCCTGCTGACTGGTTTCCGGCTGACTGGTTTCCGGCTGACTGGTTTCCAGCTGACTGGTTTCCTGCTGACTGGTTTCCGGCTGACTGGTTTCCGGCTGACTGGTTTCCAGCTGACTGGTTTCCTGCTGACTGGTTTCCTGCTGACTGGTTTCCTGCTGACTGGTTTCGGGCTGACTGGTTTCCTGCTGACTGGTTTCGGGCTGACTGGTTTCCTGCTGACTGGTTTCCGGCTGACTGGTTTCCGGCTGACTGGTTTCCTGAAGACTGGTTTCCTGCTGACTGGTTTCCTGCCGACTGGTTTCCGGCTGACTGGTTTCCGGCTGACTGGTTTCCTGCTGACTGGTGTCCTGCCGACTGGTGTCCTGCCGACTGGTTTCCTGCCGACTGGTTTCCTGCCGACAGGTTTCCTGCCGACAGGTTTCCTGCCGACTGGTTTCCGGCTGACTGGTTTCCTGCCGACTGGTTTCCTGCTGACTGGTTTCCTGCCGACTGGTTTCCTGCCGACTGGTTTCCTGCTGACTGGTTTCCGGCTGACTGGTTTCCGGCTGACTGGTTTCCGGCTGACTGGTTTCCTGCCGACTGGTTTCCTGGCGACTGGTTTCCTGCCGACTGGTTTCCTGCCGACTGGTTTCCGGCGACTGGTTTCCTGCTGACTGGTTTCCGGCTGAATGGTTTCCTGCTGACTGGTTTCCGGCTGACTGGTTTCCTGCTGACTGGTTTCCGGCGACTGGTTTCCTGCCGACTGGTTTCAGGCGACTGGTTTCCGGCTGACTGGTTTCCGGCTGACTGGTTTCCTGCTGACTGGTTTCCGGCTGACTGGTTTCCTGCTGACTGATTTCCTGCTGACTTGGTTCCGGCTGACTTGTTTCCTGCTGACTGGTTTCCGGCTGACTGGTTTCCTGCTGACTGGTTTCCGGCTGACTGGTTTCCTGGCGACTGGTTTCCGGCTGACTGGTTTCCTGCTGACTGGATTCCGGCTGACTGGTTTCCTGCTGACTGGTTTCCGGCTGACTGGTTTCCTGCTGACTGGTTTCCGGCTGACTGGTTTCCGGCCGACTGGTTTCCTGACGACTGGTTTCCTGCTGACTGGTTTCCTGCCGACTGGTTTCCTGCCGACTGGTTTCCTGCCGACTGGTTTCCGGCTGACTGGTTTCCGGCTGACTGGTTTCCTGCTGACTGGTTTCCTGCTGACTGGTTTCCGGCTGACTGGTTTCCTGCCGACTGGTTTCCGGCTGACTGGTTTCCTGCTGACTGGTTTCCTGCTGACTGGTTTCGGGCTGACTGGTTTCCTGCTGACTGGTTTCGGGCTGACTGGTTTCCTGCTGACTGGTTTCCGGCTGACTGGTTTCCGGCTGACTGGTTTCCTGACGACTGGTTTCCTGCTGACTGGTTTCCTGCCGACTGGTTTCCGGCTGACTGGTATCCGGCTGACTGGTTTCATGCTGACTGGTGTCCTGCCGACTGGTTTCCTGCCGACTGGTTTCCTGCCGACTGGTTTCCTGCCGACTGGTTTCCGGCTGACTGGTTTCCGGCTGACTGGTTTCCTGCTGACTGGTTTCCTGGCGACTCGTTTCCTGCTGACTGGTTTCCGGCCGACTGGTTTCCTGCTGACTGGTTTCCTGCCGACTGGTTTCCTGCCGACTGGTTTTCTGCTGACTGGTTTCCGGCTGACTGGTTTCCGGCTGACTGGTTTCCAGCTGACTGGTTTCCTGCTGACTGGTTTCCTGCTGACTGGTTTCCTGGCGACTGGTTTCCTGCTGACTGGTTTCCTGCTGACTGGTTTCCGGCTGACTGGTTTCCTGCCGACTGGTTTCAGGCCGACTGGTTTCCGGCCGACTGGTTTCCTGCCGACTGGTTTCCGGCTGACTGGTTTCCTGCTGACTGGTTTCCTGCTGACTGGTTTCTGGCTGACTGGTTTCCTGCCGACTGGTTTCCGGCCGACTGGTTTCCGGCCGACTGGTTTCCTGCTGACTGGTTTCCTGCTGACTGGTTTCCGGCTGACTGGTTTCCTGCTGACTGGTTTCCGGCTGACTGGTTTCCGGCTGACTGGTTTCCTGCTGACTGGTTTCCGGCTGACTGGTTTCCGGCCGACTGGTTTCCTGACGACTGGTTTCCTGCTGACTGGTTTCCTGCCGACTGGTTTCCTGCCGACTGGTTTCCTGCCGACTGGTTTCCGGCTGACTGGTTTCCGGCTGACTGGTTTCCTGCTGACTGGTTTCCGGCTGACTGGTTTCCGGCTGACTGGTTTCCTGCTGACTGGTTTCCGGCTGACTGGTTTCCGGCTGACTGGTTTCCTTCTGACTGGTTTCCTGCTGACTGGTTTCCTGCTGACTGGTTTCGGGCTGACTGGTTTCCTGCTGACTGGTTTCGGGCTGACTGGTTTCCTGCTGACTGGTTTCCGGCTGACTGGTTTCCGGCTGACTGGTTTCCTGAAGACTGGTTTCCTGCTGACTGGTTTCCTGCCGACTGGTTTCCGGCTGACTGGTTTCCGGCTGACTGGCTTCCTGCTGACTGGTGTCCTGCCGACTGGTGTCCTGCCGACTGGTTTCCTGCCGACTGGTTTCCTGCCGACAGGTTTCCTGCCGACAGGTTTCCTGCCGACTGGTTTCCGGCTGACTGGTTTCCTGCCGACTGGTTTCCTGCTGACTGGTTTCCTGGCGACTGGTTTCCTGCCGACTGGTTTCCTGCTGACTGGTTTCCGGCTGACTGGTTTCCGGCTGACTGGTTTCCGGCTGACTGGTTTCCTGCCGACTGGTTTCCTGGCGACTGGTTTCCTGCCGACTGGTTTCCTGCCGACTGGTTTCCGGCGACTGGTTTCCTGCTGACTGGTTTCCGGCTGAATGGTTTCCTGCTGACTGGTTTCCGGCTGACTGGTTTCCTGCTGACTGGTTTCCGGCGACTGGTTTCCTGCCGACTGGTTTCAGGCGACTGGTTTCCGGCTGACTGGTTTCCGGCTGACTGGTTTCCTGCTGACTGGTTTCCTGCTGACTGGTTTCCTGCTGACTGATTTCCTGCTGACTTGGTTCCGGCTGACTGGTTTCCTGCTGACTGGTTTCCGGCTGACTGGTTTCCTGCTGACTGGTTTCCGGCTGACTGGTTTCCTGGCGACTGGTTTCCGGCTGACTGGTTTCCTGCTGACTGGATTCCGGCTGACTGGTTTCCTGCTGACTGGTTTCCGGCTGACTGGTTTCCTGCTGACTGGTTTCCGGCTGACTGGTTTCCGGCCGACTGGTTTCCTGACGACTGGTTTCCTGCTGACTGGTTTCCGGCTGACTGGTTTCCTGGCGACTGGTTTCCGGCTGACTGGTTTCCTGCTGACTGGATTCCGGCTGACTGGTTTCCTGCTGACTGGTTTCCGGCTGACTGGTTTCCTGCTGACTGGTTTCCGGCTGACTGGTTTCCGGCCGACTGGTTTCCTGACGACTGGTTTCCTGCTGACTGGTTTCCTGCCGACTGGTTTCCTGCCGACTGGTTTCCTGCCGACTGGTTTCCGGCTGACTGGTTTCCGGCTGACTGGTTTCCTGCTGACTGGTTTCCTGCTGACTGGTTTCCGGCTGACTGGTTTCCTGCCGACTGGTTTCCGGCTGACTGGTTTCCTGCTGACTGGTTTCCTGCTGACTGGTTTCGGGCTGACTGGTTTCCTGCTGACTGGTTTCGGGCTGACTGGTTTCCTGCTGACTGGTTTCCGGCTGACTGGTTTCCGGCTGACTGGTTTCCTGACGACTGGTTTCCTGCTGACTGGTTTCCTGCCGACTGGTTTCCGGCTGACTGGTATCCGGCTGACTGGTTTCATGCTGACTGGTGTCCTGCCGACTGGTTTCCTGCCGACTGGTTTCCTGCCGACTGGTTTCCTGCCGACTGGTTTCCGGCTGACTGGTTTCCTGCCGACTGGTTTCCTGCTGACTGGTTTCCTGGCGACTCGTTTCCTGCTGACTGGTTTCCGGCCGACTGGTTTCCTGCTGACTGGTTTCCTGCCGACTGGTTTCCTGCCGACTGGTTTTCTGCTGACTGGTTTCCGGCTGACTGGTTTCCGGCTGACTGGTTTCCAGCTGACTGGTTTCCTGCTGACTGGTTTCCTGCTGACTGGTTTCCTGGCGACTGGTTTCCTGCTGACTGGTTTCCTGCTGACTGGTTTCCGGCTGACTGGTTTCCTGCCGACTGGTTTCAGGCCGACTGGTTTCCGGCCGACTGGTTTCCTGCCGACTGGTTTCCGGCTGACTGGTTTCCTGCTGACTGGTTTCCTGCTGACTGGTTTCTGGCTGACTGGTTTCCTGCCGACTGGTTTCCGGCCGACTGGTTTCCGGCCGACTGGTTTCCTGCTGACTGGTTTCCTGCTGACTGGTTTCCGGCTGACTGGTTTCCTGCTGACTGGTTTCCGGCTGACTGGTTTCCGGCTGACTGGTTTCCTGCTGACTGGTTTCCGGCTGACTGGTTTCCGGCCGACTGGTTTCCTGACGACTGGTTTCCTGCTGACTGGTTTCCTGCCGACTGGTTTCCTGCCGACTGGTTTCCTGCCGACTGGTTTCCGGCTGACTGGTTTCCGGCTGACTGGATTCCGGCTGACTGGTTTCCTGCTGACTGGTTTCCGGCTGACTGGTTTCCTGCTGACTGGTTTCCGGCTGACTGGTTTCCGGCTGACTGGTTTCCTGCTGACTGGTTTCCGGCTGACTGGTTTCCTGACGACTGGTTTCCTGCTGACTGGTTTCCTGCCGACTGGTTTCCGGCTGACTGGTATCCGGCTGACTGGTTTCATGCTGACTGGTGTCCTGCCGACTGGTTTCCTGCCGACTGGTTTCCTGCCGACTGGTTTCCTGCCGACTGGTTTCCTGCTGACTGGTTTCCTGGCGACTCGTTTCCTGCTGACTGGTTTCCGGCCGACTGGTTTCCTGCTGACTGGTTTCCTGCCGACTGGTTTCCTGCCGACTGGTTTTCTGCTGACTGGTTTCCGGCTGACTGGTTTCCGGCTGACTGGTTTCCAGCTGACTGGTTTCCTGCTGACTGGTTTCCTGCTGACTGGTTTCCTGGCGACTGGTTTCCTGCTGACTGGTTTCCTGCTGACTGGTTTCCGGCTGACTGGTTTCCTGCCGACTGGTTTCAGGCCGACTGGTTTCCGGCCGACTGGTTTCCTGCCGACTGGTTTCCGGCTGACTGGTTTCCTGCTGACTGGTTTCCTGCTGACTGGTTTCTGGCTGACTGGTTTCCTGCCGACTGGTTTCCGGCCGACTGGTTTCCGGCCGACTGGTTTCCTGCTGACTGGTTTCCTGCTGACTGGTTTCCGGCTGACTGGTTTCCTGCTGACTGGTTTCCGGCTGACTGGTTTCCGGCTGACTGGTTTCCTGCTGACTGGTTTCCGGCTGACTGGTTTCCGGCCGACTGGTTTCCTGACGACTGGTTTCCTGCTGACTGGTTTCCTGCCGACTGGTTTCCTGCCGACTGGTTTCCTGCCGACTGGTTTCCGGCTGACTGGTTTCCGGCTGACTGGTTTCCTGCTGACTGGTTTCCGGCTGACTGGTTTCCGGCTGACTGGTTTCCTGCTGACTGGTTTCCGGCTGACTGGTTTCCGGCTGACTGGTTTCCTTCTGACTGGTTTCCTGCTGACTGGTTTCCTGCTGACTGGTTTCGGGCTGACTGGTTTCCTGCTGACTGGTTTCGGGCTGACTGGTTTCCTGCTGACTGGTTTCCGGCTGACTGGTTTCCGGCTGACTGGTTTCCTGAAGACTGGTTTCCTGCTGACTGGTTTCCTGCCGACTGGTTTCCGGCTGACTGGTTTCCGGCTGACTGGCTTCCTGCTGACTGGTGTCCTGCCGACTGGTGTCCTGCCGACTGGTTTCCTGCCGACTGGTTTCCTGCCGACAGGTTTCCTGCCGACAGGTTTCCTGCCGACTGGTTTCCGGCTGACTGGTTTCCTGCCGACTGGTTTCCTGCTGACTGGTTTCCTGGCGACTGGTTTCCTGCCGACTGGTTTCCTGCTGACTGGTTTCCGGCTGACTGGTTTCCGGCTGACTGGTTTCCGGCTGACTGGTTTCCTGCCGACTGGTTTCCTGGCGACTGGTTTCCTGCCGACTGGTTTCCTGCCGACTGGTTTCCGGCGACTGGTTTCCTGCTGACTGGTTTCCGGCTGAATGGTTTCCTGCTGACTGGTTTCCGGCTGACTGGTTTCCTGCTGACTGGTTTCCGGCGACTGGTTTCCTGCCGACTGGTTTCAGGCGACTGGTTTCCGGCTGACTGGTTTCCGGCTGACTGGTTTCCTGCTGACTGGTTTCCTGCTGACTGGTTTCCTGCTGACTGATTTCCTGCTGACTTGGTTCCGGCTGACTGGTTTCCTGCTGACTGGTTTCCGGCTGACTGGTTTCCTGCTGACTGGTTTCCGGCTGACTGGTTTCCTGGCGACTGGTTTCCGGCTGACTGGTTTCCTGCTGACTGGATTCCGGCTGACTGGTTTCCTGCTGACTGGTTTCCGGCTGACTGGTTTCCTGCTGACTGGTTTCCGGCTGACTGGTTTCCGGCCGACTGGTTTCCTGACGACTGGTTTCCTGCTGACTGGTTTCCTGCCGACTGGTTTCCGGCTGACTGGTTTCCGGCTGACTGGTTTCCTGACGACTGGTTTCCTGCTGACTGGTTTCCTGCCGACTGGTTTCCGGCTGACTGGTATCCGGCTGACTGGTTTCATGCTGACTGGTGTCCTGCCGACTGGTTTCCTGCCGACTGGTTTCCTGCCGACTGGTTTCCTGCCGACTGGTTTCCGGCTGACTGGTTTCCTGCCGACTGGTTTCCTGCTGACTGGTTTCCTGCTGACTGGTTTCCGGCTGACTGGTTTCCTGCTGACTGGTTTCCTGCTGACTGGTTTCGGGCTGACTGGTTTCCTGCTGACTGGTTTCGGGCTGACTGGTTTCCTGCTGACTGGTTTCCGGCTGACTGGTTTCCTGCCGACTGGTTTCCGGCTGACTGGTTTCCTGCTGACTGGTTTCCGGCTGACTGGTTTCCTGCTGACTGGTTTCCTGCTGACTGGTTTCGGGCTGACTGGTTTCCTGCTGACTGGTTTCGGGCTGACTGGTTTCCTGCTGACTGGTTTCCGGCTGACTGGTTTCCGGCTGACTGGTTTCCTGACGACTGGTTTCCTGCTGACTGGTTTCCTGCCGACTGGTTTCCGGCTGACTGGTATCCGGCTGACTGGTTTCATGCTGACTGGTGTCCTGCCGACTGGTTTCCTGCCGACTGGTTTCCTGCCGACTGGTTTCCTGCCGACTGGTTTCCGGCTGACTGGTTTCCTGCCGACTGGTTTCCTGCTGACTGGTTTCCTGGCGACTCGTTTCCTGCTGACTGGTTTCCGGCCGACTGGTTTCCTGCTGACTGGTTTCCTGCCGACTGGTTTCCTGCCGACTGGTTTTCTGCTGACTGGTTTCCGGCTGACTGGTTTCCGGCTGACTGGTTTCCAGCTGACTGGTTTCCTGCTGACTGGTTTCCTGCTGACTGGTTTCCTGGCGACTGGTTTCCTGCTGACTGGTTTCCTGCTGACTGGTTTCCGGCTGACTGGTTTCCTGCCGACTGGTTTCAGGCCGACTGGTTTCCGGCCGACTGGTTTCCTGCCGACTGGTTTCCGGCTGACTGGTTTCCTGCTGACTGGTTTCCTGCTGACTGGTTTCTGGCTGACTGGTTTCCTGCCGACTGGTTTCCGGCCGACTGGTTTCCGGCCGACTGGTTTCCTGCTGACTGGTTTCCTGCTGACTGGTTTCCGGCTGACTGGTTTCCGGCTGACTGGTTTCCTGCCGACTGGTTTCCGGCTGACTGGTTTCCTGCCGACTGGTTTCCTGCCGACTGGTTTCCGGCCGACTGGTTTCCGGCCGACTGGTTTCCTGCTGACTGATTTCCTGCTGACTGGTTTCCTGCTGACTGGTTTCCGGCTGACTGGTTTCCTGCTGACTGGTTTCCGGCTGACTGGTTTCCGGCTGACTGGTTTCCGGCCGACTGGTTTCCGGCCGACTGGTTTCCTGCTGACTGGTTTCCTGCTGACTGGTTTCCGGCTGACTGGTTTCCTGCTGACTGGTTTCCTGGCGACTGGTTTCCGGCTGACTGGTTTCCTGCTGACTGGTTTCCGGCTGACTGGTTTCCTGCCGACTGGTTTCAGGCTGACTGGTTTCCTGCTGACTGGTTTCCGGCTGACTGGTTTCCTGCCGACTGGTTTCCAGCCGACTGGTTTCCGGCTGACTGGTTTCGTGTTGACTGGTTTCCTGGCGACTGGTTTCCTGCCGACTGGTTTCCGGCCGACTGGTTTCCGGCCGACTGGTTTCCGGCCGACTGGTTTCCTGCTGACTGGTTTCCGGCTGACTGGTTTCCGGCTGACTGGTTTCCGGCTGACTGGTTTCGGGCTGACTGGTTTCCTGCTGACTGGTTTCCTGCCGACTGGTTTCCGGCTGACTGGTTTCCGGCTGACTGGTTTCCTGCTGACTGGTGTCCTGCCGACTGGTGTCCTGCTGACTGGTTTCCGGCTGACTGGTTTCCTGCTGACTGGTTTCCTGGCGACTGGTTTCCTGCTGACTGGTTTCCGGCCGACTGGTTTCCTGCTGACTGGTTTCCGGCTGACTGGTCTCCGGCTGACTGGTTTCCGGCTGACTGGTTTCCAGCTGACTGGTTTCCTGCTGACTGGTTTCCGGCTGACTGGTTTCCAGCTGACTGGTTTCCAGCTGACTGGTTTCCTGCTGACTGGTTTCGGGCTGACTGGTTTCCTGCTGACTGGTTTCCTGCCGACTGGTTTCCGGCTGACTGGTTTCCGGCTGACTGGTTTCCTGCTGACTGGTGTCCTGCCGACTGGTGTCCTGCCGACTGGTTTCCTGCCGACTGGTTTCCTGCCGACAGGTTTCCTGCCGACTGGTTTCCGGCTGACTGGTTTCCTGCCGACTGGTTTCCGGCTGACTGGTTTCCTGGCGACTGGTTTCCAGCTGACTGGTTTCCTGCTGACTGGTTTCCGGCTGACTGGTTTCAGGCCGACTGGTTTCAGGCCGACTGGTTTCCGGCCGACTGGTTTCCTGCCGACTGGTTTCCGGCTGACTGGTTTCCTGCTGACTGGTTTCCTGCTGACTGGTTTCTGGCTGACTGGTTTCCTGCCGACTGGTTTCCGGCCGACTGGTTTCCGGCCGACTGGTTTCCTGCTGACTGGTTTCCTGCTGACTGGTTTCCGGCTGACTGGTTTCCGGCTGACTGGTTTCCTGCCGACTGGTTTCCGGCCGACTGGTTTCCTGCCGACTGGTTTCCTGCCGACTGGTTTCCGGCCGACTGGTTTCCGGCCGACTGGTTTCCTGCTGACTGGTTTCCTGCTGACTGGTTTCCTGCTGACTGGTTTCCTGCTGACTGGTTTCCGGCTGACTGGTTTCCGGCTGACTGGTTTCCGGCCGACTGGTTTCCTGCCGACTGGTTTCCTGCTGACTGGTTTCCGGCTGACTGGTTTCCTGCTGACTGGTTTCCTGGCGACTGGTTTCCGGCTGACTGGTTTCCTGCTGACTGGTTTCCTGCTGACTGGTTTCCTGCTGACTGGTTTCCGGCGGACTGGTTTCCGGCTGACTGGTTTCCGGCCGACTGGTTTCCTGCTGACTGGTTTCCTGCTGACTGGTTTCCTGCTGACTGGTTTCCTGCTGACTGGTTTCCTGGCGACTGGTTTCCGGCTGACTGGTTTCCTGCTGACTGGTTTCAGGCTGACTGGTGTCCTGCTGACTGGTTTCCTGCTGACTGGTTTCCTGCTGACTGGTTTCCGGCTGACTGGTTTCCTGCCGACTGGTTTCCGGCCGACTGGTTTCCGGCCGACTGGTTTCCGGCTGACTGGTTTCCTGCTGACTGGTTTCCTGCTGACTGGTTTCCGGCTGACTGGTTTCGTGTTGACTGGTTTCCTGGCGACTGGTTTCCTGCTGACTGGTTTCCGGCTGACTGGTTTCCGGCTGACTGGTTTCCTGCCGACTGGTTTCCGGCCGACTGGTTTCCGGCCGACTGGTTTCCTGCTGACTGGTTTCCGGCTGACTGGTTTCCGGCTGACTGGTTTCCTGCCGACTGGTTTCCTGCTGACTGGTTTCCGGCTGACTGGTTTCCGGCTGACTGGTTTCCTGCTGACTGGTTTCCTGCTGACTGGTTTCCTGCTGACTGGTTTCCTGCTGACTGGTTTCGGGCTGACTGGTTTCCTGCTGACTGGTTTCGGGCTGACTGGTTTCGGGCTGACTGGTTTCCTGCTGACTGGTTTCGGGCTGACTGGTTTCCTGCCGACTGGTTTCCGGCCGACTGGTTTCCGGCCGACTGGTTTCCTGCTGACTGGTTTCCTGCTGACTGGTTTCCTGCTGACTGGTTTCGGGCTGACTGGTTTCCTGCTGACTGGTTTCCGGCTGACTGGTTTCCGGCTGACTGGTTTCCTGACGACTGGTTTCCGGCTGACTGGTTTCCTGCCGACTGGTTTCCGGCTGACTGGTTTCCGGCTGACTGGTTTCCTGCTGACTGGTGTCCTGCCGACTGGTGTCCTGCCGACTGGTTTCCTGCCGACTGGTTTCCTGCCGACAGGTTTCCTGCCGACAGGTTTCCTGCCGACTGGTTTCCGGCTGACTGGTTTCCTGCCGACTGGTTTCCTGCTGACTGGTTTCCTGGCGACTGGTTTCCTGCCGACTGGTTTCCTGCTGACTGGTTTCCGGCTGACTGGTTTCCTGCTGACTGGTTTCCGGCTGACTGGTTTCCTGCTGACTGGTTTCCTGGCGACTGGTTTCCTGCTGACTGGTTTCCTGCTGACTGGTTTCCGGCTGACTGGTTTCCTGCCGACTGGTTTCAGGCCGACTGGTTTCCGGCCGACTGGTTTCCTGCCGACTGGTTTCCGGCTGACTGGTTTCCTGCTGACTGGTTTCCTGCTGACTGGTTTCTGGCTGACTGGTTTCCTGCCGACTGGTTTCCGGCCGACTGGTTTCCTGCTGACTGGTTTCCTGCTGACTGGTTTCCGGCTGACTGGTTTCCGGCTGACTGGTTTCCTGCCGACTGGTTTCCGGCTGACTGGTTTCCTGCCGACTGGTTTCCGGCCGACTGGTTTCCGGCCGACTGGTTTCCGGCCGACTGGTTTCCTGCTGACTGGTTTCCTGCTGACTGGTTTCCTGCTGACTGGTTTCCGGCTGACTGGTTTCCGGCTGACTGGTTTCCGGCCGACTGGTTTCCTGCTGACTGGTTTCCTGCTGACTGGTTTCCGGCTGACTGGTTTCCTGCTGACTGGTTTCCTGGCGACTGGTTTCCGGCTGACTGGTTTCCGGCTGACTGGTTTCCTGCTGACTGGTTTCCTGGCGACTGGTTTCCGGCTGACTGGTTTCCTGCTGACTGGTTTCCGGCCGACTGGTTTCCTGCCGACTGGTTTCAGGCTGACTGGTTTCCGGCTGACTGGTTTCCTGCTGACTGGTTTCCTGCTGACTGGTTTCCGGCTGACTGGTTTCCTGCCGACTGGTTTCCAGCCGACTGGTTTCCGGCCGACTGGTTTCCGGCTGACTGGTTTCCTGCTGACTGGTTTCCTGCTGACTGGTTTCCGGCTGACTGGTTTCGTGTTGACTGGTTTCCTGGCGACTGGTTTCCTGCTGACTGGTTTCCGGCTGACTGGTTTCCGGCTGACTGGTTTCCTGACGACTGGTTTCCTGCTGACTGGTTTCCTGCCGACTGGTTTCCGGCTGACTGGTTTCGTGTTGACTGGTTTCCTGACGACTGGTTTCCTGCTGACTGGTTTCCTGCCGACTGGTTTCCGGCTGACTGGTATCCGGCTGACTGGTTTCATGCTGACTGGTGTCCTGCCGACTGGTTTCCTGCCGACTGGTTTCCTGCCGACTGGTTTCCTGCCGACTGGTTTCCGGCTGACTGGTTTCCTGCCGACTGGTTTCCTGCTGACTGGTTTCCTGGCGACTCGTTTCCTGCTGACTGGTTTCCGGCCGACTGGTTTCCTGCTGACTGGTTTCCTGCCGACTGGTTTCCTGCCGACTGGTTTTCTGCTGACTGGTTTCCGGCTGACTGGTTTCCGGCTGACTGGTTTCCAGCTGACTGGTTTCCTGCTGACTGGTTTCCTGCTGACTGGTTTCCTGGCGACTGGTTTCCTGCTGACTGGTTTCCTGCTGACTGGTTTCCGGCTGACTGGTTTCCTGCCGACTGGTTTCAGGCCGACTGGTTTCCGGCCGACTGGTTTCCTGCCGACTGGTTTCCGGCTGACTGGTTTCCTGCTGACTGGTTTCCTGCTGACTGGTTTCTGGCTGACTGGTTTCCTGCCGACTGGTTTCCGGCCGACTGGTTTCCGGCCGACTGGTTTCCTGCTGACTGGTTTCCTGCTGACTGGTTTCCGGCTGACTGGTTTCCGGCTGACTGGTTTCCTGCCGACTGGTTTCCGGCTGACTGGTTTCCTGCCGACTGGTTTCCTGCCGACTGGTTTCCGGCCGACTGGTTTCCGGCCGACTGGTTTCCTGCTGACTGATTTCCTGCTGACTGGTTTCCTGCTGACTGGTTTCCGGCTGACTGGTTTCCTGCTGACTGGTTTCCGGCTGACTGGTTTCCGGCTGACTGGTTTCCGGCCGACTGGTTTCCGGCCGACTGGTTTCCGGCCGACTGGTTTCCTGCTGACTGGTTTCCTGCTGACTGGTTTCCGGCTGACTGGTTTCCGGCTGACTGGTTTCCTGCCGACTGGTTTCCGGCTGACTGGTTTCCTGCCGACTGGTTTCCTGCCGACTGGTTTCCGGCCGACTGGTTTCCGGCCGACTGGTTTCCTGCTGACTGATTTCCTGCTGACTGGTTTCCTGCTGACTGGTTTCCGGCTGACTGGTTTCCTGCTGACTGGTTTCCGGCTGACTGGTTTCCGGCTGACTGGTTTCCGGCCGACTGGTTTCCGGCCGACTGGTTTCCTGCTGACTGGTTTCCTGCTGACTGGTTTCCGGCTGACTGGTTTCCTGCTGACTGGTTTCCTGGCGACTGGTTTCCGGCTGACTGGTTTCCTGCTGACTGGTTTCCGGCTGACTGGTTTCCTGCCGACTGGTTTCAGGCTGACTGGTTTCCTGCTGACTGGTTTCCGGCTGACTGGTTTCCTGCCGACTGGTTTCCAGCCGACTGGTTTCCGGCTGACTGGTTTCGTGTTGACTGGTTTCCTGGCGACTGGTTTCCTGCCGACTGGTTTCCGGCCGACTGGTTTCCGGCCGACTGGTTTCCGGCCGACTGGTTTCCTGCTGACTGGTTTCCGGCTGACTGGTTTCCGGCTGACTGGTTTCCGGCTGACTGGTTTCGGGCTGACTGGTTTCCTGCTGACTGGTTTCCTGCCGACTGGTTTCCGGCTGACTGGTTTCCGGCTGACTGGTTTCCTGCTGACTGGTGTCCTGCCGACTGGTGTCCTGCTGACTGGTTTCCGGCTGACTGGTTTCCTGCTGACTGGTTTCCTGGCGACTGGTTTCCTGCTGACTGGTTTCCGGCCGACTGGTTTCCTGCTGACTGGTTTCCGGCTGACTGGTCTCCGGCTGACTGGTTTCCGGCTGACTGGTTTCCAGCTGACTGGTTTCCTGCTGACTGGTTTCCGGCTGACTGGTTTCCAGCTGACTGGTTTCCAGCTGACTGGTTTCCTGCTGACTGGTTTCGGGCTGACTGGTTTCCTGCTGACTGGTTTCCTGCCGACTGGTTTCCGGCTGACTGGTTTCCGGCTGACTGGTTTCCTGCTGACTGGTGTCCTGCCGACTGGTGTCCTGCCGACTGGTTTCCTGCCGACTGGTTTCCTGCCGACAGGTTTCCTGCCGACTGGTTTCCGGCTGACTGGTTTCCTGCCGACTGGTTTCCGGCTGACTGGTTTCCTGGCGACTGGTTTCCAGCTGACTGGTTTCCTGCTGACTGGTTTCCGGCTGACTGGTTTCAGGCCGACTGGTTTCAGGCCGACTGGTTTCCGGCCGACTGGTTTCCTGCCGACTGGTTTCCGGCTGACTGGTTTCCTGCTGACTGGTTTCCTGCTGACTGGTTTCTGGCTGACTGGTTTCCTGCCGACTGGTTTCCGGCCGACTGGTTTCCGGCCGACTGGTTTCCTGCTGACTGGTTTCCTGCTGACTGGTTTCCGGCTGACTGGTTTCCGGCTGACTGGTTTCCTGCCGACTGGTTTCCGGCCGACTGGTTTCCTGCCGACTGGTTTCCTGCCGACTGGTTTCCGGCCGACTGGTTTCCGGCCGACTGGTTTCCCGCTGACTGGTTTCCTGCTGACTGGTTTCCTGCTGACTGGTTTCCTGCTGACTGGTTTCCGGCTGACTGGTTTCCGGCTGACTGGTTTCCGGCCGACTGGTTTCCTGCTGACTGGTTTCCTGCTGACTGGTTTCCGGCTGACTGGTTTCCTGCTGACTGGTTTCCTGGCGACTGGTTTCCGGCTGACTGGTTTCCTGCTGACTGGTTTCCTGCTGACTGGTTTCCTGCTGACTGGTTTCCGGCTGACTGGTTTCCGGCTGACTGGTTTCCGGCCGACTGGTTTCCTGCTGACTGGTTTCCTGCTGACTGGTTTCCTGCTGACTGGTTTCCTGCTGACTGGTTTCCTGGCGACTGGTTTCCGGCTGACTGGTTTCCTGCTGACTGGTTTCCGGCCGACTGGTTTCCTGCCGACTGGTTTCAGGCTGACTGGTGTCCTGCTGACTGGTTTCCTGCTGACTGGTTTCCTGCTGACTGGTTTCCGGCTGACTGGTTTCCTGCCGACTGGTTTCCGGCCGACTGGTTTCCGGCCGACTGGTTTCCGGCTGACTGGTTTCCTGCTGACTGGTTTCCTGCTGACTGGTTTCCGGCTGACTGGTTTCGTGTTGACTGGTTTCCTGGCGACTGGTTTCCTGCTGACTGGTTTCCGGCTGACTGGTTTCCGGCTGACTGGTTTCCTGCCGACTGGTTTCCGGCCGACTGGTTTCCGGCCGACTGGTTTCCTGCTGACTGGTTTCCGGCTGACTGGTTTCCGGCTGACTGGTTTCCTGCCGACTGGTTTCCTGCTGACTGGTTTCCGGCTGACTGGTTTCCGGCTGACTGGTTTCCTGCTGACTGGTTTCCTGCTGACTGGTTTCCTGCTGACTGGTTTCCTGCTGACTGGTTTCGGGCTGACTGGTTTCCTGCTGACTGGTTTCGGGCTGACTGGTTTCGGGCTGACTGGTTTCCTGCTGACTGGTTTCGGGCTGACTGGTTTCCTGCCGACTGGTTTCCGGCCGACTGGTTTCCGGCCGACTGGTTTCCTGCTGACTGGTTTCCTGCTGACTGGTTTCCTGCTGACTGGTTTCGGGCTGACTGGTTTCCTGCTGACTGGTTTCCGGCTGACTGGTTTCCGGCTGACTGGTTTCCTGACGACTGGTTTCCGGCTGACTGGTTTCCTGCCGACTGGTTTCCGGCTGACTGGTTTCCGGCTGACTGGTTTCCTGCTGACTGGTGTCCTGCCGACTGGTGTCCTGCCGACTGGTTTCCTGCCGACTGGTTTCCTGCCGACAGGTTTCCTGCCGACAGGTTTCCTGCCGACTGGTTTCCGGCTGACTGGTTTCCTGCCGACTGGTTTCCTGCTGACTGGTTTCCTGGCGACTGGTTTCCTGCCGACTGGTTTCCTGCTGACTGGTTTCCGGCTGACTGGTTTCCTGCTGACTGGTTTCCGGCTGACTGGTTTCCTGCTGACTGGTTTCCTGGCGACTGGTTTCCTGCTGACTGGTTTCCTGCTGACTGGTTTCCGGCTGACTGGTTTCCTGCCGACTGGTTTCAGGCCGACTGGTTTCCGGCCGACTGGTTTCCTGCCGACTGGTTTCCGGCTGACTGGTTTCCTGCTGACTGGTTTCCTGCTGACTGGTTTCTGGCTGACTGGTTTCCTGCCGACTGGTTTCCGGCCGACTGGTTTCCTGCTGACTGGTTTCCTGCTGACTGGTTTCCGGCTGACTGGTTTCCGGCTGACTGGTTTCCTGCCGACTGGTTTCCGGCTGACTGGTTTCCTGCCGACTGGTTTCCGGCCGACTGGTTTCCGGCCGACTGGTTTCCGGCCGACTGGTTTCCTGCTGACTGGTTTCCTGCTGACTGGTTTCCTGCTGACTGGTTTCCGGCTGACTGGTTTCCGGCTGACTGGTTTCCGGCCGACTGGTTTCCTGCTGACTGGTTTCCTGCTGACTGGTTTCCGGCTGACTGGTTTCCTGCTGACTGGTTTCCTGGCGACTGGTTTCCGGCTGACTGGTTTCCGGCTGACTGGTTTCCTGCTGACTGGTTTCCTGGCGACTGGTTTCCGGCTGACTGGTTTCCTGCTGACTGGTTTCCGGCCGACTGGTTTCCTGCCGACTGGTTTCAGGCTGACTGGTTTCCGGCTGACTGGTTTCCTGCTGACTGGTTTCCTGCTGACTGGTTTCCGGCTGACTGGTTTCCTGCCGACTGGTTTCCAGCCGACTGGTTTCCGGCCGACTGGTTTCCGGCTGACTGGTTTCCTGCTGACTGGTTTCCTGCTGACTGGTTTCCGGCTGACTGGTTTCGTGTTGACTGGTTTCCTGGCGACTGGTTTCCTGCTGACTGGTTTCCGGCTGACTGGTTTCCGGCTGACTGGTTTCCTGACGACTGGTTTCCTGCTGACTGGTTTCCTGCCGACTGGTTTCCGGCTGACTGGTTTCCGGCTGACTGGTTTCCTGCCGACTGGTGTCCTGCCGACTGGTTTCCTGCCGACTGGTTTCCTGCCGACAGGTTTCCTGCCGACAGGTTTCCTGCCGACTGGTTTCCGGCTGACTGGTTTCCTGCCGACTGGTTTCCTGCCGACTGGTTTCCTGCTGACTGGTTTCCGGCTGACTGGTTTCCTGCTGACTGGTTTCCGGCTGACTGGTTTCCTGCTGACTGGTTTCCTGGCGACTGGTTTCCTGCTGACTGGTTTCCTGCTGACTGGTTTCCGGCCGACTGGTTTCCTGCCGACTGGTTTCAGGCCGACTGGTTTCCGGCCGACTGGTTTCCTGCCGACTGGTTTCCGGCTGACTGGTTTCCTGCTGACTGGTTTCCTGCTGACTGGTTTCTGGCTGACTGGTTTCCTGCCGACTGGTTTCCTGCCGACTGGTTTCCGGCCGACTGGTTTCCGGCCGACTGGTTTCCTGCTGACTGGTTTCCTGCTGACTGGTTTCCGGCTGACTGGTTTCCGGCTGACTGGTTTCCTGCCGACTGGTTTCCGGCTGACTGGTTTCCTGCCGACTGGTTTCCTGCCGACTGGTTTCCGGCCGACTGGTTTCCGGCCGACTGGTTTCCTGCTGACTGGTTTCCTGCTGACTGGTTTCCTGCTGACTGGTTTCCGGCTGACTGGTTTCCGGCTGACTGGTTTCCGGCCGACTGGTTTCCTGCTGACTGGTTTCCTGCTGACTGGTTTCCGGCTGACTGGTTTCCTGCTGACTGGTTTCCTGGCGACTGGTTTCCGGCTGACTGGTTTCCGGCTGACTGGTTTCCTGCTTACTGGTTTCCTGGCGACTGGTTTCCGGCTGACTGGTTTCCTGCTGACTGGTTTCCGGCCGACTGGTTTCCTGCCGACTGGTTTCAGGCTGACTGGTTTCCTGCTGACTGGTTTCCTGCTGACTGGTTTCCTGCTGACTGGTTTCCGGCTGACTGGTTTCCTGCCGACTGGTTTCCGGCCGACTGGGTTCCGGCCGACTGGTTTCCGGCTGACTGGTCTCCTGCTGACTGGTTTCCTGCTGACTGGTTTCCGGCTGACTGGTTTCGTGTTGACTGGTTTCCTGGCGACTGGTTTCCTGCTGACTGGTTTCCGGCTGACTGGTTTCCGGCTGACTGGTTTCCTGCCGACTGGTTTCCTGCCGACTGGTTTCCGGCCGACTGGTTTCCGGCCGACTGGTTTCCTGCTGACTGGTTTCCGGCTGACTGGTTTCCGGCTGACTGGTTTCCTGCCGACTGGTTTCCGGCCGACTGGTTTCCGGCCGACTGGTTTCCGGCCGACTGGTTTCCTGCTGACTGGTTTCCGGCTGACTGGTTTCCGGCTGACTGGTTTCCAGCTGACTGGTTTCCTGCTGACTGGTTTCCGGCTGACTGGTTTCCGGCTGACTGGTTTCCAGCTGACTGGTTTCCTGCTGACTGGTTTCCTGCTGACTGGTTTCCTGCTGACTGGTTTCGGGCTGACTGGTTTCCTGCTGACTGGTTTCCGGCTGACTGGTTTCCGGCTGACTGGTTTCCGGCTGACTGGTTTCCGGCTGACTGGTTTCCTGACGACTGGTTTCCTGCTGACTGGTTTCCTGCCGACTGGTTTCCGGCTGACTGGTTTCCGGCTGACTGGTTTCCTGCCGACTGGTTTCATGCCGACTGGTTTCCTGCCGACAGGTTTCCTGCCGACAGGTTTCCTGCCGACTGGTTTCCGGCTGACTGGTTTCCTGCCGACTGGTTTCCTGCTGACTGGTTTCCTGGCGACTGGTTTCCTGCCGACTGGTTTCCTGCTGACTGGTTTCCGGCTGACTGGTTTCCTGCTGACTGGTTTCCTGACGACTGGTTTCCTGCTGACTGGTTTCCTGCCGACTGGTTTCCGGCTGACTGGTTTCCGGCTGACTGGTTTCCTGCTGACTGGTTTCCTGCTGACTGGTTTCCTGCCGACTGGTTTCCTGCTGACTGGTTTCCTGGCGACTGGTTTCCTGCCGACTGGTTTCCTGCTGACTGGTTTCCGGCTGACTGGTTTCCTGCTGACTGGTTTCCGGCTGACTGGTTTCCTGCCGACTGGTTTCCTGGCGACTGGTTTCCTGCCGACTGGTTTCCTGGCGACTGGTTTCCTGCCGACTGGTTTCCTGCCGACTGGTTTCCGGCTGACTGGTTTCCTGCTGACTGGTTTCGGGCTGACTGGTTTCCTGCTGACTGGTTTCGGGCTGACTGGTTTCCTGCTGACTGGTTTCCGGCTGACTGGTTTCCGGCTGACTGGTTTCCTGACGACTGGTTTCCTGCTGACTGGTTTCCTGCCGACTGGTTTCCGGCTGACTGGTATCCGGCTGACTGGTTTCCTGCTGACTGGTTTCCTGCTGACTGGTTTCCGGCTGACTGGTTTCCGGCTGACTGGTTTCCTGCCGACTGGTTTCCTGCCGACTGGTTTCCGGCCGACTGGTTTCCGGCCGACTGGTTTCCTGCTGACTGGTTTCCTGCTGACTGGTTTCCTGCTGACTGGTTTCCGGCTGACTGGTTTCCGGCTGACTGGTTTCCGGCCGGCTGGTTTCCTGCTGACTGGTTTCCTGCTGACTGGTTTCCGGCTGACTGGTTTCCTGCTGACTGGTTTCCTGGCGACTGGTTTCCGGCTGACTGGTTTCCTGCTGACTGGTTTCCGACTGACTGGTTTCCTGCCGACTGGTTTCAGGCCGACTGGTTTCCGGCCGACTGGTTTCCTGCCGACTGGTTTCAGGCTGACTGGTTTCCTGCTGACTGGTTTCAGGCTGACTGGTTTCCTGCTGACTGGTTTCCTGCTGACTGGTTTCCTGCTGACTGGTTTCCGGCTGACTGGTTTCCTGCCGACTGGTTTCCAGCCGACTGGTTTCCGGCCGACTGGTTTCCGGCCGACTGGTTTCCGGCTGACTGGTTTCCTGCTGACTGGTTTCCTGCTGACTGGTTTCCGGCTGACTGGTTTCGTGTTGACTGGTTTCCTGGTGACTGGTTTCCTGCTGACTGGTTTCCGGCTGACTGGTTTCCGGCTGACTGGTTTCCTGCCGACTGGTTTCCTGCCGACTGGTATCCGGCCGACTGGTTTCCGGCCGACTGGTTTCCTGCTGACTGGTTTCCGGCTGACTGGTTTCCGGCTGACTGGTTTCCTGCCGACTGGTTTCCGGCCGACTGGTTTCCGGCCGACTGGTTTCCTGCTGACTGGTTTCCGGCTGACTGGTTTCCGGCTGACTGGTTTCCAGCTGACTGGTTTCCTGCTGACTGGTTTCCGGCTGACTGGTTTCCGGCTGACTGGTTTCCAGCTGACTGGTTTCCTGCTGACTGGTTTCCTGCTGACTGGTTTCCTGCTGACTGGTTTCGGGCTGACTGGTTTCCTGCTGACTGGTTTCGGGCTGACTGGTTTCCTGCTGACTGGTTTCCGGCTGACTGGTTTCCGGCTGACTGGTTTCCTGACGACTGGTTTCCTGCTGACTGGTTTCCTGCCGACTGGTTTCCGGCTGACTGGTTTCCGGCTGACTGGTTTCCTGCCGACTGGTGTCCTGCCGACTGGTGTCCTGCCGACTGGTTTCCTGGCGACTGGTTTCCTGCCGACTGGTTTCCTGACGACTGGTTTCCTGCTGACTGGTTTCCTGCCGACTGGTTTCCGGCTGACTGGTTTCCGGCTGACTGGTTTCCTGCCGACTGGTGTCCTGCCGACTGGTGTCCTGCCGACTGGTTTCCTGGCGACTGGTTTCCGGCTGACTGGTTTCCTGCCGACTGGTTTCCTGCCGACTGGTTTCCTGGCGACTGGTTTCCTGCCGACTGGTTTCCTGGCGACTGGTTTCCTGCTGACTGGTTTCCGGCTGACTGGTTTCCTGCTGACTGGTTTCCGGCTGACTGGTTTCCTGCCGACTGGTTTCCTGCCGACTGGTTTCCTGCCGACAGGTTTCCTGCCGACTGGTTTCCGGCTGACTGGTTTCCTGCCGACTGGTTTCCTGCTGACTGGTTTCCTGGCGACTGGTTTCCTGCTGACTGGTTTCCGGCTGACTGGTTTCCTGCTGACTGGTTTCCGGCTGACTGGTTTCCTGCCGACTGGTTTCCTGGCGACTGGTTTCCTGGCGACTGGTTTCCTGCCGACTGGTTTCCTGCTGACTGGTTTCCTGCTGACTGGTTTCCTGGCGACTGGTTTCCTGCCGACTGGTTTCCTGCTGACTGGTTTCCGGCTGACTGGTTTCCTGCTGACTGGTTTCATGCCGACTGGTTTCCTGCCGACAGGTTTCCTGCCGACAGGTTTCCTGCCGACTTGTTTCCGGCTGACTGGTTTCCTGCCGACTGGTTTCCTGCTGACTGGTTTCCTGGCGACTGGTTTCCTGCCGACTGGTTTCCTGCTGACTGGTTTCCGGCTGACTGGTTTCCTGCTGACTGGTTTCCTGACGACTGGTTTCCTGCTGACTGGTTTCCTGCCGACTGGTTTCCGGCTGACTGGTTTCCGGCTGACTGGTTTCCTGCTGACTGGTGTCCTGCCGACTGGTGTCCTGCCGACTGGTTTCCTGCCGACTGGTTTCCTGCTGACTGGTTTCCTGCCGACTGGTTTCCTGCTGACTGGTTTCCTGGCGACTGGTTTCCTGCCGACTGGTTTCCTGCTGACTGGTTTCCGGCTGACTGGTTTCCTGCTGACTGGTTTCCGGCTGACTGGTTTCCTGCCGACTGGTTTCCTGGCGACTGGTTTCCTGCCGACTGGTTTCCTGGCGACTGGTTTCCTGCCGACTGGTTTCCTGCCGACTGGTTTCCGGCTGACTGGTTTCCTGCTGACTGGTTTCGGGCTGACTGGTTTCCTGCTGACTGGTTTCGGGCTGACTGGTTTCCTGCTGACTGGTTTCCGGCTGACTGGTTTCCGGCTGACTGGTTTCCTGACGACTGGTTTCCTGCTGACTGGTTTCCTGCTGACTGGTTTCCTGCTGACTGGTTTCCGGCTGACTGGTTTCGTGTTGACTGGTTTCCTGGTGACTGGTTTCCTGCTGACTGGTTTCCGGCTGACTGGTTTCCGGCTGACTGGTTTCCTGCCGACTGGTTTCCTGCCGACTGGTATCCGGCCGACTGGTTTCCGGCCGACTGGTTTCCTGCTGACTGGTTTCCGGCTGACTGGTTTCCGGCTGACTGGTTTCCTGCCGACTGGTTTCCGGCCGACTGGTTTCCGGCCGACTGGTTTCCTGCTGACTGGTTTCCGGCTGACTGGTTTCCGGCTGACTGGTTTCCAGCTGACTGGTTTCCTGCTGACTGGTTTCCGGCTGACTGGTTTCCGGCTGACTGGTTTCCAGCTGACTGGTTTCCTGCTGACTGGTTTCCTGCTGACTGGTTTCCTGCTGACTGGTTTCGGGCTGACTGGTTTCCTGCTGACTGGTTTCGGGCTGACTGGTTTCCTGCTGACTGGTTTCCGGCTGACTGGTTTCCGGCTGACTGGTTTCCTGACGACTGGTTTCCTGCTGACTGGTTTCCTGCCGACTGGTTTCCGGCTGACTGGTTTCCGGCTGACTGGTTTCCTGCCGACTGGTGTCCTGCCGACTGGTGTCCTGCCGACTGGTTTCCTGCCGACTGGTTTCCTGCCGACAGGTTTCCTGCCGACAGGTTTCCTGCCGACTGGTTTCCGGCTGACTGGTTTCCTGCCGACTGGTTTCCTGGCGACTGGTTTCCTGGCGACTGGTTTCCTGGCGACTGGTTTCCTGCTGACTGGTTTCCGGCTGACTGGTTTCCTGCTGACTGGTTTCCGGCTGACTGGTTTCCTGCCGACTGGTTTCCTGCCGACTGGTTTCCTGCCGACAGGTTTCCTGCCGACTGGTTTCCGGCTGACTGGTTTCCTGCCGACTGGTTTCCTGCTGACTGGTTTCCTGGCGACTGGTTTCCTGCTGACTGGTTTCCGGCTGACTGGTTTCCTGCTGACTGGTTTCCGGCTGACTGGTTTCCTGCCGACTGGTTTCCTGGCGACTGGTTTCCTGGCGACTGGTTTCCTGCCGACTGGTTTCCTGCTGACTGGTTTCCTGCTGACTGGTTTCCTGGCGACTGGTTTCCTGCCGACTGGTTTCCTGCTGACTGGTTTCCGGCTGACTGGTTTCCTGCTGACTGGTTTCATGCCGACTGGTTTCCTGCCGACAGGTTTCCTGCCGACAGGTTTCCTGCCGACTTGTTTCCGGCTGACTGGTTTCCTGCCGACTGGTTTCCTGCTGACTGGTTTCCTGGCGACTGGTTTCCTGCCGACTGGTTTCCTGCTGACTGGTTTCCGGCTGACTGGTTTCCTGCTGACTGGTTTCCTGACGACTGGTTTCCTGCTGACTGGTTTCCTGCCGACTGGTTTCCGGCTGACTGGTTTCCGGCTGACTGGTTTCCTGCTGACTGGTGTCCTGCCGACTGGTGTCCTGCCGACTGGTTTCCTGCCGACTGGTTTCCTGCTGACTGGTTTCCTGCCGACTGGTTTCCTGCTGACTGGTTTCCTGGCGACTGGTTTCCTGCCGACTGGTTTCCTGCTGACTGGTTTCCGGCTGACTGGTTTCCTGCTGACTGGTTTCCGGCTGACTGGTTTCCTGCCGACTGGTTTCCTGGCGACTGGTTTCCTGCCGACTGGTTTCCTGGCGACTGGTTTCCTGCCGACTGGTTTCCTGCCGACTGGTTTCCGGCTGACTGGTTTCCTGCTGACTGGTTTCGGGCTGACTGGTTTCCTGCTGACTGGTTTCGGGCTGACTGGTTTCCTGCTGACTGGTTTCCGGCTGACTGGTTTCCGGCTGACTGGTTTCCTGACGACTGGTTTCCTGCTGACTGGTTTCCTGCCGACTGGTTTCCGGCTGACTGGTATCCGGCTGACTGGTTTCCTGCTGACTGGTTTCCTGCTGACTGGTTTCCGGCTGACTGGTTTCCGGCTGACTGGTTTCCTGCCGACTGGTTTCCTGCCGACTGGTTTCCGGCCGACTGGTTTCCGGCCGACTGGTTTCCTGCTGACTGGTTTCCTGCTGACTGGTTTCCTGCTGACTGGTTTCCGGCTGACTGGTTTCCGGCTGACTGGTTTCCGGCCGGCTGGTTTCCTGCTGACTGGTTTCCTGCTGACTGGTTTCCGGCTGACTGGTTTCCTGCTGACTGGTTTCCTGGCGACTGGTTTCCGGCTGACTGGTTTCCTGCTGACTGGTTTCCGACTGACTGGTTTCCTGCCGACTGGTTTCAGGCCGACTGGTTTCCGGCCGACTGGTTTCCTGCCGACTGGTTTCAGGCTGACTGGTTTCCTGCTGACTGGTTTCAGGCTGACTGGTTTCCTGCTGACTGGTTTCCTGCTGACTGGTTTCCTGCTGACTGGTTTCCGGCTGACTGGTTTCCTGCCGACTGGTTTCCAGCCGACTGGTTTCCGGCCGACTGGTTTCCGGCCGACTGGTTTCCGGCTGACTGGTTTCCTGCTGACTGGTTTCCTGCTGACTGGTTTCCGGCTGACTGGTTTCGTGTTGACTGGTTTCCTGGTGACTGGTTTCCTGCTGACTGGTTTCCGGCTGACTGGTTTCCGGCTGACTGGTTTCCTGCCGACTGGTTTCCTGCCGACTGGTTTCCGGCCGACTGGTTTCCGGCCGACTGGTTTCCTGCTGACTGGTTTCCGGCTGACTGGTTTCCGGCTGACTGGTTTCCTGCCGACTGGTTTCCGGCCGACTGGTTTCCGGCCGACTGGTTTCCTGCTGACTGGTTTCCGGCTGACTGGTTTCCGGCTGACTGGTTTCCAGCTGACTGGTTTCCTGCTGACTGGTTTCCGGCTGACTGGTTTCCGGCTGACTGGTTTCCAGCTGACTGGTTTCCTGCTGACTGGTTTCCTGCTGACTGGTTTCCTGCTGACTGGTTTCCTGCTGACTGGTTTCGGGCTGACTGGTTTCCTGCTGACTGGTTTCGGGCTGACTGGTTTCCTGCTGACTGGTTTCCGGCTGACTGGTTTCCGGCTGACTGGTTTCCTGACGACTGGTTTCCTGCTGACTGGTTTCCTGCCGACTGGTTTCCGGCTGACTGGTTTCCGGCTGACTGGTTTCCTGCTGACTGGTGTCCTGCCGACTGGTGTCCTGCCGACTGGTTTCCTGCCGACTGGTTTCCTGCCGACAGGTTTCCTGCCGACAGGTTTCCTGCCGACTGGTTTCCGGCTGACTGGTTTCCTGCCGACTGGTTTCCTGGCGACTGGTTTCCTGGCGACTGGTTTCCTGGCGACTGGTTTCCTGCTGACTGGTTTCCGGCTGACTGGTTTCCTGCTGACTGGTTTCCGGCTGACTGGTTTCCTGCCGACTGGTTTCCTGCCGACTGGTTTCCTGCCGACAGGTTTCCTGCCGACTGGTTTCCGGCTGACTGGTTTCCTGCCGACTGGTTTCCTGCTGACTGGTTTCCTGGCGACTGGTTTCCTGCTGACTGGTTTCCGGCTGACTGGTTTCCTGCTGACTGGTTTCCGGCTGACTGGTTTCCTGCCGACTGGTTTCCTGGCGACTGGTTTCCTGGCGACTGGTTTCCTGCCGACTGGTTTCCTGCTGACTGGTTTCCTGCTGACTGGTTTCCTGGCGACTGGTTTCCTGCCGACTGGTTTCCTGCTGACTGGTTTCCGGCTGACTGGTTTCCTGCTGACTGGTTTCCGGCTGACTGGTTTCCTGCCGACTGGTTTCCTGGCGACTGGTTTCCTGCCGACTGGTTTCCTGCCGACTGGTTTCCTGCCGACTGGTTTCCTGCCGACTGGTTTCCGGCTGACTGGTTTCCTGCTGACTGGTTTCGGGCTGACTGGTTTCCTGCTGACTGGTTTCGGGCTGACTGGTTTCCTGCTGACTGGTTTCCGGCTGACTGGTTTCCGGCTGACTGGTTTCCTGACGACTGGTTTCCTGCTGACTGGTTTCCTGCCGACTGGTTTCCGGCTGACTGGTTTCCTGCTGACTGGTTTCCTGCTGACTGGTTTCCGGCTGACTGGTTTCCGGCTGACTGGTTTCCTGCTGACTGGTTTCCTGCTGACTGGTTTCCGGCTGACTGGTTTCCGGCTGACTGGTTTCCTGCCGACTGGTTTCCGGCTGACTGGTTTCCTGCCGACTGGTTTCCTGCCGACTGGTTTCCGGCCGACTGGTTTCCGGCCGACTGGTTTCCTGCTGACTGGTTTCCTGCTGACTGGTTTCCTGCTGACTGGTTTCCGGCTGACTGGTTTCCGGCTGACTGGTTTCCGGCCGACTCGTTTCCTGGCGACTGGTTTCCTGCCGACTGGTTTCCTGGCGACTGGTTTCCGGCTGACTGGTTTCCTGCTGACTGGTTTCGGGCTGACTGGTTTCCTGCTGACTGGTTTCGGGCTGACTGGTTTCCTGCTGACTGGTTTCCGGCTGACTGGTTTCCGGCTGACTGGTTTCCTGACGACTGGTTTCCTGCTGACTGGTTTCCTGCCGACTGGTTTCCGGCTGACTGGTATCCGGCTGACTGGTTTCCTGCTGACTGGTTTCCTGCTGACTGGTTTCCGGCTGACTGGTTTCCGGCTGACTGGTTTCCTGCCGACTGGTTTCCGGCTGACTGGTTTCCTGCCGACTGGTTTCCTGCCGACTGGTTTCCGGCCGACTGGTTTCCGGCCGACTGGTTTCCTGCTGACTGGTTTCCTGCTGACTGGTTTCCTGCTGACTGGTTTCCGGCTGACTGGTTTCCGGCTGACTGGTTTCCGGCCGACTGGTTTCCTGCTGACTGGTTTCCTGCTGACTGGTTTCCGGCTGACTGGTTTCCTGCTGACTGGTTTCCTGGCGACTGGTTTCCGGCTGACTGGTTTCCTGCTGACTGGTTTCCGACTGACTGGTTTCCTGCCGACTGGTTTCAGGCCGACTGGTTTCCGGCCGACTGGTTTCCTGCCGACTGGTTTCAGGCTGACTGGTTTCCTGCTGACTGGTTTCCTGCTGACTGGTTTCCTGCTGACTGGTTTCCGGCTGACTGGTTTCCTGCCGACTGGTTTCCGGCCGACTGGTTTCCGGCTGACTGGTTTCCGGCTGACTGGTTTCCTGCTGACTGGTTTCCTGCTGACTGGTTTCCGGCTGACTGGTTTCGTGTTGACTGGTTTCCTGGTGACTGGTTTCCTGCTGACTGGTTTCCGGCTGACTGGTTTCCGGCTGACTGGTTTCCTGCCGACTGGTTTCCTGCCGACTGGTTTCCGGCCGACTGGTTTCCGGCCGACTGGTTTCCTGCTGACTGGTTTCCGGCTGACTGGTTTCCGGCTGACTGGTTTCCTGCCGACTGGTTTCCGGCCGACTGGTTTCCGGCCGACTGGTTTCCTGCTGACTGGTTTCCGGCTGACTGGTTTCCGGCTGACTGGTTTCCAGCTGACTGGTTTCCTGCTGACTGGTTTCCGGCTGACTGGTTTCCGGCTGACTGGTTTCCAGCTGACTGGTTTCCTGCTGACTGGTTTCCTGCTGACTGGTTTCCTGCTGACTGGTTTCGGGCTGACTGGTTTCCTGCTGACTGGTTTCCGGCTGACTGGTTTCCGGCTGACTGGTTTCCTGACGACTGGTTTCCTGCTGACTGGTTTCCTGCCGACTGGTTTCCGGCTGACTGGTTTCTGGCTGACTGGTTTCCTGCTGACTGGTTTCCTGCCGACTGGTTTCCTGCCGACAGGTTTCCTGCCGACTGGTTTCCGGCTGACTGGTTTCCTGCCGACTGGTTTCCTGCTGACTGGTTTCCTGGCGACTGGTTTCCTGCCGACTGGTTTCCTGCTGACTGGTTTCCGGCTGACTGGTTTCCTGCTGACTGGTTTCCTGACGACTGGTTTCCTGCTGACTGGTTTCCTGCCGACTGGTTTCCGGCTGACTGGTTTCCGGCTGACTGGTTTCCTGCTGACTGGTGTCCTGCCGACTGGTGTCCTGCCGACTGGTTTCCTGCCGACTGGTTTCCTGCCGACTGGTTTTCCTTCCGACAGGTTTCCTGCCGACTGGTTTCCTGCTGACTGGTTTCCTGGCGACTGGTTTCCTGCCGACTGGTTTCCTGCTGACTGGTTTCCGGCTGACTGGTTTCCTGCTGACTGGTTTCCGGCTGACTGGTTTCCTGCCGACTGGTTTCCTGGCGACTGGTTTCCTGCCGACTGGTTTCCTGGCGACTGGTTTCCTGCCGACTGGTTTCCTGCCGACTGGTTTCCGGCTGACTGGTTTCCTGCTGACTGGTTTCGGGCTGACTGGTTTCCTGCTGACTGGTTTCGGGCTGACTGGTTTCCTGCTGACTGGTTTCCGGCTGACTGGTTTCCTGACGACTGGTTTCCTGCCGACTGGTTTCCTGCCGACTGGTTTCCGGCTGACTGGTATCCGGCTGACTGGTTTCCTGCTGACTGGTTTCCTGCTGACTGGTTTCCGGCTGACTGGTTTCCGGCTGACTGGTTTCCTGCCGACTGGTTTCCGGCTGACTGGTTTCCTGCCGACTGGTTTCCTGCCGACTGGTTTCCGGCCGACTGGTTTCCTGCTGACTGGTTTCCTGCTGACTGGTTTCCTGCTGACTGGTTTCCGGCTGACTGGTTTCCGGCTGACTGGTTTCCGGCCGACTGGTTTCCTGCTGACTGGTTTCCTGCTGACTGGTTTCCGGCTGACTGGTTTCCTGCTGACTGGTTTCCTGGCGACTGGTTTCCGGCTGACTGGTTTCCTGCTGACTGGTTTCCGGCTGACTGGTTTCCTGCCGACTGGTTTCAGGCCGACTGGTTTCCGGCCGACTGGTTTCCTGCCGACTGGTTTCAGGCTGACTGGTTTCCTGCTGACTGGTTTCCTGCTGACTGGTTTCCTGCTGACTGGTTTCCGGCTGACTGGTTTCCTGCCGACTGGTTTCCGGCCGACTGGTTTCCGGCCGACTGGTTTCCGGCTGACTGGTTTCCTGCTGACTGGTTTCCTGCTGACTGGTTTCCGGCTGACTGGTTTCCGGCTGACTGGTTTCCTGCCGACTGGTTTCCGGCCGACTGGTTTCCGGCCGACTGGTTTCCTGCTGACTGGTTTCCGGCTGACTGGTTTCCGGCTGACTGGTTTCCTGCCGACTGGTTTCCGGCCGACTGGTTTCCGGCCGACTGGTTTCCTGCTGACTGGTTTCCGGCTGACTGGTTTCCGGCTGACTGGTTTCCAGCTGACTGGTTTCCTGCTGACTGGTTTCCGGCTGACTGGTTTCCGGCTGACTGGTTTCCAGCTGACTGGTTTCCTGCTGACTGGTTTCCTGCTGACTGGTTTCCTGCTGACTGGTTTCGGGCTGACTGGTTTCCTGCTGACTGGTTTCCGGCTGACTGGTTTCCGGCTGACTGGTTTCCGGCTGACTGGTTTCCGGCTGACTGGTTTCCTGACGACTGGTTTCCTGCTGACTGGTTTCCTGCCGACTGGTTTCCGGCTGACTGGTTTCCGGCTGACTGGTTTCCGGCTGACTGGTTTCCGGCTGACTGGTTTCCTGACGACTGGTTTCCTGCTGACTGGTTTCCTGCTGACTGGTTTCGGGCTGACTGGTTTCCTGCTGACTGGTTTCCGGCTGACTGGTTTCCGGCCGACTGGTTTCCGGCTGACTGGTTTCCGGCTGACTGGTTTCCGGCTGACTGGTTTCCTGACGACTGGTTTCCTGCTGACTGGTTTCCTGCTGACTGGTTTCCTGCTGACTGGTTTCGGGCTGACTGGTTTCCTGCTGACTGGTTTCGGGCTGACTGGTTTCCTGCTGACTGGTTTCCGGCTGACTGGTTTCCGGCTGACTGGTTTCCTGACGACTGGTTTCCTGCTGACTGGTTTCCTGCCGACTGGTTTCCGGCTGACTGGTTTCCGGCTGACTGGTTTCCTGCTGACTGGTGTCCTGCCGACTGGTGTCCTGCCGACTGGTTTCCTGCCGACTGGTTTCCTGCCGACAGGTTTCCTGCCGACAGGTTTCCTGCCGACTGGTTTCCGGCTGACTGGTTTCCTGCCGACTGGTTTCCTGCTGACTGGTTTCCTGGCGACTGGTTTCCTGCCGACTGGTTTCCGGCTGACTGGTTTCCTGCTGACTGGTTTCCGGCTGACTGGTTTCCTGCCGACTGGTTTCCTGCCGACTGGTTTCCTGCCGACTGGTTTCCTGCCGACTGGTTTCCTGCTGACTGGTTTCCTGGCGACTGGTTTCCTGCTGACTGGTTTCCGGCTGACTGGTTTCCTGCCGACTGGTTTCCTGGCGACTGGTTTCCTGCCGACTGGTTTCCTGCCGACTGGTTTCCGGCTGACTGGTTTCCTGCTGACTGGTTTCCGGCTGACTGGTTTCCTGCTGACTGGTTTCCGGCTGACTGGTTTCCGGCTGACTGGTTTCCTGCTGACTGGTTTCCTGCTGACTGGTTTCCGTCTGACTGGTTTCCTGCTGACTGGTTTCCGGCTGACTGGTTTCCTGCCGACTGGTTTCCTGGCGACTGGTTTCCTGCCGACTGGTTTCCTGCCGACTGGTTTCCGGCGACTGGTTTCCTGCTGACTGGTTTCCGGCTGACTGGTTTCCTGCTGACTGGTTTCCGGCTGACTGGTTTCCTGCTGACTGGTTTCCGGCGACTGGTTTCCTGCCGACTGGTTTCAGGCGACTGGTTTCCGGCTGACTGGTTTCCGGCTGACTGGTTTCCGGCTGACTGGTTTCCTGACGACTGGTTTCCTGCTGACTGGTTTCCTGCCGACTGGTTTCCGGCTGACTGGTTTCCGGCTGACTGGTTTCCTGCTGACTGGTGTCCTGCCGACTGGTGTCCTGCCGACTGGTTTCCTGCCGACTGGTTTCCTGCCGACAGGTTTCCTGCCGACAGGTTTCCTGCCGACTGGTTTCCGGCTGACTGGTTTCCTGCCGACTGGTTTCCTGCTGACTGGTTTCCTGGCGACTGGTTTCCTGCCGACTGGTTTCCGGCTGACTGGTTTCCTGCTGACTGGTTTCCGGCTGACTGGTTTCCTGCCGACTGGTTTCCTGCCGACTGGTTTCCTGCCGACTGGTTTCCTGCCGACAGGTTTCCTGCCGACTGGTTTCCGGCTGACTGGTTTCCTGCCGACTGGTTTCGTGCTGACTGGTTTCCTGGCGACTGGTTTCCTGCTGACTGGTTTCCGGCTGACTGGTTTCCTGCTGACTGGTTTCCGGCTGACTGGTTTCCTGCCGACTGGTTTCCTGGCGACTGGTTTCCTGCCGACTGGTTTCCTGCCGACTGGTTTCCGGCTGACTGGTTTCCTGCTGACTGGTTTCCGGCTGACTGGTTTCCTGCTGACTGGTTTCCGGCTGACTGGTTTCCTGCTGACTGGTTTCCGGCTGACTGGTTTCCGGCTGACTGGTTTCCTGCTGACTGGTTTCCTGCTGACTGGTTTCCGGCTGACTGGTTTCCTGCTGACTGGTTTCCGGCTGACTGGTTTCCTGCCGACTGGTTTCCTGGCGACTGGTTTCCTGCCGACTGGTTTCCTGCCGACTGGTTTCCGGCGACTGGTTTCCTGCTGACTGGTTTCCGGCTGACTGGTTTCCTGCTGACTGGTTTCCGGCTGACTGGTTTCCTGCCGACTGGTTTCCGGCGACTGGTTTCCTGCCGACTGGTTTCAGGCGACTGGTTTCCGGCTGACTGGTTTCCGGCTGACTGGTTTCCTGCTGACTGGTTTCCTGCTGACTGGTTTCCTGCTGACTGATTTCCTGCTGACTTGGTTCCGGCTGACTGGTTTCCTGCTGACTGGTTTCCGGCTGACTGGTTTCCTTCTGACTGGTTTCCGGCTGACTGGTTTCCTTCTGACTGGTTTCCGGCTGACTGGTTTCCTGCTGACTGGTTTCCGGCTGACTGGTTTCCTGCTGACTGGTTTCCGGCTGACTGGTTTCCTGCTGACTGGTTTCCTGCTGACTGGTTTCCGGCTGACTGGTTTCCGGCCGACTGGTTTCCTGACGACTGGTTTCCTGCTGACTGGTTTCCTGCCGACTGGTTTCCTGCCGACTGGTTTCCGGCTGACTGGTTTCCGGCTGACTGGTTTCCTGCTGACTGGTTTCCTGCTGACTGGTTTCCGGCTGACTGGTTTCCTGCCGACTGGTTTCCGGCTGACTGGTTTCCTGCTGACTGGTTTCCTGCTGACTGGTTTCGGGCTGACTGGTTTCCTGCTGACTGGTTTCGGGCTGACTGGTTTCCTGCTGACTGGTTTCCGGCTGACTGGTTTCCGGCTGACTGGTTTCCTGACGACTGGTTTCCTGCTGACTGGTTTCCTGCCGACTGGTTTCCGGCTGACTGGTATCCGGCTGACTGGTTTCATGCTGACTGGTGTCCTGCCGACTGGTTTCCTGCCGACTGGTTTCCTGCCGACTGGTTTCCATGCTGACTGGTTTCCGGCTGACTGGTTTCCTGCCGACTGGTTTCCTGCTGACTGGTTTCCTGGCGACTCGTTTCCTGCTGACTGGTTTCCGGCCGACTGGTTTCCTGCTGACTGGTTTCCTGCCGACTGGTTTCCTGCCGACTGGTTTTCTGCTGACTGGTTTCCGGCTGACTGGTTTCCGGCTGACTGGTTTCCAGCTGACTGGTTTCCTGCTGACTGGTTTCCTGCTGACTGGTTTCCTGGCGACTGGTTTCCTGCTGACTGGTTTCCTGCTGACTGGTTTCCGGCTGACTGGTTTCCTGCCGACTGGTTTCAGGCCGACTGGTTTCCGGCCGACTGGTTTCCTGCCGACTGGTTTCCTGCCGACTGGTTTCCTGCCGACTGGTTTCCGGCCGACTGGTTTCCGGCCGACTGGTTTCCTGCTGACTGGTTTCCGGCTGACTGGTTTCCTGCCGACTGGTTTCCGGCTGACTGGTTTCCTGCCGACTGGTTTCCTGCCGACTGGTTTCCGGCCGACTGGTTTCCGGCCGACTGGTTTCCTGCTGACTGATTTCCTGCTGACTGGTTTCCTGCTGACTGGTTTCCGGCTGACTGGTTTCCTGCTGACTGGTTTCCGGCTGACTGGTTTCCGGGTGACTGGTTTCCGGCCGACTGGTTTCCGGCCGACTGGTTTCCTGCTGACTGGTTTCCTGCTGACTGGTTTCCGGCTGACTGGTTTCCTGCTGACTGGTTTCCTGGCGACTGGTTTCCGGCTGACTGGTTTCCTGCTGACTGGTTTCCGGCTGACTGGTTTCCTGCCGACTGGTTTCAGGCCGACTGGTTTCCGGCCGACTGGTTTCCTGCCGACTGGTTTCAGGCTGACTTGTTTCCTGCTGACTGGTTTCCGGCTGACTGGTTTCCTGCCGACTGGTTTCCAGCCGACTGGTTTCCGGCCGACTGGTTTCCGGCTGACTGGTTTCCTGCTGACTGGTTTCCTGCTGACTGGTTTCCGGCTGACTGGTTTCGTGTTGACTGGTTTCCTGGCGACTGGTTTCCGGCTGACTGGTTTCCGGCTGACTGGTTTCCGGCTGACTGGTTTCCAGCTGACTGGTTTCCTGCTGACTGGTTTCCGGCTGACTGGTTTCCGGCTGACTGGTTTCCTGCCGACTGGTTTCCTGGCGACTGGTTTCCTGCCGACTGGTTTCCTGCCGACTGGTTTCCGGCTGACTGGTTTCCTGCTGACTGGTTTCGGGCTGACTGGTTTCCTGCTGACTGGTTTCGGGCTGACTGGTTTCCTGCTGACTGGTTTCCGGCTGACTGGTTTCCGGCTGACTGGTTTCCTGACGACTGGTTTCCTGCTGACTGGTTTCCTGCCGACTGGTTTCCGGCTGACTGGTATCCGGCTGACTGGTTTCCTGCTGACTGGTTTCCTGCTGACTGGTTTCCGGCTGACTGGTTTCCGGCTGACTGGTTTCCTGCCGACTGGTTTCCGGCTGACTGGTTTCCTGCCGACTGGTTTCCTGCCGACTGGTTTCCGGCCGACTGGTTTCCGGCCGACTGGTTTCCTGCTGACTGGTTTCCTGCTGACTGGTTTCCGGCTGACTGGTTTCCGGCTGACTGGTTTCCGGCCGACTGGTTTCCTGGCGACTGGTTTCCTGCCGACTGGTTTCCTGCCGACTGGTTTCCGGCTGACTGGTTTCCTGCTGACTGGTTTCGGGCTGACTGGTTTCCTGCTGACTGGTTTCGGGCTGACTGGTTTCCTGCTGACTGGTTTCCGGCTGACTGGTTTCCGGCTGACTGGTTTCCTGACGACTGGTTTCCTGCTGACTGGTTTCCTGCCGACTGGTTTCCGGCTGACTGGTTTCCTGCTGACTGGTTTCCTGCTGACTGGTTTCCGGCTGACTGGTTTCCGGCTGACTGGTTTCCTGCCGACTGGTTTCCGGCTGACTGGTTTCCTGCCGACTGGTTTCCTGCCGACTGGTTTCCGGCCGACTGGTTTCCGGCCGACTGGTTTCCTGCTGACTGGTTTCCTGCTGACTGGTTTCCTGCTGACTGGTTTCCGGCTGACTGGTTTCCGGCTGACTGGTTTCCGGCCGACTGGTTTCCTGCTGACTGGTTTCCTGCTGACTGGTTTCCGGCTGACTGGTTTCCTGCTGACTGGTTTCCTGGCGACTGGTTTCCGGCTGACTGGTTTCCTGCTGACTGGTTTCCGACTGACTGGTTTCCTGCCGACTGGTTTCAGGCCGACTGGTTTCCGGCCGACTGGTTTCCTGCCGACTGGTTTCAGGCTGACTGGTTTCCTGCTGACTGGTTTCCTGCTGACTGGTTTCCTGCTGACTGGTTTCCGGCTGACTGGTTTCCTGCCGACTGGTTTCCGGCCGACTGGTTTCCGGCCGACTGGTTTCCTGCTGACTGGTTTCCTGCTGACTGGTTTCCGGCTGACTGGTTTCGTGTTGACTGGTTTCCTGGTGACTGGTTTCCTGCTGACTGGTTTCCGGCTGACTGGTTTCCGGCTGACTGGTTTCCTGCCGACTGGTTTCCTGCCGACTGGTTTCCGGCCGACTGGTTTCCGGCCGACTGGTTTCCTGCTGACTGGTTTCCGGCTGACTGGTTTCCGGCTGACTGGTTTCCTGCCGACTGGTTTCCGGCCGACTGGTTTCCGGCCGACTGGTTTCCTGCTGACTGGTTTCCGGCTGACTGGTTTCCGGCTGACTGGTTTCCAGCTGACTGGTTTCCTGCTGACTGGTTTCCGGCTGACTGGTTTCCGGCTGACTGGTTTCCAGCTGACTGGTTTCCTGCTGACTGGTTTCCTGCTGACTGGTTTCGGGCTGACTGGTTTCCTGCTGACTGGTTTCCGGCTGACTGGTTTCCGGCTGACTGGTTTCCTGACGACTGGTTTCCTGCTGACTGGTTTCATGCCGACTGGTTTCCGGCTGACTGGTTTCTGGCTGACTGGTTTCCTGCTGACTGGTTTCCTGCCGACTGGTTTCCTGCCGACAGGTTTCCTGCCGACTGGTTTCCGGCTGACTGGTTTCCGGCTGACTGGTTTCCTGCTGACTGGTTTCCTGACGACTGGTTTCCTGCTGACTGGTTTCCTGCCGACTGGTTTCCGGCTGACTGGTTTCCGGCTGACTGGTTTCCTGCCGACTGGTTTCCGGCTGACTGGTTTCCTGCCGACTGGTTTCCGGCTGACTGGTTTCCGGCTGACTGGTTTCCTGCTGACTGGTTTCCGGCCGACTGGTTTCCGGCCGACTGGTTTCCTGCTGACTGGTTTCCTGCTGACTGGTTTCCGGCTGACTGGTTTCCGGCTGACTGGTTTCCGGCCGACTGGTTTCCTGGCGACTGGTTTCCTGCCGACTGGTTTCCTGCCGACTGGTTTCCGGCTGACTGGTTTCCTGCTGACTGGTTTCGGGCTGACTGGTTTCCTGCTGACTGGTTTCGGGCTGACTGGTTTCCTGCTGACTGGTTTCCGGCTGACTGGTTTCCGGCTGACTGGTTTCCTGACGACTGGTTTCCTGCTGACTGGTTTCCTGCCGACTGGTTTCCGGCTGACTGGTATCCGGCTGACTGGTTTCCTGCTGACTGGTTTCCTGCTGACTGGTTTCCGGCTGACTGGTTTCCGGCTGACTGGTTTCCTGCCGACTGGTTTCCGGCTGACTGGTTTCCTGCCGACTGGTTTCCTGCCGACTGGTTTCCTGCCGACTGGTTTCCGGCCGACTGGTTTCCTGCTGACTGGTTTCCTGCTGACTGGTTTCCTGCTGACTGGTTTCCGGCTGACTGGTTTCCGGCTGACTGGTTTCCGGCCGACTGGTTTCCTGCTGACTGGTTTCCTGCTGACTGGTTTCCGGCTGACTGGTTTCCGGCTGACTGGTTTCCTGCCGACTGGTTTCCTGCTGACTGGTTTCCTGGCGACTGGTTTCCTGCTGACTGGTTTCCGGCTGACTGGTTTCCTGCTGACTGGTTTCCGGCCGACTGGTTTCCGGCCGACTGGTTTCCGGCCGACTGGTTTCCTGCTGACTGGTTTCCGGCTGACTGGTTTCCGGCCGACTGGTTTCCGGCCGACTGGTTTCCGGCCGACTGGTTTCCGGCCGACTGGTTTCCTGCTGACTGGTTTCCGGCTGACTGGTTTCCGGCTGACTGGTTTCCAGCTGACTGGTTTCCTGCTGACTGGTTTCCGGCTGACTGGTTTCCGGCTGACTGGTTTCCAGCTGACTGGTTTCCTGCTGACTGGTTTCCTGCTGACTGGTTTCCTGCTGACTGGTTTCGGGCTGACTGGTTTCCTGCTGACTGGTTTCCGGCTGACTGGTTTCCGGCTGACTGGTTTCCGGCTGACTGGTTTCCTGCTGACTGGTTTCCTGCTGACTGGTTTCGGGCTGACTGGTTTCCTGCTGACTGGTTTCCGGCTGACTGGTTTCCGGCTGACTGGTTTCCGGCTGACTGGTTTCCGGCTGACTGGTTTCCGGCTGACTGGTTTCCGGCTGACTGGTTTCCTGACGACTGGTTTCCTGCTGACTGGTTTCCTGCTGACTGGTTTCGGGCTGACTGGTTTCCTGCTGACTGGTTTCGGGCTGACTGGTTTCCGGCCGACTGGTTTCCGGCTGACTGGTTTCCGGCTGACTGGTTTCCGGCTGACTGGTTTCCGGCTGACTGGTTTCCTGACGACTGGTTTCCTGCTGACTGGTTTCCTGCTGACTGGTTTCCTGCTGACTGGTTTCGGGCTGACTGGTTTCCTGCTGACTGGTTTCGGGCTGACTGGTTTCCTGCTGACTGGTTTCCGGCTGACTGGTTTCCGGCTGACTGGTTTCCTGACGACTGGTTTCCTGCTGACTGGTTTCCTGCCGACTGGTTTCCGGCTGACTGGTTTCCGGCTGACTGGTTTCCTGCTGACTGGTGTCCTGCCGACTGGTGTCCTGCCGACTGGTTTCCTGCTGACTGGTTTCCTGCTGACTGGTTTCCTGCTGACTGGTTTCCTGCCGACAGGTTTCCTGCCGACAGGTTTCCTGCCGACTGGTTTCCGGCTGACTGGTTTCCTGCCGACTGGTTTCCTGCCGACTGGTTTCCTGGCGACTGGTTTCCTGCCGACTGGTTTCCGGCTGACTGGTTTCCTGCTGACTGGTTTCCGGCTGACTGGTTTCCTGCCGACTGGTTTCCTGCCGACTGGTTTCCTGCCGACTGGTTTCCTGCCGACAGGTTTCCTGCCGACTGGTTTCCGGCTGACTGGTTTCCTGCCGACTGGTTTCCTGCTGACTGGTTTCCTGGCGACTGGTTTCCTGCTGACTGGTTTCCGGCTGACTGGTTTCCTGCTGACTGGTTTCCGGCTGACTGGTTTCCTGCCGACTGGTTTCCTGGCGACTGGTTTCCTGCCGACTGGTTTCCTGCCGACTGGTTTCCGGCTGACTGGTTTCCTGCTGACTGGTTTCCGGCTGACTGGTTTCCTGCTGACTGGTTTCCGGCTGACTGGTTTCCGGCTGACTGGTTTCCTGCTGACTGGTTTCCTGCTGACTGGTTTCCGGCTGACTGGTTTCCTGCTGACTGGTTTCCGGCTGACTGGTTTCCTGCCGACTGGTTTCCTGGCGACTGGTTTCCTGCCGACTGGTTTCCTGCCGACTGGTTTCCGGCGACTGGTTTCCTGCTGACTGGTTTCCGGCTGACTGGTTTCCTGCTGACTGGTTTCCGGCTGACTGGTTTCCTGCTGACTGGTTTCCGGCGACTGGTTTCCTGCCGACTGGTTTCAGGCGACTGGTTTCCGGCTGACTGGTTTCCGGCTGACTGGTTTCCGGCTGACTGGTTTCCTGACGACTGGTTTCCTGCTGACTGGTTTCCTGCCGACTGGTTTCCGGCTGACTGGTTTCCGGCTGACTGGTTTCCGGCTGACTGGTGTCCTGCCGACTGGTGTCCTGCCGACTGGTTTCCTGCCGACTGGTTTCCTGCCGACAGGTTTCCTGCCGACAGGTTTCCTGCCGACTGGTTTCCGGCTGACTGGTTTCCTGCCGACTGGTTTCCTGCTGACTGGTTTCCTGGCGACTGGTTTCCTGCCGACTGGTTTCCGGCTGACTGGTTTCCTGCTGACTGGTTTCCGGCTGACTGGTTTCCTGCCGACTGGTTTCCTGCCGACTGGTTTCCTGCCGACTGGTTTCCTGCCGACAGGTTTCCTGCCGACTGGTTTCCGGCTGACTGGTTTCCTGCCGACTGGTTTCCTGCTGACTGGTTTCCTGGCGACTGGTTTCCTGCTGACTGGTTTCCGGCTGACTGGTTTCCTGCTGACTGGTTTCCGGCTGACTGGTTTCCTGCCGACTGGTTTCCTGGCGACTGGTTTCCTGCCGACTGGTTTCCTGCCGACTGGTTTCCGGCTGACTGGTTTCCTGCTGACTGGTTTCCGGCTGACTGGTTTCCTGCTGACTGGTTTCCGGCTGACTGGTTTCCGGCTGACTGGTTTCCTGCTGACTGGTTTCCTGCTGACTGGTTTCCGGCTGACTGGTTTCCTGCTGACTGGTTTCCGGCTGACTGGTTTCCTGCCGACTGGTTTCCTGGCGACTGGTTTCCTGCCGACTGGTTTCCTGCCGACTGGTTTCCGGCGACTGGTTTCCTGCTGACTGGTTTCCGGCTGACTGGTTTCCTGCTGACTGGTTTCCGGCGACTGGTTTCCTGCCGACTGGTTTCAGGCGACTGGTTTCCGGCTGACTGGTTTCCGGCTGACTGGTTTCCTGCTGACTGGTTTCCTGCTGACTGGTTTCCTGCTGACTGATTTCCTGCTGACTTGGTTCCGGCTGACTGGTTTCCTGCTGACTGGTTTCCGGCTGACTGGTTTCCTTCTGACTGGTTTCCGGCTGACTGGTTTCCTTCTGACTGGTTTCCGGCTGACTGGTTTCCTGCTGACTGGTTTCCGGCTGACTGGTTTCCTGCTGACTGGTTTCCGGCTGACTGGTTTCCTGCTGACTGGTTTCCTGCTGACTGGTTTCCGGCTGACTGGTTTCCGGCCGACTGGTTTCCTGACGACTGGTTTCCTGCTGACTGGTTTCCTGCCGACTGGTTTCCTGCCGACTGGTTTCCTGCCGACTGGTTTCCGGCTGACTGGTTTCCGGCTGACTGGTTTCCTGCTGACTGGTTTCCTGCTGACTGGTTTCCGGCTGACTGGTTTCCTGCCGACTGGTTTCCGGCTGACTGGTTTCCTGCTGACTGGTTTCCTGCTGACTGGTTTCGGGCTGACTGGTTTCCTGCTGACTGGTTTCGGGCTGACTGGTTTCCTGCTGACTGGTTTCGGGCTGACTGGTTTCCGGCTGACTGGTTTCCTGACGACTGGTTTCCTGCTGACTGGTTTCCTGCCGACTGGTTTCCGGCTGACTGGTATCCGGCTGACTGGTTTCATGCTGACTGGTGTCCTGCCGACTGGTTTCCTGCCGACTGGTTTCCTGCCGACTGGTTTCCATGCTGACTGGTTTCCGGCTGACTGGTTTCCTGCCGACTGGTTTCCTGCTGACTGGTTTCCTGGCGACTCGTTTCCTGCTGACTGGTTTCCGGCCGACTGGTTTCCTGCTGACTGGTTTCCTGCCGACTGGTTTCCTGCCGACTGGTTTCCTGCCGACTGGTTTTCTGCTGACTGGTTTCCGGCTGACTGGTTTCCGGCTGACTGGTTTCCAGCTGACTGGTTTCCTGCTGACTGGTTTCCTGCTGACTGGTTTCCTGGCGACTCGTTTCCTGCTGACTGGTTTCCTGCTGACTGGTTTCCGGCTGACTGGTTTCCTGCCGACTGGTTTCAGGCCGACTGGTTTCCGGCCGACTGGTTTCCTGCCGACTGGTTTCCTACCGACTGGTTTCCTGCCGACTGGTTTCCGGCCGACTGGTTTCCGGCCGACTGGTTTCCTGCTGACTGGTTTCCGGCTGACTGGTTTCCTGCCGACTGGTTTCCGGCTGACTGGTTTCCTGCCGACTGGTTTCCTGCCGACTGGTTTCCGGCCGACTGGTTTCCGGCCGACTGGTTTCCTGCTGACTGATTTCCTGCTGACTGGTTTCCTGCTGACTGGTTTCCGGCTGACTGGTTTCCTGCTGACTGGTTTCCGGCTGACTGGTTTCCGGCTGACTGGTTTCCGGCCGACTGGTTTCCGGCCGACTGGTTTCCTGCTGACTGGTTTCCTGCTGACTGGTTTCCGGCTGACTGGTTTCCTGCTGACTGGTTTCCTGGCGACTGGTTTCCGGCTGACTGGTTTCCTGCTGACTGGTTTCCGGCTGACTGGTTTCCTGCCGACTGGTTTCAGGCCGACTGGTTTCCGGCCGACTGGTTTCCTGCCGACTGGTTTCAGGCTGACTGGTTTCCTGCTGACTGGTTTCCGGCTGACTGGTTTCCTGCCGACTGGTTTCCAGCCGACTGGTTTCCGGCCGACTGGTTTCCGGCTGACTGGTTTCCTGCTGACTGGTTTCCTGCTGACTGGTTTCCGGCTGACTGGTTTCGTGTTGACTGGTTTCCTGGCGACTGGTTTCCGGCTGACTGGTTTCCGGCTGACTGGTTTCCGGCTGACTGGTTTCCAGCTGACTGGTTTCCTGCTGACTGGTTTCGGGCTGACTGGTTTCCTGCTGACTGGTTTCCTGCCGACTGGTTTCCGGCTGACTGGTTTCCGGCTGACTGGTTTCCTGCTGACTGGTGTCCTGCCGACTGGTGTCCTGCTGACTGGTTTCCTGCCGACTGGTTTCCTGCCGACTGGTTTCCTGCCGACAGGTTTCCTGCCGACTGGTTTCCGGCTGACTGGTTTCCTGCCGACTGGTTTCCTGCTGACTGGTTTCCTGGCGACTGGTTTCCTGCTGACTGGTTTCCGGCTGACTGGTTTCCTGCTGACTGGTTTCCTGCCGACTGGTTTCCTGCCGACTGGTTTCCTGCTGACTGGTTTCCGGCTGACTGGTTTCCTGCCGACTGGTTTCCTGCCGACTGGTTTCCTGCTGACTGGTTTCCGGCTGACTGGTTTCCTGCCGACTGGTTTCCTGCCGACTGGTTTCCTGCCGACTGGTTTCCTGCTGACTGGTTTCCTGCTGACTGGTTTCCTGCCGACTGGTGTCCTGCCGACTGGTTTCCTGCCGACTGGTTTCCTGCCGACTGGTTTCCGGCCGACTGGTTTCCTGCTGACTGGTTTCCGGCTGACTGGTTTCCTGCTGACTGGTGTCCGGCTGACTGGTTTCCGGCTGACTGGTTTCCGGCTGACTGGTGTCCGGCTGACTGGTTTCCGGCGACTGGTTTCCTGCCGACTGGTTTCCCGCCGACTGGTTTCCAGCCGACTGGTTTCCTGCCGACTGGTTTCCGGCTGACTGGTTTCCGGCTGACTGGTTTCCGGCGACTGGTTTCCTGCTGACTGGTTTCCGGCTGACTGGTTTCCTGCTGACTGGTTTCCGGCTGACTGGTTTCCTGCTGACTGGTGTCCGGCTGACTGGTTTCCGGCTGACTGGTGTCCGGCTGACTGGTTTCCGGCGACTGGTTTCCTGCCGACTGGTTTCCTGCCGACTGGTGTCCTGCCGACTGGTTTCCTGCTGACTGGTTTCCGGCCGACTGGTTTCCTGCCGACTGGTTTCCCCCCGACTGGTTTCCGGCCGACTGGTTTCCTGCTGACTGGTTTCCGGCTGACTGGTTTCCTGCCGACTGGTTTCCAGCCGACTGGTTTCCTGCCGACTGGTTTCCGGCTGACTGGTTTCCGGCCGACTGGTTTCCGGCCGACTGGTTTCCTGCTGACTGGTTTCCGGCCGACTGGTTTCCTGCTGACTGGTTTCCGGCTGACTGGTTTCCTGCCGACTGGTTTCCTGCTGACTGGTTTCCTGCTGACTGGTTTCCGGCTGACTGGTTTCCTGCCGACTGGTTTCCGGCCGACTGGTTTCCTGCCGACTGGTTTCCGGCTGACTGGTTTCCTGCTGACTGGTTTCCGGCTGACTGGTTTCCTGCTGACTGGTTTCCTGCCGACTGGTTTCCTGCCGACTGGTTTCCGGCTGACTGGTTTCCTGCTGACTGGTTTCCGGCTGACTGGTTTCCTGGCGACTGGTTTCCGGCTGACTGGTTTCCTGCTGACTGGTTTCCTGGCGACTGGTTTCCTGCTGACTGGTTTCCGGCTGACTGGTTTCCTGCCGACTGGTTTCCGGCTGACTGGTTTCCTGCCGGCTGGTTTCCTGCTGACTGGTTTCCTGCTGACTGGTTTCCGGCTGACTGGTTTCCGGCCGACTGGTTTCCTGCCGACTGGTTTCCGGCCGACTGGTTTCCGCCGACTGGTTTCCTGCTGACTGGTTTCCGGCTGACTGGTTTCCGGCTGACTGGTTTCCGGCTGACTGGTTTCCAGCTGACTGGTTTCCTGCTGACTGGTTTCCGGCTGACTGGTTTCCTGCTGACTGGTTTCCTGGCGACTGGTTTCCGGCTGACTGGTTTCCTGCTGACTGGTTTCCTGCTGACTGGTTTCCTGCTGACTGGTTTCCGGCTGACTGGTTTCCTGGCGACTGGTTTCCGGCTGACTGGTTTCCTGCTGACTGGTTTCCTGGCGACTGGTTTCCTGCTGACTGGTTTCGGGCTGACTGGTTTCCTGGCGACTGGTTTCCTGCTGACTGGTTTCCTGCCGACTGGTTTCCTGCCGAATGGTTTCCAGCTGACTGGTTTCCGGCTGACTGGTTTCCGGCTGACTGGTTTCCTGCTGACTGGTGTCCTGCCGACAGGTTTCCTGCCGACTGGTTTCCGGCTGACTGGTTTCCTGCCGACTGGTGTCCTGCCGACTGGTTATCTGCCGACTGGTTTCCTGCCGACTGGTTTCCTGCTGACTGGTTTCCGGCTGACTGGTTTCCTGCCGACTGGTTTCCTGCCGACTGGTTTCCTGCCGACTGGTTTCCTGCTGACTGGTTTCCTGCTGACTGGTTTCCTGCCGACTGGTGTCCTGCCGACTGGTGTCCTGCCGACTGGTTTCCGGCTGACTGGTTTCCTGCTGACTGGTTTCCTGGCGACTGGTTTCCGGCTGACTGGTTTCCTGCTGACTGGTTTCCTGCTGACTGGTTTCCTGCTGACTGGTTTCCGGCTGACTGGTTTCCTGGCGACTGGTTTCCGGCTGACTGGTTTCCTGCTGACTGGTTTCCTGGCGACTGGTTTCCTGCTGACTGGTTTCCTGGCGACTGGTTTCCTGCTGACTGGTTTCCGGCTGACTGGTTTCCTGCCGACTGGTTTCCTGCCGACAGGTTTCCTGCTGACTGGTTTCCTGGCGACTGGTTTCCGGCTGACTGGTTTCCTGCTGACTGGTTTCCTGCTGACTGGTTTCCTGCTGACTGGTTTCCGGCTGACTGGTTTCCTGCTGACTGGTGTCCTGCTGACTGGTTTCCTGCCGACTGGTTTCCTGCCGACTGGTTTCCGGCTGACTGGTTTCCTGCCGACTGGTTTCCTGCCGACTGGTTTCCTGCCGACTGGTTTCCTGCCGACTGGTTTCCTTCCGACTGGTTTCCTGCCGACTGGTTTCCTGGCGACTGGTTTCCTGGCGACTGGTTTCCTGCCGACTGGTTTCCGGCCGACTGGTTTCCTGCTGACTGGTTTCCTGCTGACTGGTTTCCGGCTGACTGGTTTCCTGCCGACTGGTTTCCTGCCGACTGGTTTCCTGCTGACTGGTTTCCGGCTGACTGGCTTCCTGCTGACTGGTTTCCGGCTGACTGGTTTCCTGCCGACTGGTTTCCTGCCGACTGGTTTCCTGCTGACTGGTTTCCAGCTGACTGGTTTCCGGCTGACTGGTTTCCTGCTGACTGGTTTCCTGCTGACTGGTTTCCTGCCGACTGGTTTCCTGCCGACTGGTTTCCTGCTGACTGGTTTCCGGCTGACTGGCTTCCTGCTGACTGGTTTCCGGCTGACTGGTTTCCTGCCGACTGGATTCCGGCTGACTGGTTTCCAGCTGACTGGTTTCCAGCTGACTGGTTTCTTGCCGACTGGTTTCCTGCCGACTGGTTTCCTGCCAACTGGTTTCCAGCTGACTGGTTTCCGGCCGACTGGTTTCCGGCCGACTGGTTTCCTGCTGACTGGTGTCCTGCCGACTGGTTTCCTGCCGACTGGTTTCCTGCCGACAGGTTTCCTGCCGACTGGTTTCCGGCTGACTGGTTTCCTGCCGAATGGTTTCCTGCCGACTGGTTTCCTGCCGACTGGTTTCCTGCCGACTGGTTTCCTGCTGACTGGTTTCCTGCTGACTGATTTCCGGCTGACTGGTTTCCTGCTGACTGGTTTCCTGCTGACTGGTTTCCTGCCGACTGGTTTCCTGCCGACTGGTTTCCTGCCGACTGGTTTCCTGCCGACTGGTGTCCTGCCGACTGGTTTCCGGCTGACTGGTTTCCTGCTGACTGGTTTCCTGGCGACTGGTTTCCGGCTGACTGGTTTCCTGCTGACTGGTTTCCTGCTGACTGGTTTCCTGCTGACTGGTTTCCGGCTGACTGGTTTCCTGGCGACTGGTTTCCGGCTGACTGGTTTCCTGCTGACTGGTTTCCTGGCGACTGGTTTCCTGCTGACTGGTTTCCTGGCGACTGGTTTCCTGCTGACTGGTTTCCGGCTGACTGGTTTCCTGCCGACTGGTTTCCTGCCGACAGGTTTCCTGCTGACTGGTTTCCTGGCGACTGGTTTCCGGCTGACTGGTTTCCTGCTGACTGGTTTCCTGCTGACTGGTTTCCTGCTGACTGGTTTCCGGCTGACTGGTTTCCTGCTGACTGGTGTCCTGCTGACTGGTTTCCTGCCGACTGGTTTCCTGCCGACTGGTTTCCGGCTGACTGGTTTCCTGCCGACTGGTTTCCTGCCGACTGGTTTCCTGCCGACTGGTTTCCTGCCGACTGGTTTCCTTCCGACTGGTTTCCTGCCGACTGGTTTCCTGGCGACTGGTTTCCTGGCGACTGGTTTCCTGCCGACTGGTTTCTGGCCGACTGGTTTCCTGCTGACTGGTTTCCTGCTGACTGGTTTCCGGCTGACTGGTTTCCTGCCGACTGGTTTCCTGCCGACTGGTTTCCTGCTGACTGGTTTCCGGCTGACTGGCTTCCTGCTGACTGGTTTCCGGCTGACTGGTTTCCTGCCGACTGGTTTCCTGCCGACTGGTTTCCTGCTGACTGGTTTCCAGCTGACTGGTTTCCGGCTGACTGGTTTCCTGCTGACTGGTTTCCTGCTGACTGGTTTCCTGCCGACTGGTTTCCTGCCGACTGGTTTCCTGCTGACTGGTTTCCGGCTGACTGGCTTCCTGCTGACTGGTTTCCGGCTGACTGGTTTCCTGCCGACTGGATTCCGGCTGACTGGTTTCCAGCTGACTGGTTTCCAGCTGACTGGTTTCTTGCCGACTGGTTTCCTGCCGACTGGTTTCCTGCCAACTGGTTTCCAGCTGACTGGTTTCCGGCCGACTGGTTTCCGGCCGACTGGTTTCCTGCTGACTGGTGTCCTGCCGACTGGTTTCCTGCCGACTGGTTTCCTGCCGACAGGTTTCCTGCCGACTGGTTTCCGGCTGACTGGTTTCCTGCCGACTGGTTTCCTGCCGACTGGTTTCCTGCCGACTGGTTTCCGGCTGACTGGTTTCCTGCTGACTGGTGTCCTTCCGACTGGTTTCCTGCCGACTGGTTTCCTGCCGACTGGTTTCCTGCTGACTGGTTTCCTGCTGACTGATTTCCGGCTGACTGGTTTCCTGCTGACTGGTTTCCTGCCGACTGGTTTCCTGCCGACTGGTTTCCTGCCGACTGGTTTCCTTCCGACTGGTTTCCGGCTGACTGGTTTCCTGCCGACTGGTTTCCTGCCGACTGGTTTCCTGGCGACTGGTTTCCTGCCGACTGGTTTCCTGCCGACTGGTTTCCGGCGACTGGTTTCTTGCTGACTGGTTTCCGGCTGACTGCTTTCCTGCTGACTGGTTTCCGGCTGACTGGTTTCCTGCTGACTGGTTTCCGGCGACTGGTTTCCTGCTGACTGGTTTCCGGCTGACTGGTTTCCTGCTGACTTGGTTCCGGCTGACTGGTTTCCTGCTGACTGGTTTCCGGCTGACTGGTTTCCGGCGACTGGTTTCCGGCTGACTGGTTTCCGGCTGACTGGTTTCCTGCTGACTGGTTTCCGGCTGACTGGTTTCCTGGCGACTGGTTTCCGGCTGACTGGTTTCCTGCTGACTGGTTTCCGGCTGACTGGTTTCCTGCTGACTGGTTTCCGGCTGACTGGTTTCCTGCTGACTGGTTTCCTGCTGACTGGTTTCCGGCTGACTGGTTTCCTGACGACTGGTTTCCTGCTGACTGGTTTCCTGCCGACTGGTTTCCTGCCGACTGGTTTCCGGCTGACTGGTTTCCTGCTGACTGGTTTCCGGCTGACTGGTTTCCTGCCGACTGGTTTCCTGCCGACTGGTTTCCTGCCGACTGGTTTCCGGCTGACTGGTTTCCTGCTGACTGGTTTCCTGCTGACTGGTTTCCGGCTGACTGGTTTCCTGCTGACTGGTTTCCTGCTGACTGGTTTCCGGCTGACTGTTTTCCTGCCGACTGGTTTCCGGCCGACTGGTTTCCTGCTGACTGGTGTCCGGCTGACTGGTTTCCGGCGACTGGTTTCCTGCCGACTGGTTTCCCGCCGACTGGTTTCCAGCCGACTGGTTTCCTGCCGACTGGTTTCCTGCCGACTGGTTTCCGGCCGACTGGTTTCCTGCTGACTGGTTTCCGGCTGACTGGTTTCCTGCTGACTGGTGTCCGGCTGACTGGTTTCCGGCTGACTGGTTTCCGGCTGACTGGTGTCCGGCTGACTGGTTTCCGGCGACTGGTTTCCTGCCGACTGGTTTCCCGCCGACTGGTTTCCAGCCGACTGGTTTCCTGCCGACTGGTTTCCGGCTGACTGGTTTCCGGCTGACTGGTTTCCGGCGACTGGTTTCCTGCTGACTGGTTTCCGGCTGACTGGTTTCCTGCTGACTGGTTTCCGGCTGACTGGTTTCCTGCTGACTGGTGTCCGGCTGACTGGTTTCCGGCTGACTGGTGTCCGGCTGACTGGTTTCCGGCGACTGGTTTCCTGCCGACTGGTTTCCTGCCGACTGGTGTCCTGCCGACTGGTTTCCTGCTGACTGGTTTCCGGCCGACTGGTTTCCTGCCGACTGGTTTCCCCCCGACTGGTTTCCGGCCGACTGGTTTCCTGCTGACTGGTTTCCGGCTGACTGGTTTCCTGCCGACTGGTTTCCAGCCGACTGGTTTCCTGCCGACTGGTTTCCGGCTGACTGGTTTCCGGCCGACTGGTTTCCGGCCGACTGGTTTCCTGCTGACTGGTTTCCGGCCGACTGGTTTCCTGCTGACTGGTTTCCGGCTGACTGGTTTCCTGCCGACTGGTTTCCTGCTGACTGGTTTCCTGCTGACTGGTTTCCGGCTGACTGGTTTCCTGCCGACTGGTTTCCGGCCGACTGGTTTCCTGCCGACTGGTTTCCGGCTGACTGGTTTCCTGCTGACTGGTTTCCGGCTGACTGGTTTCCGGCTGACTGGTTTCCAGCTGACTGGTTTCCTGCTGACTGGTTTCCGGCTGACTGGTTTCCGGCTGACTGGTTTCCAGCTGACTGGTTTCCTGCTGACTGGTTTCGGGCTGACTGGTTTCCTGCTGACTGGTTTCCTGCCGACTGGTTTCCGGCTGACTGGTTTCCGGCTGACTGGTTTCCTGCTGACTGGTGTCCTGCCGACTGGTGTCCTGCCGACTGGTTTCCTGCCGACTGGTTTCCTGCCGACTGGTTTCCTGCCGACAGGTTTCCTGCCGACTGGTTTCCGGCTGACTGGTTTCCTGCCGACTGGTTTCCTGCTGACTGGTTTCCTGGCGACTGGTTTCCTGCTGACTGGTTTCCGGCTGACTGGTTTCCTGCTGACTGGTTTCCTGCCGACTGGTTTCCTGCCGACTGGTTTCCTGCTGACTGGTTTCCGGCTGACTGGTTTCCTGCCGACTGGTTTCCTGCCGACTGGTTTCCTGCCGACTGGTTTCCTGCTGACTGGTTTCCTGCTGACTGGTTTCCTGCCGACTGGTGTCCTGCCGACTGGTTTCCTGCCGACTGGTTTCCTGCCGACTGGTTTCCGGCCGACTGGTTTCCTGCTGACTGGTTTCCGGCTGACTGGTTTCCTGCTGACTGGTGTCCGGCTGACTGGTTTCCGGCTGACTGGTTTCCGGCTGACTGGTGTCCGGCTGACTGGTTTCCGGCGACTGGTTTCCTGCCGACTGGTTTCCCGCCGACTGGTTTCCAGCCGACTGGTTTCCTGCCGACTGGTTTCCGGCTGACTGGTTTCCGGCTGACTGGTTTCCGGCGACTGGTTTCCTGCTGACTGGTTTCCGGCTGACTGGTTTCCTGCTGACTGGTTTCCGGCTGACTGGTTTCCTGCTGACTGGTGTCCGGCTGACTGGTTTCCGGCTGACTGGTGTCCGGCTGACTGGTTTCCGGCGACTGGTTTCCTGCCGACTGGTTTCCTGCCGACTGGTGTCCTGCCGACTGGTTTCCTGCTGACTGGTTTCCGGCCGACTGGTTTCCTGCCGACTGGTTTCCCCCCGACTGGTTTCCGGCCGACTGGTTTCCTGCTGACTGGTTTCCGGCTGACTGGTTTCCTGCCGACTGGTTTCCAGCCGACTGGTTTCCTGCCGACTGGTTTCCGGCTGACTGGTTTCCGGCCGACTGGTTTCCGGCCGACTGGTTTCCTGCTGACTGGTTTCCGGCCGACTGGTTTCCTGCTGACTGGTTTCCGGCTGACTGGTTTCCTGCCGACTGGTTTCCTGCTGACTGGTTTCCTGCTGACTGGTTTCCGGCTGACTGGTTTCCTGCCGACTGGTTTCCGGCCGACTGGTTTCCTGCCGACTGGTTTCCGGCTGACTGGTTTCCTGCTGACTGGTTTCCGGCTGACTGGTTTCCTGCTGACTGGTTTCCTGCCGACTGGTTTCCTGCCGACTGGTTTCCGGCTGACTGGTTTCCTGCTGACTGGTTTCCGGCTGACTGGTTTCCTGGCGACTGGTTTCCGGCTGACTGGTTTCCTGCTGACTGGTTTCCTGGCGACTGGTTTCCTGCTGACTGGTTTCCGGCTGACTGGTTTCCTGCCGACTGGTTTCCGGCTGACTGGTTTCCTGCCGGCTGGTTTCCTGCTGACTGGTTTCCTGCTGACTGGTTTCCGGCTGACTGGTTTCCGGCCGACTGGTTTCCTGCCGACTGGTTTCCGGCCGACTGGTTTCCGCCGACTGGTTTCCTGCTGACTGGTTTCCGGCTGACTGGTTTCCGGCTGACTGGTTTCCGGCTGACTGGTTTCCAGCTGACTGGTTTCCTGCTGACTGGTTTCCGGCTGACTGGTTTCCTGCTGACTGGTTTCCTGGCGACTGGTTTCCGGCTGACTGGTTTCCTGCTGACTGGTTTCCTGCTGACTGGTTTCCTGCTGACTGGTTTCCGGCTGACTGGTTTCCTGGCGACTGGTTTCCGGCTGACTGGTTTCCTGCTGACTGGTTTCCTGGCGACTGGTTTCCTGCTGACTGGTTTCGGGCTGACTGGTTTCCTGGCGACTGGTTTCCTGCTGACTGGTTTCCTGCCGACTGGTTTCCTGCCGAATGGTTTCCAGCTGACTGGTTTCCGGCTGACTGGTTTCCGGCTGACTGGTTTCCTGCTGACTGGTGTCCTGCCGACAGGTTTCCTGCCGACTGGTTTCCGGCTGACTGGTTTCCTGCCGACTGGTGTCCTGCCGACTGGTTATCTGCCGACTGGTTTCCTGCCGACTGGTTTCCTGCTGACTGGTTTCCGGCTGACTGGTTTCCTGCCGACTGGTTTCCTGCCGACTGGTTTCCTGCCGACTGGTTTCCTGCTGACTGGTTTCCTGCTGACTGGTTTCCTGCCGACTGGTGTCCTGCCGACTGGTGTCCTGCCGACTGGTTTCCGGCTGACTGGTTTCCTGCTGACTGGTTTCCTGGCGACTGGTTTCCGGCTGACTGGTTTCCTGCTGACTGGTTTCCTGCTGACTGGTTTCCTGCTGACTGGTTTCCGGCTGACTGGTTTCCTGGCGACTGGTTTCCGGCTGACTGGTTTCCTGCTGACTGGTTTCCTGGCGACTGGTTTCCTGCTGACTGGTTTCCTGGCGACTGGTTTCCTGCTGACTGGTTTCCGGCTGACTGGTTTCCTGCCGACTGGTTTCCTGCCGACAGGTTTCCTGCTGACTGGTTTCCTGGCGACTGGTTTCCGGCTGACTGGTTTCCTGCTGACTGGTTTCCTGCTGACTGGTTTCCTGCTGACTGGTTTCCGGCTGACTGGTTTCCTGCTGACTGGTGTCCTGCTGACTGGTTTCCTGCCGACTGGTTTCCTGCCGACTGGTTTCCGGCTGACTGGTTTCCTGCCGACTGGTTTCCTGCCGACTGGTTTCCTGCCGACTGGTTTCCTGCCGACTGGTTTCCTTCCGACTGGTTTCCTGCCGACTGGTTTCCTGGCGACTGGTTTCCTGGCGACTGGTTTCCTGCCGACTGGTTTCCGGCCGACTGGTTTCCTGCTGACTGGTTTCCTGCTGACTGGTTTCCTGCTGACTGGTTTCCGGCTGACTGGTTTCCTGCCGACTGGTTTCCTGCCGACTGGTTTCCTGCTGACTGGTTTCCGGCTGACTGGCTTCCTGCTGACTGGTTTCCGGCTGACTGGTTTCCTGCCGACTGGTTTCCTGCCGACTGGTTTCCTGCTGACTGGTTTCCAGCTGACTGGTTTCCGGCTGACTGGTTTCCTGCTGACTGGTTTCCTGCTGACTGGTTTCCTGCCGACTGGTTTCCTGCCGACTGGTTTCCTGCTGACTGGTTTCCGGCTGACTGGCTTCCTGCTGACTGGTTTCCGGCTGACTGGTTTCCTGCCGACTGGATTCCGGCTGACTGGTTTCCAGCTGACTGGTTTCCAGCTGACTGGTTTCTTGCCGACTGGTTTCCTGCCGACTGGTTTCCTGCCAACTGGTTTCCAGCTGACTGGTTTCCGGCCGACTGGTTTCCGGCCGACTGGTTTCCTGCTGACTGGTGTCCTGCCGACTGGTTTCCTGCCGACTGGTTTCCTGCCGACAGGTTTCCTGCCGACTGGTTTCCGGCTGACTGGTTTCCTGCCGACTGGTTTCCTGCCGACTGGTTTCCTGCCGACTGGTTTCCGGCTGACTGGTTTCCTGCTGACTGGTTTCCTGCTGACTGGTTTCCGGCTGACTGGTGTCCGGCTGACTGGTTTCCTGCTGACTGGTTTCCTGCTGACTGGTTTCCTGCTGACTGGTTTCCGGCGACTGGTTTCCTGCCGACTGGTTTCCGGCGACTGGTTTCCGGCTGACTGGTTTCCGGCTGACTGGTTTCCTGCTGACTGGTTTCCTGCTGACTGGTTTCCTGCTGACTGATTTCCTGCTGACTTGGTTCCGGCTGACTGGTTTCCTGCTGACTGGTTTCCGGCTGACTGGTTTCCGGCGACTGGTTTCCTGCTGACTGGTTTCCGGCTGACTGGTTTCCTGCTGACTGGTTTCCGGCTGACTGGTTTCCTGGCGACTGGTTTCCGGCTGACTGGTTTCCTGCTGACTGGTTTCCGGCTGACTGGTTTCCGGCTGACTGGTATCCTGCTGACTGGTTTCCTGCTGACTGGTTTCCGGCTGACTGGTTTCCGGCCGACTGGTTTCCTGACGACTGGTTTCCTGCTGACTGGTTTCCTGCCGACTGGTTTCCTGCCGACTGGTTTCCTGCCGACTGGTTTCCTGCCGACTGGTTTCCGGCTGACTGGTTTCCGGCTGACTGGTTTCCTGCTGACTGGTTTCCTGCTGACTAGTTTCCGGCTGACTGGTTTCCTGCCGACTGGTTTCCTTCCGACTGGTTTCCGGCCGACTGGTTTCCGGCCGACTGGTTTCCGGCTGACTGGTTTCCTGCTGACTGGTTTCCGGCTGACTGGTTTCCTGCCGACTGGTTTCCTGCCGACTGGTTTCCTGCTGACTGGTTTCCGGCTGACTGGTTTCCGGCTGACTGGTTTCCGGCTGACTGGTTTCCTGCCGACTGGTTTCCGGCTGACTGGTTTCCTGCCTACTGGTTTCCGGCTGACTGGTTTCCTGCTGACTGGTTTCCTGCTGACTGGTGTCCTGCTGACTGGTTTCCGGCTAACTGGTTTCCTGCTGACTGGTTTCCGGCTGACTGGTTTCCTGCTGACTGGTTTCCGGCGACTGGTTTCTTGCTGACTGGTTTCCTGCTGACTGGTTTCCGGCTGACTGGTTTCCTGCTGACTGGTTTCCGGCGACTGGTTTCCTGCCGACTGGTTTCCGGCGACTGGTTTCCTGCTGACTGGTTTCCGGCTGACTGGTTTCCGGCTGACTGGTTTCCTGCTGACTGGTTTCCTGCTGACTGGTTTCCTGCTGACTTGGTTCCGGCTGACTGGTTTCCTGCTGACTGGTTTCCGGCTGACTGGTTTCCGGCGACTGGTTTCCTGCTGACTGGTTTCCGGCTGACTGGTTTCCTGCTGACTGGTTTCCGGCTGACTGGTTTCCTGGCGACTGGTTTCCGGCTGACTGGTTTCCTGCTGACTGGTTTCCGGCTGACTGGTTTCCTGCTGACTGGTTTCCGGCTGACTGGTTTCCGGCTGACTGGTTTCCTGACGACTGGTTTCCTGCCGACTGGTTTCCGGCTGACTGGTTTCCTGCTGACTGGTTTCCGGCTGACTGGTTTCCTGCTGACTGGTTTCCTGCTGACTGGTTTCCGGCTGACTGGTTTCCTGACGACTGGTTTCCTGCCGACTGGTTTCCTGCTGACTGGTTTCCGGCTGACTGGTTTCCTGCTGACTGGTTTCCGGCTGACTGGTTTCCTGCCGACTGGTTTCCGGCCGACTGGTTTCCGGCCGACTGGTTTCCGGCTGACTGGTTTCCTGCTGACTGGTTTCCTGCTGACTGGTTTCCGGCTGACTGGTTTCCTGCTGACTGGTTTCCTGCTGACTGGTTTCCGGCCGACTGGTTTCCTGCTGACTGGTTTCCTGCTGACTGGTTTCCGGCTGACTGGTTTCCTGCTGACTGGTTTCCGGCTGACTGGTTTCCTGCCGACTGGTTTCCTGGCGACTGGTTTCCTGCCGACTGGTTTCAGGCTGACTGGTTTCCTGCTGACTGGTTTCCTGCCGACTGGTTTCCTGCCGACTGGTTTCCTGGCGACTGGTTTCTTGCTGACTGGTTTCCGGCTGACTGGTTTCCTGCTGACTGGTTTCCGGCTGACTGGTTTCCTGCTGACTGGTTTCCGGTGACTGGTTTCCTGCTGACTGGTTTCCGGCTGACTGGTTTCCTGCTGACTTGGTTCCGGCTGACTGGTTTCCTGCTGACTGGTTTCCGGCTGACTGGTTTCCGGCGACTGGTTTCCTGCTGACTGGTTTCCGGCTGACTGGTTTCCTGCTGACTGGTTTCCAGCTGACTGGTTTCCTGGCGACTGGTTTCCGGCTGACTGGTTTCCGGCTGACTGGTTTCCTGCTGACTGGTTTCCTGCTGACTGGTTTCCGGCTGACTGGTTTCCTGACGACTGGTTTCCTGCTGACTGGTTTCCTGCCGACTGGTTTCCTGCTGACTGGTTTCCGGCTGACTGGTTTCCTGCCGACTGGTTTCCTGCCGACTGGTTTCCTGCCGACTGGTTTCCTGCCGACTGGTTTCCAGCTGACTGGTTTCCGGCCGACTGGTTTCCGGCTGACTGGTTTCCTGCCGACTGGTTTCCGGCTGACTGGTTTCCTGCCGACTGGTTTCCTGCCGACTGGTTTCCTGCCGACTGGTTTCCGGCTGACTGGTTTCCTGCCGACTGGTTTCCTGCCGACTGGTTTCCTGCCGACTGGTTTCCTGCTGACTGATTTCCGGCTGACTGGTTTCCTGCTGACTGGTTTCCTGCCGACTGGTTTCCTGCCGACTGGTTTCCTGCCGACTGGTTTCCTGGCGACTGGTTTCCTGCCGACTGGTTTCCTGCCGACTGGTTTCCGGCGACTGGTTTCTTGCCGACTGGTTTCCGGCGACTGGTTTCCGGCTGACTGGTTTCCTGCTGACTGGTTTCCGGCTGACTGGTTTCCTGCTGACTGGTTTCCGGCTGACTGGTTTCCTGCTGACTGGTTTCCTGCTGACTGGTTTCCGGCTGACTGGTTTCCTGACGACTGGTTTCCTGCTGACTGGTTTCCTGCCGACTGGTTTCCTGCTGACTGGTTTCCTGCCGACTGGTTTCCTGCTGACTGGTTTCCTGCCGACTGGTTTCCTGCTGACTGGTTTCCGGCTGACTGGTTTCCTGCCGACTGGTTTCCTGCTGACTGGTTTCCTGCTGACTGGTTTCCTGACGACTGGTTTCCTGCTGACTGGTTTCCTGCCGACTGGTTTCCTGCTGACTGGTTTCCTGCCGACTGGTTTCCTGCTGACTGGTTTCCGGCTGACTGGTTTCCTGCTGACTGGTTTCCGGCTGACTGGTTTCCTGCCGACTGGTTTCCTGCCGACTGGTTTCCTGCCGACTGGTTTCCGGCTGACTGGTTTCCTGCTGACTGGTTTCCTGCTGACTGGTTTCCGGCTGACTGGTTTCCTGCTGACTGGTTTCCTGCTGACTGGTTTCCGGCTGACTGTTTTCCTGCCGACTGGTTTCCGGCCGACTGGTTTCCTGCTGACTGGTTTCCTGCTGACTGGTTTCCGGCTGACTGGTTTCCTGCTGACTGGTTTCCGGCTGACTGGTTTCCTGCTGACTGGTTTCCTGCTGACTGGTTTCCGGCTGACTGGTTTCCTGCTGACTGGTTTCCGGCGACTGGTTTCCTGCCGACTGGTTTCCGGCGACTGGTTTCCTGCTGACTGGTTTCCGGCTGACTGGTTTCCGGCTGACTGGTTTCCTGCTGACTGGTTTCCTGCTGACTGGTTTCCTGCTGACTGATTTCCTGCTGACTTGGTTCCGGCTGACTGGTTTCCTGCTGACTGGTTTCCGGCTGACTGGTTTCCTGCTGACTGGTTTCCTGCTGACTGGTTTCCTGCTGACTGGTTTCCGGCGACTGGTTTCCTGCCGACTGGTTTCCGGCGACTGGTTTCCGGCTGACTGGTTTCCGGCTGACTGGTTTCCTGCTGACTGGTTTCCTGCTGACTGGTTTCCTGCTGACTGATTTCCTGCTGACTTGGTTCCGGCTGACTGGTTTCCTGCTGACTGGTTTCCGGCTGACTGGTTTCCGGCGACTGGTTTCCTGCTGACTGGTTTCCGGCTGACTGGTTTCCTGCTGACTGGTTTCCGGCTGACTGGTTTCCTGGCGACTGGTTTCCGGCTGACTGGTTTCCTGCTGACTGGTTTCCGGCTGACTGGTTTCCGGCTGACTGGTATCCTGCTGACTGGTTTCCTGCTGACTGGTTTCCGGCTGACTGGTTTCCGGCCGACTGGTTTCCTGACGACTGGTTTCCTGCTGACTGGTTTCCTGCCGACTGGTTTCCTGCCGACTGGTTTCCTGCCGACTGGTTTCCTGCCGACTGGTTTCCGGCTGACTGGTTTCCTGCTGACTGGTTTCCTGCTGACTGGTTTCCTGCTGACTGGTTTCCGGCTGACTGGTTTCCTGCCGACTGGTTTCCTTCCGACTGGTTTCCGGCCGACTGGTTTCCGGCCGACTGGTTTCCGGCTGACTGGTTTCCTGCTGACTGGTTTCCGGCTGACTGGTTTCCTGCCGACTGGTTTCCTGCCGACTGGTTTCCTGCTGACTGGTTTCCGGCTGACTGGTTTCCGGCTGACTGGTTTCCGGCTGACTGGTTTCCTGCCGACTGGTTTCCGGCTGACTGGTTTCCTGCCTACTGGTTTCCGGCTGACTGGTTTCCTGCTGACTGGTTTCCTGCTGACTGGTGTCCTGCTGACTGGTTTCCGGCTAACTGGTTTCCTGCTGACTGGTTTCCGGCTGACTGGTTTCCTGCTGACTGGTTTCCGGCGACTGGTTTCTTGCTGACTGGTTTCCTGCTGACTGGTTTCCGGCTGACTGGTTTCCTGCTGACTGGTTTCCGGCGACTGGTTTCCTGCCGACTGGTTTCCGGCGACTGGTTTCCTGCTGACTGGTTTCCGGCTGACTGGTTTCCGGCTGACTGGTTTCCTGCTGACTGGTTTCCTGCTGACTGGTTTCCTGCTGACTGATTTCCTGCTGACTTGGTTCCGGCTGACTGGTTTCCTGCTGACTGGTTTCCGGCTGACTGGTTTCCGGCGACTGGTTTCCTGCTGACTGGTTTCCGGCTGACTGGTTTCCTGCTGACTGGTTTCCGGCTGACTGGTTTCCTGGCGACTGGTTTCCGGTTGACTGGTTTCCTGCTGACTGGTTTCCGGCTGACTGGTTTCCTGCTGACTGGTTTCCGGCTGACTGGTTTCCGGCTGACTGGTTTCCTGACGACTGGTTTCCTGCCGACTGGTTTCCGGCTGACTGGTTTCCTGCTGACTGGTTTCCGGCTGACTGGTTTCCTGCTGACTGGTTTCCTGCTGACTGGTTTCCGGCTGACTGGTTTCCTGACGACTGGTTTCCTGCCGACTGGTTTCCTGCTGACTGGTTTCCGGCTGACTGGTTTCCTGCTGACTGGTTTCCGGCTGACTGGTTTCCTGCCGACTGGTTTCCGGCCGACTGGTTTCCGGCCGACTGGTTTCCGGCTGACTGGTTTCCTGCTGACTGGTTTCCTGCTGACTGGTTTCCGGCTGACTGGTTTCCTGCTGACTGGTTTCCTGCTGACTGGTTTCCGGCCGACTGGTTTCCTGCTGACTGGTTTCCTGCTGACTGGTTTCCTGCTGACTGGTTTCCGGCTGACTGGTTTCCTGCTGACTGGTTTCCGGCTGACTGGTTTCCTGCCGACTGGTTTCCTGGCGACTGGTTTCCTTCCGACTGGTTTCAGGCTGACTGGTTTCCTGCTGACTGGTTTCCTGCCGACTGGTTTCCTGCCGACTGGTTTCCTGGCGACTGGTTTCTTGCTGACTGGTTTCCGGCTGACTGGTTTCCTGCTGACTGGTTTCCGGCTGACTGGTTTCCTGCTGACTGGTTTCCGGCGACTGGTTTCCTGCTGACTGGTTTCCGGCTGACTGGTTTCCTGCTGACTTGGTTCCGGCTGACTGGTTTCCTGCTGACTGGTTTCCGGCTGACTGGTTTCCGGCGACTGGTTTCCTGCTGACTGGTTTCCGGCTGACTGGTTTCCTGCTGACTGGTTTCCAGCTGACTGGTTTCCTGGCGACTGGTTTCCGGCTGACTGGTTTCCGGCTGACTGGTTTCCGGCTGACTGGTTTCCGGCTGACTGGTTTCCTGCTGACTGGTTTCCTGCTGACTGGTTTCCGGCTGACTGGTTTCCTGACGACTGGTTTCCTGCTGACTGGTTTCCTGCCGACTGGTTTCCTGCTGACTGGTTTCCGGCTGACTGGTTTCCTGCCGACTGGTTTCCTGCCGACTGGTGTCCTGCCGACTGGTTTCCTGCCGACTGGTTTCCTGCCGACTGGTTTCCAGCTGACTGGTTTCCGGCCGACTGGTTTCCGGCCGACTGGTTTCCTGCCGACTGGTTTCCGGCTGACTGGTTTCCTGCCGACTGGTTTCCTGCCGACTGGTTTCCTGCCGACTGGTTTCCTGCCGACTGGTTTCCTGCTGACTGGTTTCCTGCTGACTGATTTCCGGCTGACTGGTTTCCTGCTGACTGGTTTCCTGCTGACTGGTTTCCTGCCGACTGGTTTCCTGCCGACTGGTTTCCTGCCGACTGGTTTCCGGCGACTGGTTTCTTGCTGACTGGTTTCCGGCTGACTGGTTTCCTGCTGACTGGTTTCCGGCTGACTGGTTTCCTGCTGACTGGTTTCCGGCGACTGGTTTCCTGCTGACTGGTTTCCGGCTGACTGGTTTCCTGCTGACTTGGTTCCGGCTGACTGGTTTCCTGCTGACTGGTTTCCGGCTGACTGGTTTCCGGCGACTGGTTTCCTGCTGACTGGTTTCCGGCTGACTGGTTTCCTGCTGACTGGTTTCCGGCTGACTGGTTTCCGGCTGACTGGTTTCCGGCTGACTGGTTTCCTGCTGACTGGTTTCCGGCTGACTGGTTTCCTGCTGACTGGTTTCCGGCTGACTGGTTTCCTGCTGACTGGTTTCCTGCTGACTGGTTTCCTGCTGACTGGTTTCCGGCTGACTGGTTTCCTGACGACTGGTTTCCTGCTGACTGGTTTCCTGCCGACTGGTTTCCTGCCGACTGGTTTCCGGCTGACTGGTTTCCTGCTGACTGGTTTCCGGCCGACTGGTTTCCTGCCGACTGGTTTCCTGCCGACTGGTTTCCTGCCGACTGGTTTCCGGCTGACTGGTTTCCTGCTGACTGGTTTCCTGCTGACTGGTTTCCGGCTGACTGGTTTCCGGCTGACTGGTTTCCGGCTGACTGTTTTCCTGCCGACTGGTTTCCGGCCGACTGGTTTCCTGCTGACTGGTTTCCTGCTGACTGGTTTCCGGCTGACTGGTTTCCTGCTGACTGGTTTCCGGCTGACTGGTTTCCTGCTGACTGGTTTCCTGCTGACTGGTTTCCGGCTGACTGGTTTCCTGCTGACTGGTTTCCGGCGACTGGTTTCCTGCCGACTGGTTTCCGGCGACTGGTTTCCTGCTGACTGGTTTCCGGCTGACTGGTTTCCGGCTGACTGGTTTCCTGCTGACTGGTTTCCTGCTGACTGGTTTCCTGCTGACTGATTTCCTGCTGACTTGGTTCCGGCTGACTGGTTTCCTGCTGACTGGTTTCCGGCTGACTGGTTTCCGGCTGACTGGTTTCCGGCTGACTGGTTTCCTGCTGACTGGTTTCCGTCTGACTGGTTTCCTGCTGACTGGTTTCCTGCTGACTGGTTTCCGGCTGACTGGTTTCCGGCTGACTGGTTTCCTGCTGACTGGTTTCCGGCTGACTGGTTTCCTGCTGACTGGTTTCCGTCTGACTGGTTTCCTGCTGACTGGTTTCCTGCTGACTGGTTTCCTGCTGACTGGTTTCCGGCTGACTGGTTTCCGGCTGACTGGTTTCCTGCTGACTGGTTTCCGGCTGACTGGTTTCCGGCTGACTGGTTTCCTGCTGACTGGTTTCCGGCTGACTGGTTTCCTGCTGACTGGTTTCCTGCTGACTGGTTTCCGGCCGACTGGTTTCCGGCCGACTGGTTTCCTGACGACTGGTTTCCTGCTGACTGGTTTCCTGCCGACTGGTTTCCTACCGACTGGTTTCCTGCCGACTGGTTTCCGGCTGACTGGTTTCCTGCTGACTGGTTTCCTGCTGACTGGTTTCCGGCTGACTGGTGTCCAGCTGACTGGTTTCCTGCTGACTGGTTTCCTGCTGACTGGTTTCCTGCTGACTGGTTTCCTGCTGACTGGTTTCCGGCGACTGGTTTCCTGCCGACTGGTTTCCGGCGACTGGTTTCCTGCTGACTGGTTTCCGGCTGACTGGTTTCCGGCTGACTGGTTTCCTGCTGACTGGTTTCCTGCTGACTGGTTTCCTGCTGACTGATTTCCTGCTGACTTGGTTCCGGCTGACTGGTTTCCTGCTGACTGGTTTCCGGCTGACTGGTTTCCGGCTGACTGGTTTCCGGCGACGGGTTTCCTGCTGACTGGTTTCCGGCTGACTGGTTTCCTGCTGACTGGTTTCCGGCTGACTGGTTTCCTGGCGACTGGTTTCCGGCTGACTGGTTTCCGGCCGACTGGTTTCCGGCCGACTGGTTTCCTGACGACTGGTTTCCTGCCGACTGGTTTCCTGCCGACTGGTTTCCTGCCGACTCGTTTCCGGCTGACTGGTTTCCTGGCGACTGGTTTCCGGCTGACTGGTTTCCTGCTGACTGGTTTCCGGCTGACTGGTTTCCTGCTGACTGGTTTCCGGCTGACTGGTTTCCTGCTGACTGGTTTCCTGCTGACTGGTTTCCGGCTGACTGGTTTCCTGACGACTGGTTTCCTGCTGACTGGTTTCCTGCCGACTGGTTTCCTGCCGACTGGTTTCCGGCTGACTGGTTTCCTGCTGACTGGTTTCCGGCTGACTGGTTTCCTGCCGACTGGTTTCCTGCCGACTGGTTTCCTGCCGACTGGTTTCCGGCTGACTGGTTTCCTGCTGACTGGTTTCCTGCTGACTGGTTTCCGGCTGACTGGTTTCCTGCTGACTGGTTTCCGGCTGACTGTTTTCCTGCCGACTGGTTTCCGGCCGACTGGTTTCCTGCTGACTGGTTTCCTGCTGACTGGTTTCCGGCTGACTGGTTTCCTGCTGACTGGTTTCCGGCTGACTGGTTTCCTGCTGACTGGTTTCCTGCTGACTGGTTTCCGGCTGACTGGTTTCCTGCTGACTGGTTTCCGGCGACTGGTTTCCTGCCGACTGGTTTCCGGCGACTGGTTTCCTGCTGACTGGTTTCCGGCTGACTGGTTTCCGGCTGACTGGTTTCCTGCTGACTGGTTTCCGGCTGACTGGTTTCCTGCTGACTGGTTTCCTGCTGACTGGTTTCCGGCTGACTGGTTTCCGGCTGACTGGTTTCCTGCTGACTGGTTTCCTGCTGACTGGTTTCCGGCCGACTGGTTTCCGGCCGACTGGTTTCCTGACGACTGGTTTCCTGCTGACTGGTTTCCTGCCGACTGGTTTCCTACCGACTGGTTTCCTGCCGACTGGTTTCCGGCTGACTGGTTTCCTGCTGACTGGTTTCCTGCTGACTGGTTTCCTGCTGACTGGTTTCCGGCTGACTGGTGTCCGGCTGACTGGTTTCCTGCTGACTGGTTTCCTGCTGACTGGTTTCCTGCTGACTGGTTTCCTGCTGACTGTTTCCGGCGACTGGTTTCCTGCCGACTGGTTTCCGGCGACTGGTTTCCTGCTGACTGGTTTCCGGCTGACTGGTTTCCGGCTGACTGGTTTCCTGCTGACTGGTTTCCTGCTGACTGGTTTCCTGCTGACTGATTTCCTGCTGACTTGGTTCCGGCTGACTGGTTTCCTGCTGACTGGTTTCCGGCTGACTGGTTTCCGGCTGACTGGTTTCCGGCTGACTGGTTTCCGGCGACGGGTTTCCTGCTGACTGGTTTCCGGCTGACTGGTTTCCTGCTGACTGGTTTCCGGCTGACTGGTTTCCTGGCGACTGGTTTCCGGCTGACTGGTTTCCTGCTGACTGGTTTCCGGCTGACTGGTTTCCGGCTGACTGGTTTCCTGCTGACTGGTTTCCTGCTGACTGGTTTCCGGCTGACTGGTTTCCGGCCGACTGGTTTCCTGACGACTGGTTTCCTGCTGACTGGTTTCCTGCCGACTGGTTTCCTGCCGACTGGTTTCCTGCTGACTGGTTTCCGGCTGACTGGTTTCTGGCTGACTGGTTTCCTGCTGACTGGTTTCCTGCCGACTGGTTTCCGGCCGACTGGTTTCCGGCTGACTGGTTTCCTGCTGACTAGTTTCCGGCTGACTGGTTTCCTGCCGACTGGTTTCCTTCCGACTGGTTTCCGGCCGACTGGTTTCCGGCCGACTGGTTTCCGGCTGACTGGTTTCCGGCTGACTGGTTTCCGGCTGACTGGTTTCCGGCTGACTGGTTTCCTGCCGACTGGTTTCCGGCTGACTGGTTTCCTGCCTACTGGTTTCCGGCTGACTGGTTTCCTGCCTACTGGTTTCCTGCTGACTGGTGTCCTGCTGACTGGTTTCCGGCTGACTGGTTTCCTGCTGACTGGTTTCCTGCCGACTGGTTTCCTGCTGACTGGTTTCCTGCTGACTGGTTTCCGGCTGACTGGTTTCCGGCTGACTGGTTTCCTGCCGACTGGTTTCCGGCTGACTGGTTTCCTGCTGACTGGTGTCCTGCTGACTGGTTTCCGGCTGACTGGTTTCCTGCTGACTGGTTTCCTGCTGACTGGTTTCCGGCTGACTGGTTTCCGGCTGACTGGTTTCCTGCCGACTGGTTTCCGGCTGACTGGTTTCCTGCCGACTGGTTTCCGGCTGACTGGTTTCCTGCTGACTGGTTTCCTGCTGACTGGTGTCCTGCTGACTGGTTTCCTGCCGACTGGTGTCCTGCCGACTGGTTTCCTGCCGACTGGTTTCCTGCTGACTGGTGTCCTGCTGACTGGTTTCCTGCTGACTGGTTTCCTGCCGACTGGTTTCCTGCCGACTGGTTTCCGGCCGACTGGTTTCCTGCCGACTGGTTTCCTGCTGACTGGTGTCCTGCCGACTGGTTTCCTGCCGACTGGTTTCCTGCCGACTGGTTTCCTGCCGACTGGTGTCCTGGCGACTGGTTTCCTGCCGACTGGTTTCCTGCCGACTGGTTTCCTGCCGACTGGTGTCCTGCCGACTGGTTTCCTGCCGACTGGTTTCCTGCCGACTGGTTTCCTGCCGACTGGTTTCCGGCTGACTGGTTTCCTGCTGACTGGTTTCCGGCTGACTGGTTTCCTGCTGACTGGTTTCCTGGCGACTGGTTTCCTGCCGACTGGTTTCCTGCCGACTGGTTTCCTGCTGACTGGTGTCCTGCCGAGTGGTTTCCTGCCGACTGGTTTCCTGCCGACTGGTTTCAGGCTGACTGGTTTCCTGCTGACTGGTTTCCTGCCGACTGGTTTCCTGCCGACTGGTTTCCTGGCGACTGGTTTCCTGGCGACTGGTTTCCTGCCGACTGGTTTCCGGCGACTGGTTTCTTGCTGACTGGTTTCCGGCTGACTGGTTTCCTGCTGACTGGTTTCCGGCTGACTGGTTTCCTGCTGACTGGTTTCCGGCGACTGGTTTCCTGCTGACTGGTTTCCGGCTGACTGGTTTCCTGCTGACTTGGTTCCGGCTGACTGGTTTCCTGCTGACTGGTTTCCGGCTGACTGGTTTCCGGCGACTGGTTTCCTGCTGACTGGTTTCCGGCTGACTGGTTTCCTGCTGACTGGTTTCCGGCTGACTGGTTTCCTGGCGACTGGTTTCCGGCTGACTGGTTTCCTGCTGACTGGTTTCCGGCTGACTGGTTTCCGGCTGACTGGTTTCCGGCTGACTGGTTTCCTGCTGATTGGTTTCCGGCTGACTGGTTTCCTGACGACTGGTTTCCTGCTGACTGGTTTCCTGCCGACTGGTTTCCTGCTGACTGGTTTCCGGCTGACTGGTTTCCTGCTGACTGGTTTCCGGCTGACTGGTTTCCTGCCGACTGGTTTCCTGCCGACTGGTTTCCTGCCGACTGGTTTCCGGCTGACTGGTTTCCTGCTGACTGGTTTCCTGCTGACTGGTTTCCGGCTGACTGGTTTCCTGCTGACTGGTTTCCTGCTGACTGGTTTCCGGCTGACTGTTTTCCTGCCGACTGGTTTCCTGCTGACTGGTTTCCTGCTGACTGGTTTCCTGCTGACTGGTTTCCGGCTGACTGGTTTCCTGCTGACTGGTTTCCGGCTGACTGGTTTCCTGCCGACTGGTTTCCTGGCGACTGGTTTCCTGCCGACTGGTTTCCTGCCGACTGGTTTCCGGCGACTGGTTTCCTGCTGACTGGTTTCCGGCTGACTGGTTTCCTGCTGACTGGTTTCCTGCTGACTGGTTTCCGGCCGACTGGTTTCCTGCCGACTGGTTTCCTGACGACTGGTTTCCTGCTGACTGGTTTCCTGACGACTGGTTTCCTGCCGACTGGTTTCCTGCCGACTGGTTTCCGGCTGACTGGTTTCCGGCTGACTGGTTTCCTGCTGACTGGTTTCCTGCTGACTGGTTTCCGGCTGACTGGTTTCCGGCTGACTGGTTTCCTGCTGACTGGTTTCCGGCGACTGGTTTCTTGCTGACTGGTTTCCTGCTGACTGGTTTCCGGCTGACTGGTTTCCTGCTGACTGGTTTCCGGCGACTGGTTTCCTGCCGACTGGTTTCCGGCGACTGGTTTCCTGCTGACTGGTTTCCGGCTGACTGGTTTCCGGCTGACTGGTTTCCTGCTGACTGGTTTCCTGCTGACTGATTTCCTGCTGACTGATTTCCTGCTGACTTGGTTCCGGCTGACTGGTTTCCTGCTGACTGGTTTCCGGCTGACTGGTTTCCGGCGACTGGTTTCCTGCTGACTGGTTTCCGGCTGACTGGTTTCCTGCTGACTGGTTACCGGCTGACTGGTTTCCTGGCGACTGGTTTCCGGCTGACTGGTTTCCGGCTGACTGGTTTCCGGCTGACTGGTTTCCTGCTGACTGGTTTCCGGCTGACTGGTTTCCGGCTGACTGGTTTCCTGACGACTGGTTTCCTGCTGACTGGTTTCCTGCCGACTGGTTTCCTGCTGACTGGTTTCCGGCTGACTGGTTTCCTGCTGACTGGTTTCCTGCTGACTGGTTTCCTGCTGACTGGTTTCCTGCTGACTGGTTTCCGGCTGACTGGTTTCCTGCTGACTGGTTTCCTGCTGACTGGTTTCCGGCTGACTGTTTTCCTGCCGACTGGTTTCCGGCCGACTGGTTTCCTGCTGACTGGTTTCCTGCTGACTGGTTTCCTGCTGACTGGTTTCCGGCTGACTGGTTTCCTGCTGACTGGTTTCCGGCTGACTGGTTTCCTGCCGACTGGTTTCCTGGCGACTGGTTTCCTGCCGACTGGTTTCAGGCTGACTGGTTTCCTGCTGACTGGTTTCCTGCCGACTGGTTTCCTGCCGACTGGTTTCCTGGCGACTGGTTTCCTGCCGACTGGTTTCCTGCCGACTGGTTTCCGGCGACTGGTTTCCTGCTGACTGGTTTCCGGCTGACTGGTTTCCTGCTGACTGGTTTCCGGCTGACTGGTTTCCTGCTGACTGGTTTCCGGCGACTGGTTTCCTGCTGACTGGTTTCCTGCTGACTGGTTTCCGGCGACTGGTTTCCTGCTGACTGGTTTCCTGCTGACTGGTTTCCTGCTGACTTGGTTCCGGCTGACTGGTTTCCTGCTGACTGGTTTCCGGCTGACTGGTTTCCGGCGACTGGTTTCCTGCTGACTGGTTTCCGGCTGACTGGTTTCCTGCTGACTGGTTTCCGGCTGACTGGTTTCCTGGCGACTGGTTTCCGGCTGACTGGTTTCCTGCTGACTCGTTTCCGGCTGACTGGTATCCGGCTGACTGGTTTCCTGCTGACTGGTTTCCTGCTGACTGGTTTCCGGCTGACTGGTTTCCTGACGACTGGTTTCCTGCTGACTGGTTTCCTGCCGACTGGTTTCCTGCTGACTGGTTTCCGGCTGACTGGTTTCCTGCTGACTGGTTTCCTGCCGACTGGTTTCCTGCCGACTGGTTTCCTGCCGACTGGTTTCCTGCCGACTGGTTTCCGGCTGACTGGTTTCCTGCTGACTGGTTTCCTGCCGACTGGTTTCCTGGCGACTGGTTCCCTGCCGACTGGTTTCCTGCCGACTGGTTTCCGGCGACTGGTTTCCTGCTGACTGGTTTCCTGCTGACTGGTTTCCGGCCGACTGGTTTCCGGCCGACTGGTTTCCTGACGACTGGTTTCCTGCTGACTGGTTTCCTGCCGACTGGTTTCCTGCCGACTGGTTTCCTGCCGACTGGTTTCCGGCTGACTGGTTTCCGGCTGACTGGTTTCCTGCTGACTGGTTTCCTGCTGACTGGTTTCCGGCTGACTGGTTTCCTGACGACTTGTTTCCTGCTGACTGGTTTCCGGCTGACTGGTTTCCTGCTGACTGGTTTCCTGCTGACTGGTTTCCGGCTGACTGGTTTCCTGCTGACTGGTTTCCTGCTGACTGGTTTCCGGCTGACTGGTTTCCTGCTGACTGGTTTCCGGCCGACTGGTTTCCTGACGACTGGTTTCCTGCTGACTGGTTTCCGGCTGACTGGTTTCCTGCTGACTGGTTTCCTGCTGACTGGTTTCCGGCTGACTGGTTTCCTGCTGACTGGTTTCCTGCTGACTGGTTTCCGGCTGACTGGTTTCCTGCTGACTGGTTTCCGGCGACTGGTTCCTTGCTGACTGGTTTCCTGCTGACTGGTTTCCGGCTGACTGGTTTCCTGCTGACTGGTTTCCGGCGACTGGTTTCCTGCCGACTGGTTTCCGGCGACTGGTTTCCTGCTGACTGGTTTCCGGCTGACTGGTTTCCTGCTGACTGGTTTCCTGCTGACTGGTTTCCTGCTGACTGATTTCCTGCTGACTTGGTTCCGGCTGACTGGTTTCCTGCTGACTGGTTTCCGGCTGACTGGTTTCCGGCGACTGGTTTCCTGCGGACTGGTTTCCGGCTGACTGGTTTCCTGCTGACTGGTTTCCGGCTGACTGGTTTCCTGGCGACTGGTTTCCGGCTGACTGGTTTCCTGCTGACTGGTTTCCTGCTGACTGGTTTCCGGCTGACTGGTTTCCTGACGACTGGTTTCCTGCTGACTGGTTTCCTGCCGACTGGTTTCCTGCTGACTGGTTTCCGGCTGACTGGTTTCCTGCTGACTGGTTTCCGGCTGACTGGTTTCCTGCTGACTGGTTTCCTGCTGACTGGTTTCCGGCTGACTGGTTTCCTGCTGACTGGTTTCCGGCCGACTGGTTTCCTGACGACTGGTTTCCTGCTGACTGGTTTCCGGCTGACTGGTTTCCTGCTGACTGGTTTCCTGCTGACTGGTTTCCGGCTGACTGGTTTCCTGCTGACTGGTTTCCTGCTGACTGGTTTCCGGCTGACTGGTTTCCGGCTGACTGGTTTCCGGCGACTGGTTTCTTGCTGACTGGTTTCCTGCTGACTGGTTTCCGGCGACTGGTTTCCTGCCGACTGGTTTCCGGCGACTGGTTTCCGGCGACTGGTTTCCGGCTGACTGGTTTCCTGCGGACTGGTTTCCGGCTGACTGGTTTCCTGCTGACTGGTTTCCGGCTGACTGGTTTCCGGCGACTGGTTTCCTGCGGACTGGTTTCCGGCTGACTGGTTTCCTGGCGACTGGTTTCCGGCTGACTGGTTTCCTGCTGACTGGTTTCCGGCTGACTGGTTTCCTGCTGACTGGTTTCCTGCTGACTGGTTTCCGGCTGACTGGTTTCCTGCTGACTGGTTTCCTGCCGACTGGTTTCCTGCTGACTGGTTTCCGGCTGACTGGTTTCCTGCTGACTGGTTTCCGGCTGACTGGTTTCCTGCCGACTGGTTTCCTGCCGACTGGTTTCCTGCCGACTGGTTTCCGGCTGACTGGTTTCCTGCTGACTGGTTTCCTGCTGACTGGTTTCCGGCTGACTGGTTTCCTGCTGACTGGTTTCCTGCTGACTGGTTTCCGGCTGACTGTTTTCTTGCCGACTGGTTTCCGGCCGACTGGTTTCCTGCTGACTGGTTTGCTGCTGACTGGTTTCCTGCTGACTGGTTTCCGGCTGACTGGTTTCCTGCTGACTGGTTTCCGGCTGACTGGTTTCCTGCCGACTGGTTTCCTGGCGACTGGTTTCCTGCCGACTGGTTTCCTGCCGACTGGTTTCCGGCTGACTGGTTTCCTGCTGACTGGTTTCCTGCTGACTGGTTTCCGGCCGACTGGTTTCCGGCCGACTGGTTTCCTGACGACTGGTTTCCTGCTGACTGGTTTCCTGCCGACTGGTTTCCTGCCGACTGGTTTCCTGCCGACTGGTTTCCTGCCGACTGGTTTCCGGCTGACTGGTTTCCTGCTGACTGGTTTCCTGCTGACTGGTTTCCGGCTGACTGGTTTCCGGCTGACTGGTTTCCTGCTGACTGGTTTCCGGCGACTGGTTTCTTGCTGACTGGTTTCCTGCTGACTGGTTTCCGGCTGACTGGTTTCCTGCTGACTGGTTTCCGGCGACTGGTTTCCTGCCGACTGGTTTCCGGCGACTGGTTTCCTGCTGACTGGTTTCCGGCTGACTGGTTTCCGGCTGACTGGTTTCCTGCTGACTGGTTTCCTGCTGACTGGTTTCCTGCTGACTTGGTTCCGGCTGACTGGTTTCCTGCTGACTGGTTTCCGGCTGACTGGTTTCCGGCGACTGGTTTCCTGCTGACTGGTTTCCGGCCGACTGGTTTCCTGACGACTGGTTTCCTGCTGACTGGTTTCCGGCTGACTGGTTTCCTGCTGACTGGTTTCCTGCTGACTGGTTTCCGGCTGACTGGTTTCCTGCTGACTGGTTTCCTGCTGACTGGTTTCCGGCTGACTGGTTTCCGGCTGACTGGTTTCCGGCGACTGGTTTCTTGCTGACTGGTTTCCTGCTGACTGGTTTCCGGCTGACTGGTTTCCTGCTGACTGGTTTCCGGCGACTGGTTTCCTGCCGACTGGTTTCCGGCGACTGGTCTCCGGCGACTGGTTTCCGGCTGACTGGTTTCCTGCGGACTGGTTTCCGGCTGACTGGTTTCCTGCTGACTGGTTTCCGGCTGACTGGTTTCCGGCGACTGGTTTCCTGCGGACTGGTTTCCGGCTGACTGGTTTCCTGGCGACTGGTTTCCGGCTGACTGGTTTCTTGCTGACTGGTTTCCGGCTGACTGGTTTCCTGCTGACTGGTTTCCTGCTGACTGGTTTCCGGCTGACTGGTTTCCTGACGACTGGTTTCCTGCTGACTGGTTTCCTGCCGACTGGTTTCCTGCTGACTGGTTTCCTGCTGACTGGTTTCCGGCTGACTGGTTTCCGGCTGACTGGTTTCCTGCTGACTGGTTTCCGGCGACTGGTTTCTTGCTGACTGGTTTCCTGCTGACTGGTTTCCGGCTGACTGGTTTCCTGCTGACTGGTTTCCGGCGACTGGTTTCCTGCCGACTGGTTTCCGGCGACTGGTTTCCTGCTGACTGGTTTCCGGCTGACTGGTTTCCGGCTGACTGGTTTCCTGCTGACTGGTTTCCTGCTGACTGGTTTCCTGCTGACTTGGTTCCGGCTGACTGGTTTCCTGCTGACTGGTTTCCGGCTGACTGGTTTCCGGCGACTGGTTTCCTGCTGACTGGTTTCCGGCCGACTGGTTTCCTGACGACTGGTTTCCTGCTGACTGGTTTCCGGCTGACTGGTTTCCTGCTGACTGGTTTCCTGCTGACTGGTTTCCGGCTGACTGGTTTCCTGCTGACTGGTTTCCTGCTGACTGGTTTCCGGCTGACTGGTTTCCGGCTGACTGGTTTCCGGCGACTGGTTTCTTGCTGACTGGTTTCCTGCTGACTGGTTTCCGGCTGACTGGTTTCCTGCTGACTGGTTTCCGGCGACTGGTTTCCTGCCGACTGGTTTCCGGCGACTGGTTTCCGGCGACTGGTTTCCGGCTGACTGGTTTCCTGCGGACTGGTTTCCGGCTGACTGGTTTCCTGCTGACTGGTTTCCGGCTGACTGGTTTCCGGCGACTGGTTTCCTGCGGACTGGTTTCCGGCTGACTGGTTTCCTGGCGACTGGTTTCCGGCTGACTGGTTTCCTGCTGACTGGTTTCCGGCTGACTGGTTTCCTGCTGACTGGTTTCCTGCTGACTGGTTTCCGGCTGACTGGTTTCCTGACGACTGGTTTCCTGCTGACTGGTTTCCTGCCGACTGGTTTCCTGCTGACTGGTTTCCGGCTGACTGGTTTCCTGCCGACTGGTTTCCGGCGACTGGTTTCCTGCTGACTGGTTTCCGGCTGACTGGTTTCCGGCTGACTGGTTTCCTGCTGACTGGTTTCCTGCTGACTGGTTTCCTGCTGACTTGGTTCCGGCTGACTGGTTTCCTGCTGACTGGTTTCCGGCTGACTGGTTTCCGGCGACTGGTTTCCTGCTGACTGGTTTCCGGCTGACTGGTTTCCTGCTGACTGGTTTCCGGCTGACTGGTTTCCTGGCGACTGGTTTCCGGCTGACTGGTTTCCTGCTGACTGGTTTCCGGCCGACTGGTTTCCTGCTGACTGGTTTCCGGCTGACTGGTTTCCTGCTGACTGGTTTCCTGCTGACTGGTTTCCGGCTGACTGGTTTCCTGCTGACTGGTTTCCTGGCGACTGGTTTCCGGCTGACTGGTTTCCTGCTGACTGGTTTCCGGCTGACTGGTTTCCTGCTGACTGGTTTCCGGCTGACTGGTTTCCTGCTGACTGGTTTCCTGCTGACTGGTTTCCGGCTGACTGGTTTCCTGCTGACTGGTTTCCTGCTGACTGGTTTCCGGCTGACTGGTTTCCTGCTGACTGGTTTCCGGCGACTGGTTTCCTGCCGACTGGTTTCCGGCGACTGGTTTCCTGCTGACTGGTTTCCGGCTGACTGGTTTCCGGCTGACTGGTTTCCGGCGACTGGTTTCCTGCTGACTGGTTTCCGGCTGACTGGTTTCCTGCTGACTGGTTTCCGGCTGACTGGTTTCCTGGCGACTGGTTTCCGGCTGACTGGTTTCCTGCTGACTGGTTTCCGGCTGACTGGTTTCCTGCTGACTGGTTTCCGGCTGACTGGTTTCCGGCCGACTGGTTTCCTGCTGACTGGTTTCCTGCTGACTGGTTTCCTGCTGACTGGTTTCCTGCTGACTGGTTTCCGGCCGACTGGTTTCCGGCTGACTGGTTTCCGGCTGACTGGTTTCCGGCCGACTGGATTCCGGCTGACTGGTTTCCTGCTGACTGGTTTCCTGCTGACTGGTTTCGGGCTGACTGGTTTCGGGCTGACTGGTTTCCTGCTGACTGGTGTCCTGCTGACTGGTTTCCGGCCGACTGGTTTCCGGCCGACTGGTTTCCTGCCGACTGGTTTCCTGCTGACTGGTTTCCGGCTGACTGGTTTCCGGCTGACTGGTTTCCAGCTGACTGGTTTCCGGCTGACTGGTTTCCTGACGACTGGTTTCCTGCTGACTGGTTTCCTGCTGACTGGTTTCCTGCTGACTGGTTTCCGGCTGACTGGTTTCCGGCTGACTGGTTTCCTTCTGACTGGTTTCCGGCTGACTGGTTACCTGGCGACTGGTTTCAGGCTGACTGGTTTCCGGCTGACTGGTTTCCTGCTGACTGGTTTCCTGCTGACTGGTTTCGGGCTGACTGGTTTCCTGCTGACTGGTGTCCTGCTGACTGGTTTCCTGCTGACTGGTGTCCTGCTGACTGGTTTCCGGCTGACTGGTTTCCGGCCGACTGGTTTCCTGCCGACTGGTTTCCTGCTGACTGGTTTCCTGCTGACTGGTTTCCGGCTGACTGGTTTCCAGCTGACTGGTTTCCGGCTGACTGGTTTCCTGACGACTGGTTTCCTGCTGACTGGTTTCCGGCTGACTGGTTTCCTGCTGACTGGTTTCCGGCTGACTGGTTTCCGGCTGACTGGTTTCCTGCTGACTGGTTTCCTGCTGACTGGTTTCCGGCTGACTGGTTACCTGGCGACTGGTTTCCGGCTGACTGGTTTCCTTACGACTGGTTTCCTGCTGACTGGTTTCCGGCTGACTGGTTTCCTGCTGACTGCTTTCCTGCCGACTGGTTTCCGGCTGACTGGTTTCCTGCTGACTTGTTTCCTGCTGACTGGTTTCCGGCTGACTGGTTTCCGGCTGACTGGTTTCCGGCTGACTGGTTTCCTGCTGACTGGTTTCCGGCTGACTGGTTTCCTGCTGACTGGTTTCCTGCCGACTGGTTTCCTGCCGACTGGTTTCCTGCTGACTGGTTTCCTGCTGACTGGTTTCCGGCTGTCTGGTTTCCTGCTGACTGGTTTCCGGCTGACTGGTTTCCTGCTGACTGGTTTCCGGCTGACTGGTTTCCTTACGACTGGTTTCCTGCTGACTGGTTTCCTGCTGACTGGTTTCCGGCTGACTGGTTTCCTTACGACTGGTTTCCTGCTGACTGGTTTCCGGCTGACTGGTTTCCGGCTGACTGGTTTCCTGCTGACTGGTTTCCGGCTGACTGGTTTCCTTACGACTGGTTTCCTGCTGACTGGTTTCCTGCTGACTGGTGTCCTGCTGACTGGTTTCCGGCTGACTGGTTTCCTGGCGACTGGTTTCCGGCTGACTGGTTTCCTGCTGACTGGTTTCCGGCTGACTGGTTTCCTGACGACTGGTGTCCTGCTGACTGGTTTCCGGCTGACTGGTTTCCGGCCGACTGGTTTCCGGCTGACTGGTTTCCTGCTGACTGGTTTCCTGCTGACTGGTTTCCGGCTGACTGGTTTCCGGCTGACTGGTTTCCTGACGACTGGTTTCCGGCTGACTGGTTTCCGGCTGACTGGTTTCCTTCTGACTGGTTTCCGGCTGACTGGTTTCCTGCCGACTGGTTTCCGGCTTACTGGTTTCCTGCTGACTGGTTTCCGGCTGACTGGTTTCCGGCTGACTGGTTTCCGGCTGACTGGTTTCCGGCTGACTGGTTTCCTGCCGACTGGTTTCCGGCTGACTGGTTTCCGGCTGACTGGTTTCCGGCTGACTGGTTTCCGGCTGACCTGTTTCCTGACGACTGGTTTCCGGCTGACTGGTTTCCTGCTGACTGGTTTCCGGCTGACCTGTTTCCTGACGACTGGTTTCCGGCTGACTGGTTTCCTGACGACTGGTTTCCGGCTGACTGGTTTCCTGACGACTGGTTTCCAGTGGTGATTAGTCCATGTAACCAGTAACAGTTGACCAGTGGTAATTAGTCCATGTAACCAGTAACAGTTGACCAGTGGTAATTAGTCCATGTAACCAGTAACAGTTGACCAGTGGTGATTAGTCCATGTAACCAGTAACAGTTGACCAGTGGTAATTAGTCCATGTAACCAGTAACAGTTGACCAGTGGTAATTAGTCCATGTAACCAGTAAAAGTTGACCAGTGGTGTTTAGTCCATGTAACCAGTAACAGTTGACCAGTGGTGTTTAGTCCATGTAACCAGTAACAGTTGACCAGTGGTGATTAGTCCATGTAACCAGTAACAGTTGACCAGTGGTGATTAGTCCATGTAACCAGTAACAGTTGACCAGTGGTGATTAGTCCATGTAACCAGTAACAGTTGACCAGTGGTGATTAGTCCATGTAACCAGTAACAGTTGACCAGTGGTGATTAGTCCATGTAACCAGTAACAGTTGACCAGTGGTGTTTAGTCCATGTAACCAGTAACAGTTGACCAGTGGTGTTTAGTCCATGTAACCAGTAACAGTTGACCAGTGGTGTTTAGTCCATGTAACCAGTAACAGTTGACCAGTGGTGATTAGTCCATGTAACCAGTAAAAGTTGACCAGTAGCATGCCCCGCCCCCCCAGACCACTCTGCTCTACTGTGGAGTATAGAAACTGGGAGGTGTCTGCTGCGGTACGCCGGCCATGCAGGATCAGGTAATTATCCACCAGTCACCTCAGTCATCTGCATCAAAACGGTTTCATTAACTGTCTCAAACACAAAACGATAAAATTTATTGTCCACACGGAGTTGGAACGCTGGGAAGAATGTAAATAAAAATCCCATCATGATGTCTAGATTGCATCGGCCCCAGATTGACATGATGTCTGGAGGTCTTCCTGAGTCTGACTTTAATGCAGAAGTTGGCCAGCATCCAGCCAAGTTATTTAGAACTTATGTAGAAATTGTTTAGAATTTATTTAGAAGTTGTTTAGAAGTTATTTAGAGGTTGGTTAAAAGTTATGTAGAAGTTATGCAGAAGTTGTTTAGAATTTATTTAGAAGTTATATAGAAGTTATGTGGAAGTTGTTTAGAAGTTATTTAGAAGTTGTTTAGAAGGTATGTAGAAGTTGTTTAGAAGTTATGTAGAAGTTGTTTAGAAGTTATGTAGAAGTTATGTAGAAGTCAGACAGAAGTTGTTTAGAAGTTTAGAAGTTATGTAAAAGTTGTTTAGAAGTTATTTAGAAGTTGTTTATAAGTTATGTAGAAGTTGTTTAGAAGTTATGTAGAAGTTTTTCAGAAGTTATTTAGAAGCTGTTTAGAAGTTATGTAGAAGTTATTTAGAAGTTGTTTAGAAGTTATGTAGAAGTTTTTTAGAAGTTGTTTAGAAGTTATTCAGAAGTTGTTTAGAAGTTATGTAGAAGTTATGTCGAAGTTTTTTTAGAAGTTGTTTAGAAGTTATGTAGAAGTTATACAGAAGTAGTTTAGAAGTTATGTAGAAGTTATACAGAAGTAGTTTAGAAGTTATGTAGAAGTTGTTTAGAAGTTATGTAGAAGTTGTTTAGAAGTTAGGTAGAAGTTATGTAGAAGTTGTTTAGAAGTTATGTAGAAGTTATACAGAAGTAATTTAGAAGTTATGTAGAAGTTATACAGAAGTTGTTTAGAAGTTTAGAAGTTATGTAGAAGTTGTTTAGAAGTTGTTTAGAAGTTCTTTAGAAGTTTAGAAGTTATGTAGAAGTTATGTAGAAGTTGTTTAGAAGTTATACAGAAGTTGTTTAGAAGTTATGTAGAAGTTGTTTATAAGTTATGTAGAAGTTATGTAGAAGTTGTTTAGATGTTACTTAGAAGTTCTTTAGAAGTTTAGAAGTTATGTAGAAGTTATGTAGAAGTTGTTTAGAAGTTATACAGAAGTTGTTTAGAAGTTATGTAGAAGTTGTTTATAAGTTATGTAGAAGTTATGTAGAAGTTGTTTAGAAGTTACTTAGAAGTTCTTTAGAAGTTTAGAAGTTATGTAGAAGTTATGTAGAAGTTGTTTAGAAGTTATACAGAAGTTGTTTAGAAGTTATGTAGAAGTTGTTAAGTTATGTGGAAGGTTGCAGGACCAGGTCGCAGGTAAGTGACGGGGGAGGACGCAGGTAAGTGACGTAATGCTGTAGGCAAGTAGTGAGGTTGAGACGGCGGAGTCCCACTAGGCAAACGTAAACTATTCATTCATTCATTTATTAATGTGTGCGTTTTGCCAAATTAATCTGAAATTAATTTGAACATTCTCCTAAGTAGGTAAATAGTGTCCCTTTAAGGTGCATTCTGGAGCACAACGAGGAGGATTTGGCCAGCCTGACGGACTTCATAGATCAGTGTTTCGACAGAGTTGTCATGGGGAAGCCAAAGCAAACATCGACCCCAGCCGCATCATCTCAGGCTAAAAGACAGCGGAATGAGGAATCATCCGGAGCCATTTCGTCGCTGGCGAACGACACGACCGATGTTCTTATTTCTATCGAAAAAAGCTCAGTAGTTTCGATGCGTGCTTGAGCCTGGTGGAGATTCTCCACAAAGAGTTTCAGGCCTTGCGGGAATCACTGGAATTCAGCCAGAAGCAAGTGGAAACACTGGCCACAGAAAACGCGGTCCTCAGAGAGTCGGTTAAATCCCTCACCGAGGGATTGACCAGAGTCTCCGAGGAGAACAAGAAGATGAAGGAAGCGGTGCTGGATCTGCAAGCCAGAAGCATGAGGGACAACTTGGTGTTTGCAGGGATTCCAGAACAAGCAGATGAAGACCCCGAGACCACAGTTAAAAACTTCATCCAGACTCATCTAAAGCTCCCGGAAGAAACGGTGGGGAACATCGCCTTTCACCGAGTTCACCGTCTGGGCGGAAGGAAACCCGGAGCCGGACGGCCACGGCCCATCGTAGCCAAGTTTGTTAACTACAAACAAAAGGAGCAGGTGAAGAGTCAGGGTCGTGAACTTCAGGGCCTCCATTATGCAGTTAATGACCAGTTTCCAAGAGAGATCCTGGATCGGCGGAGAGTCCTGTTCCCCATCAGGAGGAAATCCATCGCCGAAGGAGCTCGCGCTGTCATCGCCGTGGATAAATTATTTATCAATGGACAGTTGTACCGCGACCCAAACATCACTCCGTGGCTCTACTGACTTGTTGGTATGTTCCTTAATAATCTTAAATAAGTTATGCCATATTTGTAATACTGTGGTTTCAAAATAATTATCAGTATTTTCTCCACCCGTCTCTGCTACACCGTTCTCGTCACGGATGTTTCTTTTACATTATTTTCTTCCTTTGGCACGGTCACTTTTTTCTCTTTTCACTTTTCTTTGTTTGAACCCTTTCACTTTTATCAGTAATGTCACCTACTTCTCTATTTGTTTCATGGCGCACGCACAAGATTAAACATCGGACACAACATTATGCATGATTCACACATACAGTTCAGTATGAGGAAAGCACACTTAGAGATACTTAACGCGCAGATCCAGGTACCGCACACAGCTGACAGGCGCACAAGCAGCGGGTTACACACAGACACACGCTGTGGTAATATGCACATAACCTCCATCTCTGCTGGTTTATGGATGCACTGAGGTTTGTCTCTTGGAATGTGCGTGGAGCTGGTACAAGAGAAAAGAGGTTAAAAATTCTTAATCGGATGCGTGAAATGAAGGCAGACATCGTTCTCCTGCAGGAGACTCATTTATCTAATTCAACAATAAATCTTTCTACAGACCAGTTTCCACATGTTTACTCAGCTTGCTATAATTCCAGACGAAGAGGAGTAGCCACTCTTATTAATAAAAGGTTAAAATTTGACATTGATCAAACAATCACAGATCCAGAAGGCAGATTTTTAATAGTTACATTATCTATTCAAAATGTTAAGTTAACTATTGCAAATGTTTATGGCCCAAATGTTGATGACTCCTCCTTTTTTCACTCCCTCTTTACTTCGCTCTATGATCACTTAGATAACACAATCATTGTAGCAGGGGACTTAAATGTTATTCTTGACAAATACAGTTCATCAGGGAAGTGTCACAGGAGATAATGAACCCACAGAACAGGTTAGCAGCTTTTTAACTGTTTAATGGAGCGATCACCAAATAGACCAGATGGCTGATGTCCAAGGTTCTTGGTAGACTCTGGGGAGGCAGGGAATGATCCAGGCAGGCAGACAGGACTGGCTGGGAGGATGGTCCGAGCAGGCAAGGCAGGCAAGGCAAGCAAGGCAGGCAGGCAAGGCAGGCCAGGGCTGTGGATTGTCTCAGGTGAGGTTTACACCTAGAAGAGGCAACGATCCAGCATCGACTGGTGAACAGCTTGGGTCTTATAAACAGGTGAAGAGCATGATCCTGATTCTGCTCAGCTGTGCAGGCTTAACCACAGGCCACGCCTCCGCCAGACACCACAGAGAGCTACCTCCAGGTTGGAAATCCATGACAGTACCCCCCCCCCCCCTCAAGGGGAGCCCCCCGGCAACCCACCAGAGCAGGACCGGCGAAAGTCCCGGATGAGCTGACCATCCAGAATGAAGGAACGGGGAACCCAGGAGCGCTCCTCAGGGCCATACCCCGCCCAGTCCACCAGGTACTGCAGACCCCGACCACGCCGACGGACAGCCAACAAACGGCGAACAGAGTAGGCAGGATGACCATCAACAACCCGGGGGGGCGGAGGGGGCCTGGAAGGAGGGACCAAGGGACTGAGGCAAACAGGCTTCAGCTGGGAGACATGGAATGATGGATGGATGGATCTTCATAGAAGAGGGCAACCGCAGCTTCACCACCATGGGATTGATGACCTCCAAAACCTCAAAGGGTCCGAGAAACCTGGGAGACAGTTTGAGACTCAGTCTGTAATGGAATGTTCTTAGATGATAACCAGACCTTCTGACCTGGAACGTATGCAGGAGCCGGGGTCCTGCGCCGGTCTGGCATGTGCTTGTTCCTTTCAGTCGTTCGGACTAGGGCTGCCTTAGCGGATCTCCAGACTCTGTGGCATCGCCTCAGATGATGAAGCACGGAAGGGACAGCAATCTCATTTTCATGAATGGGGAAGAGCGGTGGTGAATATCCTAGAGAAGCCTCGAATGGAGAGAGACCTGTGGCTGAAGAAACATGAGTTATGGGCATATTCAATCCAGCATAGATGGTTGCTCCAGGTAGAAGGATTCTCAGCTGCAACGCATCGCAAGGCAGACTCCAGTTCCTGATTCATCCGCTCAGCCTGGCCGTTGGTCTGTGGGTGGTAACCAGAACTGAGACTGACAGACGCACCCAAAGCTTTGCAGAAAGCCTTCCATACACGAGAGACGAATTGAGGACCACGGTCCGAGACAATATCTGTGGGAATGCCATGGAGACGGAAGACGTGCTGCGAGATAAGCTCAGCCGTCTCTAAGGCAGTGGGTAACTTGGGAATAGCAACAAAATGAGCTGCCTTAGAGAACCGGTTGACAATGGTTAGGATTGTTGAGTTACCTCGGGAAGGGGGCAGGCCGGTGACAAAATCCAATGCAATGTGGGACCAAGGCCTTCCAGGCACTGGGAGGGGACGAAGAAGTCCGGCTGGGGCCCGATTGGATGTTTTACTTCGTGCACAGGTCGGACAGGCAGCAACATATTCTCTTACATCCTTGTCCATAGTGGGCCACCAAAAGTGTCTTCGAATGAGAGACATGGTCCGTGCTGCACCAGGGTGGCAAGCAATTCGACAGGCGTGCCCCCACTGGATTACCTGGGAGCGAACATTATTGGGTACATACAATAGATTTGGTGGGCCCGTACCTGGATCCGGGTTGTTTTGAAGGGCATCTCTAACAACTTCCTCCACCTCCCAGGTCACAGCAGCCACCACACATGAAGCAGGCAGTATAGAGTCAGGGTCCTCTGAAGTGTCATCAGGGCTAAACTGCCAGGACAGGGCATCTGGTTTGATATTCTTGGTACCTGGCCTGAAGGTGATACAGAAGTTAAAAACGGCCAAAAAACAGAGACCATCTCGCCTGTCGGGGGTTCAATCTCTTGGCTGACTGAATATATTCCAGATTCCTATGATCTGTCCAAACAATGAAAGGTAATTCTGTCCCCTCCAACCAATGTCTCCATTCCTCAAGAGCCAACTTGACTGCCAGCAATTCACGGTCTCCCACATCATAATTCCTCTCTGCTGGAGAGAGACGACGAGAGAAGAAGGCACATGGATGAAGCTGGCCTGACCCCGGCGATCTCTGAGACAGGATGGCTCCAACACCATTGTCTGAAGCATCTACCTCCACCACAAATTGACGTGATGGATCTGGTTGTTGGAGCACAGGGGCTGAGGCGAACCGGACCTTAAGTTCCTGGAAGGCCCTTTCAGCATCCACAGACCACTGAAAAGGAGACTTGGGTGAAGTGAGCTTGGTTAGGGGTGACACAACTTGACTGAAGTTCAGAATAAATCTGCGATAGAAGTTGGCAAACCCAATGAAGCGTTGCAACTGCTTCACAGACTCAGGCCTTGGCCAATCCAAAACTGCACGTACCTTCTCTGGGTCAGTCTTCATCTGCCCACTCTGGAAAAATGTATCCCAAAAAGCAAATAGAGCTCGAGTGGAATTCGCACTTCTCTGCCTTTACATAGAGTTTATTTTCGAGGAGTCTGAAGTACCATCTGGACATGGGAAATGTGTTCTGACAGATTCCTTGAAAAAATGAGGATATCATCCAGGTACACGAAGACAAACCGGTTAAGAAAATCTCGGAGAACGTCATTCACCAGGGCTTGGAAAACTGCCGGGGCATTGGTGAGACCAAAGGGCATCACAAGATATTCAAAGTGACCCAGGGGAGTGTTAAAAGCCGTTTTCCACTCATCCCCTTCCTTGATTCGAACCAGGTGGTAGGCATTCCGAAGATCAAGCTTGGTGAAGACGGTAGAACCTGCTAGGGCATCGAAGGCGTAATCAATCAGAGGCAGAGGGTATTTATTTCGGACAGTGATCTTATTCAAACCCCGATAATCAATACAAGGTCTAAGCGTCTTGTCCTTCTTTGACACAAAGAAGAAACCTGCTCCCAGTGGTGAAGAAGAAGGTCTTATTATGCCAGTAGTAAGTGAGTCATTGATGTATTTTTCCATGGCCTGTCTCTCAGGTCTGGAAATGTTATACAAACGGCAACTAGGTAAAGGAGCCCCAGGCAAGATGTCAATGGCACAGTCATAAGGTCTATGAGGAGGCAAAGACAGAGCCTTGGTCTTGCTGAAAACCTCAGCCAAATCATGGTACTCAGAAGGGACAGTAGACAAGTCAGGAATCTCACTCTTACTGCATGGAGTCGAGGTAGATGGCATAGCCGCCCTCAAGCAAGACTGGTGACATTTAGAACTCCAGCTGGAAATGGAACCGGTCTCCCAGTTAATGTGCGGGTTGTGGAGTGACAACCAGGGATGTCCTAGTACCAGGGGGGAGTCAGATGCAGAGATTAACTTAAACTCAATAAACTCAGAGTGGTTGCCCGACAAATTCAACTTAACAGGGATGGTGGTGTGAGTTACCTGCGCTAATAGTCGACCATCCAAAGCTTTAGCGGTCATGGGATGAGGTAGAGGTACCAAGGGTATCCCTGCCCTCTCAGCCAATTGTGCATCCAGGAAATTGGCTTCGGCACCAGAATCAATCAAGGCTGGGACTGTGAGAGTGTGATCGTGGAAAGTAAGGGTTGCTTCAATTTGTGTCTTGGTTGGGATCTCCGGGGCTCTCTTTATGCTGCTCGTCAGTACCCCGACATTTACTAACGAGCCCCGTCTTTTGGGCGAATGGGACAGGCATCACGAAAATGGCCCAATCGACCACAGTAAAAGCACTCACCAGACTGTAGCCGCTTCTGCCGTTCAGCCTGAGTGAGACGGGCTCTTCCTCAGCGTTGGCAACAGTAGATGGGCAGTTCTGGGAGGGTAAAGGACTGGGAGTTTGTAATTGTCCCGGAGATGAGGACAAGTGGGCTCCTCCCGCCTCTCACGGAGACGATTATCGATTTTGATAGTCAGAGAGATTAACTCGTCCAGGGTTCCAGGGAGGTCTCGAGTTGCCAACTCATCCTTCAGGGTCTCAGACAAACAGCTCAAAAAATGGTCAACTAAAGCCTCGGAATTCCATTTGGAGTCAGCTGCCAGAGTTCAGAACTCAACCGAGAAATCAGCCACACTCAATGCTCCCTGACGTAAGGACATGAGTTTCTTGGCTGCCTCTCGACCCCGTACGGGGTTATCAAAAACCTCTCTCATCTCCTCCGAGAATTCCCTATAGGTTAAACTACTGAGAGGTGAAGTTCCAAGATATGCCTCAGCCCAGGTTAAAGCCCGGGAATCCAGTAATCCTATGATATATGAAATCTTGGATCTGTCAGACGAGTAAGTGTATGGTTTTTGGTCAAACACAAGTGAACACTGTAAGAGGAATCCCCTACATTTACCTAAATCCCCAGAGAATGGTTTGGGGTCCGGGATGTGAATCTCTCGGTTGGGAGTGAGCTGTGGTTGTCTAGATACAGATGCTGAAGTAGTCGCTGTAGAAACAGAAGTCTGAGATAACTGATTAAGCATGGTTGTCATTTTAGCTGTTATGTCATTCAGCTGGGATTGCATGGCTTGCTGCATATCACCCAGAGATCAGAGTATTCGAGCATGTTGGCCCAGAAGATTCCCCTGAGAGGAGACAGCAAAAAACAGTTCATTACCAGCTTCTGGTCTCTGGGCATCCATGGCAGTTTGATCCACTGGGTCCATCTTTGTGGCTGGATCGTTCTGTCACAAGAGATAATGAACCCACAGAACAGGTTAGCAGCTTTTTAACTGTTTAATGGAGCGATCACCAAATAGACCAGATGGCTGATGTCCAAGGTTCTTGGTAGACTCTGGGGAGGCAGGGAATGATCCAGGCAGGCAGACAGGACTGGCTGGGAGGATGGTCCGAGCGGGCAAGGCAGGCAAGGCGGGCAAGGCGGGCAAGGCGGGCAAGGCGGGCAAGGCGGGCAAGGCGGGCAAGGGCTGTGGATTGTCTCAGGTGAGGTTTACACCTAGAAGAGGCAACGATCCAGCATCGACTGGTGAACAGCTTGGGTCTTATAAACAGGTGAAGAGCATGATCCTGATTCTGCTCAGCTGTGCAGGCTTAACCACAGGCCACGCCTCCGCCAGACACCACAGAGAGCTACCTCCAGGTTGGAAATCCATGACAGGAAGTATCGAGGTTGGAAATCAGCTGAAACGGTTAAACAGTACATGAAGGATTTTGGTCTTTGCGATGCATGGCGTTCTCATCACCCGACACTGAGAGAATACACTTTCTTCTCTTCAGTTCATCATACCTATTCTAGACTAGACTACTTCCTAATCAGCAGTTCACTCATGAGTGACATATCAGATAAAGATCCATCCCATAATCATCAGTGATCATGCACCTGTATCATTAACCCTTAGAAGTAAAAACTGTAAGCCAGCCACTAGAAACTGGAGATTTAATACATCATTACTTACAGATTCTGAGTTTATCAGTTACTTTAAAAGAGAATGGTCCTCATATCTAGAAAACAATAACAGACCAGAAACTTCAGCGTGTGTTCTGTGGGAAGCAGGAAAAGCAGTAATGAGAGGGAAAATAATATCCTTCTCTTCCCATAAGAAAAAGAAGGAAACTTTGAGAACATCAGAATTAGAACTCAGAATTAAATCACTAGAGGAAGCTTACCATGTCTCCCCAGAAGAACACACACTGAATGATATTAGAAAAGCCAAATTAGAACTTAATGAAATAATAGATAAAAGAACACAATTCATGGTGCAAAGACTTCGATTGGACAATTTTGAACATGGTGAGGAAATCTGGAAAGTTCCTGGCTAACCAACTAAAGGCAAATAAGGAGAAAACAACAATTTCCTCTATAAAAGATTCAGAAGGAAATATCAGCCATGATCCTGACATGATAAACAATACTTTCAAAGAATTTTACAAAGCATTATATTCATCACAAATAAATCCAACAGATGAGAATATTAACCAATTTCTTAGCAGCATCAATCTTCCTAAAATAAATCAGGAAAATAAAATGGCTCTAGATTCACCTATTTCAGTTCATGAGCTCCATGAAGCTCTCCACCGTATGCCAAATAATAAAGCACCGGGTCCAGATGGTTATCCAGCTGAATTCTACAAAGAATTCTGGACCACACTGGCTCCAACCTTTTACAGCATGGTATTAGAAATAAAGGAAAAGCAAAAAATACCCTCCAATATGAACTTGGCGAATATTTCAGTCCTATTAAAACCAGGAAAGGACCCTACACTCCCATCCAGTTATCGTCCAATTTCATTAATAAACGTAGATCTCAAAATAATCAGCAAAGCTCTAGCCAGAAGGATAGAGAAAATAACCCCTTCCATTATTCACGCTGATCAAACAGGCTTTATAAAAGGTAGACATTCCTACACTAACATGCGCAGATTAATTAACATAATAGATTATTCAACTCTACACAATCTGAAGTCCACAGTTATATCTGTAGATGCAGAAAAAGCATTTGACCGTGTAAACTGGAAATTTATATTTGCAACTTTAAAAGAATTTGGGTTTGGGTCATCATTTATTGACTGGATAAAAATATTATACAACAACCCAAATGCATGTGTGAAGACTAATGACAAAACTTCTCCAAACTTCTGCTTCCAGAGAGGCACCAGACAGGGCTGCCCACTTTCTCCATCACTCTTTGCCATTTTTATCGAACCCCTGGCAGCTGCCATAAGACAAAACCCAGAAATCAAAGGAATTCAAGCTAAAAATATTGAACATAAAATTAGTCTTTACGCAGATGACATTTTACTTTTCCTTCACAACTCACAACACTTTCTCAAACAATGACACTAATTAATAAATTCTCTTCAATATCAGACTATTCTATTAACTGGTTAAAGACTACAGCAATGCCCATTAACTGTGACTTTAAAAACATATCTAACACCACTATACAGTCAGGAAATATTAGTTATTTAGGTATAATAATCTCTCCCAGACTAACCGAACTAATAAAGTTAAATCATGATCAGTTAATAAAAACAGTGGAGGATGACCTCTCAAGGTGGAACCGCTTGCCCATATCACTTATGGGGAGGGTTTCCACTGTTAAAATGATGGTTTTACCAAAAGTTAATTACCTTTTCTCAATGGTTCCCATCAGACCATCCTCCACTTGGTTTGAATCACTAGACTCCCACATATCCAGATTTCTCTGGAAAAACAAGCCATCCCGCATTAGTCTAAAAACTTTACAACAGACCAAAGACAGAGGTGGGTTGGACCTGTTGTAGTGTAGGACAAACAAGGACCCAAGTGCAGATTGGATGTGGATACTAGGACAGGTTTATTGTTCTCCTGGGCAGAATGGTAGGTGGCCAGGCAGGCAGGTTGGCGGGCAGGCAGGCAGGTTGGCGGGCAGGCAGGCAGGTTGGTGGCCAGGCAGGCAGGCAGGTTGACGGGCAGGCAGGCAGGTTGACGGGCAGGCAGGCAAGAATCATGCACTGGTGACAGAACAGACAGTTGTGAAACAAGCAGTTTAAATTCTTAAGCAGAAATGCTGCAATGGCCGAGAGCTGTTACCACAGATGAAACAACAATCAGGCGATGACTGGTGAACTGAGCTGGCCTTTTATCTTGCTGCTGCTGATTTCCCGATGAGAACCTGGTGTGGACTTGATTGCCAGGGAAACAGGCACACCCACTGCAGCACAGGTCAGAGCAGGAACCACAACAGTACCCCCCCCCCTCCACGGGAGCCACCGGGCGACCGAAACTTCTCCGGATGAGCACGACGAAAATCCCGGACCAGGGAGGCATCCAGAATAAATGAGCGCGGAACCCAGGCACGCTCCTCAGGACCATACCCCTCCCAGTCCACCAGAAACTGGAAGCCACGACCCCGACGCCGCACATCCAGGAGACGCCGGACAGAATAGGCAGGGCGACCCGCCACAAGCCGGGCGGGAGGAGGGGGTCTGGAAGGAGGGACGAGAGGACTAGAGGAAACAGGCTTGAGTTGGGAGACATGGAAAGAAGGGTGGACTCTCATGGAACTGGGGAGTTTCAGTTTGACCACGGTGGGATTAATGATCCGCTCAACCTCAAAAGGACCCAAAAAGCGGGGGGCCAACTTCTTGGCATCAGTACGCAATGGAATGTTCTTTGCTGATAACCAAACCTTTTGGCCAGGTGCGTAACGGGGTCCAGGAGTCCGATGACGATCCGCCATGCGGCGGGTACGTACGGAGGCACGAAGGAGCGCAGTTCGAGCCTTCCTCCAAATCTGTCGGCAGCGGCGGATGTGTAGCTGGACCGACGGTACAGAAACCTCCTCCTCCTGTGCTGGAAACAGGGGCGGCTGATATCCCAGGGAGCATTCGAAAGGTGATAAGCCTGAAGCAGAAGAGGTAAGGGAGTTGTGAGCATACTCTACCCAGTCCAGATGGTCACACCAGGAGGAGGGGTTGGACTCAGCCACACATCTCAGGGCAGTTTCCAGATCCTGATTAGACCTCTCAGCCTGGCCATTGGTCTGGGGATGGAAACCAGACGACAGGCTCACAGTGGCCCCGAGTGAGTGACAAAACGACTTCCATACCTGGGATGTAAATTGGGGTCCTCTGTCTGATACTATGTCTGTCGGCAGACCATGGAGCCGAAAGACATGATGAACAAGTAAGTTGGCTGTCTCCTTGGCAGCAGGAAGCTTGGGAAGGGCAATAAAATGAACAGCTTTGGAAAAGCGATCAACAACTGTGAGGATGGTGGTGTTACCTCTTGAGGCTGGAAGACCAGTGACGAAGTCCAGAGCAATGTGCGACCAGGGTCTGCTTGGAACAGGTAATGGACGAAGAAATCCCGCAGGTGGCTGATGTGATGACTTACTGCGTGCACACGTCGTACAAGCTGCAACAAACTCCCGGACATCTTTATCCATTGTGGGCCACCAGAATCTGTGTCTCAGAAAAGAAAGTGTTCGCACAGAACCAGGGTGGCATGCTAGGCGGGAGGAATGTCCCCACTGGAGGACTTGGGAACGTACAGAATTGGGGACATAAAGGCGGTTACGGGGACCTGTGCCAGGGTCAGGCTGTTGCTGTTGGGCCTCTCTAACCCTGTCCTCCACCTCCCAGGAAACAGCGGCTACAACACAGGTTGCAGGTAAGATGGTATCAGGTGAAACTGCAGTCTTGGGTGGAAATTGGCGAGAGAGAGAGTCCGGTTTCTGGTTTTTGGACCCAGGTCTGTATGACAGCGTGAAGTGGAATCGATTGAAGAAAAGAGACCAACGGGCCTGTCGGGGATTCATTTGTCTAGCAGACTGTAGGTATTCCAGGTTCTTATGGTCAGTCCAGATGAGGAATGGCACTTTGGATCCCTCCAACCAATGGCGCCACTGCTCCAGGGCGAGTTTGATGGCTAAGAGTTCCCTATCACCGACATGGTAGTTCTGCTCAGCTGGTGTTAGACGTCGAGAGAAAAAGGCACAAGGATGTAACTTCTGAGACTCTGGGGATCGTTGGGACAACACAGCTCCAACGCCGACATCTGAAGCATCAACCTCCACCACAAATTGATGGTTGAGATCAGGGTGGAGGAGGACAGGAGCAGTGGTGAATAGATCCTTTAACTTGACAAAAGCCTGAGCCGCCGGCTCAGACCAGACAAATGGGACTGTAGGCGATGTAAGTCTTGTCAGGGGAGCTGCGATGCGGCTATAATTGCGAATGAATCTGCGATAAAAATTAGCAAAACCCAAGAAACGTTGCAGCTGCTTGACAGAAGTTGGGACTGGCCATTCGGTAACAGCTTTGACCTTCTCAGGATCTGCTCGGACCTGCCCACTCTCAAAAATGTATCCGAGAAAAGAAACAGTGTTCTTATGAAAATCACACTTCTCGGCCTTAACGAATAGGCGATTCTCCAGAAGTCTCTGCAGGACTTGTCGGACATGTTGTATATGTTCGGTGAGGTTGTGGGAAAAGATGAGGATATCGTCTAAATAGACGAAAACAAAACGGTTCAGGAAGTCTCTCAGCACATCATTAACTAAGGCTTGGAAAACAGCAGGGGCATTACAAAGTCCAAAAGGCATGACTCGATACTCAAAATGGCCGAGTGGGGTCTTGAAGGCTGTCTTCCACTCATCTCCCTCTTTTATCCTGACCAGATGATATGCGTTGCGGAGATCTAGCTTTGTGAAGATTGTTGAGCCATGGAGAGAGTTGAAGGCAGACTCAAGAAGTGGCAGAGGATACTTATTCTTTATGGTTATAGCATTTAATCTCCGGTAGTCAATACAAGGCCGAAGAGAACCATCCTTCTTAGAGACAAAGAAAAAACCTGCGCCAACAGGGGAAGAAGAAGGTCTAATTAAACCAGCAGCCAGCGAATCCGAAATATATTTCTCCATGGCCTCAATCTCTGGCTTAGAAAGATTGTACAGATGACTGGCTGGCAACGGAGCCCCAGGTAACAAGTCTATGGCGCAGTCATATGGTCGGTGAGGAGGAAGAGAAAGGGCCCTCTCTTTACTGAACACCTCAGCGAGGTCATGGTAGGCTAGAGGAATGTCTGACAAATCCTTAGAAGTGGGACAATGACTGGTAGTGGTTATACCAGATGGGACGGCAGAGTGAAGACAAGTTGCATGACAATAAGAACTCCAGTTAATAATCCTCCCAGTAGTCCAATCCAGATGGGGATTGTGTAACGATAACCAGGGGTGTCCTAAAACCAGGGGTGAATTTGGTGAGTTTACAACAAAGAAACTGATAAACTCCTGGTGATTTCCCGAAACAATTTGTTTAACCGGAACAGACTCTTGGGTGATGGAGTAAAGAATGCTACCATCCAGAGCCCGGGCAGAAACAGGAGGGAAGAGAGATTCTAGGTCTAGATTAATCCTTGCAGCCCATTCCTTGTCAATAAAGTTTGCTTCAGCTCCAGAATCCACTAAAGCCTGTACTGGATGAGAGAAACCCTTGACATATAGCACCGCTGGAATGAGTGTCTTTGTGTGGGGAATTACCTTTGGAGTGGTGGTCGTCAGTACTCCCACAGCTACTGACGACCCAGATCTTTTGGCCGTTCTGTGCAGACAGCTCTCTGGTGTCCTGGTCTTCCACAATAAAAACAAACGCCGGTGTCCCTCCTCCTCTGTCGTTCCTCCGTGGACAGATGAGCTCGGCCCAGCTGCATGGGCTCCTCGGACTGTGTTGTGCTAGGAAGGGAAGGGCGGACCGCTCCGATGGTGGAGCCGGGAAAATACAGCTCAGAACGAGTCTGCCGCTCTCTGTCTCTCTCCCGTAAGCGGTTGTCCAGCCTTATTGAGAGGGAAACCAGGTCGTCTAGGGAATCTGATGCATCACGGGTGGCAAGCTCATCCTTAAGCCGGCTGCTTAAACCATTTGTGAAGATTCCACAAAGAGCCTGATCATTCCAGCCCGAATCCGCAGCCGCAGTCCTGAAATCCACAGCAAACTCAGCAACACTCATCTTTCCTTGTCGGAGATTAATCAGCCGCTTAACGGCATCGCCCCCTCTCACTGGATGGTCAAACACCTTCTTCATCTCATCCATAAAAGCTGGATAAGACATGTGCCTGAAACCCTGCCGTTCAAACGCTGCTTCTGCCCATGACAAAGCCTTGCCCTCCAGAAGTCCCATGACGTAGGAGATCTTGGATTTGTCACTGGCATAAGTGATGGGCTTCTGGTCGAACACAAGTGAGCATTGGAGTAAGAACCCTCTACATTTACCCAGATCCCCGGCATAAGGTTTGGGGTCCGGGATGTGTGTCTCTCTTACCGGGGTGGCAGAAGCGGTAGGATGCCTGGATGAGTCAGGAACCTGTTGCTGATCCGGAGCAGGCTGTACCAGACCAGCCACATGACTGGTGAGTTGAGACAACTGCGTAAGGATGGTGTGGTAATTCTGGTCCAAAGTTAGAAGCATCTGCTCATGTCGAGCTAAGTGAGCATTCTGACCGGATAGGGCTTGCTGAAGTTGTCCGGCGGCGCCTTCTGGGTTAGAATCTGCTGGATCCATACCTGATGGCCTGATTGTTCTGTTGTAGTGTAGGACAAACAAGGACCCAAGTGCAGATTGGATGTGGATACTAGGACAGGTTTATTGTTCTCCTGGGCAGAATGGTAGGTGGCCAGGCAGGCAGGTTGACGGGCAGGCAGGCTGGTTGGCGGGCAGGCAGGCAGGTTGGCGGGCAGGCAGGCAGGTTGGCGGGCAGGCAGGCTGGTTGACGGGCAGGCAGGCAGGTTGGCGGGCAGGCAGGCAGGTTGACGGGCAGGCAGGCAGGTTGACGGGCAGGCAGGCTGGTTGGCGGGCAGGCAGGCAGGTTGACGGGCAGGCAGGCTGGTTGGCGGGCAGGCAGGCTGGTTGACGGGCAGGCAGGCTGGTTGGCGGGCAGGCAGGCAGGTTGGCGGGCAGGCAGGCAGGTTGACGGGCAGGCAGGCTGGTTGACGGGCAGGCAGGCTGGTTGACGGGCAGGCAGGCAGGTTGACGGGCAGACAGGCAGGTTGACGGGCAGGCAGGATGGTTGACGGGCAGGCAGGCAGGTTGACGGGCAGGCAGGCTGGTTGACGGGCAGGCAGGCAGGTTGACGGGCAGGCAGGCTGGTTGACGGGCAGGCAGGCAGGCTGGCGGGCAGGCAGGCAGGTTGACGGGCAGGCAGGCAGGTTGACGGGCAGGCAGGCAGGCTGGCGGGCAGGCAGGCAGGTTGACGGGCAGGCAGGCAGGTTGGCGGGCAGGCAGGCAGGCTGGCGGGCAGGCAGGCAGGTTGACGGGCAGGCAGGCAGGTTGGCGGGCAGGCAGGCAGGCTGGCGGGCAGGTTGGCGGGCAGGCAGGCAGGCAGGCTGGCGGGCAGGTTGGCGGGCAGGCAGGCAGGCAGGTTGGCGGGCAGGCAGGCAGGCTGGCGGGCAGGCAGGCAGGTTGACGGGCAGGCAGGCAGGTTGACGGGCAGGCAGGCTGGTTGACGGGCAGGCAGGCAGGCTGGCGGGCAGGCAGGCTGGTTGGCGGGCAGGCAGGCTGGTTGACGGGCAGGCAGGCTGGTTGACGGGCAGGCAGGCAGGTTGACAGGCAGGCAGGCTGGTTGGCGGGCAGGCAGGCAGGTTGACGGGCAGGCAGGCAGGTTGACGGGCAGGCAGGCAGGTTGACGGGCAGGCAGGCTGGTTGGCGGGCAGGCAGGCTGGTTGACGGGCAGGCAGGCTGGTTGGCGGGCAGGCAGGCTGGTTGACGGGCAGGCAGGCTGGTTGGCGGGCAGGCAGGCAGGTTGGCGGGCAGGCAGGCAGGTTGACGGGCAGGCAGGCTGGTTGGCGGGCAGGCAGGCTGGTTGACGGGCAGGCAGGCAGGTTGGCGGGCAGGCAGGCTGGTTGACGGGCAGGCAGGCAGGTTGGCGGGCAGGCAGGCAGGTTGACGGGCAGGCAGGCAGGTTGACGGGCAGGCAGGCTGGTTGGCGGGCAGGCAGGCAGGTTGGTTGACGGGCAGGCAGGCTGGTTGACGGGCAGGCAGGCTGGTTGGCGGGCAGGCAGGCAGGTTGACGGGCAGGCAGGCAGGTTGACGGGCAGGCAGGCAGGTTGACGGGCAGGCAGGCTGGTTGGCGGGCAGGCAGGCAGGTTGACGGGCAGGCAGGCAGGTTGACGGGCAGGCAGGCAGGTTGACGGGCAGGCAGGCTGGTTGGCGGGCAGGCAGGCTGGTTGACGGGCAGGCAGGCTGGTTGGCGGGCAGGCAGGCTGGTTGACGGGCAGGCAGGCTAGTTGGCGGGCAGGCAGGCAGGTTGGCGGGCAGGCAGGCAGGTTGACGGGCAGGCAGGCTGGTTGGCGGGCAGGCAGGCTGGTTGACGGGCAGGCAGGCAGGTTGGCGGGCAGGCAGGCTGGTTGACGGGCAGGCAGGCAGGTTGGCGGGCAGGCAGGCAGGTTGACGGGCAGGCAGGCAGGTTGACGGGCAGGCAGGCTGGTTGGCGGGCAGGCAGGCAGGTTGGTTGACGGGCAGGCAGGCAGGTTGGCGGGCAGGCAGGCTGGTTGACGGGCAGGCAGGCAGGTTGGCGGGAAGGCAGGCTGGTTGGCGGGCAGGCAGGCTGGTTGGCGGGCAGGCAGGCAGGTTGACGGGCAGGCAGGCAGGTTGACGGGCAGGCAGGCAGGTTGACGGGCAGGCAGGCTGGTTGGCGGGCAGGCAGGCTGGTTGACGGGCAGGCAGGCTGGTTGGCGGGCAGGCAGGCTGGTTGACGGGCAGGCAGGCTGGTTGGCGGGCAGGCAGGCAGGTTGGCGGGCAGGCAGGCAGGTTGACGGGCAGGCAGGCTGGTTGGCGGGCAGGCAGGCTGGTTGACGGGCAGGCAGGCAGGTTGGCGGGCAGGCAGGCTGGTTGACGGGCAGGCAGGCAGGTTGGCGGGCAGGCAGGCAGGCTGGTTGACGGGCAGGCAGGCTGGTTGACGGGCAGGCAGGCTGGTTGGCGGGCAGGCAGGCAGGCTGGTTGACGGGCAGGCAGGCTGGTTGACGGGCAGGCAGGCTGGTTGACGGGCAGGCAGGCAGGTTGACGGGCAGGCAGGCTGGTTGACGGGCAGGCAGGCAGGCTGGTTGACGGGCAGGCAGGCTGGTTGACGGGCAGGCAGGCTGGTTGACGGGCAGGCAGGCAGGTTGACGGGCAGGCAGGCTGGTTGGCGGGCAGGCAGGCAGGTTGGTTGACGGGCAGGCAGGCAGGTTGGCGGGCAGGCAGGCAGGCTGGTTGACGGGCAGGCAGGCAGGTTGGCGGGCAGGCAGGCAGGCTGGTTGACGGGCAGGCAGGCAGGTTGACGGGCAGGCAGGCAGGCTGGTTGACGGGCAGGCAGGCTGGTTGACGGGCAGTCAGGCTGGTTGACGGGCAGGCAGGCTGGTTGGCGGGCAGGCAGGCTGGTTGACGGGCAGGCAGGCTGGTTGGCGGGCAGGCAGGCTGGTTGACGGGCAGGCAGGCTGGTTGGCGGGCAGGCAGGCAGGTTGGCGGGCAGGCAGGCAGGTTGACGGGCAGGCAGGCTGGTTGGCGGGCAGGCAGGCTGGTTGACGGGCAGGCAGGCAGGTTGGCGGGCAGGCAGGCTGGTTGACGGGCAGGCAGGCAGGTTGGCGGGCAGGCAGGCAGGTTGACGGGCAGGCAGGCAGGTTGACGGGCAGGCAGGCTGGTTGGCGGGCAGGCAGGCAGGTTGGTTGACGGGCAGGCAGGCAGGTTGGCGGGCAGGCAGGCTGGTTGACGGGCAGGCAGGCAGGTTGGCGGGCAGGCAGGCTGGTTGGCGGGCAGGCAGGCTGGTTGGCGGGCAGGCAGGCAGGTTGACGGGCAGGCAGGCAGGTTGACGGGCAGGCAGGCAGGTTGACGGGCAGGCAGGCTGGTTGGCGGGCAGGCAGGCTGGTTGACGGGCAGGCAGGCTGGTTGGCGGGCAGGCAGGCTGGTTGACGGGCAGGCACGCTGGTTGGCGGGCAGGCAGGCAGGTTGGCGGGCAGGCAGGCAGGTTGACGGGCAGGCAGGCTGGTTGGCGGGCAGGCAGGCTGGTTGACGGGCAGGCAGGCAGGTTGGCGGGCAGGCAGGCTGGTTGACGGGCAGGCAGGCAGGTTGGCGGGCAGGCAGGCAGGCTGGTTGACGGGCAGGCAGGCTGGTTGACGGGCAGGCAGGCTGGTTGGCGGGCAGGCAGGCAGGCTGGTTGACGGGCAGGCAGGCTGGTTGACGGGCAGGCAGGCTGGTTGACGCGCAGGCAGGCAGGTTGACGGGCAGGCAGGCTGGTTGACGGGCAGGCAGGCAGGCTGGTTGACGGGCAGGCAGGCTGGTTGACGGGCAGGCAGGCTGGTTGACGGGCAGGCAGGCAGGTTGGCGGGCAGGCAGGCAGGCTGGTTGACGGGCAGGCAGGCAGGTTGACGGGCAGGCAGGCAGGCTGGTTGACGGGCAGGCAGGCTGGTTGACGGGCAGGCAGGCTGGTTGACGGGCAGGCAGGCTGGTTGACGGGCAGGCAGGCTGGTTGACGGGCAGGCAGGCAGGTTGGCGGGCAGGCAGGCAGGCTGGTTGACGGGCAGGCAGGCAGGCTGGTTGACGGGCAGGCAGGCTGGTTGACGGGCAGGCAGGCTGGTTGACGGGCAGGCAGGCAGGTTGGCGGGCAGGCAGGCAGGCTGGTTGACGGGCAGGCAGGCAGGTTGACGGGCAGGCAGGCAGGCTGGTTGACGGGCAGGCAGGCTGGTTGACGGGCAGGCAGGCTGGTTGACGGGCAGGCAGGCTGGTTGACGGGCAGGCAGGCTGGTTGACGGGCAGGCAGGCTGGTTGGCGGGCAGGCAGGCTGGTTGACGGGCAGGCAGGCTGGTTGGCGGGCAGGCAGGCAGGTTGGCGGGCAGGCAGGCAGGTTGACGGGCAGGCAGGCTGGTTGGCGGGCAGGCAGGCTGGTTGACGGGCAGGCAGGCAGGTTGGCGGGCAGGCAGGCTGGTTGACGGGCAGGCAGGCAGGTTGGCGGGCAGGCAGGCAGGTTGACGGGCAGGCAGGCAGGTTGACGGGCAGGCAGGCTGGTTGGCGGGCAGGCAGGCAGGTTGGCGGGCAGGCAGGCTGGTTGGCGGGCAGGCAGGCTGGTTGACGGGCAGGCAGGCTGGTTGGCGGGCAGGCAGGCTGGTTGACGGGCAGGCAGGCTGGTTGGCGGGCAGGCAGGCAGGTTGGCGGGCAGGCAGGCTGGTTGACGGGCAGGCAGGCAGGTTGGCGGGCAGGCAGGCAGGTTGACGGGCAGGCAGGCAGGTTGACGGGCAGGCAGGCAGGTTGACGGGCAGGCAGGCTGGTTGGCGGGCAGGCAGGCTGGTTGACGGGCAGGCAGGCTGGTTGGCGGGCAGGCAGGCTGGTTGACGGGCAGGCAGGCTGGTTGACGGGCAGGCAGGCTGGTTGACGGGCAGGCAGGCAGGTTGGCGGGCAGGCAGGCTGGTTGACGGGCAGGCAGGCAGGTTGGCGGGCAGGCAGGCTGGTTGGCGGGCAGGCAGGCTGGTTGACGGGCAGGCAGGCTGGTTGGCGGGCAGGCAGGCTGGTTGACGGGCAGGCAGGCAGGTTGACGGGCAGGCAGGCTGGTTGGCGGGCAGGCAGGCAGGTTGACGGGCAGGCAGGCAGGTTGACGGGCAGGCAGGCTGGTTGACGGGCAGGCAGGCTGGTTGGCGGGCAGGCAGGCTGGTTGACGGGCAGGCAGGCTGGTTGGCGGGCAGGCAGGCTGGTTGACGGGCAGGCAGGCTGGTTGGCGGGCAGGCAGGCAGGTTGGCGGGCAGGCAGGCAGGTTGACGGGCAGGCAGGCTGGTTGGCGGGCAGGCAGGCTGGTTGACGGGCAGGCAGGCAGGTTGGCGGGCAGGCAGGCTGGTTGACGGGCAGGCAGGCAGGTTGGCGGGCAGGCAGGCAGGCTGGTTGACGGGCAGGCAGGCTGGTTGACGGGCAGGCAGGCTGGTTGGCGGGCAGGCAGGCAGGCTGGTTGACGGGCAGGCAGGCTGGTTGACGGGCAGGCAGGCTGGTTGACGGGCAGGCAGGCAGGTTGACGGGCAGGCAGGCTGGTTGACGGGCAGGCAGGCAGGCTGGTTGACGGGCAGGCAGGCTGGTTGACGGGCAGGCAGGCTGGTTGACGGGCAGGCAGGCAGGTTGGCGGGCAGGCAGGCAGGCTGGTTGACGGGCAGGCAGGCAGGTTGACGGGCAGGCAGGCAGGCTGGTTGACGGGCAGGCAGGCTGGTTGACGGGCAGGCAGGCTGGTTGACGGGCAGGCAGGCTGGTTGACGGGCAGGCAGGCTGGTTGACGGGCAGGCAGGCAGGTTGGCGGGCAGGCAGGCAGGCAGGCTGGTTGACGGGCAGGCAGGCAGGTTGACGGGCAGGCAGGCTGGTTGACGGGCAGGCAGGCTGGTTGACGGGCAGGCAGGCAGGTTGGCGGGCAGGCAGGCAGGCAGGTTGGCGGGCAGGCAGGCAGGCTGGTTGACGGGCAGGCAGGCTGGTTGACGGGCAGGCAGGCAGGTTGACGGGCAGGCAGGCAGGTTGACGGGCAGGCAGGCTGGTTGACGGGCAGGCAGGCAGGTTGACGGGCAGGCAGGCTGGTTGACGCGCAGGCAGGCAGGCTGGCGGGGAGGCAGGCAGGTTGACGGGCAGGCAGGCTGGTTGACGGGCAGGCAGGCTGGTTGACGGGCAGGCAGGCAGGTTGGCGGGCAGGCAGGCTGGTTGACGGGCAGGCAGGCAGGTTGGCGGGCAGGCAGGCAGGTTGACGGGCAGGCAGGCAGGTTGACGGGCAGGCAGGCTGGTTGACGGGCAGGCAGGCAGGTTGGCGGGCAGGCAGGCTGGTTGGCGGGCAGGCAGGCTGGTTGACGGGCAGGCAGGCTGGTTGGCGGGCAGGCAGGCTGGTTGACGGGCAGGCAGGCTGGTTGGCGGGCAGGCAGGCAGGTTGGCGGGCAGGCAGGCTGGTTGACGGGCAGGCAGGCAGGTTGGCGGGCAGGCAGGCTGGTTGGCGGGCAGGCAGGCTGGTTGACGGGCAGGCAGGCTGGTTGGCGGGCAGGCAGGCTGGTTGACGGGCAGGCAGGCAGGTTGGCGGGCAGGCAGGCTGGTTGGCGGGCAGGCAGGCTGGTTGACGGGCAGGCAGGCTGGTTGGCGGGCAGGCAGGCTGGTTGACGGGCAGGCAGGCTGGTTGGCGGGCAGGCAGGCAGGTTGGCGGGCAGGCAGGCTGGTTGACGGGCAGGCAGGCAGGTTGGCGGGCAGGCAGGCAGGTTGACGGGCAGGCAGGCAGGTTGACGGGCAGGCAGGCAGGTTGACGGGCAGGCAGGCTGGTTGGCGGGCAGGCAGGCTGGTTGACGGGCAGGCAGGCTGGTTGGCGGGCAGGCAGGCTGGTTGACGGGCAGGCAGGCTGGTTGACGGGCAGGCAGGCAGGTTGGCGGGCAGGCAGGCTGGTTGACGGGCAGGCAGGCAGGTTGGCGGGCAGGCAGGCTGGTTGGCGGGCAGGCAGGCTGGTTGACGGGCAGGCAGGCTGGTTGGCGGGCAGGCAGGCTGGTTGACGGGCAGGCAGGCAGGTTGACGGGCAGGCAGGCTGGTTGGCGGGCAGGCAGGCAGGTTGACGGGCAGGCAGGCAGGTTGACGGGCAGGCAGGCAGGTTGACGGGCAGGCAGGCTGGTTGGCGGGCAGGCAGGCTGGTTGACGGGCAGGCAGGCTGGTTGGCGGGCAGGCAGGCTGGTTGACGGGCAGGCAGGCTGGTTGGCGGGCAGGCAGGCAGGTTGGCGGGCAGGCAGGCAGGTTGACGGGCAGGCAGGCTGGTTGGCGGGCAGGCAGGCTGGTTGACGGGCAGGCAGGCAGGTTGGCGGGCAGGCAGGCTGGTTGACGGGCAGGCAGGCAGGTTGGCGGGCAGGCAGGCAGGCTGGTTGACGGGCAGGCAGGCTGGTTGACGGGCAGGCAGGCTGGTTGGCGGGCAGGCAGGCAGGCTGGTTGACGGGCAGGCAGGCTGGTTGACGGGCAGGCAGGCTGGTTGACGGGCAGGCAGGCAGGTTGACGGGCAGGCAGGCTGGTTGACGGGCAGGCAGGCAGGCTGGTTGACGGGCAGGCAGGCTGGTTGACGGGCAGGCAGGCTGGTTGACGGGCAGGCAGGCAGGTTGGCGGGCAGGCAGGCAGGCTGGTTGACGGGCAGGCAGGCAGGTTGACGGGCAGGCAGGCAGGCTGGTTGACGGGCAGGCAGGCTGGTTGACGGGCAGGCAGGCTGGTTGACGGGCAGGCAGGCTGGTTGACGGGCAGGCAGGCTGGTTGACGGGCAGGCAGGCTGGTTGACGGGCAGGCAGGCAGGTTGGCGGGCAGGCAGGCAGGCAGGCTGGTTGACGGGCAGGCAGGCAGGTTGACGGGCAGGCAGGCTGGTTGACGGGCAGGCAGGCTGGTTGACGGGCAGGCAGGCAGGTTGGCGGGCAGGCAGGCAGGCAGGTTGGCGGGCAGGCAGGCTGGTTGACGGGCAGGCAGGCTGGTTGACGGGCAGGCAGGCTGGTTGACGGGCAGGCAGGCAGGTTGACGGGCAGGCAGGCAGGTTGACGGGCAGGCAGGCTGGTTGACGGGCAGGCAGGCAGGTTGACGGGCAGGCAGGCTGGTTGACGCGCAGGCAGGCAGGCTGGCGGGGAGGCAGGCAGGTTGACGGGCAGGCAGGCTGGTTGACGGGCAGGCAGGCTGGTTGACGGGCAGGCAGGCAGGTTGACGGGCAGGCAGGCTGGTTGACGGGCAGGTTGCTGCTGCTGATTTCCCGATGAGAACCTGGTGTGGACTTGATTGCCAGGGAAACAGGCACACCCACTGCAGCACAGGTCAGAGCAGGAACCACAACAGGACCTGCCAAATTTTAATCAATATTTCTTATGTAATAGGCTGCAATGCATCTCCAAGTGGCTTAATCCAAGTTCTTTGGATGAGTCATGGCTGGATGTTGAGCAAGCATTGTGTGAGGATTTAGTCATCTCTGATTTACCATTCATCAGCTCAACTGTCAAGTCATATAAGTGTTTCCAAAGCATTAACATCAGCTCCAGTTTAACGGCTTGGTGGGAATTCCTGAAAGTAACCAAGTCTGGACTTATTCCATGTAAGCTCACACCCATCTGGAACAATCCTGACTTCCTGCAAAACAAAAAGATGATAAACTTCCCTCGGTGGAAGAATAAAGGAGTAAAGCAGTTAGAACATATAATAGAAAATGGAAACTTTCTGCCATTTGATGCAATTTCTTCACGGTATGAATTCAGCAGCACCAAATTCTTAGAATACCACCAACTTAAATCTATTATAAGTAAGAAATACACCACTGATCAACTAAACTTACAGTTACCTATCAGGGTTGCAGAATTCTTAAATCTTAAGGCCCCGAAGCTAATATCCAAAATATACAGATTACTATTGAAGCTAGAAGATTCCATCTCTCTCCCAACTTCTAAATGGGAAGCAGACTTATCCAGTAACTTCAATCAAAATGAATGGTCACAAATCTGCTCAAACACATTCAGAATGACTAAGAATTCAAACATGCAATTAATACAATTCAAAATTCTACATAGAACTCATTATACGGGACACAGGATGTTCAAGATGGGTCTGTTACACTCACATATCTGTCCACACTGTACTGACAACATGATTGACAGCTACTACCATGCCTTATGGTCTTGTCCACCTGTCCAGAGGTTCTGGCTCCAGGTATGTAAAGATCTGTCAGACTGGTTTAAATGTAATATCCCTGCAAACCCCAAACTGGGCCTCTTGAGTCACTTAGGTGAAAATAACAGGGTTTAATTTAGCAAAACCAATCCTCAGCAGCCTGTGCATTGCAAAGAAAACTATCCTTGTGAACTGGAAAAGCAAACAGAATCTGTGTATCCAGCAGTTTAGAAATCTGTTATTAGATTACATCAGCATGGAAATGATGTCTGCCTCCTCAAAGGATCAGTCAGTTGGATTTCACTCTCTCTGGTCTCCTGTGATCAGCTCCATCACTTAGTGTGTGTGTGTGGGGGGGGGGGGGGGTGCATGTGTATGTAGGTGTATAGGGGGGTGAAGGGTCATGATTATGAAGGGGGGAGGACTTCAGTGAGAGAAGTGGGGAGTTGTGGTGGTTTGTTCTAGGGTAGGTAGAATGAGAAGGGGTGTTTTGTGATGGGCAGGGGGGGGGGGGGATGTAGGGTTTTGGAGGTGGACTAAACTTTTGGCCGTGTATCTGTTAGAATGGGTGTGTATGTGTATAGATGTATGTGTGGGTCTGTAGGTGTGTGTGTGTGTGTAGATGTGTGTGTGTGTAGGTGTGTGTGTGTGTGTAGATGTGTGTGTGTGTAGGTGTGTGTGTGTGTGTAGATGTGTGGGTCTGTAGGTGTGTGTGTGTGTGTAGATGTGTGGGTCTGTAGGTGTGTGTGTGTGTAGATGTGTGGGTCTGTAGGTGTGTGTGTGTGTGTGTAGATGTGTGTGTGTGTAGGTGTGTGTGTGTGTGTAGATGTGTGTGTATACCAGGCTGATGGTGAGGGTGTGTGAATGTGTTGGTGTGTAAAGGAGGAGGGAATGCAACGTGTCTCTGGGTGGGGGCGTCTCCTAGGGGTGTGGGGGCGGTGGGCCCTTGGTCTGTCTCTCCTTCTCCCCCCCCTCCTCTTCCTTGCCCCCCCCAACTTCGTTGGTGCCTTCTGGGGCCGGTGGCGGCTCCTTTATTGGGGTTGCTGAGGGCCCTGGTTGTTGGGGCAGCTGCCCTTGGCCTGTCCTGGCCTTCGGGGGCCCCGGGAATGGGGGACGTGCCTCGTGCCGCAGGTGGCTCATCTTCTTGAGGGAGGGGCGCTTCCCTCGGGACCTAAATCCCCGGACCCCCCTCCTTCCCTTCTTCCACCACACAGGCAGGGCGTTGGGAGGTGGACACGTTGATCTGGGTGGTGAGAGACGCCATCAAGGTGGTCTCCATCGCTGCACCCAGCATCGGTTCACCTCCCAGTTTTAATTACACTTAGTCAACATAACACAAAAAACACACACTGACAACACATGGACATGTTTTGGGGGGCGGGCCATGCAGTGTGCGGTGGGCGGGGCTGCTTTGGTGGTCCCGCTCCCAACATGATGTGGTTACTTCTTCCCAATTTTAATTGCAAACAACACACACTTCACAATCATTCATAAGCTGGGAGGGAGGGGGTGACAATGGGGTCCTGCCACGCCCCTATTTCTGGGGCTGTGCCGGGGGGGTTGGGCGGGGGAGTGGTGCTGTTCAGGGGGCCTGGGTCTGGGCTGGCCTGGCGGGGGTGGGACTGCTGCTGACCCTGGGTGGTGCTGGATCGGCTGCATGTGTGGAGTGGTGGGGGGGCGTTGACGGGGGTGGGGGGTAGTTGTGGGGCCCTGATCGGGGCCCCCCTATCCCCTGCTCCCCCGGGGGTATCTCACAGGGGACACGTTGGGAAAGAAAGGTGAGGGCGTGCAGGATCCAATGGATGAAGTGGTGAATGAATGTTAGGGTAGAGGGGGGGTGGGGGGGTCAGGGTGTAAGAATTTAGGAAAGTGGATGGCCGCTGGGATAGGAGGAAGGGGGGGTGTATGCAGATGGGTGGGGGTGTGTATGTGGGGTTATGTTGGTGGTACAGGGAAGTGATGGGGTGGGTGTACAATGAGGAGTGTGAATGTGGATAGAGGGGTGTAGGGAGGTGTGTGTGTGTGTGTGTAGAGTGGGGTGTGTGTGTATGGAAGAATGGGTGATTATAGAGGGAGCAGGGATGTGTGTGTGAGGGGGTGTGTGTGTATAAAGAACGGGGGTAGGAGAGTGTGAGTTTGAGCGTGTGTAAGAGAATGGGTGTATAGGGTGTGTTTAAGGAGGAAGTGTGGATGCGTGTGGGTGGGGGTAGGTGTGTGTGTGTGTGTGTGTGTGTGTGTGTGTGTGTGTGTGTGTGTGCACATGTGTGTGTGTGTGTGTGTGCACATGTGTGTGCGTGTGTGCGTATGTGTGTGTGTGTGTGTTTGTGTGCGTGGGTGCGTGGAGGGTCTTGGTGCTCGGGGAGCGCTGCTGGTGCACTGGGGTGCGGCCTGGCTGCCGCTCGGTGGCGGTCTGGGCCCTCTGCCTGCGGGGGTGGGGGGTTGCTTCCAGGCTCTTGGGGCCGTGGGGCCCGCGCTCTGTCTGCCCGGCGGGGCCGGGCCTGCTGGGGCCTGTTCCCCCTGACTGCGGGGGACTCTGGCTGGGACCCCCCTCTGCCGCCTCCTGGGTCGGTGCATGGCTGGCTCCGGGGTGGGGCGGTTGGGGTCTGCGCCTGGGGATGGCTGCCGATGGCCCTGGTCTCGGGGGTCCTCCTGGCGTGCCTCTTGCCTTTGTGTGGGAGGGGTCACACTGGCATGATCTTCTCTGAACACGTTCCACTCTGCATGTTCTGCATGTGACACAGTCACCGAGTCGTCTGCAGGTTTATTCACTAACAGCAGCTAGTTTTCTCATTTCTGTTTTTTTCTCATTTATATTTAACTTTTTACATTCATAGTTTAGTTACCATGATCTAAAGTTGGCTTGTATGTGTATGTATATGTGTTAATACTGGCAAGTGCGTATATGTTTGTACGTATGTATGCGTGTGTGTGTGTGTGTGCATAGAGGTGTGTGTGTATATGTATGTATGTGTATATGTATATATATATATATATATATATATATATATATATATATATATATATATATATATAAATATATGTGTGTATACGTGTGTGTATATGTATGTGTATGTATGCGTGCATATGTGTGTGTATATGTATGTGTGTGCCTGTATGTGTGTATGTATACATCTGTAGGTTGTTTTCTTTCTTTTTGTTTTTGGGTTATTTTTTAGTTGTTGTTTTTTTCTCTCCCTTTATCTCTTTCCCTTTTCTTATGAGGTGTTTTTTCTCCTTTCTCTTTCTGTCTTTTGTCTGTCCTCTCTGGTCCAGCAGTACAAACTCTACAATTCAAACAACAATACAAAATAAACATAGAAATCAAATAAAAATTCAGAAAGTCAAGGGGATCATTATATCTATAAAGCTTCCCTTGGCAGAGAAAATTTGCTCAGCAGAACATCCAGACCATCATTCTGCTGCCTAAATGCTGGACAAGACAAAAAAAAAAAAAAAAAAAAGAAGTTATGTAGAAGTTTTTTAGAAGTCACGAATGTTTCATTTTCCAGTCAACTCCATCAAGTTCCACCCGACGGAGCAGATGTTTCTGACAGGTTTGTGTCCGTCCTCTGATTGGTGTCTTTCCTCCAGCGGAGGCTGGGTGTGAATTCGCTTCATGTGTGTGTCCATTCCTCAGCTTCTGGAGACCAGACTGCTCACATCTGGCACACATGGTGCAGCTTCCGACCCCCCCAGCGCCACCCCAACCGCCTCCAGACATCAGCGTGAGTAGTCGTCCAGAAGGATACTGTCCCCCAGCAGATCCAGCTGAGCTGAGTCTCTCAGCTTGTTTACCGACAAACAACCTCGTCTCTCAGCTTGTTTACCGACAAACAAACTCGTTTCTCAGCTTGTTTACCGACAAACAACCTCGTCTCTCAGCTTGTTTACCGACAAACAACCTCGTCTCCCAGCTTGTTTACCGACAAACAACCTCGTCTCTCAACTTGTTTACCGACAAACAAACTCGTTTCTCAGCTTGTTTACCGACAAACAACCTCGTCTCTCAGCTTGTTTACCGACAAACAACCTCGTCTCCCAGCTTGTTTACCGACAAACAACCTCGTCTCTCAACTTGTTTACCGACAAACAACCTCGTCTCCCAGCTTGTTTACCGACAAACAACCTCGTCTCTCAGCTTGTTTACCGACAAACAACCTCGTCTCCCAGCTTGTTTACCGACAAACAACCTCGTCTCCCAGCTTGTTTACCGACAAACAACCTCGTCTCTCAACTTGTTTACCGACAAACAAACTCGTTTCTCAGCTTGTTTACCGACAAACAACCTCGTCTCTCAGCTTGTTTACCGACAAACAACCTCGTCTCCCAGCTTGTTTACCGACAAACAACCTCGTCTCTCAACTTGTTTACCGACAAACAACCTCGTCTCCCAGCTTGTTTACCGACAAACAACCTCGTCTCTCAGCTTGTTTACCGACAAACAACCTCGTCTCCCAGCTTGTTTACCGACAAACAACCTCGTCTCTCAACTTGTTTACCGACAAACAACCTCGTCTCTCAGCTTGTTTACCGACAAACAACCTCATCTCTCAGCTTGTTTACCGACAAACAAACTCGTTTCTCAGCTTGTTTACCGACAAACAACCTCGTCTCCCAGCTTGTTTACCGACAAACAACCTCGTCTCTCAACTTGTTTACCGACAAACAACCTCGTCTCTCAGCTTGTTCACCGACAAACAAACTCGTTTCTCAGCTTGTTTACCGACAAACAACCTCGTCTCTCAGCTTGTTTACCGACAAACAACCTCGTCTCTCAGCTTGTTTACCGACAAACAGCCTCGTCTCTCAGCTTGTTTACCGACAAACAACCTCGTCTCTCAGCTTGTTTACCGACAAACAACCTCGTCTCTCAGCTTGTTTACCGACAAACAACCTCGTCTCCCAGCTTGTTTACCGACAAACAACCTCGTCTCTCAGATGGTTTACCGACAAACAAACTCGTTTCTCAGCTTGTTTACCGACAAACAACGTCGTCTCTCAGCTTGTTTACCGACAAACAACCTCGTCTCTCAGCTTGTTTACCGACAAACAACCTCATCTCTCAGCTTGTTTACCGACAAACAACCTCGTCTCTCAGCTTGTTTACCGACAAACAACCTCGTCTCCCAGCTTGTTTACCGACAAACAACCTCGTCTCTCAGCTTGTTTACCGACAAACAACCTCGTCTCTCAGCTTGTTTACCGACAAACAAACTCGTTTCTCAGCTTGTTTACCGACAAACAACCTCGTCTCTCAGCTTGTTTACCGACAAACAACCTCATCTCTCAGCTTGTTTACCGACAAACAACCTCATCTCTCAGCTTGTTTACCGACAAACAACCTCGTCTCTCAGCTTGTTTACAGACAAACAACCTCGTCTCCCAGCTTGTTTACCGACAAACAACCTCGTCTCTCAGATGGTTTACCGACAAACAAACTCGTTTCTCAGCTTGTTTACCGACAAACAACGTCGTCTCTCAGCTTGTTTACCGACAAACAACCTCGTCTCTCAGCTTGTTTACCGACAAACAACCTCATCTCTCAGCTTGTTTACCGACAAACAGCCTCGTCTCCCAGCTTGTTTACCGACAAAAAACCTCGTCTCCCAGCTTGTTTACCGACAAACAACCTCGTCTCTCAGCTTGTTTACCGACAAACAAACTCGTTTCTCAGCTTGTTTACCGACAAACAACCTCGTCTCTCAGCTTGTTCACCGACAAACAACCTCGTCTCTCAGCTTGTTCACCGACAAACAACCTCGTCTCTCAGCTTGTTTACCGACAAACAACCTCGTCTCTCAGCTTGTTTACCGACAAACAGCCTCGTCTCTCAGCTTGTTTACCGACAAACAACCTCGTCTCTCAGCTTGTTTACCGACAAACAACCTCGTCTCTCAGCTTGTTTACCGACAAACAACCTCGTCTCCCAGCTTGTTTACCGACAAACAACCTCGTCTCTCAGCTTGTTTACCGACAAACAACCTCGTCTCTCAGCTTGTTTACCGACAAACAACCTCATCTCTCAGCTTGTTTACCGACAAACAACCTCGTCTCTCAGCTTGTTTACCGACAAACAACCTCGTCTCCCAGCTTGTTTACCGACAAACAACCTCGTCTCTCAGCTTGTTTACCGACAAACAAACTCGTTTCTCAGCTTGTTTACCGACAAACAACCTCGTCTCTCAGCTTGTTTACCGACAAACAACCTCATCTCTCAGCTTGTTTACCGACAAACAACCTCATCTCTCAGCTTGTTTACCGACAAACAACCTCGTCTCTCAGCTTGTTTACAGACAAACAACCTCGTCTCCCAGCTTGTTTACGGACAAACAACCTCGTCTCTCAGCTTGTTTACCGACAAACAACCTCGTCTCCCAGCTTGTTTACCGACAAACAACCTCGTCTCTCAGCTTGTTTACAGACAAACAACCTCGTCTCCCAGCTTGTTTACGGACAAACAACCTCGTCTCTCAGCTTGTTTACCGACAAACAACCTCGTCTCTCAGCTTGTTTACCGACAAACAAACTCGTTTCTCAGCTTGTTTACCGACAAACAACCTCGTCTCTCAGCTTGTTTACCGACAAACAACCTCGTCTCCCAGCTTGTTTACCGACAAACAACCTCGTCTCTCAGCTTGTTTACCGACAAACAACCTCGTCTCTCAGCTTGTTCACCGACAAACAACCTCGTCTCTCAGCTTGTTTACCGACAAACAACCTCGTCTCTCAGCTTGTTTACCGACAAACAGCCTCGTCTCTCAGCTTGTTTACCGACAAACAACCTCGTCTCTCAGCTTGTTTACCGACAAACAACCTCGTCTCTCAGCTTGTTTACCGACAAACAACCTCGTCTCCCAGCTTGTTTACCGACAAACAACCTCGTCTCTCAGATGGTTTACCGACAAACAAACTCGTTTCTCAGCTTGTTTACCGACAAACAACGTCGTCTCTCAGCTTGTTTACCGACAAACAACCTCGTCTCTCAGCTTGTTTACCGACAAACAACCTCATCTCTCAGCTTGTTTACCGACAAACAACCTCGTCTCTCAGCTTGTTTACCGACAAACAACCTCGTCTCCCAGCTTGTTTACCGACAAACAACCTCGTCTCTCAGCTTGTTTACCGACAAACAAGCTCGTCTCCCAGCTTGTTTACCGACAAACAACCTCGTCTCTCAGATGGTTTACCGACAAACAAACTCGTTTCTCAGCTTGTTTACCGACAAACAACGTCGTCTCTCAGCTTGTTTACCGACAAACAACCTCGTCTCTCAGCTTGTTTACCGACAAACAACCTCATCTCTCAGCTTGTTTACCGACAAACAACCTCGTCTCTCAGCTTGTTTACCGACAAAAAAACTCGTTTCTCAGCTTGTTTACCGACAAACAACCTCGTCTCTCAGCTTGTTTACCGACAAACAACCTCATCTCTCAGCTTGTTTACCGACAAACAACCTCATCTCTCAGCTTGTTTACCGACAAACAACCTCATCTCTCAGCTTGTTTACCGACAAACAACCTCGTCTCTCAGCTTGTTTACCGACAAACAACCTCGTCTCCCAGCTTGTTTACCGACAAACAACCTCATCTCTGAGCTTGTTTACCGACGAACAACCTCATCTCTCAGCTTGTTTACCGACAACCAACCTCGTCTCTCAGCTTGTTTACCGACAAACAACCTAGTCTCTCAGCTTGTTTACCGACAAACAACCTCATCTCTCAGCTTGTTTACCGACAAACAACCTCGTCTCTCAGCTTGTTTACCGACAAACAACCTCGTCTCCCAGCTTGTTTACGGACAAACAACCTCGTCTCTCAGCTTGTTTACCGACAAACAACCTCGTCTCCCAGCTTGTTTACCGACAAACAACCTCATCTCTCAGCTTGTTTACCGACAAACAACCTCATCTCTCAGCTTGTTTACCGACAAACAACCTCGTCTCTCAGCTTGTTTACCGACAAACAACCTCGTCTTTCAGCTTGTTTACGACAAACAACCTCATCTCTCAGCTTGTTTACAGACAAACAGCCTCGTCTCTCAGCTTGTTTACCGACAAACAACCTCATCTCTCAGCTTGTTTACCGACAAACAACCTCGTCTCTCAGCTTGTTTACCGACAAACAACCTCGTCTTTCAGCTTGTTTACGACAAACAACCTCATCTCTCAGCTTGTTTACAGACAAACAGCCTCGTCTCTCAGCTTGTTTACCGACAAACAACCTCGTCTCTCAGCTTGTTTACCGACTAACAACCTCGTCTCTCAGCTTGTTTACCGACAAACAACCTCGTCTCTCAGTTTGTTTACCGACAAACAACCTCATCTCTCAGCTTGTTTACCGACAAACAACCTCATCTCTCAGCTTGTTTACCGACAAACAACCTCATCTCTCAGCTTGTTTACCGACAACCAACCTCATCTCTCAGCTTGTTTACCGACAAACAACCTCATCTCTCAGCTTGTTTACCGACAACCAACCTCGTCTCTCAGCTTGTTTACCGACAAACAACCTCGTCTCTCAGCTTGTTTACCGACAAACAACCTCATCTCTCAGCTTGTTTACCGACAACCAACCTCGTCTCTCAGCTTGTTTACCGACAACCAACCTCGTCTCTCAGCTTGTTTACCGACAAACAACCTCGTCTCTCAGCTTGTTTACCGACAAACAACCTCATCTCCCAGCTTGTTTACCGACAAACAACCTCATCTCTCAGCTTGTTTACCGACAAAGAAACTCATCTCTCAGCTTGTTTACCGACAAACAACCTAGTCTCTCAGCTTGTTTACCGACAAACAACCTCGTCTCCCAGCTTGTTTACGGACAAACAACCTCGTCTCTCAGCTTGTTTACCGACAAACAACCTCGTCTCCCAGCTTGTTTACCGACAAACAACCTCATCTCTCAGCTTGTTTACCGACAAACAACCTCATCTCTCAGCTTGTTTACCGACAAACAACCTCATCTCTCAGCTTGTTTACAGACAAACAGCCTCGTCTCTCAGCTTGTTTACCGACAAACAACCTCATCTCTCAGCTTGTTTACCGACAAACAACCTCGTCTCTCAGCTTGTTTACCGACAAACAACCTCGTCTTTCAGCTTGTTTACGACAAACAACCTCATCTCTCAGCTTGTTTACAGACAAACAGCCTCGTCTCTCAGCTTGTTTACCGACAAACAACCTCGTCTCTCAGCTTGTTTACCGACTAACAACCTCGTCTCTCAGCTTTTTTACCGACAAACAACCTCGTCTCTCAGTTTGTTTACCGACAAACAACCTCATCTCTCAGCTTGTTTACCGACAAACAACCTCATCTCTCAGCTTGTTTACCGACGAACAACCTCATCTCTCAGCTTGTTTATCGACAACCAACCTCATCTCTCAGCTTGTTTACCGACAAACAACCTCATCTCTCAGCTTGTTTACCGACAACCAACCTCGTCTCTCAGCTTGTTTACCGACAAACAACCTCATCTCCCAGCTTGTTCACCGACAAACAACCTCATCTCTCAGCTTGTTTACCGACAAAGAAACTCATCTCTCAGCTTGTTTACCGACAAACAACCTAGTCTCTCAGCTTGTTTACCGACAAACAACCTCGTCTCCCAGCTTGTTTACGGACAAACAACCTCGTCTCTCAGCTTGTTTACCGACAAACAACCTCGTCTCCCAGCTTGTTTACCGACAAACAACCTCATCTCTCAGCTTGTTTACCGACAAACAACCTCATCTCTCAGCTTGTTTACCGACAAACAACCTCGTCTCTCAGCTTGTTTACCGACAAACAACCTCGTCTTTCAGCTTGTTTACGACAAACAACCTCATCTCTCAGCTTGTTTACAGACAAACAGCCTCGTCTCTCAGCTTGTTTACCGACAAACAACCTCATCTCTCAGCTTGTTTACCGACAAACAACCTCGTCTCTCAGCTTGTTTACCGACAAACAACCTCGTCTTTCAGCTTGTTTACGACAAACAACCTCATCTCTCAGCTTGTTTACAGACAAACAGCCTCGTCTCTCAGCTTGTTTACCGACAAACAACCTCGTCTCTCAGCTTGTTTACTGACAAACAACCTCGTCTCTCAGCTTGTTTACCGACAAACAACCTCGTCTCTCAGTTTGTTTACCGACAAACAACCTCATCTCTCAGCTTGTTTACCGACAAACAACCTCATCTCTCAGCTTGTTTACCGACAAACAACCTCATCTCTCAGCTTGTTTACCGACAACCAACCTCATCTCTCAGCTTGTTTACCGACAAACAACCTCATCTCTCAGCTTGTTTACCGACAACCAACCTCGTCTCTCAGCTTGTTTACCGACAAACAACCTCATCTCCCAGCTTGTTTACCGACAAACAACCTCATCTCTCAGCTTGTTTACCGACAAAGAAACTCATCTCTCAGCTTGTTTACCGACAAACAACCTCGTCTCCCAGCTTGTTTACCGACAAACAACCTCATCTCTCAGCTTGTTTACCGACAAACAACCTCGTCTCTCAGCTTGTTTACCGACAAACAACCTCGTCTTTCAGCTTGTTTACGACAAACAACCTCATCTCTCAGCTTGTTTACCGACAAACAACCTCGTCTCTCAGCTTGTTTACCGACAAACAGCCTCGTCTCTCAGCTTGTTTACCGACAAACAACCTCGTCTCTCAGCTTGTTTACCGACAAACAGCCTCGTCTCTCAGCTTGTTTACCGACAAACAACCTCGTCTTTCAGCTTGTTTACGACATACAACCTCATCTCTCAGCTTGTTTACAGACAAACAACCTCATCTCCCAGCTTGTTCACCGACAAACAGCCTCATCTCTCAGCTTGTTTACTGACAAACAACCTCATCTCTCAGCTTGTTTACCGACAAACAACCTCGTCTCCCAGCTTGTTTACCGACAAACAACCTCATCTCTCAGCTTGTTTACCGACAAACAACCTCATCTCCCAGCTTGTTTACCGACAAACAACCTCATCTCTCAGCTTGTTTACCGACAAACAACCTCGTCTCCCAGCTTGTTTACCGACAAACAACCTCGTCTCTCAGCTTGTTTATCGACAAACAACCTCATCTCTCAGCTTGTTTACCGACAAACAACCTCGTCTCTCAGCTTGTTTACTGACAAATAACCTCGTCTCTCAGCTTGTTTACCGACAACCAACCTCATCTCTCAGCTTGTTTACCGACAAACAACCTCATCTCTCAGCTTGTTTACCGACAACCAACCTCGTCTCTCAGCTTGTTTACCGACAAACAACCTCATCTCCCAGCTTGTTTACCGACAAACAACCTCATCTCTCAGCTTGTTTACCGACAAAGAAACTCATCTCTCAGCTTGTTTACCGACAAACAACCTCGTCTCCCAGCTTGTTTACCGACAAACAACCTCATCTCTCAGCTTGTTTACCGACAAACAACCTCGTCTCTCAGCTTGTTTACCGACAAACAACCTCGTCTTTCAGCTTGTTTACGACAAACAACCTCATCTCTCAGCTTGTTTACCGACAAACAACCTCGTCTCTCAGCTTGTTTACCGACAAACAGCCTCGTCTCTCAGCTTGTTTACCGACAAACAACCTCGTCTCTCAGCTTGTTTACCGACAAACAGCCTCGTCTCTCAGCTTGTTTACCGACAAACAACCTCGTCTTTCAGCTTGTTTACGACATACAACCTCATCTCTCAGCTTGTTTACAGACAAACAACCTCATCTCCCAGCTTGTTCACCGACAAACAGCCTCATCTCTCAGCTTGTTTACTGACAAACAACCTCATCTCTCAGCTTGTTTACCGACAAACAACCTCGTCTCCCAGCTTGTTTACCGACAAACAACCTCATCTCTCAGCTTGTTTACCGACAAACAACCTCATCTCCCAGCTTGTTTACCGAGAAACAACCTCATCTCTCAGCTTGTTTACCGACAAACAACCTCGTCTCCCAGCTTGTTTACCGACAAACAACCTCGTCTCTCAGCTTGTTTATCGACAAACAACCTCATCTCTCAGCTTGTTTACCGACAAACAACCTCGTCTCTCAGCTTGTTTACTGACAAATAACCTCGTCTCTCAGCTTGTTTACTGACAAATAACCTCGTCTCTCAGCTTGTTTACTGACAAATAACCTCGTCTCTCAGCTTGTTTACCGACAACCAACCTCGTCTCTCAGCTTGTTTACCGACAAACAGCCTCATCTCTCAGCTTGTTTACCGACAAATAACCTCGTCTCTCAGCTTGTTTACTGACAACCAACCTCGTCTCTCAGCTTGTTTACCGACAAATAACCTCGTCTCTCAGCTTGTTTACCGACAAACAGCCTCGTCTCTCAGCTTGTTTACCGACAAACAACCTCGTATCTCAGCTTGTTTACCGACAAACAACCTCATCTCTCAGCTTGTTTACCGACAACCAACCTCGTCTCTCAGCTTGTTTACCGACAAACAACCTCATCTCCCAGCTTGTTTACCGACAAACAACCTCATCTCTCAGCTTGTTTACCGACAAAGAAACTCATCTCTCAGCTTGTTTACCGACAAACAACCTAGTCTCTCAGCTTGTTTACCGACAAACAACCTCGTCTCCCAGCTTGTTTACCGACAAACAACCTCATCTCTCAGCTTGTTTACCGACAAACAACCTCATCTCTCAGCTTGTTTACCGACAAACAACCTCGTCTCTCAGCTTGTTTACCGACAAACAACCTCGTCTTTCAGCTTGTTTACGACAAACAACCTCATCTCTCAGCTTGTTTACAGACAAACAGCCTCGTCTCTCAGCTTGTTTACCGACAAACAACCTCATCTCTCAGCTTGTTTACCGACAAACAACCTCGTCTCTCAGCTTGTTTACCGACAAACAACCTCGTCTTTCAGCTTGTTTACGACAAACAACCTCATCTCTCAGCTTGTTTACAGACAAACAGCCTCGTCTCTCAGCTTGTTTACCGACAAACAACCTCGTCTCTCAGCTTGTTTACCGACAAACAACCTCGTCTCTCAGCTTGTTTACCGACAAACAACCTCGTCTCTCAGTTTGTTTACCGACAAACAACCTCATCTCTCAGCTTGTTTACCGACAAACAACCTCATCTCTCAGCTTGTTTACCGACAAACAACCTCATCTCTCAGCTTGTTTACCGACAACCAACCTCATCTCTCAGCTTGTTTACCGACAAACAACCTCATCTCTCAGCTTGTTTACCGACAACCAACCTCGTCTCTCAGCTTGTTTACCGACAAACAACCTCATCTCCCAGCTTGTTTACCGACAAACAACCTCATCTCTCAGCTTGTTTACCGACAAAGAAACTCATCTCTCAGCTTGTTTACCGACAAACAACCTCGTCTCCCAGCTTGTTTACCGACAAACAACCTCATCTCTCAGCTTGTTTACCGACAAACAACCTCGTCTCTCAGCTTGTTTACCGACAAACAACCTCGTCTTTCAGCTTGTTTACGACAAACAACCTCATCTCTCAGCTTGTTTACCGACAAACAACCTCGTCTCTCAGCTTGTTTACCGACAAACAGCCTCGTCTCTCAGCTTGTTTACCGACAAACAACCTCGTCTCTCAGCTTGTTTACCGACAAACAGCCTCGTCTCTCAGCTTGTTTACCGACAAACAACCTCGTCTTTCAGCTTGTTTACGACATACAACCTCATCTCTCAGCTTGTTTACAGACAAACAACCTCATCTCCCAGCTTGTTCACCGACAAACAGCCTCATCTCTCAGCTTGTTTACTGACAAACAACCTCATCTCTCAGCTTGTTTACCGACAAACAACCTCGTCTCCCAGCTTGTTTACCGACAAACAACCTCATCTCTCAGCTTGTTTACCGACAAACAACCTCATCTCCCAGCTTGTTTACCGACAAACAACCTCATCTCTCAGCTTGTTTACCGACAAACAACCTCGTCTCCCAGCTTGTTTACCGACAAACAACCTCGTCTCTCAGCTTGTTTATCGACAAACAACCTCATCTCTCAGCTTGTTTACCGACAAACAACCTCGTCTCTCAGCTTGTTTACTGACAAATAACCTCGTCTCTCAGCTTGTTTACTTACAAATAACCTCGTCTCTCAGCTTGTTTACTGACAAATAACCTCGTCTCTCAGCTTGTTTACCGACAACCAACCTCGTCTCTCAGCTTGTTTACCGACAAACAGCCTCATCTCTCAGCTTGTTTACCGACAAATAACCTCGTCTCTCAGCTTGTTTACTGACAACCAACCTCGTCTCTCAGCTTGTTTACCGACAAATAACCTCGTCTCTCAGCTTGTTTACCGACAAACAGCCTCGTCTCTCAGCTTGTTTACCGACAAACAACCTCGTATCTCAGCTTGTTTACCAACAAACAACCTCGTCTCTCAGCTTGTTTACCGACAAACAACCTCGTCTCTCAGCTTGTTTACAGACAAATAACCTCATCTCTCAGCTCTATCCATCTATCTATCATTCATCCATCATCCATCATCCATCCATCTAAATCATCTATCCATTCGTCCATTCATTCATCTATATATCAATCCATCTGTCCTTTCATCTATCCATCCATCCATCCATCCATCATCCATTCATCCATCCATCCATCTATCCAGTCATCCATCCATTTATCATTCATCATTCATCCATCATCCATCTATCATCCATCCATCCATCATCCACCCATAATCTATCTATCCATCCATCCATCCATCCATCCATCCATCCATCCATGCATTCATCATCCATCATCCATTCATCCAAATCATCCATCCATCATCCAACCATCCATTCATCCAAATCATCCATCCATCATCCATCTATACAGTCATCCATCATCCATCCATTCATCCAAATCATCCATCCATCGTCCATCTATCTATTCATCCATCCATCCATCAGCCGCTTATCCGGGGTCGGGTCGCGGGGGCAGCAGCCTAAGCAGGGAAGCCCAGACTTCCCTCTCCCCAGCCACATTTGCCAACTCTGCGGGGGGATCCCGAGGCGTTCCCAGGCCAGCCGAGAGATATAATCCCTCCAGCGTGTCCTGGGTCTTCCCCGGGGTCTCCTCCCAGAGGGACGTGCCTGGAACACCTCACCAGGGAGGTCCAGGAGGCATCCTGACCAGATGCCCGAGCCACCTCAACTGGTTCCTCTCGATGCGGAGGAGCAGCGGCTCTACTCTGATCTTCTCCAGGATGACGGATGATGTCTGAAAAACCATGGTTGATAAATGGCGTTAAGTCGCCTGCAGTATTTTATTAGCAAAGCCGTTACTGGTGTTTATAACATGACGCATTAACAATGAAATTTTGCGCCGATTAATTTTTTATAGTTGACGTTGTCGACTTTGTCCACGAATCGTTTTAGCCTTACTGCAAAGCCAGTGCATGTGCATCCCAGCACACCGTCTCATTCCAGCACGCCATCCCAGCACACCATCCCAGCACGCCATCCCATCCCATCCAAGCACGCCATCCCAGCACGCCATCCCATCCCATCCAAGCACGCCATCCCAGCACGCCATCCCATCCCATCCCAGCACGCCATCCCATCCCATCCCAGCACGCCATCCCAGCACGCCATCCCAGCACGCCATCCCATCCCATCCCAGCACGCCATCCCATCCCATCCCAGCACGCCATCCCATCCCATCCAAGCACGCCATCCCAGCACACCATCCCAGCACGCCATCCCATCCCATCCAAGCACGCCATCCCAGCACGCCATCCCATCCCATCCCAGCACGCCATCCCAGCACGCCATCCCATCCCATCCCAGCACGCCATCTCATCCCATCCCAGCACGCCATCTCATCCCAGCACGCCGTCCCAGTCAGTCGCTGCAGAGGAAACAAAGACAGCAGCAGAAACCCGAACGGCGCCATGGACGACCTTCCTCCTCTTTTCACGTCCATAGAAAGAAGAAAAGGAAAAACGTCCTGCCTGATGATCGGTATGTCGTTTTTATCTGATAAACTGTTTGTTTGGGAGTTTTAGGCGGTTCGGTCCTACCGGCTCCAGTTTAAACATAAATCCCCCGAACTGTCCTGGCGTGAATGTCCCTTCTGTCTCCTGATGCTGTTTTGTGACGGTGGATGAATCTCCCTTCAGGACACGACCAGGAGCTGACCCACTGCTGCACCCACCCCACCCAGCAGCTGGTGGTCACCTCATCCAGAGACACCACCTTCAGACTCTGGGACTTATGGACCCGTCCATCCATTCTGTCAACGTCTACCAGGGACACACCAAGTGAGTCCATCCACGCACACACACTGCTTCGAGCTTCCTACAGTGCCTGCAGTTCTGCATGCGTCCACCAGGTAGAGCTGCAGCTCTTCAGCATGTTTTATTGGCTCTTTATTCTTTTGTGATGAAACAAACGTTTACAGGTAAAACTACGTTTATTTCTCTCAGAGAAGAAGAAAGAATAGAAACACAAACAATCATCTAAAAATTTACAATAGTTTTACATTTATTCCTCTGATCCATGGATTCACCATCATCTTTTTAAACATTTAATCAGTGTTAATAATAAAAAAGAAAGAAATGATCATTTAAATAATATTTTTATGACAGTTGTACATTTATACTGATTTACATGCTTTTATCCACTTGTATGTGATAAGTGATCAATCAACCTAACGCGCACGTCGTCGGACATCTATTTATTTATTTACTTCTTCTTATTATTAATGTGATGATGATCTTCCTGACCTGTTTGTGTCTTATTATCTCCACTCGTCTTCCTAAACATCCAATTCCTCCTCCATGACCAACACTTTCTCCTCTTCCTCTTCCTCTCCATTTATCTGTCGTTTCCGTGTTAATCCTCCTCTCTGTAATTTCCATTTTGCTGGCTGTTCAGGCTCATTTCAGGACGTCGGCTCTCCGTTTGCGCTTTCAGAAGCTGGAAAATGAATGTGTGTGTTTGAAACATGCCTGTGTGTGTGTTGTAAAAATGTGTGTGTGTTTTAAACATGTGTGTGTGTGTGTTTACAAATGCATGTGTGTTTACACATGCGTGTGCTGGCTGCGACTCTCTTGGCAGTCTTTGATTGAAAGTGGAGGATTACGGCGAGCTCATTATGTACAAACCCGACATGTTTAATTCCTGCAGATCCACTTTCTTTCTCCCACAGACAATAGTTCTAATGAGATTACACTGCAGCGTCCTCTGCTCCACCCATCCCTCCATATGATAACCCTAAGTGTTGTCATGTAATCAACATAAAAACAGTTGACTAGATGTTTTAATGACAGGAGCAATAAGAACATTGTATTGAGGAAAGTTGGCATTCAGTATCTGGACCCACCGAATACTAAACAACACGGGCCCCACATGGAGCCTGGAGGTACTCCACATGTAGATACTGAACAACAGGGGCCCCACATGGAGCCTGGTGGAACTCCACATGTAGATACCGAACAACAGGGGCCCAACGTGGAGCCTGGTGGAACTCCACATGTAGATACTGAACAACAGGGGCCCAACATGGAGCCTGGTGGAACTCCACATGTAGATACTGAACAACAGGGGCCCCACATGGAGCCTGGTGGAACTCCACATGTAGATACTGAACAACAGGGGCCCAACATGGAGCCTGGAGGAACTCCACATGTAGATACTGAACAACAGGGGCCCAACATGGAGCCTGGTGGAACTCCACATGTAGATACTTAACAACAGGTGTCAAACGTGGAGCCTGGTGGAACTCCACATGTAGATACTGAACAACAGGGGCCCAACATGGAGCCTGGTGGAACTCCACATGTAGACACTGAACAACAGGGGCCCCACATGGAGCCTGGAGGAACTCCACATGTAGATACTGAACAACAGGGGCCCCACATGGAGCCTGGAGGAACTCCACATGTAGATACTGAACAATAGAGGCCCAACATGGAGCCTGGTGGAACTCCACATGTAGATACTGAACAACAGGGCCCAAATTGGAGCCTGGTGGAACTCCACATGTAGATACTTAACAACAGGTGTCAAACGTGGAGCCTGGTGGAACTCCACATGTAGATACTGAACAACAGGGGCCCAACATGGAGCCTGGTGGAACTCCACATGTAGATACTGAACAACAGGGGCCCCACATGGAGCCTGGAGGAACTCCACATGTAGATACTGAACAACAGGGGCCCAACATGGAGCCTGGTGGAACTCCACATGTAGATACTGAACAACAGGGGCCCAACATGGAGCCTGGTGGAACTCCACATGTAGATACTTAACAACAGGTGTCAAACGTGGAGCCTGGTGGAACTCCACATGTAGATACTGAACAACAGGGGCCCAACATGGAGCCTGGTGGAACTCCACATGTAGATACTTAACAACAGGTGTCAAACGTGGAGCCTGGTGGAACTCCACATGTAGATACTGAACAACAGGGGCCCCACATGGAGCCTGGTGGAACTCCACATGTAGATACTTAACAACAGGTGTCAAACGTGGAGCCTGGTGGAACTCCACATGTAGATACTGAACAACAGGGGCCCAACATGGAGCCTGGTGGAACTCCACATGTAGATACATAACAACAGGTGTCAAACGTGGAGCCTGGTGGAACTCCACATGCAGATACTGAACAACAGGGGCCCCACATGGAGCCTGGTGGAACTACACATGTAGATACTTAACAACAGGTGTCAAACGTGGAGCCTGGTGGAACTCCACATGTAGATACTGAACAACAGGGAGCCTGGTGGAACTCCACATGTAGATACTGAACAACAGGGGCCCAACATGGAGCCTGGTGGAACTCCACATGTAGATACTGAACAACAGGGGCCCAACATGGAGCCTGGTGGAACTCCACATGTAGATACTGAACAACAGGGGCCCAACATGGAGCCTGGTGGAACTCCACATGTAGATACTGAACAACAGGGGCCCAACATGGAGCCTGGTGGAACTCCACATGTAGATACTAAACAACAGGGGCCCAACATGGAGCCTGGTGGAACTCCACATGTAGATACTGAACAACAGGGGCCCAACATGGAGCCTGGTGGAACTCCACATGTAGACACTGAACAACAGGGGCCCCACATGGAGCCTGGAGGAACTCCACATGTAGATACTGAACAACAGGGGCCCCACATGGAGCCTGGAGGAACTCCACATGTAGATACTGAACAATAGAGGCCCAACATGGAGCCTGGTGGAACTCCACATGTAGATACTGAACAACAGGGCCCAAATTGGAGCCTGGTGGAACTCCACATGTAGATACTTAACAACAGGTGTCAAACGTGGAGCCTGGTGGAACTCCACATGTAGATACTGAACAACAGGGGCCCAACATGGAGCCTGGTGGAACTCCACATGTAGATACTGAACAACAGGGGCCCCACATGGAGCCTGGAGGAACTCCACATGTAGATACTGAACAACAGGGGCCCAACATGGAGCCTGGTGGAACTCCACATGTAGATACTGAACAACAGGGGCCCAACATGGAGCCTGGTGGAACTCCACATGTAGATACTTAACAACAGGTGTCAAACGTGGAGCCTGGTGGAACTCCACATGTAGATACTGAACAACAGGGGCCCAACATGGAGCCTGGTGGAACTCCACATGTAGATACATAACAACAGGTGTCAAACGTGGAGCCTGGTGGAACTCCACATGTAGATACTGAACAACAGGGGCCCCACATGGAGCCTGGTGGAACTCCACATGTAGATACTTAACAACAGGTGTCAAACGTGGAGCCTGGTGGAACTCCACATGTAGATACTGAACAACAGGGGCCCAACATGGAGCCTGGTGGAACTCCACATGTAGATACATAACAACAGGTGTCAAACGTGGAGCCTGGTGGAACTCCACATGTAGATACTGAACAACAGGGGCCCCACATGGAGCCTGGTGGAACTACACATGTAGATACTTAACAACAGGTGTCAAACGTGGAGCCTGGTGGAACTCCACATGTAGATACTGAACAACAGGGAGCCTGGTGGAACTCCACATGTAGATACTGAACAACAGGGGCCCAACATGGAGCCTGGTGGAACTCCACATGTAGATACTGAACAACAGGGGCCCAACATGGAGCCTGGTGGAACTCCACATGTAGATACTGAACAACAGGGGCCCAACATGGAGCCTGGTGGAACTCCACATGTAGATACTGAACAACAGGGGCCCAACATGGAGCCTGGTGGAACTCCACATGTAGATACTAAACAACAGGGGCCCAACATGGAGCCTGGTGGAACTCCACATGTAGATACTGAACAACAGGGGCCCAACATGGAGCCTGGTGGAACTCCACATGTAGATACTGAACAACAGGGGCCCAACATGGAGCCTGGTGGAACTCCACATGTAGATACTGAACAACAGGGGCCCAACATGGAGCCTGGTGGAACTCCACATGTAGATACTGAACAACAGGGGCCAAACATGGAGCCTGGTGGAACTCCACATGTAGATACTGAACAACAGGGGCCCAACATGGAGCCTGGTGGAACTCCACATGTAGATACTGAACAACAGGGGCCCCACATGGAGCCTGGTGGAACTCCACATGTAGATACCGAACAACAGGGGCCCAACGTGGAGCCTGGTGGAACTCCACATGTAGATACTGAACAACAGGGGCCCAACATGGAGCCTGGTGGAACTCCACATGTAGATACTGAACAACAGGGGCCCAACATGGAGCCTGGTGGAACTCCACATGTAGATACTGAACAACAGGGGCCCAACATGGAGCCTGGAGGAACTCCACATGTAGATACTGAACAACAGGGGCCCAACATGGAGCCTGGTGGAACTCCACATGTAGATACTTAACAACAGGTGTCAAACGTGGAGCCTGGTGGAACTCCACATGTAGATACTGAACAACAGGGGCCCAACATGGAGCCTGGTGGAACTCCACATGTAGACACTGAACAACAGGGGCCCCACATGGAGCCTGGAGGAACTCCACATGTAGATACTGAACAACAGGGGCCCCACATGGAGCCTGGAGGAACTCCACATGTAGATACTGAACAATAGAGGCCCAACATGGAGCCTGGTGGAACTCCACATGTAGATACTGAACAACAGGGCCCAAAATGGAGCCTGGTGGAACTCCACATGTAGATACTTAACAACAGGTGTCAAACGTGGAGCCTGGTGGAACTCCACATGTAGATACTGAACAACAGGGGCCCAACATGGAGCCTGGTGGAACTCCACATGTAGATACTGAACAACAGGTGTCAAACGTGGAGCCTGGTGGAACTCCACATGTAGATACTGAACAACAGGGGCCCAACATGGAGCCTGGTGGAACTCCACATGTAGACACTGAACAACAGGGGCCCCACATGGAGCCTGGAGGAACTCCACATGTAGATACTGAACAACAGGGGCCCCACATGGAGCCTGGAGGAACTCCACATGTAGATACTGAACAACAGGGGCCCAACATGGAGCCTGGTGGAACTCCACATGTAGATACTGAACAACAGGGGCCCAACATGGAGCCTGGTGGAACTCCACATGTAGATACTTAACAACAGGTGTCAAACGTGGAGCCTGGTGGAACTCCACATGTAGATACTGAACAACAGGGGCCCAACATGGAGCCTGGTGGAACTCCACATGTAGATACTTAACAACAGGTGTCAAACGTGGAGCCTGGTGGAACTCCACATGTAGATACTGAACAACAGGGGCCCCACATGGAGCCTGGTGGAACTCCACATGTAGATACTTAACAACAGGTGTCAAACGTGGAGCCTGGTGGAACTCCACATGTAGATACTGAACAACAGGGAGCCTGGTGGAACTCCACATGTAGATACTTAACAACAGGGGCCCCACATGGAGCCTGGAGGAACTCCACATGTAGATACTGAACAACAGGGGCCCAACATGGAGCCTGGAGGAACTCCACATGTAGATACTGAACAACAGGGGCCCAACATGGAGCCTGGTGGAACTCCACATGTAGATACTGAACAACAGGTGTCAAACGTGGAGCCTGGTGGAACTCCACATGTAGATACTGAACAACAGGGGCCCAACATGGAGCCTGGTGGAACTCCACATGTAGACACTGAAAAAAAGGGGCCCCACATGGAGCCTGGAGGAACTCCACATGTAGATACTGAACAACAGGGGCCCCACATGGAGCCTGGAGGAACTCCACATGTAGATACTGAACAACAGGGGCCCAACATGGAGCCTGGTGGAACTCCACATGTAGATACTGAACAACAGGGGCCCAACATGGAGCCTGGTGGAACTCCACATGTAGATACTGAACAACAGGGGCCCAATATGGAGCCTGGTGGAACTCCACATGTAGATACTTAACAACAGGTGTCAAACGTGGAGCCTGGTGGAACTCCACATGAAGATACTGAACAACAGGGGCCCAACATGGAGCCTGGTGGAACTCCACATGTAGATACTTAACAACAGGTGTCAAACGTGGAGCCTGGTGGAACTCCACATGTAGATACTGAACAACAGGGGCCCAACATGGAGCCTGGTGGAACTCCACATGTAAACACTGAACAAAAGGGGCCCCACATGGAGCCTGGTGGAACTCCACATGTAGATACTTAACAACAGGTGTCAAACGTGGAGCCTGGTGGAACTCCACATGTAGATACTGAACAACAGGGGCCCAACATGGAGCCTGGTGGAACTCCACATGTTGACACTGAACAACAGGGGCCCCACATGGAGCCTGGAGGAACTCCACATGTAGATACTGAACAACAGGGGCCCCACATGGAGCCTGGAGGAACTCCACATGTAGATACTGAACAACAGGGGCCCAACATGGAGCCTGGTGGAACTCCACATGTAGACACTGAACAACAGGGCCCCACATGGAGCCTGGAGGAACTCCACATGTAGATACTGAACAACAGGGGCCCCACATGGAGCCTGGAGGAACTCCACATGTAGATACTGAACAACAGGGGCCCAACATGGAGCCTGGTGGAACTCCACATGTAGATACTGAACAACAGGGGCCCAACATGGAGCCTGGTGGAACTCCACATGTAGATACTGAACAACAGGTGTCAAACGTGGAGCCTGGTGGAACTCCACATGTAGATACTGAACAACAGGGGCCCAACATGGAGCCTGGTGGAACTCCACATGTAGATACTTAACAACAGGTGTCAAACGTGGAGCCTGGTGGAACTCCACATGTAGATACTGAACAACAGGGGCCCCACATGGAGCCTGGTGGAACTCCACATGTAGATACTGAACAACAGGTGTCAAACGTGGAGCCTGGTGGAACTCCACATGTAGATACTGAACAACAGGGGCCCCACATGGAGCCTGGTGGAACTCCACATGTAGATACTGAACAACAGGTGTCAAACGTGGAGCCTGGTGGAACTCCACATGTAGATACTGAACAACAGGGAGCCTGGTGGAACTCCACATGTAGATACTGAACAACAGGGGCCCAACATGGAGCCTGGTGGAACTCCACATGTAGATACTGAACAACAGGGGCCCAACATGGAGCCTGGTGGAACTCCACATGTAGATACTGAACAACAGGGGCCCAACATGGAGCCTGGTGGAACTCCACATGTAGATACTGAACAACAGGGGCCCAACATGGAGCCTGGTGGAACTCCACATGTAGATACTAAACAAAAGGGGCCCAACATGGAGCCTGGTGGAACTCCACATGTAGATACTGAACAACAGGGGCCCCACATGGAGCCTGGTGGAACTCCACATGTAGATACTTAACAACAGGTGTCAAACGTGGAGCCTGGTGGAACTCCACATGTAGATACTGAACAACAGGGGCCCAACATGGAGCCTGGTGGAACTCCACATGTAGATACTTAACAACAGGTGTCAAACGTGGAAATTGGTGGAACTCCACATGTAGATACTGAACAACAGGGGCCCAACATGGAGCCTGGTGGAACTCCACATGTAGATACTTAACAACAGGTGTCAAACGTGGAAATTGGTGGAACTCCACATGTAGATACTGAACAACAGGGGCCCAACATGGAGCCTGGTGGAACTCCACATGTAGATACTTAACAACAGGGGCCCCACATGGAGCCTGGAGGAACTCCACATGTAGATACTGAACAACAGGGGCCCAACATGGAGCCTGGTGGAACTCCACATGTAGATACTGAACAACAGGGGCCCAACATGGAGCCTGGTGGAACTCCACATGTAGATACTGAACAATAGGTGTCAAACGTGGAGCCTGGTGGAACTCCACATGTAGATACTGAACAACAGGGGCCCAACATGGAGCCTGGTGGAACTCCACATGTAGATACTTAACAACAGGGGCCCCACATGGAGCCTGGAGGAACTCCACATGTAGATACTGAACAACAGGGGCCCAACATGGAGCCTGGTGGAACTCCACATGTAGATACTGAACAACAGGTGTCAAACGTGGAGCCTGGTGGAACTCCACATGTAGATACTGAACAACAGGGGCCCAACATGGAGCCTGGTGGAACTCCACATGTAGACACTGAAAAAAAGGGGCCCCACATGGAGCCTGGAGGAACTCCACATGTAGATACTGAACAACAGGGGCCCCACATGGAGCCTGGAGGAACTCCACATGTAGATACTGAACAACAGGGGCCCAACATGGAGCCTGGTGGAACTCCACATGTAGATACTGAACAACAGGGGCCCAACATGGAGCCTGGTGGAACTCCACATGTAGATACTGAACAACAGGGGCCCAATATGGAGCCTGGTGGAACTCCACATGTAGATACTTAACAACAGGTGTCAAACGTGGAGCCTGGTGGAACTCCACATGAAGATACTGAACAACAGGGGCCCAACATGGAGCCTGGTGGAACTCCACATGTAGATACTTAACAACAGGTGTCAAACGTGGAGCCTGGTGGAACTCCACATGTAGATACTGAACAACAGGGGCCCAACATGGAGCCTGGTGGAACTCCACATGTAAACACTGAACAAAAGGGGCCCCACATGGAGCCTGGTGGAACTCCACATGTAGATACTTAACAACAGGTGTCAAACGTGGAGCCTGGTGGAACTCCACATGTAGATACTGAACAACAGGGGCCCAACATGGAGCCTGGTGGAACTCCACATGTAGACACTGAACAACAGGGGCCCCACATGGAGCCTGGAGGAACTCCACATGTAGATACTGAACAACAGGGGCCCCACATGGAGCCTGGTGGAACTCCACATGTAGATACTGAACAACAGGGGCCCAACATGGAGCCTGGTGGAACTCCACATGTAGACACTGAACAACAGGGCCCCACATGGAGCCTGGAGGAACTCCACATGTAGATACTGAACAACAGGGGCCCAACATGGAGCCTGGTGGAACTCCACATGTAGATACTGAACAACAGGGGCCCAACATGGAGCCTGGTGGAACTCCACATGTAGATACTGAACAACAGGTGTCAAACGTGGAGCCTGGTGGAACTCCACATGTAGATACTGAACAACAGGGGCCCAACATGGAGCCTGGTTGAACTCCACATGTAGATACTTAACAACAGGTGTCAAACGTGGAGCCTGGTGGAACTCCACATGTAGATACTGAACAACAGGGGCCCCACATGGAGCCTGGTGGAACTCCACATGTAGATACTGAACAACAGGTGTCAAACGTGGAGCCTGGTGGAACTCCACATGTAGATACTGAACAACAGGGGCCCCACATGGAGCCTGGTGGAACTCCACATGTAGATACTGAACAACAGGTGTCAAACGTGGAGCCTGGTGGAACTCCACATGTAGATACTGAACAACAGGGAGCCTGGTGGAACTCCACATGTAGATACTGAACAACAGGGGCCCAACATGGAGCCTGGTGGAACTCCACATGTAGATACTGAACAACAGGGGCCCAACATGGAGCCTGGTGGAACTCCACATGTAGATACTGAACAACAGGGGCCCAACATGGAGCCTGGTGGAACTCCACATGTAGATACTGAACAACAGGGGCCCAACATGGAGCCTGGTGGAACTCCACATGTAGATACTAAACAACAGGGGCCCAACATGGAGCCTGGTGGAACTCCACATGTAGATACTGAACAACAGGGGCCCAACATGGAGCCTGGTGGAACTCCACATGTAGATACTGAACAACAGGGGCCCAACATGGAGCCTGGTGGAACTCCACATGTAGATACTGAACAACAGGGGCCCAACATGGAGCCTGGTGGAACTCCACATGTAGATACTTAACAACAGGTGTCAAACGTGGAGCCTGGTGGAACTCCACATGTAGATACTTAACAACAGGTGTCAAACGTGGAGCCTGGTGGAACTCCACATGTAGATACTGAACAACAGGGGCCCAACATGGAGCCTGGTGGAACTCCACATGTAGATACTTAACAACAGGTGTCAAACGTGGAGCCTGGTGGAACTCCACATGTAGATACCGAACAACAGGGGCCCAACATGGAGCCTGGTGGAACTCCACATTTAGACACTGAACAACAGGGGCCCCACATGGAGCCTGGAGGAACTCCACATGTAGATACTGAACAACAGGGGCCCCACATGGAGCCTGGAGGAACTCCACATGTAGGTACTGAACAACAGGGGCCCAACATGGAGCCTGGTGGAACTCCACATGTAGATACTGAACAACAGGGGCCCAACATGGAGCCTGGTGGAACTCCACATGTAGATACTGAACAACAGGGGCCCAACATGGAGCCTGGTGGAACTCCACATGTAGATACTTAACAACAGGTGTCAAACGTGGAGCCTGGTGGAACTCCACATGTAGATACTGAACAAGAGGGGCCCAACATGGAGCCTGGTGGAACTCCACATGTAGATACTTAACAACAGGTGTCAAACGTGGAGCCTGGTGGAACTCCACATGTAGATACCGAACAACAGGGGCCCAACATGGAGCCTGGTGGAACTCCACATTTAGACACTGAACAACAGGGGCCCCACATGGAGCCTGGAGGAACTCCACATGTAGATACTGAACAACAGGGGCCCCACATGGAGCCTGGAGGAACTCCACATGTAGATACTGAACAACAGGGGCCCAACATGGAGCCTGGTGGAACTCCACATGTAGATACTGAACAAGAGGGGCCCAACATGGAGCCTGGTGGAACTCGACATGTAGATACTGAACAACAGGGGCCCAACATGGAGCCTGGTGGAACTCCACATGTAGATACTTAACAACAGGTGTCAAACGTGGAGCCTGGTGGAACTCCACATGTAGATACTTAACAACAGGTGTCAAACGTGGAGCCTGGTGGAACTCCACATGTAGATACTGAACAACAGGGGCCCAACATGGAGCCTGGTGGAACTCCACATGTAGATACTTAACAACAGGTGTCAAACGTGGAGCCTGGTGGAACTCCACATGTAGATACCGAACAACAGGGGCCCAACATGGAGCCTGGTGGAACTCCACATGTAGACACTGAACAACAGGGGCCCCACATGGAGCCTGGTGGAACTCCACATGTAGATACTGAACAACAGGGGCCCCACATGGAGCCTGGAGGAACTCCACATGTAGATACTGAACAACAGGGGCCCAACATGGAGCCTGGTGGAACTCCACATGTAGATACTGAACAACAGGGGCCCAACATGGAGCCTGGTGGAACTCCACATGTAGATACTGAACAACAGTCTTAAATGTGTCTAAATGTGCACTTTTTAACAGTGAATATAATCTGCTTTCTGTGCTGTAATGATAAAAAATGCTCTAAACCAGTTTTAGGAAATCTGTAGTTTGAATCAGGCAGCATCACGTCGTCCCAGACCGCAGAATCTCTTGATTTCCTTGGTCTCTGGTCTGAATGAGTCCTGACCTTGGCTGTCAGTGACTCTGTAGAGTATTAAGTAGCTCTGACCCCCCCTTCCCTCCCCCACCACTTGAAACGCCTTTAACCTTAATCAACCTTTTAATCAATTACCCTGTCTGATTACCCTCCTCCTCTCCGTCTCCGACACACCTGTAAAGTCAGATGATGTCAGTTTACCCCGGTTCTGGTCCCGTACACTCTGGTCCGATAATTAGACCTTAACGTCACGTCAGTTTGTATTAAACATGGATTTATCTGCAGAGACTGGTCCGTCCCATCAGAGCAGGATGGATCGACTGACGTGGAACTGAAGACAACATCCCGTATCAGAGATCCGAAACTGGATCGAGAAGCTAAAAATAGCCTGCAGGTGTTTGACCATGTCACGTCGAGTTGCTTCCTCACCGCATCATATTCTGGAGTTTCAGCTTCATCCACCACCGTCTTCAGGACGCAGCGACATGTCCAACTTCCTGCAGGTCATCCACATCGTGCTGATAGTGAGACCACCTTCAGGCCGTCAGGTTGACAGCTACACCTATGTGAGAGATCAGAGCAGCGTTCCTGTCCTCCAGTGGGAAGAGGAATCCTCGGAGTGCTTCAGAGGCGAAAAATAAAGGATTGGTTTGAGAAAGGAAGAAACGGCTTTGTGTCTGAAGGACGTCGTACCCAACGCCATGCTTCCTCTCTTCTAGAAGGATGAAAACATAACGGCAGAGAAATCTCTGGAATGTTATCCCAGCTGGAATGCTGTTTGATTCCCATCTCCTGTTTGTCCCGCAGCACGGTGACGCCCGCCGTCTTCATGGCGGGTGATAACGTTGTCTCAGGAAGCGATGACCGAACTGTCAAAGTCTGGGATCTGAAGAACATGAGGCCCTTTGCTGCAGGACAAGTAAAGACCCGACAGACTCCTCCTCTTTCTACCGACAGACTCCTCCCCCCCATCCCCTGACAGACCCCTCCCGGCGTTTTCTCCGGGACCTCTGACCCCAGCTTCCAGCTACATGAGAATCTGTCCATCTGCTCCCGTTTCTGACAGGAGGTAAAATCTTCCAGCTTGTTTTTATTGTCAGAAAAGGAGGCGACAACTTTCTTTTTCTTGTGTTTGTAACCGTGTTGACGTGTCCTGTGAAGGTCCCGGTCTTCTTCTCTGCTTGCTGCTGCATCTAGATGCTGTTCTACATAAATATCTTGTAGATATTAAACCAGTCCGGAGAGTCCGGATTGCTGCTCTGCGACACATTCAGTGTCTTTCTGATTTATGGATGGATCTCCATGGAGACAGTTTATTTTTATTGTTTTTCAGATATTTTCTGGAGAAATGAAACATCACAGTTTAAGGGTGTGGTGGGTAGTGTGGGAGCTGTGGGAGCTGTGGGGCAAACGGGGAGTTTTGTTGCTTTTCCACAAGAATTTGGTTTATTTTGATGCGGTCGGGAGGTCAGAGTCTGAAACCCTGAATGGACCCGGGCCGGATCTCAGGACCTGCTGTTTGATCCGGCGCTGCAATAAAAACCTGCTGGATTGTTGCTAGAAACTGTAAATCCATGAAGATACTGTCGATGTTTTGGGGTAAGAAAGGGCCTTTGCTTCCCGACGCTGGAAAGGACCGATTCTCCTCCACAGGCAGGATTCCTCTCCTGGTGGCGGATGGGTTTCATCCTGGAGGAAACGTGATTCTAGACGGTTCTGATCTGTTGAAACTTCATTATGTAATGCCTTCGTGCTTTCTGACACATCCAATAAAAATACATGGTTTCCTTTTTCAGCCTCTGGTTTCGTTTTTATTCAGAATTACCTTCAGACGTGTGAAATGATCATGTCTGCTGTGAAGGAAGAGGCGGCACGTCTTCCTGATATGAAACGGAGGAGAATTTCCTGCATCATTTCTCCTGCAGCAGCTGAGATTTTTACCGTTTCTAGCTGGAATTATCCGGATGGAAACCACCAACATCCCAGACTACATACATGTGTGACATGACTTCCTGTGTGATGACCATGGCAGAACCACGCTCTTGGTGCCGGCTGTGCTGACGGAGCAGATCTTCCTGACAACCCTTCATGAGGCTGAGGACCCCCGTACCCCATGTTTGCTTTTATGCTTCATTACTAAACAGCAACGTTTCTGCTTTTGCCAAAAGCGATGCAGATGTTTCCCTCAAACGGCGTTTGGTGCATGAACTGTAATTCTGCTCCAATCCTCAGGCGCCACGTAAGGAGCGACGGAAATACGACATTTCTGCGTGAAAATGTCAGACAGAAGCGTGAAGCAGTCACGTGTGTTTTTACCTCTTTTCACGTGTTTGAGACATGTTTTTACTCATCGTGGTCGAAGCGTTTCCTTCGAGAATATATTCACTGTTTTTTAATTCTCATAGTCAGGACGTTTGTTTCTGACGTGATTTCGACGTGATTTCACTCGTGAAGGTTCAGGTAATTTCTTTAAGCAAGTTTTCGACATTTTTTAATCATAATTTTAACGTTCCTCCAGCATGTTTTTCATGACATGTTATGAAACCTACCATACTATGACTGTGTAGGGGATAACATGACATGCTATGACACATACTATACTATGTCAATACATACATCAAAAATATGTCATATGACCTAATCTGATACACTCTCGATTATGACAAGTTATGACACAGACTATAGTATTGCATATTAAGAAATACTGACATCAAATATGAGACATTATAAAATGACATTTTAAGAAAACACAATATTAAATGTTCTGTGTTATGACTTACTGTACTATGAGACATGAAACATACTAAAATGTTACAAATGGTGATATATCCATCCTACAATCATCATTATTCATTCACCCATCCATCATCCAACCATCTTTTATCCATTCACCCATCCATCATCCAACCATCTTTTATCCATTCATCCATCATCCAACCATCTTTTATCCATTCACCCATCCATCATCCAACCATCTTTTATCCATTCACCCATCCATCATCCAACCATCTTTTATCCATTCATCCATCATCCAACCATCTTTTATCCATTCATCCATCATCCAACCATCTTTTATCCATTCACCCATCCATCATCCAACCATCTTTTATCCATTCACCCATCCATCATCCAACCATCTTTTATCCATCCATCCATCATCCAACCATCTTTTATCCATTCACCCATCCATCATCCAACCATCTTTTATCCATCCATCCATCATCCAACCATCTTTTATCCATTCACCATCCATCATCCAACCATCTTTTATCCATCCATCCATCATCCAACCATCTTTTATCCATCCATCCATCATCCAACCATCTTTTATCCATCCATCCATCATCCAACCATCTTTTATCCATTCACCCATCCATCATCCAACCATCTTTTATCCATTCACCCATCCATCATCCAACCATCTTTTATCCATTCATCCATCCATCATCCAACCATCTTTTATCCATTCACCCATCCATCATCCAACCATCTTTTATCCATTCACCCATCCATCATCCAACCATCTTTTATCCATTCACCCATCCATCATCCAACCATCTTTTATCCATTCATCCATCCATCATCCAACCATCTTTTATCATTCACCCATCCATCATCCAACCATCTTTTATCCATTCATCCATCCATCATCCAACCATCTTTTATCCATTCATCCATCCATCATCCAACCATCTTTTATCCATTCACCCATCCATCATCCAACCATCTTTTATCCATTCACCCATCCATCATCCAACCATCTTTTATCCATTCACCCATCCATCATCCAACCATCTTTTATCCATTCACCCATCCATCATCCAACCATCTTTTATCCATTCATCCATCATCCAACCATCTTTTATCCATCCATCCATCATCCAACCATCTTTTATCCATTCATCCATCCATCTATTCCTCCATCATCCATTATTCAACATCCACTTGTCCATCCATCATCAATTTTTCTGGAAAATGATGATGACAGAGTTGGGGGGCTTTCTTGTCAACCCCCCCGCCACCTTCTGTCTGTCCTTCCTCACCTCATCCTTCCTTCCAGCTAATTTAGTAGCAGCTCTGTGTGACACCTGCCAGAAGTCTGACAGATAAAAATTTCCTCTGAATTTCCCCGGAGAGCCACAGCAGCATGTGTGTGTGTGATGTCCCCCCCCCCCCCCCTCACACACACACACACACACCAACCACAAGTTAACAAATGATAATGTTTGAACACAGCAGTCATACATTACATTTAACGGCTCCAACTGGCCAAACATTAATCTATAAACACGTCAATATGTGGCCACACACACTGACCATACGTTAACATGTAAACACAAGCACCAGCCACACGTGAAGATATCATAATGTTGACACTCAGAGCAGGGGGGCAGCCGGAGTCCCCCACAGTCAGGGGGAACAGAACCGACAAAGTCCGGCCATGCTGGGCAGACCTAGCGCGGGCCCCAGGGCAACCCTCCACCCTCGCAGGTAGAGGGTGTTGTGGAATATTTTATACTACTCTGATTCTACAGAGAGGACACAGCAGCCGATGGCAGAATGAACACAGCTTCAGTGTGGGACAAGGGAGGCCTCTCTCCAGAAGAAGCCCTCATCTCTCCAGCAACAGTTCTTTACATGGGAAGGCTCGCCACAGGGTGCTAGTTATACAATGTCCAGGCCTCCTGCTGGTGCTGCCATGTTACTGCAACAGATATCAGTGTTGGAACGCGCCGATGTTGCGGTAACGTATTGTGTCATTTCCTGTTTCCCCAGCGTGTATCACTGCGGATTGCTACGAGCCGTTGGCTCCTTTAACTTCTTTCTAACTTCTATCTATTGTTAACCAACCACTCACTTTAGCGCACAATATCTTCCCAAACCACTGTTCTATATATTGCATTTATTTTTGGGATCTTTGTCTTTCTGTTTACTGACTTAAACAGCTCAAGCACTCGGTTTTAGCATGGCTGCTAGCTCTCTTCCCACACCCCGGTCCCCTGCCTTTTCTTGCTTGGTGTGTCTGATGTTTAGCTACTCCTCCGCCTCCTTTAGTGATAACGGTAGGTGTATTAAGTGTAGCAGCTTGGCAGCTTTGGAGGCGAGGCTCTGTGAGTTAGAAGCCCAGCTCCGCACTCAGTTAGGGAAGCAGTTAGTCAGCAAGCCCCCATTAGCCAGTGCGGAGCTACCAGCCAGGGCAGCTAGCCCACCTAGCGGTCCCTCAGCAGTTCCCGCGCAGCCGGGAGCCGAGGCGGGCTGGACGACGGTCAGGCGGAAACGTAGCCCCAAACCAAAACCCACTGGCCACCACCGACCTGTTCACGTTTCTAAGAGATTTTCCCCGCTCGGCGACACACCCGCTGAGGCAGAAACCCTGATTATAGGTAGTTCCATAGTCAGAAACGTGGCTCTAGAGACACCGGGGACCATAGTCAAATGCATTCCTGCGGCCAGAGCGGGCAACGTCGAATCGTATTTGAAACTGCTGGCTAAGGCTAAACGTAAATACCGTAAGATTGTAATTCACGTCGGCGGTAACGACACCCGGTTACGCCAATCGGAGGTCACTAAAATGAATGTTGCTTCGGTGTGTAACTTTGCCAAGAGCATGTCGGACTCCGTAGTTTTCTCTGGTCCCTTGCCAAATTTAATCAGCAATGACATGTTTAGCTGCATGTCATCCTTCAACCGCTGGTTGTCTAGGTGGTGTCCCGATAACAACGTGGGTTTTATAGATAATTGGAGCGCTTTTTGGGGAAAGCCTGGTCTTATTAGGAGAGATGGCATCCATCCCACGTTGGATGGAGCCGCTCTCTTATCTAGCAATATGGACTCTTTTATTAGTCAGCTAAATTGACAACTCAGGGTTGGGACCAGGAGGCAGAATTGTAGTCCTACACACTTTTCTGCAGCTTCCCACCTGCCGCCGCCCACCCAAAACCCCATTCCGACCTTATACAACTCCCCAGCAGGAAGAATTAAACAACACAAAAACACTTCTGGGGTTAATCGTGAAAACCTCATAAAAATAAAAACAATGGATCTAATAAAATCTGAAAATAAGACAATAAAGTGTGGCCTACTGAATATCAGATCCCTCCCAAATAAGTCTTTATTAGTCAATGACTTGATAGGTGATCACCATATTGATTTATTCTGTCTTACGGAAACCTGGTTACAGCAAGAGGATTATGTTAGTATTAATGAAGCTACACCAGCTAACTATTTAAACTTTCACATTCCTAGAACTACAGGCAGAGGAGGAGGTGTTGCAGCTATTTTTCAGTCAGAATTATTAATTAGTCCTAAGCACAAAACTAACTATAAATCCTTTGAATTCCTGACATTAAATTTATCTCATCCAAAATGGAATTGAGAGAAACCGCTCCTTTTAGCATTAGTGTATCGCCCACCTGGACCTTACTCCGAGTTTCTGACCGAATTCTCTGATCTCTTGTCTGAGTTAGTGCTGACTACTGATAAGGTCATTGTACTAGGTGATTTTAATATTCATGTTGACGATGAAAATGATAGTTTAAACATTTCCTTTAGCTCTATTCTAAACTCAATTGGGTTTTCACAAAATGTCAATGGAGCCACTCACTCTCATGGTCATACTCTTGATCTTGTTTTAACATCTGGTATTGAGACTGATAAGCTCAAAGTATTTCCTCAAAACCCTGTCTTGTCCGATCACTTCTTATTAACCTTTGAATTCACTTAATTTGATTACTCACTGACCAAAAATAAATTCTACTATAGTAGATGTTTATCAGACAATAATATTACAAAATTTAAACAATCAATTGAATAGATTTTTTCACCTCTACCATGTGTTAGCATGACTGAGAGTCCCCCTTTAAGCCTTACTCCTGCTCAGATTGATCAACATGCTGATACTATAACAGCTTCAATGCGTACAACCTTGGATAATGTTGCTCCCCTAAAGAAGAAGAAATTAGGTAAGATTATGAAGGCTCCCTGGTTTAATTCCCAGCTTCGAGCTCTAAAACAGGCATCAAGGCGTTTGGAAAACAGATGGCGTTCATCAGGACTAGAGGAGTCTCACTTAACCTGGAAAGAAAGTTTAATTGTATACAAAAAAGCCTTACGTACGGCAAGAACAGCTTATTATTCATCATTGATAGAGGAAAACAAAAACAACCCTCGGTTTCTTTTCAGCACTGTAGCCAGGCTTACTAGGAGCCGGAGCGCTGTGGAGCCATGTATTCCTTTCTCACTTAGCTGTGATGATTTCATGTATTTTTTCAGGAATAAAATTGACACTATTAGAGATCAAATTCACAATATTCTTCCTTCTACCTATAATGTTGAGCCTGTTGTGGTCTCCGAAGCATCCTTAGAACCAGGATCTGACTTGTGTCTAAATAGTTTCTGTCCTGTCCAACCCTCTGAATTAACTAAAATAATAGCTTCATCTAAACCATCCACCTGTATCTTAGACCCTCTCCCAACGAGCCTCTTTAAGGACATTTTCCCTTTAATTAATACATCACTACTAAATCTTATCAATATGTCTTTAGTGACAGGATATGTACCACAATCATTTAAAACTGCTGGAATCAAGCCTTTACTTAAAAAGCAATCTCTGGATCCAGAGGTGATAGCAAATTATAGACCTATATCTAATCTCCCGTTTATGTCCAAAATTCTGGAGAAAATAGTTTCCGCTCAGCTACATGCCCACCTGAGCAGAAATAATTTATGCGAGGAGTTTCAGTCAGGATTTAGAGCTCATCATAGCACTGAGACGGCATTGGTGAAAGTTACTAATGACCTTCTTATGGCCTCAGACAAAGGACTTGTGTCCGTACTTATCTTGCTTGATCTTAGTGCTGCATTTGATACAGTCGATCATAACATTCTGTTACAGAGACTAGAACAGGTGATTGGAATTACAGGTACAGCGTTAAGCTGGTTTAAATCATATTTATCTGATAGACTTCAGTTTGTTCATGTAAATGACAAGTCCTCCTCCCAAACTACAGTAAGTCATGGAGTTCCTCAAGGTTCTGTAGTTGGACCAGTACTCTTCACGCTATATATGCTCCCTTTAGGCAAAATTATTAGACAGCATGGAATAAACTTTCATTGTTATGCAGATGATACACAGATATACTTATCCTTTAAACCAGATGAAACAAATCAGCCCAATAGGCTACAAAATTGTCTCATAGACATAAAGACTTGGATGTCTAGAAATTTTCTCCTCTTAAACTCAGATAAGACTGAAGTAATTCTCGTTGGATCTGAAGAACTCAGAGCTAAATTTTCCGGTTTTGTAATGAATCTGGATGGCATTACTTTAGCTTCCAGTGCTACAGTGAGAAACCTTGGAGTAATATTTGACCCTGACCTGTCCTTTGGCCCACATATTAAGCAGGTTACTAAAACAGCCTTCTTTCATTTACGTAATATAGCCAAAATTAGGGACATTCTGTCTCAGAGTGATGCAGAAAAACTGGTTCACGCTTTTGTTACTTCGAGACTAGATTACTGTAACTCTCTATTACTGGGCTGTCCTAAATATGCCCTGAAAAGCCTTCAGCTGATCCAGAATTCTGCAGCCAGAGTCCTGACCAGAACCAGCAGGAGAGATCATATTTCTCCAGTTTTAGCCTCTCTTCATTGGCTGCCTGTTGAATCTAGAATAGAATTTAAAATCCTTCTCCTTACATATAAAGCCCTCCACAACCAGGCACCACTATATATCAAAGACCTCATTGTTCCTTATATACCAAGCAGAGTACTTCGTTCGCAGACTGCAGGCTTACTTGTGGTTCCTAGAGTCTCAAAGAGCCGAGCAGGAGGCAGAGCCTTTGGTTATCAGGCCCCTCTCTTATGGAATAAGCTCCCAGTTAGTGTTAGGGAAGCAGACACCCTCCCCACCTTTAAGACTAGGCTGAAGACTTATCTTTTTGATAAGTCCTATAGCTAGGGATGGTTAGCATCCCTTAGTTATGCTGCTATAGGTTTAGACTGCTGAGGGACATTTCCTGATACACTGAGCTTCTTTCTTGTTATCTTTATCTCTCTCTTAGCCCCCCCCAATAACAGTGTTGCATCATTAACATGTATGTCTCCTGTCTCAGCAGGTCTCCCTGGCCGGGAGTAGCAGTTCCTGTTGTCTGTTGTCTTTCTGTCCTCTTCCCCCCACACAGCAGAGGCAGATGGCTGCCTGTCCTGAGCCGGGTTCTGCCGGAGGTTTCCTTCCTGTTAAAAGGGAGTTTTTTCCTTCCCACTGTCGCCAGTGTGCTTGCTCAGGATGGGAGATTGAGTTGGACTCAACTCAATCTGTTGGTTTCCTTATATAGGCTGTTATGAATTGGCCTTCATTATGTTTTCCCCTCTGTCTGTAAAGCGTCTTGAGATGGCATTGCCGTGATTTGACGCTATATAAATAAAGTTGAATTGAATTGAATTGTTTAGGTGCAGAAGTTGATCAAGATAACCCTAACTTCCATAAGGGCCTAGCCCACGCCTACGGAGAGCCAGAACCACCAGCCCACCACCGAGCGGCAGCCAGGCCGCACCCCAGTGCACCAGTTGTGCTGTCTGGGCACCAAGACGCCCCCTCCCCTAACTACACACACACACTCACATTCCCACACTTCCTCCCTATACACACCCTACCCACCCCGTCTAAACTTCCCCCATCACTCTACCCCCCTCACATACTTGCCCATATATACATACACACCCCGTAACACCCCCCTTACACACTCCGCCTCAACAAACACCCTCACACTCCTCATCACCCCCTACAGAGTCTCCATTCACACACTCCCCCCTTTAACTGTGCACACCAACAACACATTAACATGTTAACATGTAACTGTGCACAACAACACATTAACATGTTAACATGTAACTGCGCACACCAACAACACATTAACATGTTAACATGTAACTGTGCACAACAACACATTAACATGTTAACATGTAACTGCGCACAACAACAACACATTAACATGTTAACATGTAACTGTGCACACCACAACACATTAACATGTTAACATGTAACTGCGCACACCAACAACACATTAACATGTTAACATGTAACTGCGCACAACAACAACACATTAACATGTTAACATGTAACTGCGCACACCAACAACACATTAACATGTTAACATGTAACTGCGCACAACAACAACACATTAACATGTTAACATGTAACTGTGCACACCAACAACACATTAACATGTTAACATGTAACTGTGCACAACAACACATTAACATGTTAACATGTAACTGCGCACACCAACAACACATTAACATGTTAACATGTAACTGCGCACACCAACAACACATTAACATGTTAACATGTAACTGTGCACAACAACACATTAACATGTTAACATGTAACTGCGCACACCAACAACACATTAACATGTTAACATGTAACTGTGCACAACAACACATTAACATGTTAACATGTAACTGTGCACACCAACAACACATTAACATGTTAACATGTAACTGCGCACAACAACAACACATTAACATGTTAACATGTAACTGTGCACACCAACAACACATTAACATGTTAACATGTAACTGCGCACACCAACAACACATTAACATGTTAACATGTAACTGTGCACAACAACACATTAACATGTTAACATGTAACTGCGCACACCAACAACACATTAACATGTTAACATGTAACTGTGCACAACAACAACACATTAACATGTTAACATGTAACTGTGCACAACAACACATTAACATGTTAACATGTAACTGTGCACAACAACACATTAACATGTTAACATGTAACTGTGCACAACAACAACACATTAACATGTTAACATGTAACTGCGCACATCAACAACACATTAACATGTTAACATGTAACTGCGCACACCAACAACACATTAACATGTTAACATGTAACTGCGCACATCAACAACACATTAACATGTTAACATGTAACTGCGCACACCAACAACACATTAACATGTTAACATGTAACTGCGCACACCAACAACACATTAACATGTTAACATGTAACTGCGCACAACAACAACACATTAACATGTTAACATGTAACTGCGCACACCAACCACACATTAACATGTTAACATGTAACTGTGCACAACAACAACACATTAACATGTTAACATGTAACTGCGCACACCAACCACACATTAACATGTTAACATGTAACTGCGCACAACAACAACACATTAACATGTTAACATGTAACTGCGCACAACAACAACACATTAACATGTTAACATGTAACTGCGCACAACAACAACACATTAACATGTTAACATGTAACTGTGCACAACAACAACACATTAACATGTTAACATGTAACTGCGCACACCAACCACACATTAACATGTTAACATGTAACTGCGCACAACAACAACACATTAACATGTTAACATGTAACTGCGCACACCAACCACACATTAACATGTTAACATGTAACTGCGCACACCAACCACACATTAACATGTTAACATGTAACTGTGCACAACAACAACACATTAACATGTTAATATGTAACTGCGCACAACAACAACACATTAACATGTTAACATGTAACTGTGCACAACAACAACACATTAACATGTTAATATGTAACTGCGCACAACAACAACACATTAACATGTTAACATGTAACTGTGCACAACAACAACACATTAACATGTTAACATGTAACTGTGCACACCAACAACACATTAACATGTTAACATGTAACTGTGCACACCAACCACACATTAACATGTTAACATGTAACTGTGCACACCAACAACACATTAACATGTTAACATGTAACTGCGCACACCAACAACACATTAACATGTTAACATGTAACTGCGCACAACAACAACACATTAACATGTTAACATGTAACTGTGCACAACAACCACACATTAACATGTTAACATGTAACTGTGCACAACAACAACACATTAACATGTTAACATGTAACTGCGCACACCAACAACACATTAACATGTTAACATGTAACTGCGCACACCAACCACACATTAACATGTTAACATGTAACTGCGCACATCAACAACACATTAACATGTTAATATGTAACTGCGCACACCAACAACACATTAACATGTTAACATGTAACTGCGCACATCAACAATACATTAACATGTTAACATGTAACTGCGCACACCAACAACACATTAACATGTTAACATGTAACTGCGCACACCAACCACACATTAACATGTTAACATGTAACTGTGCACACCAACCACACATTAACATGTTAACATGTAACTGTGCACAACAACAACACATTAACATGTTAACATGTAACTGCGCACAACAACAACACATTAACATGTTAACATGTAACTGTGCACAACAACACATTAACATGTTAACATGTAACTGCGCACACCAACCACACATTAACATGTTAACATGTAACTGTGCACACCAACCACACATTAACATGTTAACATGTAACTGCGCACAACAACAACACATTAACATGTTAACATGTAACTGTGCACAACAACACATTAACATGTTAACATGTAACTGCGCACACCAACAACACATTAACATGTTAACATGTAACTGCGCACACCAACAACACATTAACATGTTAACATGTAACTGTGCACAACAACACATTAACATGTTAACATGTAACTGTGCACACCAACAACACATTAACATGTTAACATGTAACTGTGCACAACAACACATTAACATGTTAACATGTAACTGTGCACAACAACACATTAACATGTTAACATGTAACTGCGCACACCAACCACACATTAACATGTTAACATGTAACTGTGCACAACAACAACACATTAACATGTTAACATGTAACTGTGCACACCAACAACACATTAACATGTTAACATGTAACTGTGCACAACAACAACACATTAACATGTTAACATGTAACTGTGCACAACAACACATTAACATGTTAACATGTAACTGCGCACACCAACAACACGTTAACATGTTAACATGTATTTTAATATGAAAGGAAAATGCAGAAATGAAGCGAGAAGATTTCATGTTTTTATTGACATTTACAGGTACAAACATTCACCGTTAATTTATCTGAAGTGCAGTTTACAGCCTGTAGCAGCAGATTTTCATCATCATCATCATCACTGGACATCTTCATCATCTTTTCTAAAGTTTGATTTTACATATTTACAGTCTGATAAAGTTTTGCTGTTCAGAAGTGTTTTTATCTCTAAAAATAAACATTATGGTGAAATGAAGGTCCTTAGAACTCTGGCAGCTTCTGGTCCACATGTTGACGCATTGACGATGGACCAGAATGTGGACCAAAACCCACATTCTGACTCACATGCTGTCCCAAACCGGAATACAGTGTCTCCAGACTCTTCTGGTCCAGATCCAGTTTTTCATTGAAGCTGTGATTTACTATCTCAGAATCACCGACCAGAACCAGGAACAGAACCTTTCATCACGTCCTATGTTCAGACCCCAAAATCAGTACAAAACTCATTCAGAACCCAGAACCATGACTAGAATCCACAGCAAAACCAGAACCCAGAACAAAACACAGAACCCTGAAACCAGAACCAGAAGAGCAGGACCAGAACCAGAACCAGAAATCAGGATGATAGTAATTATGGCGAGGAAGAGGATGGAAGAAGAGTTAAGGTCCATTTAAGCTGGATGCAGAAAATGAGAGTTTTGTCCGTCTCCTCCATTAGTTTTGTACCTGTTTAGGTTCGTTGTCAAGGTGCTTAGCTATTCGTCGATTGGTGCAGAAAAGGGAGCAATACCGGCAGAAACCACCAGGGCGAGTCGTACAGCTGACCTGCAACCAAAGCAACAAACCAGAGAAGAACAACAGGATGAAGACGAAGCAAAGCTGGCAAATAAAAAAACACCAAAAGAAAAAGAAGAATAGGCAGAGGCACACATGTTTCATTCTTCTTCTGGTGTTTAGCGGTGCATTACCGTGACCAACCACTATCAAAACTCTGAAGTCAGCACTGCCCCCTAGTGGATGAACGGATCATGGCAACAGAGACGACGTATGGAAGTATGACAAATTTAGCCGTCCATGTTCACGTACGTTAGGGAGCAGGAGTGGACGTTTAAAGAAGACATTTAAGAGGTGAAACTCTAAATTTGCTGTCTATCCTCTTCTTCCTCACTCCTCCTCTTCCTCCGTCAACCTGACAGGACTGTAATTGGACGACCTGCCCCTCCCTGGTTGCCCGGTTGTGTTCCTCAGTGTGAGCCTTCAGGATGGAAATAGCTGATGACAAGATAGAGGCTGCCTTTCATTCAGCTCAAGGTTACCCCCCCCCCCCCCCTCCAACACACACAACAGACAATGATAGGGCCTGGTGGTGGTGTTGGGGGGGGTGTTTAGAAAAAACCCAATCTTTATATGTCCCTGCAGATCATCCTTTGGTCCCCTTGTACCCTCATGAGTGAAAGAGACCTCAACAGACTTGGTCCTGCTGGGCTGGTCTTGGTGGTTCTGTTGGACCTGATGGTTCTGGATGTTCTGGTGGTTCCTTTGGGGGAAAATGTGCCATCTTATTCTAAAAAAATAAAGTGACTCGGGTTCGGACTTGAACTCGGATTCAGACCAGCAGCAGAAACTGGTCCTGTTCTGGTGGTTTTCGGACCCAGGTACCAAGGCCCGTTTCCTGCAGAGATCGGATCCACTGCTGCTTTGCCGCCTGGTAAGGACGCGCCGCCATCTTGGCCTCGCAGTACATGAGCTGGTGGTCAACCAGTCCAGGCACACGGACCTCCAACTGGAAATGGAAAAACAGGAAAAATGGATCAAAATATTCTGAAATAGAAAAGGGAGACAGCAAGAGGAGAAGATGAGCAAAACGAATGAGCCAAATGCATCTTGGGAGGTGGTTACACAGCTGGGCGATTTAAGTTTAACAAGCACCGGCTCTCCTGGTGTGGTGGTCCGGTTTCTGGTTCTGCATCTATGTAGTGTCTTTAGATTTTTTTCCAGGTAGGATTTTGTCACATTAAGTTGTTAGCAAATGGTTCATGTTATTATGAACATTCAGGATGGGTGGAAGTCCCCGTCTCCAGGTGTGTCCTCACCTTGCAGTGCAGTCGGGTCCAGCGTGTGAACAGGGCATGTTTGGAGAGACGTGACGGCGCCCCGGAGTCTCGCCTCCGTCCTGTTACTGTGTTCACCACCTCCAGCTGGGCATCGCCCAGTGTCCAGTTAACGCTGTAACAGGTGGGCTTTCCAGGCTGCTGATACTCTGGATTGCTTAGTCCTGATGGAAGAAAAGATGGGGACAGTTTAATTCCAGTTTAATGCTGGTCTGCAGGTGGCTCATAGTTGCACTTTCATTGCAATTTTTTGGAAAAACAGTTCAATGTCTTTATTGTCGTTGCACAACCACAAGGAAACTGAAATGTGCAGACCGTCCTAAGGAGCTGGTTGTACAAAAGAATGTTGTAAAAACATATAGACACACACATATATTATACACAGAAATGTGAAAAGTAGTCGTAATAATGCAAAAGTAAAAGAACAAACAAGACATTACATCCATCCGCCACACAGATATTGCACAAAATGGAATTGCACTGTAATGAGTTCTGGCTGCAGACCACATACACAGGGTTGAGTGGCTTGATGGCATTGTGTGACCAGTGTGTGTGGTAAAATTATAATATGTTAACATCTGGGCAGTTCGTATGCAAGGGCCATATAGTATTGTGTCAAGTTTGTGTCAACATTATAATGTGTTTACGTGTCGCAGGTGCGTGTGGTTACATGTTAACATGTTGTTGGTAATGTGGTCCGTCCACGTGCTGACGCGTGGATGGATGGATAAACAAATGGATGGATGGATGGATAGATGGATGATGCATGATGGATGGATGATGGATGGATGAGGGATGGATGATGGATGGATGATGCATGATGGATGGATGATGATGATGATGGATGGATGATGGATGGATGGATGGATGGATGATTGGTAATGGATGGATGATGGATGATGGATGGATGATGGATGATGGATGGATGATGATGATGGATGGATGATGGATGGATGGATGATTGGTAATGGATGGATGATGGATGATGGATGGATGATGGATGGATGATGGATGATGGATGGATGATGATGGATGATGGATGGATGATGGGTGGATGATGGATGGATGATGGATGGATGATGGATGGTTGGTGGATGATGGGTGGATGATGGATGGATGATGGATGATGGATGGTTGGTGGATGATGGGTGGATGATGGATGGATGATGGATGATGGATGGTTGGTGGATGATGGATGATGGATGGATGATGGATGATGGATGGTTGGTGGATGATGGATGATGGATGGATGATGGATGATGGATGGATGATGGATGGTTGGTGGATGATGGGTGGATGATGGATGGATGATGGATGATGGATGGTTGGTGGATGATGGATGATGGATGATGGATGGATGATGGATGGATGATGGATGATGGATGGATGATGGATGGTTGGTGGATGATGGATGGATGATGGATGGATGATGGATGATGGATGGATGATGGATGGATGATGGATGGTTGGCGGATGATGGATGGATGATGGATGATGGATGGATGATGGATGATGGATGATGGATGGATGATGGATGGTTGGTGGATGATGGATGGATGATGGATGATGGATGGATGATGGATGGATGATGGATGGATGATGGATGATGGATGGATGATGGATGATGGGTGGATGATGGATGATGGATGGTTGGTGGATGATGGGTGGATGATGGATGATGGATGGTTGGTGGATGATGGGTGGATGATGGATGATGGATGGTTGGTGGATGATGGGTGGATGATGGATGATGGATGGTTGGTGGATGATGGGTGGATGATGGATGATGGATGGTTGGTGGATGATGGGTGGATGATGGATGATGGATGGTTGGTGGATGATGGATGGATGATGGATGGTTGGTGGATGATGGGTGGATGATGGATGATGGATGGTTGGTGGATGATGGGTGGATGATGGATGATGGATGGTTGGTGGATGATGGGTGGTGGATGGTTGGTGGATGATGGGTGGATGATGGATGATGGATGGTTGGTGGATGATGGGTGGATGATGGATGATGGATGGTTGGTGGATGATGGATGGATGATGGATGGTTGGTGGATGATGGGTGGATGATGGATGATGGATGGTTGGTGGATGATGGGTGGATGATGGATGATGGATGGTTGGTGGATGATGGATGATGGATGGTTGGTGGATGATGGGTGGATGATGGATGATGGATGGTTGGTGGATGATGGATGATGGGTGGATGATGGATGATGGATGGTTGGTGGATGATGGGTGGATGATGGATGATGGATGGTTGGTGGATGATGGGTGGATGATGGATGGATGGCAGAGGTAGGGGCCTGCAGCTGCTACCAACGACCATCCAGCTCGTTAACAAAGTGAAAATTGCCGGGATCCAAACTCTGCGACGCCTAAATTTGCGTCAGAAACGTTGGAAAAAGAACAAACCAAATCAGCGGCGCCTTGAACAGAGGAGTCCATGCTCCTGCTGGACGATTCCATGGTGGAAGATGGGAATGCTGCTGAACCTGGTGTGTTGTGGTTTTATCGGGTTTCTGCTGCGTAACAAACCAGGATGTGGTTTTAAGTATGTGATGGAGAGTCTGGAAGTTTTAGATGACAGACTTGGATTCGTCTGTGGAAAACACAGCGGGTTCTCTGGAAGCACCAGAGTTGAACCAGTGAAAGTCCAGAATCGAACTGGTTTTAGTCCATGTTGGTCTGAACAGGACCGAGTGCATCCAGAGATCCAGAATAAATCCTGGTTCTCCATTCGGATTTGCCTCCAGTTCAGGTGTTTATGGACCGCCATCAGCTGGTGAAGACCTGGATCCTCTGATCTCATGGTCTGCTCTCCAGATCTGCAGATTATTTCCATCCACCTGAACCACCTGCCTCAGGCCTCTTCTTTCCTCTCCACCCTGCCTCCCTCTCTTCCCTCTCACTTCATTCACGGTTTTTTTCTTCCTTTCAGTGGTTTTGATTCCTGAGTTTCTGTAACAACCAATTAGATTTTTCCTTCAGTTGATCAATGGTTCTTCTGGGAAGACTGGACACACATCCAGCTTCATGGCCAAAGCTGCTCCTCCTTCATCACTTCTATTTACATACAGGAGAGGAAGACAAAGAAAAGGAGGACAGTCTGAGGTCAGATAATAAGGTCGCATTTCTAACTTGGGAAAATTCATCTTGATGTCAGATCTCAGTGTCTTCTACCTCTCTGGTTGGGGTCATTCTCTTCAGAATTTACTTTCTTGCAAATGGTCACATTATTTCCACCGTCCAATGATTTATGGCAGGAAACCAGCCCAAGTCACAGCTTAAACCAAGGTTAGAAACGGGTCAGCTAACTGGAAACGTGATGATAAACTGTCGACTCTGTCACATGCTGCGTCTCTGATTCTTTCATCTAAAACAAGAAGGTCACAGTTTCTGTTCTGTGACTGAAGGACAAGCTGGTCCATTGATGTGTTCAGCCCTCAGGGTTAAGGTGGACCTGCTGTGCTGAGTGTGATAAGAACAGACCTGAGATCCCCCAGGAAGCTTCTCTGGGAGGGGATGTTGCTTTTAAATAACCTGGAGCAACAAAAGTTGTGGAGCTCACCAGGACCAATGAAAGGACCATAAAGATGAAACGTGTGCAGACATCTCAGCATCGTCTTCTTTTATTCCCGCTTGCACTGCAGCCCTCCCCTCCCTGTCCAGGTCTCCCTTCAGACTGAATGGCTGTCTGATAAGAGGTGTGATTACATTGATTTGGTGGAGGGCCAGCTCCACTGTGTCCATTTCCCTCTCCTCTTTGACCCTCATCCCTTCAATAAAGTGCTGCTACTCAAAGTGGTGCAGTTTCAAACACCTCAAATCAGAACACACTGGTGACAGCAAGAATAAACCTAGAAAACATCCAGAAAAAATAAAAAATCACTCAAAAAAACCTATAAAAAGATATAAAGTATCTAAAAAACATTCAGAAACACAAAACACACAAAAAACCCAGAATTCACCCAGAAAATATCCAGAAAACTTTGAAATAAAAACACAGAAAACGCTCAGAAAACATGCAGAAAACACCCTGAAAACAGTCAGAAATACCCAGAAAACAATCTGAAAACATCCAGAACACAGTCAGAAAACATAAAAAAAACAACCAGAACAGACTCAAATAAAAACAGAAAACAACCAGTAAACATCCATAAATACTCGAAAAAACCCAGAAAAGATAAAGAAAACAGAAAACATTTAAAAATGTTGAGAAACAACCAGAAAACACCTTTAACATGTCCAACAAGAGGCCAGAACATCTGGAAGGAACCTTTATGAAACACAGAAATGGGTTTAACAGCAAGAGGAGCTTCGCCGCCATGCAGACTTTTCGGGTTTGACGGTTTTCAGGGGAAAACGTGTGAAGCAGACATGTTGAAGGCTTCTGGTTTTTATCTACAGCGTGATGTTACATCGTCGACTCTTTGTTCTGGCGAGTGAACCCACTGGGATCGGTGTCTCTGAGCTCGGCTGTCGCTCAGACTCTCTGACTGACCCAGATCTGAAGTGACGGCTGCGGATGTTCCTACAAGCTGAGAGTCATTCAGATCTTCTGCCAGCGTTCATCTCTACCACAAACAGCAAAGCCCTGGAGGCGGACGAACCAAACAACTCTGAGCTGGAATCTGTCTGCTAGGTATAATGGGGTGGTGTGTGTGTGTGTGTGTGTGTGTGTGTGTGTGTGTGTGTGTGTGTGATGAATTTAGTCTGAAGCTGACGTGTTTCTCAAAAGTAATCTCTTAAAATAGACATAATATAGTTCACAAGGAGCCGCTGGTCTCGCAGCTACAGGCAAGGTTTTATCGAGGAAAAACAAACAGAAGTGATTCAGGATGATTAGAAATGAATTAAAAGATCAGAACAGTTTGGAAAACACAATCTGAGGAGTTTGAACAGTTTAATGAAGCCAGTTTGGTAATCCTGAATTACTTTCTGGACGGATGATGGTTTCCAACCACACCTGAAGCTGCCATGTTAGACGGCGTGCAAGAAGAGCAACGTCAGTTCCATCACACGTACGTCAACTTGAACTTTACCATACGCCTGTTTTACCCAGTAAATCTTATTTTCAACTAAAACAACAACATTCCGTGTGGTGGAAGACATGTTGGGACCAAGACAGAACCGATCGGGACGAGATACAAAACCTTGCTCTAGATCTCGCACACGGCCATGTTCGTTTACATCACCAAGCTCTATTTCTTCCTCTGCTGCTGTTCTGGTCACATGATGAACAGAAACACATCATGTACATGCAGACAGACCAGAGTCCTGAACCAGGAAGCAGGATCACCTGGTTAACTCAGCCAGACATCCTGAAATGTGATCAGAACTCCTGGAAAAAGTTCCTCAAGCTTTTCCATCTGGCTGAGAGCGCTCACATGGAAACAGGTACTAAACACGTCCTCTCGGGCAAAAGCAACACTGTTTCCATAGCAACAACCAGGAAGAAATGCACCTAAGCTCCTCCCACCATCCACCACCAACGTGGAGAGGACGTCCTTATAACCAGCGGCCATTTTCCAAGAGATCTGATTGGTCAGAAGGTGGTGCTTTTATACTGGTCGATCCTGATCCAGAACATGTTCTGGTGCAGGTTATCGGTTCAGCTTTAGTAACCATGGTGATGTACAGCAGTAACCATGGTGATGTACAGCAGTAACCATGGTGATGTACAGCAGTAACCATGGTGATTTACTGCAGTAACCATGGTGATGTACAGCAGTAACCATGGTGATTTACTGCAGTAACCATGGAGATTTACTGCAGTAACCATGGTGATTTACTGCAGTAACCATGGAGATTTACTGCAGTAACCATGGTGATGTACAGCAGTAGCCATGGTGATCTAAGGCAGTAACCATGGTGATCTAAGGCAGTAACCATGGTGATTTACTGCAGTAACCATGGAGATTTACTGCAGTAACCATGGAGATTTACAGCAGTAACCATGGTGATTTACTGCAGTAACCATGGAGATTTACAGCAGTAACCATGGTGATTTACTGCAGTAACCATGGAGATTTACTGCAGTAACCATGGAGATTTACAGCAGTAACCATGGTGATTTACTGCAGTAACCATGGAGATTTACAGCAGTAACCATGGTGATTTACTGCAGTAACCATGGAGATTTACAGCAGTAACCATGGTGATTTACTGCAGTAACCATGGAGATTTACAGCAGTAACCATGGTGATTTACTGCAGTAACCATGGAGATTTATTGCAGTAACCATGGTGATGTACAGCAGTAGCCATGGTGATCTAAGGCAGTAACCATGGTGATCTAAGGCAGTAACCATGGTGATTTACTGCAGTAACCATGGAGATTTACTGCAGTAACCATGGTGATTTACTGCAGTAACCATGGAGATTTACAGCAGTAACCATGGTGATTTACTGCAGTAACCATGGAGATTTACAGCAGTAACCATGGTGATTTACCTTAGTAAGAAGTAAAAACCCAAGGTTGACCCTGATTTCCATCCAGTCTAGAAAACCGGTCTGGTTCCGGTCTGGGTGCTGCATGCACCAGCCATGTCTTCCTGGACATTTGGACTCCATCTGGTTCTGAAACATTCTGGTACTGATCAATGTTTGAACTGGGCTGCGGTTCTGCAGACATACCACTCAGCAGGGGCTGGTTCCGTCGGTACACTCCAGGCAGCGGACCCAGACACTCCTGCCGCTGGTTCAAGACCCGGCCCAGATGACTTGGATGGCGTAGACTGCCCACTGTCACACTGTGCAGGTACACCGGGGCCATGAAGTGGCTCAGCAACGCCCCCTGGAGGCCCAGGACGTTCCATCTGGAGGAGAGAAGGAGGGAAGACTGATGAGAGAACATTATTCAGTCGGACAACTGATGTGACTGCCAGCACCCGGAACCAGAACCAGACCCAGAACCGGACCTCAGGAACCAAATGCCTTGAAGTGTCCTTGGGGGACTGACAGATGATACAAACAGGTAGGTGGAGGCAACATGAGCATCCCCTTGATGTGAGGCATGATGAATAAATGAACCAATCCCGGCAGACCAGGCAGTCATGTGACACCTACTGGTAAAGCTCCACCTCCATTTCATCAGATATGCTAATGAGAGGCGAGAAAATGCTAATTACCATGTTTATTTTCATTGCTGTCTCCATGGAGGAAGAGGACCCACAACCAGAACCTCCACATGACCCTGCTCATCCCATTTTGTTAATCAATGTGTTTTTATCAGAGGTGTAATTATGGCGGCTGCTTGTGTTCCCCGTCTTCCCTCGTCAGCTTCGTAATCACCCATTACAGCTTCTTCTGTTTCCCAAGCAGCCAGGGCTGTGATTGGCTGTTAAAGTGAGAGGCGGAGCAACAAAACTCTGTTTGGGCTGAAATATTCATTTAGTCCAGAAGCATCTTTTAATCTCATGCAAGAAAAGACAGCCATCTGTCCGAGGGCAGCGGAAGCTGCTCCGCTAACGGTTCATCTGCATAAAAGCCTCATCATCATCGTTCCAGCAGCACAGAGAAACACAACGGTCCCCCAACGCTCACCAAGACATAAAGATGATGATTCTATTCTATTCTATTCTGTTCTATTCTATTCTATTCTATTCTATTCTATTCTATTCTATTCTATTCTGTTCTATTCTATTCTATTCTACAGTCATTTAGACACTTTTATCCAAAGCGACTTACATCAGAGTGAGAACAACACAAGCAGGAAATCAGACAGTAGAGGACATGGTAGGAAGGTGATGGTGGACTGTCCAGTTGGATGCAGGTCCTTACATGAAGCTTCAGACTTTTTGTTGTTTGTTAACTCCCTTCCCATCCCATAATATCACCTATATTATAATACAAAGAATTAATACCATGAAGTTTGTTGCAAAGAACTGGGCTAAGTTCTCCAACTTTCCAACAAATACAGCTAAACTAAGTGTTGAAGTTCTCCTTGAAGAGCTGAGTCTTCAGCTGGGTCTTAAAAGTAGACAGGGACTCTGCAGAGCGGACAGAGTTTGGGAGATCATTCCACCATCGTGGAACAACAGAGGAAAAGAGTCTGGCTGGTGATTTAGTCCCACGTTGTGGTGGTAACACGAGGCGTCTTTCACTGGTGGAACGTAGCTGTGGAGAGGGAGTGTAGGTCTGGATTAGGGAGTGAAGGTAGACGGGAGACGTTTGAGTTATTGTTTTGTAAACCAGAAGCAGAGCTTTAAATTTGTTGCGTGCTGCGACCGGAAGCCAGTGAAGAGCGATTAGCAGCGGAGTGACATGAACCAGTTTGGGTTGGTAGAAAACCAGACGTGCTGCTGGTTCTGGATCATCTGCAGAGGTTTAACCAGCATGCAGGCACACCTGCCAGTAGGGAACTGCAGTAATCGATGCGTGAGATGACCAGAGCCTGAACCAGAAGCTGAGTCGTGTGTTCTGTCAGGTATGTCTGATTCTCTTGCTGTTGTAGAGAGCATTTCGGCAGGTACGGGCAACCGAGGCAACATGGACCTTAAAGGTCAGCTGGTCATCCATCATGACACTTAAAAGAGGCTCGTTGGGAGAGGGTCTAAGATACAGGTGGATGGTTTAGATGAAGCTATTATTTTAGTTAATTCAGAGGGTTGGACAGGACAGAAACTATTTAGACACAAGTCAGATCCTGGTTCTAAGGATGCTTCGGAGACCACAACAGGCTCAACATTATAGGTAGAAGGAAGAATATTGTGAATTTGATCTCTAATAGTGTCAATTTTATTCCTGAAAAAATACATGAAATCATCACAGCTAAGTGAGAAAGGAATACATGGCTCCACAGCGCTCCGGCTCCTAGTAAGCCTAGCTACAGTGCTGAAAAGAAACCCAGGGTTGTTTTTGTTTAAAGCTGGAGCCTATCCCAGCTGGCTTTGGGTGACAGGCAGGGTACACCCTGGACAGCTCGCCAGTCCATCGCAGGACCACACAGAGACGAACAACCACTAATGCTCACACTCACTCCTATGGGAAATTTAGAGTAACCAATCAACCTAACATGCATGTCTTTGGACAGTGGGAGGAAGCTGGAGTACCTGGAGAGAACCCACGCATACACGGGGAAAACATGCAAACTCCACACAGAAAGGTCACTGACCAAACCTCTCCCCAGCCAAGGATTGAATCAGTGACCTTCTTGCTGTGGGGCCACGGTGCTAACCACTGTGCCACTGTGCAGCCCAGAAGTTCAGAATAGAGCTAAAGGAAATGTTTAAACTATCTTTTTCATGGTCAACATGAATATTAAAATCACCTAGTACAATGACCTTATCAGTAGTCAGCACTAACTCAGACAAGAGATCAGAGAATTGGGTCAGAAACTCGGAGTAAGGTCCAGGTGGGCGATACACTAATGCTAAAAGGAGCGGTTTCTCTCAATTCCAAGACAGAGGGAAAGACAGCGGATTCCAGAGAGGAGATGATAATATGGGTCACTGCAGATTGATTGGAGGTAAAATGCTCTGCAGGATGTCGGTAGGGACCGGATCCAGAGGACAGCTAGTGGCTTTAGAGTTGACTAGAAGTTTAGAGACTTGGTCCTCATTCAGAGGGCAGAAAGAGCAAAGTGAGGCACCACTAGCTGGATGTGGTGGACTGAGCTGGTCAGGCTCAGAGAAGTGATTCCTGATGGTAGCAACCTTTTCAGTAAAACAGGAAGCCAACATGTCTGCAGTCAGCGTGGCGGGAGGCTGAGCAGCTGCTGGAGAAAGAAGACAGTTGAAGGCCATGAACAGCTGCCGTGTGTTGGGAGCATTGTGGATCTGCTTCTGATAGAAGTCTATGTTGGCAGCCGTCAGGCTGGATGTGAAGACTGAGAGGTTCTGCTGGGACTCTGACAAGTCAGGGACTTCTTTTCTTTCTGCTGGCCTGAGACCTGCTCTGTGACGTCTCAGTGAGCCATGGACTGGGAGGGTTTAGTCTGGCTGCTTCAGACAGCAGAGGACAGAGTTTGTCCAGAGAGGAGGCCAGAGAGAAGCAGAGTGTTTCTGGAGCCTCATTAACAGACAGGAAGGAGGAGTCTGAGTGGGAAGGGACGCTAGAGGAAACCTGCTCACACAGCTGTGTAGGGGTGACACATCCCAGCTTTCTGTGCTAGGAAACCAGCTTTGGAGCCTCCGGAGTGTCATGAGGAAGGAGGGCTGAGAATGTGACCAGGAGGTGGTCTGACAGGTGCAGGGGGGGACTGGCAGATCAGCTGTGGACCAGTTCCTGGTCAGGACCAGATCCATAGTGCTGCCAGCTTTGTGTGTTGGAGGAGTCTGGACCGGTCTGAGACTGAAGGAGGTGATGAGGTTCATGAAGTCGTCAGTCTGAGTTTTACCAGTGTGAATATTTAGGTCTCCATGACAACCAGCGGTGTGACATCATCAGGTGTGTCAGAGAGTAACATATCCATCTCAGAGATAAAGTGGTTCATGTTGCCTCCTGGAGGCATGATGATGCTGAACGTTGCAAAGACTAAAGGTCCTTAGATCCAGACCAGATCACCTCCAGACCAGGGGCCTCATTTATGAAGCTGTTGCACAAAACCCGGCGTAGACCAGTCCCAGTCCACTTCTGGGGTTTCTAAAAGCAGGACTTGGCGGTAAAACGTCCCGACCTCCACGCCAACTCTGACCCCGGCGTACGACAACATGTGGAGAAACAGGAAACGGCGACACCAAAGGCAGGAAAGAAAAAGAAATCTGAGCCATTTGTTCCAAATGAAATGTAAACTGAACCCTGACAGCATCTGTCCCCTGCTGACCTCCTCTGTCTTTCTGCTGGTGCTGATGTCCATCCCGTCTCCACCAGATAAAATACTTTTACATTTTACAGCTTCATCTGTTAGAATTTCTTACTCATTTTCCACAAAATTCCTCTTTTTTCCTGCAGAACCGTCATGGAAATGAGATGGATTAATATTTATCAGGGCGTCGGCCTGACCTTTTATGGCCAACATGTGGGCGTGGCCAGATGTTTCCTCACCGTGTTAAACTTCCTGTTGATCCTGATTTATGAAGGAAACAGACGTGGGACGTGCTGCTTTGTACATCGGGAAGTTTTCTTGCACCGCATTTCCTGGTTTCTGTACGTACACCGCCTGGAGTCATCGTTGCTACGCACAGTTTGATAAATGAGGCCCCAGATCACCTGCAGACCAGATCACCTGCAGACCAGATCACCTGCAGACCAGATCACCTGCAGACATGATCACCTGCAGACATGATCACCTGCAGACCAGATCACCTGCAGACCAGATCACCTCCAGACCAGATCACCTCCAGACCAGATCACCTGCAGACCAGATCACCTCCAGACCAGATCACCTCCAGACCAGATCACCTGCAGACCAGATCACCTCCAGACCAGATCACCTGCAGACCAGATCACCTGCAGACCAGACCAGATCACCTGCAGACCAGACCAGATCACCTCCAGACCAGATCACCTGCAGACCAGATCACCTCCAGACCAGATCACCTCCAGACCAGATCACCTGCAGACCAGATCACCTGCAGACCAGATCACCTGCAGACCAGATCACCTCCAGACCAGATCACCTGCAGACCAGATCACCTCGTCGGGACCGGTTCGTGCTGGGACCAGTTCATGTCGGGACCAGTTCGTGCTGGGACCAGTTCATGTCGGGACCAGTTCATGTCGGGACCAGTTCGTGTTGGGACCAGATCGTGTTGGGACCAGTTCGTGTCGGGACCAGTTCGTGTCGGGACCAGATCGTGTTGGGACCAGTTCGTGTTGGGACCAGTTCGTGCTGGGACCAGTTTGTGCTGGGACCAGTTTGTGCTGGGACCGGTTCGTGCTGGGACCGGTTCGTGCTGGGACTGGTTTGTGCTGGGACCAGTTCGTGCTGGGACCAGTTCGTGCTGGGACCAGTTTGTGCTGGGACCAGTTCGTGCCGGGACCAGTTCGTGCCGGGACCAGTTCGTGTCGGGACCAGTTCGTGTCGGGACCAGTTCGTGTCGGGACCAGTTCGTGCTGGGACCAGTTCATGTTGGGACCAGTTCGTGTCGGGACCAGTTCGTGCTGGGACCAGTTCGTGCTGGGACCAGTTCGTGCTGGGACCAGTTCGTGTCGGGACCAGTTCGTGTCGGGACCAGTTCGTGTGGGGACCAGTTCGTGTTGGGACCAGTTCGTGCTGGGACCAGTTCGTGCTGGGACCAGTTCGTGCTGGGACCAGTTCGTGTCGGGACCAGTTCGTGTCGGGACCAGTTCGTGTTGGGACCAGTTCGTGCTGGGACCAGTTCGTCCTGGGACCAGTTCGTGCTGGGACCAGTTCGTGCCGGGACCAGTTCGTGCCGGGACCAGTTCGTGCTGGGACCAGTTCGTGCTGGGACCAGTTCGTCCTGGGACCAGTTCGTGCTGGGACCAGTTCGTGCTGGGACCAGTTCGTGTTGGGACCAGTTCGTGCCGGGACCAGTTCGTGTTGGGACCAGTTCGTGCTGGGACCAGTTCGTGCTGGGACCAGTTCGTGCTGGGACCAGTGTGTGTTGGGACCAGTTCGTGCTGGGACCAGTTCGTGCTGGGACCAGTTCGTGCTGGGACCAGTTTGTGTTGGGACCAGTTCGTGCTGGGACCAGTTCGTGCTGGGACCAGTTCGTGTTGGGACCAGTTCGTGTCGGGACCAGTTCGTGCTGGGACCAGTTCGTGTCGGGACCAGTTCGTGCTGGGACCAGTTCGTGTCGGGACCAGTTCGTGCTGGGACCAGTTCATGTCGGGACCAGTTCGTGTTGGGACCAGTTCGTGCTGGGACCAGTTCGTGTTGGGACCAGTTCGTGTTGGGACCAGTTCGTGTTGGGACCAGTTCGTGCTGGGACCAGTTCGTGTTGGGACCAGTTCGTGTTGGAAGCAGTTCGTGTTGGGACCAGTTCATGTCGGGACCAGTTCGTGCTGGGACCAGTTCGTGCTGGGACCAATTAGTGTTGGGACCAGTTCGTGATGGGACCAGTTCGTGCTGGGACCAGTTCGTGCTGGGACCAATTAGTGTTGGGACCAGTTCGTGATGGGACCAGTTCGTGCTGGGACCAGTTCGTGCTGGGACCAGTTCGTGTTGGGACCAGTTCGTGTTGGGACCAGTTCGTGCTTGGACCAGTTCGTGCTGGGACCAGTTCGTGTTGGGACCAGTTCGTGTCGGGACCAGTTCGTGCTGGGACCAATTCGAGCCGGGACCAGTTCGTGTCGGGACCAGTTCGTGTCGGGACCAGTTCGTGTCGGGACCAGTTCGTGTCGGGACCAGTTCGTGGTGGGACCAGTTCGTGCTGGGACCAGTTCGTGCTGGGACCAGTTCGTGCTGGGACCAGTTCGTGTCGGGACCAGTTCGTGTCGGGACCAGTTCATGTTGGGAGCAGTTCGTGCTGGGACCAGTTCGTGTTGGGACCAGTTCATGTCGGGAGCAGTTTGTGTTGGGACCAGTTCGTGTTGGGACCAGTTCATGTCGGGACCAGTTCGTGCTGGGACCAGTTCGTGCTGGGACAAGTTCGTGCTGGGACCAATTCGTGCCGGGACCAGTTCGTGCCGGGACCAGTTCGTGCTGGGACCAATTCGTGCCGGGACCAGTTCGTGCCGGGACCAGTTCGTGCCGGGACCAGTTCGTGCTGGGACCAGTTCGTGTTGGGACCAGTTCGTGCTGGGACCAGTTCGTGCTGGGACCAGTTCGTGTCGGGACCAGTTCGTGATGGGACCAATTCGTGCTGGGACCAATTCGTGCCGGGACCAGTTCGTGCTGGGACCAGTTCGTGTTGGGACCAGTTCGTGCTGGGACCAGTTCGTGTCGGGACCAGTTCGTGTCGGGACCAGTTCGTGCTGGGACCAGTTCGTGTCGGGACCAGTTCGTGTCGGGACCAGTTCGTGTCGGGACCAGTTCGTGTCGGGACCAGTTCGTGTCGGGACCAGTTCGTGCTGGGACCAGTTCGTGTCGGGACCAGTTCGTGTTGGGACCAGTTCGTGTCGGGACCAGTTCGTGTCGGGACCAGTTCGTGTCGGGACCAGTTCGTGTCGGGACCAGTTCGTGTCGGGACCAGTTCGTGCTGGGACCAGTTCGTGTCGGGACCAGTTCGTGTCGGGACCAGTTCGTGTTGGGGCCAGTTCGTGCTGGGACCAGTTCGTGCTGGGACCAGTTCGTGTCGGAACCAGTTCGTGTCGGGACTAGTTCGTGCCGGGACCAGTTCGTGCCGGGACCAGTTCGTGTCGGGACCAGTTCGTGTCGGGACCAGTTCGTGTCGGGACCAGTTCGTGTTGGGACCAGTTCGTGCTGGGACCAGTTCGTGCTGGGACCAGTTCGTGCTGGGACCAGTGTGTGTTGGGACCAGTTCGTGCTGGGACCAGTTCGTGCTGGGACCAGTTCGTGCTGGGACCAGTTTGTGTTGGGACCAGTTCGTGCTGGGACCAGTTCGTGCTGGGACCAGTTCGTGCTGGGACCAGTTTGTGTTGGGACCAGTTCGTGCTGGGACCAGTTCGTGCTGGGACCAGTTCGTGTTGGGACCAGTTCGTGTCGGGACCAGTTCGTGCTGGGACCAGTTCGTGTCGGGACCAGTTCGTGCTGGGACCAGTTCGTGTCGGGACCAGTTCGTGCTGGGACCAGTTCATGTCGGGACCAGTTCGTGCAGGGACCAGTTCGTGCTGGGACCAGTTCGTGTTGGGACCAGTTCGTGTTGGAGCCAGTTCGTGTTGGGACCAGTTCGTGCTGGGACCAGTTCGTGTTGGGACCAGTTCATGTTGGAAGCAGTTCGTGTTGGGACCAGTTCATGTCGGGACCAGTTCGTGCTGGGACCAGTTCGTGCTGGGACCAATTAGTGTTGGGACCAGTTCGTGATGGGACCAGTTCGTGCTGGGACCAGTTCGTGCTGGGACCAATTAGTGTTGGGACCAGTTCGTGATGGGACCAGTTCGTGCTGGGACCAGTTCGTGCTGGGACCAGTTCGTGTTGGGACCAGTTCGTGTTGGGACCAGTTCGTGCTTGGACCAGTTCGTGCTGGGACCAGTTCGTGTTGGGACCAGTTCGTGTCGGGACCAGTTCGTGCTGGGACCAATTCGTGCCGGGACCAGTTCGTGTCGGGACCAGTTAGTGTCGGGACCAGTTCGTGTCGGGACCAGTTCGTGTCGGGACCAGTTCGTGGTGGGACCAGTTCGTGCTGGGACCAGTTCGTGCTGGGACCAGTTCGTGTCGGGACCAGTTCGTGTCGGGACCAGTTCATGTTGGGAGCAGTTCGTGCTGGGACCAGTTCGTGTTGGGACCAGTTCATGTCGGGAGCAGTTTGTGTTGGGACCAGTTCGTGTTGGGACCAGTTCATGTCGGGACCAGTTCGTGCTGGGACCAATTCGTGCCGGGACCAGTTCGTGCCGGGACCAGTTCGTGCTGGGACCAATTCGTGCCGGGACCAGTTCGTGCCGGGACCAGTTCGTGCCGGGACCAGTTCGTGCTGGGACCAGTTCGTGTTTGGACCAGTTCGTGCTGGGACCAGTTCGTGCTGGGACCAGTTCGTGTCGGGACCAGTTCGTGATGGGACCAATTCGTGCTGGGACCAATTCGTGCCGGGACCAGTTCGTGCTGGGACCAGTTCGTGTTGGGACCAGTTCGTGCTGGGACCAGTTCGTGTCGGGACCAGTTCGTGTCGGGACCAGTTCGTGCTGGGACCAGTTCGTGTCGGGACCAGTTCGTGTTGGGGCCAGTTCGTGATGGGACCAATTCGTGCTGGGACCAATTCGTGTCGGGACCAGTTCGTGTTGGGGCCAGTTCGTGCTGGGACCAGTTCGTGCTGGGACCAGTTCGTGTCGGAACCAGTTCGTGTCGGGACTAGTTCGTGCCGGGACCAGTTCGTGCCGGGACCAGTTCGTGTCGGGACCAGTTCGTGTCGGGACCAGTTCGTGTCGGGACCAGTTCGTGCCGGGACCAGTTCGTGCTGGGACCAGTTCGTGTCGGGACCAGTTCGTGTTGGGACCAGTTCGTGCTGGGACCAGTTCGTGTTGGGACCAGTTCATGTCAGGACCAGTTCGTGCTGGGACCAGTTCGTGCTGGGACCAGTTCGTGCTGGGACCAATTCGTGCCGGGACCAGTTCGTGCTGGGACCAGTTCGTGCTGGGACCAATTCGTGCCGGGACCAGTTCGTGCTGGGACCAGTTCGTGCTGGGACCAATTCGTGCTGGGACCAGTTGGTGCTGGGACCAGTTCGTGCTGGGACCAATTCGTGTTAGGTCCAGTTCATGTCGGGACCAGTTCGTGCTGGGACCAGTTCGTGCTGGGACCAGTTCGTGCTGGGACCAGTTCGTGCTGGGACCATTTCGTGCTGGGACCAGTGTGTGTTGGGACCAGTTCGTGTTGGGACCAGTTCGTGCTGGGACCAGTTCGTGCTGGGACCAGTTCGTGCTGGGACCAGTGTGTGTTGGGACCAGTTCGTGCTGGGACCAGTTCGTGTTGGGACCAGTTCGTGCTGGGACCAGTTCGTGCTGGGACCAGTTTGTGTTGGGACCAGTTCGTGCTGGGACCAGTTCGTGCTGGGACCAGTTCGTGTTGGGACCAGTTCGTGTTGGGACCAGTTCGTGCTGGGACCATTTCGTGCTGGGACCAGTTCGTGCTGGGACCAGTTCGTGCTGGGACCAGTTCGTGTTGGGACCAGTTCGTGCTGGGACCAGTTCGTGCTGGGACCAGTTCGTGCTGGGACCAGTTTGTGTTGGGACCAGTTCGTGCTGGGACCAGTTCGTGCCGGGACCAGTTCGTGTTGGGACCATTTCGTGTCGGGACCAGTTCGTGTCGGGACCAGTTCATGTTGGGACCAGTTCGTGCTGGGACCAGTTCGTGCTGGGACCAGTTCGTGCTGGGACCAATTCGTGTTGGGACCAGTTCATGTCGGGACCAATTCGTGTGGGGACCAGTTCGTGTCGGGACCAGTTCTTGACGGGACCAGTTCGTGCAGGGACCAGTTCGTGCTGGGACCAGTTCGTGCTGGGACCATTTCGTGCTGGGACCAGTGTGTGTTGGGACCAGTTCGTGCTGGGACCAGTTCGTGCTGGGACCAGTTCGTGCTGGGACCAGTTCGTGTTGGGACCAGTTCATGTCGGGACCAGTTCGTGTTGGGACCAGTTCGTGTCGGGACCAGTTCGTGCTGGGACCAGTTCGTGCTGGGACCAGTTCGTGCTGGGACCAGTTCGTGCCGGGACCAGTTCGTGCTGGGACCAGTTCGTGCTGGGACCAGTTCGTGCTGGGACCAGTTCGTGCTTGGACCAGTTCGTGCTGGGACCAGTTCGTGTTGGGACCAGTTCGTGTCGGGACCAGTTCGTGCTGGGACCAGTTCGTGCTGGGACCAGTTCGTGCTGGGACCAGTTCGTGCCGGGACCAGTTCGTGTCGGGACCAGTTCGTGGCGGGACCAGTTCGTGTCGGGACCAGTTCGTGTCGGGACCAGTTCGTGCTGGGACCAGTTCGTGCTGGGACCAGTTCGTGCTGGGACAAGTTCGTGCCGGGACCAGTTCGTGCCGGGACCAGTTCGTGCTGGGACCAATTCGTGCCGGGACCAGTTCGTGCCGGGACCAGTTCGTGCCGGGACCAGTTCGTGCCGGGACCAGTTCGTGCCGGGACCAGTTCGTGTTGGGACCAGTTCGTGCTGGGACCAGTTCGTGCTGGGACCAGTTCGTGTCGGGACCAGTTCGTGATGGGACCAATTCGTGCTGGGACCAATTCGTGCCGGGACCAGTTCGTGCTGGGACCAGTTCGTGTTGGAACCAGTTCGTGCTGGGACCAATTCGTGCCGGGACCAGTTCGTGCTGGGACCAGTTCGTGTTGGGACCAGTTCGTGCTGGGACCAGTTCGTGTTGGGACCAGTTCGTGCTGGGACCAGTTCGTGCTGGGACCAATTCGTGTTGGGACCAGTTCGTGTTGGGACCAGTTCGTGCTGGGACCAGTTCGTGCTGGGACCAGTTCGTGCTGGGACCAGTTTGTGTTGGGACCAGTTCGTGCTGGGACCAGTTCGTGCTGGGACCAGTTCGTGCTGGGACCAGTTCGTGCTGGGACCAGTTTGTGTTGGGACCAGTTCGTGCTGGGACCAGTTCGTGCTGGGACCAGTTCGTGTTGGGACCAGTTCGTGCTGGGACCAGTTCGTGCTGGGACCAGTTCGTGTCGGGACCAGTTTGTGCTGGGACCAGTTCGTGTCGGGACCAGTTCGTGCTGGGACCAGTTCGTGCTGGGACCAGTTCGTGCTGGGACCAGTTCGTGTTGGGACCAGTTCGTGCTTGGACCAGTTCGTGCTGGGACCAGTTCGTGTTGGGACCAGTTCGTGTCGGGACCAGTTCGTGCTGGGACCAGTTCGTGCCGGGACCAGTTCGTGCTGGGACCAGTTCGTGTTGGGACCAGTTCGTGCCGGGACCAGTTCGTGCCGGGACCAGTTCGTGTCGGGACCAGTTCGTGCTGGGACCAGTTCGTGCTGGGACCAGTTCGTGCTGGGACCAGTTCGTGTTGGGACCAGTTCGTGCTGGGACCAGTTCGTGCTGGGACCAGTTCGTGCTGGGACCAGTTCGTGTTGGGACCAGTTCGTGTTGGGACCAGTTCATGTTGGGACCAGTTCGTGCTGGGACCAGTTCGTGCTGGGACCAGTTCATGTCGGGACCAGTTCGTGCTGGGACCAGTTCGTGCTGGGACCAGTTCATGTCGGGACCAGTTCGTGCTGGGACCAGTTCGTGCTGGGACCAGTTCATGTCGGTACCAGTTCGTGCTGGGACCAGTTCGTGCTGGGACCAGTTAGTGCTGGGACCAGTTCGTGCTGGGACCAATTCGTGTTGGGACCAGTTCATGTCGGGACCAGTTCGTGCTGGGACCAGTTCGTGTTGGGACCAGTTCGTGCTGGGACCAGTTCGTGCTGGGACCAGTTCATGTCGGGACCAGTTCGTGCTGGGACCAGTTCGTGCTGGGACCAGTTCATGTCGGGACCAGTTCGTGCTGGGACCAGTTCGTGCTGGGACCAGTTAGTGCTGGGACCAGTTCGTGCTGGGACCAATTCGTGTCGGGACCAGTTCATGTCGGGACCAGTTCGTGCTGGGACCAGTTCGTGCTGGGACCAGTTCATGTCGGGACCAGTTCGTGCTGGGACCAGTTCGTGCTGGGACCAGTTCGTGTTGGGACCAGTTCATGTTGGGACCAGTTCGTGCAGGGACCAGTTCGTGCTGGGACCAGTTCGTGTTGGGACCAGTTTGTCCTAGTTCGTGTTGGAAGCAGTTCGTGTTGGGACCAGTTCATGTCGGGACCAGTTCGTGCTGGGACCAGTTTGTCCTGGGACCAGTTCGTGCTGGGACCAATTCGTGTTGGGACCAGTTCGTGTTGGGACCAGTTCGTGCTGGGACCAGTTCGTGTTGGGACCAGTTCGTGCTTGGACCAGTTCGTGCTGGGACCAGTTCGTGTTGGGACCAGTTCGTGTCGGGACCAGTTCGTGCCGGGACCAATTCGTGCCGGGACCAGTTCATGTCGGGACCAGTTCGTGCTGGGACCAATTCGTGCTGGGACCAGTTCAGGTCGGGACAAGTTCGTGCCGGGACCAGTTCGTGTTGGGACCAGTTCGTGTTGGGACCAGTTCATGTTGGGACCAATTCGTGTTGGGACCAGTTCGTGCTGGGACCAGTTCGTGTTGGGACCAGTTCGTGCTGGGACCAGTTCGTGTTGGGACCAGTTCGTGTCGGGACCAGTTCGTGCTGGGACCAGTTCATGTCGGGACCAGTTTGTGTTGGGACCAGTTCCTGCTGGGACCAGTTCGTGTTGGGACCAGTTCGTGTCGGGACCAGTTCGTGCTGGGACCAGTTCATGTCGGGACCAGTTCGTGCTGGGACCAGTTCATGTCGGGACCAGTTCGTGCAGGGACCAGTTCGTGCAGGGACCAGTTCGTGCTGGGACCAGTTCATGTTGGGACCAGTTCGTGCTGGGACCAGTTCGTGCTGGGACCAGTTCGTGCTGGGACCAGTTCATGTCGGGACCAGTTCGTGCTGGGACCAGTTCGTGCTGGGACCAGTTCATGTCGGGACCAGTTCGTGCTGGGACCAGTTCGTGCTGGGACCAGTTAGTGCTGGGACCAGTTCGTGCTGGGACCAATTCGTGTTGGGACCAGTTCATGTCGGGACCAGTTCGTGCCGGGACCAGTTCGTGCTGGGACCAGTTCGTGCCGGGACCAGTTCATGTCGGGACCAGTTCGTGCTGGGACCAGTTCGTGTTGGGACCAGTTCATGTTGGAAGCAGTTCGTGTTGGGACCAGTTCATGTCGGGACCAGTTCGTGCTGGGACCAGTTCGTCCTGGGACCAGTTCGTCCTGGGACCAGTTCGTGCTGGGACCAATTCATGTTGGGACCAGTTCGTGTTGGGACCAGTTCGTGCTGGGACCAGTTCGTGCTGGGACCAGTTCGTGTTGGGACCAGTTCGTGTTGGGACCAGTTCATGTTGGGACCAGTTCGTGCTGGGACCAGTTCGTGCTGGGACCAGTTCATGTCGGGACCAGTTCGTGCTGGGACCAGTTCGTGCTGGGACCAGTTCATGTCGGGACCAGTTCGTGCTGGGACCAGTTCGTGCTGGGACCAGTTAGTGCTGGGACCAGTTCGTGCTGGGACCAATTCGTGTTGGGACCAGTTCATGTCGGGACCAGTTCGTGCTGGGACCAGTTCGTGTTGGGACCAGTTCGTGCTGGGACCAGTTCGTGCTGGGACCAGTTCATGTCGGGACCAGTTCGTGCTGGGACCAGTTCGTGCTGGGACCAGTTCATGTCGGGACCAGTTCGTGCTGGGACCAGTTCGTGCTGGGACCAGTTAGTGCTGGGACCAGTTCGTGCTGGGACCAATTCGTGTCGGGACTAGTTCATGTCGGGACCAGTTCGTGCTGGGACCAGTTCGTGCTGGGACCAGTTCATGTCGGGACCAGTTCGTGCTGGGACCAGTTCGTGCTGGGACCAGTTCGTGTTGGGACCAGTTCGTGTTGGGACCAGTTCGTGCTGGGACCAGTTCGTTTTGGGACCAGTTCGTGTCGGGACCAGTTCGTGCCGGGACCAGTTCGTGCTGGGACCAGTTCGTGTCGGGACCAGTTCGTGTCGGGACCAGTTCATGTTGGGACCAGTTCGTGCTGGGACCAGTTCGTGCTGGGACCAGTTCGTGCTGGGACCAATTCGTGTTGGGACCAGTTCATGAAGGGACCAATTCGTGTGGGGACCAGTTCGTGTCGGGACCAGTTCTTGTCGGGACCAGTTCGTGCAGGGACCAGTTCGTGCAGGGACCAGTTCGTGCTGGGACCATTTCGTGCTGGGACCAGTGTGTGTTGGGACCAGTTCGTGCTGGGACCAGTTCGTGCTGGGACCAGTTCGTGTTGGGACCAGTTCGTGCTTGGACCAGTTCGTGCTTGGACCAGTTCGTGCTGGGACCAGTTCGTGTTGGGACCAGTTCGTGTCGGGACCAGTTCGTGTCGGGACCAGTTCGTGCCGGGACCAGTTCGTGCCGGGACCAGTTCGTGTCGGGACCAGTTCGTCTCGGGACCAGTTCGTGTCGGGACCAGTTCGTGCCGGGACCAGTTCGTGCCGGGACCAGTTCGTGTCGGGACCAGTTCGTGTTGGGACCAGTTCATGTTGGGACCAGTTCGTGCTGGGACCAGTTCGTGTTGGGACCAGTTCATGTCGGGACCAGTTCGTGCTGGGACCAGTTCGTGCTGGGACCAGTTCGTGCTGGGACCAGTTCGTGCCGGGACCAGTTCGTCCTGGGACCAGTTCGTGCTGGGACCAATTCGTGTTGGGACCAGTTCGTGTTGGGACCAGTTCGTGCTGGGACCAGTTCATGTTGGAAGCAGTTCGTGTTGGGACCAGTTCATGTCGGGACCAGTTCGTGCTGGGACCAGTTCGTGCTGGGACCAGTTCGTCCTGGGACCAGTTCGTGCTGGGACCAATTCGTGTTGGGACCAGTTCGTGTTGGGACCAGTTCGTGCTGGGACCAGTTCGTGCTGGGACCAGTTCGTGTTGGGACCAGTTCGTGCTTGGACCAGTTCGTGCTGGGACCAGTTCGTGTTGGGACCAGTTCGTGTCGGGACCAGTTCGTGCTGGGACCAGTTCGTGCCGGGACCAGTTCGTGCTGGGACCAGTTCGTGTTGGGACCAGTTCGTGCCGGGACCAGTTCGTGCCGGGACCAGTTCGTGCTGGGACCAGTTCGTGCTGGGACCAGTTCGTGCTGGGACCAGTTCGTGTTGGGACCAGTTCGTGCTGGGACCAATTCGTGTCGGGACTAGTTCATGTCGGGACCAGTTCGTGCTGGGACCAGTTCGTGCTGGGACCAGTTCATGTCGGGACCAGTTCGTGCTGGGACCAGTTCGTGCAGGGACCAGTTCGTGTTGGGACCAGTTCGTGTTGGGACCAGTTCGTGCTGGGACCAGTTCGTTTTGGGACCAGTTCGTGTCGGGACCAGTTCGTGCCGGGACCAGTTCGTGCTGGGACCAGTTCGTGTCGGGACCAGTTCGTGTCGGGACCAGTTCATGTTGGGACCAGTTCGTGCTGGGACCAGTTCGTGCTGGGACCAGTTCGTGCTGGGACCAATTCGTGTTGGGACCAGTTCATGAAGGGACCAATTCGTGTGGGGACCAGTTCGTGTCGGGACCAGTTCTTGTCGGGACCAGTTCGTGCAGGGACCAGTTCGTGCTGGGACCAGTTCGTGCTGGGACCAGTTCGTGCTGGGACCATTTCGTGCTGGGACCAGTGTGTGTTGGGACCAGTTCGTGCTGGGACCAGTTCGTGCTGGGACCAGTTCGTGCTGGGACCAGTTCGTGTTGGGACCAGTTCGTGCTTGGACCAGTTCGTGCTTGGACCAGTTCGTGCTGGGACCAGTTCGTGTTGGGACCAGTTCGTGTCGGGACCAGTTCGTGTCGGGACCAGTTCGTGCCGGGACCAGTTCGTGCCGGGACCAGTTCGTGTCGGGACCAGTTCGTCTCGGGACCAGTTCGTGTCGGGACCAGTTCGTGCCGGGACCAGTTCGTGCTGGGACCAGTTCGTGTCGGGACCAGTTCGTGTTGGGACCAGTTCATGTTGGGACCAGTTCGTGCTGGGACCAGTTCGTGTTGGGACCAGTTCATGTCGGGACCAGTTCGTGCTGGGACCAGTTCGTGCTGGGACCAGTTCGTGCTGGGACCAGTTCGTGCCGGGACCAGTTCGTCCTGGGACCAGTTCGTGCTGGGACCAATTCGTGTTGGGACCAGTTCGTGTTGGGACCAGTTCGTGCTGGGACCAGTTCATGTTGGAAGCAGTTCGTGTTGGGACCAGTTCATGTCGGGACCAGTTCGTGCTGGGACCAGTTCGTGCTGGGACCAGTTCGTCCTGGGACCAGTTCGTGCTGGGACCAATTCGTGTTGGGACCAGTTCGTGTTGGGACCAGTTCGTGCTGGGACCAGTTCGTGCTGGGACCAGTTCGTGTTGGGACCAGTTCGTGCTTGGACCAGTTCGTGCTGGGACCAGTTCGTGTTGGGACCAGTTCGTGTCGGGACCAGTTCGTGCCGGGACCAGTTCGTGTCGGGACCAGTTCGTGCCGGGACCAGTTCGTGCCGGGACCAGTTCGTGCCGGGACCAGTTCGTGCTGGGACCAGTTCGTGTTGGGACCAGTTCGTGCCGGGACCAGTTCGTGCCGGGACCAGTTCGTGCTGGGACCAGTTCGTGCTGGGACCAGTTCGTGCTGGGACCAGTTCGTGCTGGGACCAGTTCGTGTTGGGACCAGTTCGTGCTGGGACCAATTCGTGTTGGGACCAGTTCATGTCGGGACCAGTTCGTGCTGGGACCAGTTCGTGCTGGGACCAGTTCGTGCTGGGACCAGTTCGTGCTGGGACCAGTTCATGTTGGGACCAGTTCGTGCTGGGACCAGTTCGTGCTGGGACCAGTTCGTGCTGGGACCAGTTCATGTCGGGACCAGTTCGTGCTGGGACCAGTTCGTGCTGGGACCAGTTCATGTCGGGACCAGTTCGTGCTGGGACCAGTTCGTGCTGGGACCAGTTAGTGCTGGGACCAGTTCGTGCTGGGACCAATTCGTGTTGGGACCAGTTCATGTCGGGACCAGTTCGTGCCGGGACCAGTTCATGTCGGGACCAGTTCGTGTTGGGACCAGTTCATGTTGGAAGCAGTTCGTGTTGGGACCAGTTCATGTCGGGACCAGTTCGTGCTGGGACCAGTTCGTCCTGGGACCAGTTCGTCCTGGGACCAGTTCGTGCTGGGACCAATTCATGTTGGGACCAGTTCGTGTTGGGACCAGTTCGTGCTGGGACCAGTTCGTGCTGGGACCAGTTCGTGTTGGGACCAGTTCGTGTTGGGACCAGTTCATGTTGGGACCAGTTCGTGCTGGGACCAGTTCGTGCTGGGACCAGTTCATGTCGGGACCAGTTCGTGCTGGGACCAGTTCGTGCTGGGACCAGTTCATGTCGGGACCAGTTCGTGCTGGGACCAGTTCGTGCTGGGACCAGTTAGTGCTGGGACCAGTTCGTGCTGGGACCAATTCGTGTTGGGACCAGTTCATGTCGGGACCAGTTCGTGCTGGGACCAGTTCGTGTTGGGACCAGTTCATGTCGGGACCAGTTCGTGCTGGGACCAGTTCGTGCTGGGACCAGTTCATGTCGGGACCAGTTCGTGCTGGGACCAGTTCGTGCTGGGACCAGTTCGTGTTGGGACCAGTTCATGTTGGGACCAGTTCGTGCAGGGACCAGTTCGTGCTGGGACCAGTTCGTGTTGGGACCAGTTTGTCCTAGTTCGTGTTGGAAGCAGTTCGTGTTGGGACCAGTTCATGTCGGGACCAGTTCGTGCTGGGACCAGTTTGTCCTGGGACCAGTTCGTGCTGGGACCAATTCGTGTTGGGACCAGTTCGTGTTGGGACCAGTTCGTGCTGGGACCAGTTCGTGTTGGGACCAGTTCGTGCTTGGACCAGTTCGTGCTGGGACCAGTTCGTGTTGGGACCAGTTCGTGTCGGGACCAGTTCGTGCTGGGACCAATTCGTGCCGGGACCAGTTCGTGCTGGGACCAGTTCGTGTCGGGACCAGTTCGTGCTGGGACCAGTTCATGCTGGGACCAGTTCGTGCTGGGACCAGTTCGTGTTGGGACCAGTTCGTGCTGGGACCAGTTCGTGCTGGGACCAGTTCGTGCTGGGACCAGTTCGTGTTGGGACCAGTTCATGTTGGGACCAGTTCGTGCTGGGACCAGTTCGTGCTGGGACCAGTTCGTGCTGGGACCAGTTCATGTCGGGACCAGTTCGTGCTGGGACCAGTTCATGTCGGGACCAGTTCGTGCTGGGACCAGTTCCTGCTGGGACCAGTTCGTGCTGGGACCAGTTCGTGTCGGGACCAGTTCGTGCTGGGACCAGTTCATGTCGGGACCAGTTCGTGCTGGGACCAATTCGTGCCGGGACCAATTCGTGCCGGGACCAGTTCATGCTGGGACCAGTTCGTGTTGGGACCAGTTTGTGCTGGGACCAGTTCGTTTCGGGACCAGTTCGTGTCGGGACCAGTTCGTGCTGGGACCAGTGTGTGTTGGGACCAGTTCGTGTTGGGACCAGTTCGTGCTGGGACCAGTTCGTGTTGGGACCAGTTCGTGCTGGGACCATTTCGTGCTGGGACCAATTCGTGTTGGGACAAGTTCGTGTCGGGACCAATTCGTGTCGGGACCAGTTCATGTCGGGACCAGTTCGTGTCGGGACCAGTTCGTGTTGGGACCAGTTCGTGTTGGGACCATTTCGTGCTGGGACCAATTCGTGTTGGGACCAGTTCATGTTGGGACCAATTCGTGTTGGGACCAGTGCGTGCTGGGACCAGTTCGTGCCGGGACCAGTTCGTGTCGGGACCAGTTCGTGTCGGGACCAGTTCATGTCGGGACCAGTTCGTGCTGGGACCAGTTCGTGTTGGGACCAGTTCGTGCTGGTACCAGTTCGTGTCGGGACCAGTTCGTGCTGGGACCAGTTCGTGTCGGGACCAGTTCGTGCTGGGACCAGTTCGTGTTGGGACCAGTTCGTGCTGGGACCAGTTCAGGTCGGGACAAGTTCGTGTTGGGACCAGTTCATGTCGGGACCAGTTCGTGCTGGGACCAGTTCGTGCTGGGACCAGTTCGTGTTGGGACCAGTTCGTGCTGGGACCAGTTCGTGTCGGGACCAGTTCGTGTCGGGACCAGTTCGTGCTGGGACCAGTGTGTGTTGGGACCAGTTCGTGTTGGGACCAGTTCGTGCTGGGACCAGTTCGGCTTGGGACCAGTTCGTGTTGGGACCAGTTCGTGTTGGGACCAGTTCGTGTCGGGACCAGTTCGTGTCGGGACCAGTTCGTGTCGGGACCAGTTCGTGTCGGGACCAGTTCGTGCTGGGACCAGTTCATGTCGGGACCAGTTTGTGTTGGGACCAGTTCCTGCTGGGACCAGTTCGTGTTGGGACCAGTTCGTGTCGGGACCAGTTCGTGCTGGGACCAGTTCATGTCGGGACCAGTTCGTGCAGGGACCAGTTCGTGCTGGGACCAGTTCGTGCTGGGACCAGTTCGTGCTGGGACCAGTTCGTGCAGGGACCAGTTCGTGTTGGGACCAGTTCGTGCTGGGACCAGTTCGTGTTGGGACCAATTCGTGCTGGGACCAATTCGTGCCGGGACCAGTTCATGCTGGGACCAGTTCGTGTTGGGACCAGTTCGTGCTGGGACCAGTTCGTGTCGGGACCAGTTCGTGCTGGGACCATTTCGTGCTGGGACCAATTCGTGTTGGGACCAGTTCATGTTGGGACCAATTCGTGCTGGGACCAGTTCATGTCGGGACCAGTTCGTGCTGGGACCAGTTCGTGCTGGGACCAGTTCGTGCTGGGACCAGTTCATGTCGGGACCAGTTCGTGCTGGGACCAGTTCGTGCTGGGACCAGTTCATGTCGGGACCAGTTCGTGCTGGGACCAGTTCGTGCTGGGACCAGTTAGTGCTGGGACCAGTTCGTGCTGGGACCAATTCGTGTTGGGACCAGTTCATGTCGGGACCAGTTCGTGCTGGGACCAGTTCGTGTTGGGACCAGTTCATGTCGGGACCAGTTCGTGCTGGGACCAGTTCGTGCTGGGACCAGTTCATGTCGGGACCAGTTCGTGCTGGGACCAGTTCGTGCTGGGACCAGTTCGTGTTGGGACCAGTTCATGTTGGGACCAGTTCGTGCAGGGACCAGTTCGTGCTGGGACCAGTTCGTGTTGGGACCAGTTTGTCCTAGTTCGTGTTGGAAGCAGTTCGTGTTGGGACCAGTTCATGTCGGGACCAGTTCGTGCTGGGACCAGTTTGTCCTGGGACCAGTTCGTGCTGGGACCAATTCGTGTTGGGACCAGTTCGTGCTGGGACCAGTTCGTGCTGGGACCAGTTCATGTCGGGACCAGTTCGTGCTGGGACCAGTTCCTGCTGGGACCAGTTCGTGCTGGGACCAGTTCGTGTCGGGACCAGTTCGTGCTGGGACCAGTTCATGTCGGGACCAGTTCGTGCTGGGACCAATTCGTGCCGGGACCAATTCGTGCCGGGACCAGTTCATGCTGGGACCAGTTCGTGTTGGGACCAGTTTGTGCTGGGACCAGTTCGTTTCGGGACCAGTTCGTGTCGGGACCAGTTCGTGCTGGGACCAGTGTGTGTTGGGACCAGTTCGTGTTGGGACCAGTTCGTGCTGGGACCAGTTCGTGTTGGGACCAGTTCGTGCTGGGACCATTTCGTGCTGGGACCAATTCGTGTTGGGACAAGTTCGTGTCGGGACCAATTCGTGTCGGGACCAGTTCATGTCGGGACCAGTTCGTGTCGGGACCAGTTCGTGTTGGGACCAGTTCGTGTTGGGACCATTTCGTGCTGGGACCAATTCGTGTTGGGACCAGTTCATGTTGGGACCAATTCGTGTTGGGACCAGTGCGTGCTGGGACCAGTTCGTGCCGGGACCAGTTCGTGTCGGGACCAGTTCGTGTCGGGACCAGTTCGTGTCGGGACCAGTTCGTGTCGGGACCAGTTTGTGTTGGGACCAGTTCCTGCTGGGACCAGTTCGTGTTGGGACCAGTTCGTGTCGGGACCAGTTCGTGCTGGGACCAGTTCATGTCGGGACCAGTTCGTGCAGGGACCAGTTCGTGCTGGGACCAGTTCGTGCTGGGACCAGTTCGTGCTGGGACCAGTTCGTGCAGGGACCAGTTCGTGTTGGGACCAGTTCGTGCTGGGACCAGTTCGTGTTGGGACCAATTCGTGCTGGGACCAATTCGTGCCGGGACCAGTTCATGCTGGGACCAGTTCGTGTTGGGACCAGTTCGTGCTGGGACCAGTTCGTGTCGGGACCAGTTCGTGCTGGGACCATTTCGTGCTGGGACCAATTCGTGTTGGGACCAGTTCATGTTGGGACCAATTCGTGTTGGGACCAGTGCGTGCTGGGACCAGTTCGTGCCGGGACCAGTTCGTGTTGGGACCAGTTCGTGCAGGGACCAGTTCGTGCTGGGACCAGTTCGTGCTGGGACCAGTTCGTGCTGGGACCAGTTCGTGCAGGGACCAGTTCGTGTTGGGACCAGTTCGTGCTGGGACCAGTTCGTGTTGGGACCAATTCGTGCTGGGACCAATTCGTGCCGGGACCAGTTCATGCTGGGACCAGTTCGTGTTGGGACCAGTTCGTGCTGGGACCAGTTCGTGTCGGGACCAGTTCGTGCTGGGACCATTTCGTGCTGGGACCAATTCGTGTTGGGACCAGTTCATGTTGGGACCAATTCGTGTTGGGACCAGTGCGTGCTGGGACCAGTTCGTGCCGGGACCAGTTCGTGTCGGGACCAGTTCGTGTCGGGACCAGTTCATGTCGGGACCAGTTCGTGCTGGGACCAGTTCGTGTTGGGACCAGTTCGTGCTGGTACCAGTTCGTGTCGGGACCAGTTCGTGCTGGGACCAGTTCGTGTCGGGACCAGTTCGTGCTGGGACCAGTTAGTGTTGGGACCAGTTCGTGCTGGGACCAGTTCAGGTCGGGACAAGTTCGTGTTGGGACCAGTTCATGTCGGGACCAGTTCGTGCTGGGACCAGTTCGTGCTGGGACCAGTTCGTGCTGGGACCAGTTTGTGTTGGGACCAGTTCGTGCTGGGACCAGTTCGTGTCGGGACCAGTTCGTGTCGGGACCAGTTCGTGCTGGGACCAGTGTGTGTTGGGACCAGTTCGTGTTGGGACCAGTTCGTGCTGGGACCAGTTCGGCTTGGGACCAGTTCGTGCTGGGACCAGTTCGTGTTGGGACCAGTTCGTGTTGGGACCAGTTCATGTTGGGACCAGTTCGTGCTGGGACCAGTTCGTGCTGGGACCAGTTCATGTCGGGACCAGTTCGTGCTGGGACCAGTTCGTGCTGGGACCAGTTCATGTCGGGACCAGTTCGTGCTGGGACCAGTTCGTGCTGGGACCAGTTAGTGCTGGGACCAGTTCGTGCTGGGACCAATTCGTGTTGGGACCAGTTCATGTCGGGACCAGTTCGTGCTGGGACCAGTTCGTGTTGGGACCAGTTCATGTCGGGACCAGTTCGTGCTGGGACCAGTTCGTGCTGGGACCAGTTCATGTCGGGACCAGTTCGTGCTGGGACCAGTTCGTGCTGGGACCAGTTCGTGTTGGGACCAGTTCATGTTGGGACCAGTTCGTGCAGGGACCAGTTCGTGCTGGGACCAGTTCGTGTTGGGACCAGTTTGTCCTAGTTCGTGTTGGAAGCAGTTCGTGTTGGGACCAGTTCATGTCGGGACCAGTTCGTGCTGGGACCAGTTTGTCCTGGGACCAGTTCGTGCTGGGACCAATTCGTGTTGGGACCAGTTCGTGTTGGGACCAGTTCGTGCTGGGACCAGTTCGTGTTGGGACCAGTTCGTGCTTGGACCAGTTCGTGCTGGGACCAGTTCGTGTTGGGACCAGTTCGTGTCGGGACCAGTTCGTGCTGGGACCAATTCGTGCCGGGACCAGTTCGTGCTGGGACCAGTTCGTGTCGGGACCAGTTCGTGCTGGGACCAGTTCATGCTGGGACCAGTTCGTGCTGGGACCAGTTCGTGTTGGGACCAGTTCGTGCTGGGACCAGTTCGTGCTGGGACCAGTTCGTGCTGGGACCAGTTCGTGTTGGGACCAGTTCATGTTGGGACCAGTTCGTGCTGGGACCAGTTCGTGCTGGGACCAGTTCGTGCTGGGACCAGTTCATGTCGGGACCAGTTCGTGCTGGGACCAGTTCCTGCTGGGACCAGTTCGTGCTGGGACCAGTTCGTGTCGGGACCAGTTCGTGCTGGGACCAGTTCATGTCGGGACCAGTTCGTGCTGGGACCAATTCGTGCCGGGACCAATTCGTGCCGGGACCAGTTCATGCTGGGACCAGTTCGTGTTGGGACCAGTTTGTGCTGGGACCAGTTCGTTTCGGGACCAGTTCGTGTCGGGACCAGTTCGTGCTGGGACCAGTGTGTGTTGGGACCAGTTCGTGTTGGGACCAGTTCGTGCTGGGACCAGTTCGTGTTGGGACCAGTTCGTGCTGGGACCATTTCGTGCTGGGACCAATTCGTGTTGGGACAAGTTCGTGTCGGGACCAATTCGTGTCGGGACCAGTTCATGTCGGGACCAGTTCGTGTTGGGACCAGTTCATGTTGGGACCAATTCGTGTTGGGACCAGTGCGTGCTGGGACCAGTTCGTGCCGGGACCAGTTCGTGTCGGGACCAGTTCGTGTCGGGACCAGTTCGTGCCGGGACCAGTTCGTGTCGGGACCAGTTCGTGTCGGGACGAGTTCGTGTCGGGACCAGTTCGTGCTGGGACCAGTTCGTGTTGGGACCAGTTCGTGCTGGTACCAGTTCGTGTCGGGACCAGTTCGTGCTGGGACCAGTTCGTGTCGGGACCAGTTCGTGCTGGGACCAGTTCGTGTTGGGACCAGTTCGTGCTGGGACCAGTTCAGGTCGGGACAAGTTCGTGTTGGGACCAGTTCATGTCGGGACCAGTTCGTGCTGGGACCAGTTCGTGCTGGGACCAGTTCGTGTTGGGACCAGTTCGTGCTGGGACCAGTTCGTGTCGGGACCAGTTCGTGTCGGGACCAGTTCGTGCTGGGACCAGTGTGTGTTGGGACCAGTTCGTGTTGGGACCAGTTCGTGCTGGGACCAGTTCGGCTTGGGACCAGTTCGTGTTGGGACCAGTTCGTGTCGGGACCAGTTCGTGTCGGGACCAGTTCGTGTCGGGACCAGTTCGTGTCGGGACCAGTTCGTGCTGGGACCAGTTCATGTCGGGACCAGTTTGTGTTGGGACCAGTTCCTGCTGGGACCAGTTCGTGTTGGGACCAGTTCGTGTCGGGACCAGTTCGTGCTGGGACCAGTTCATGTCGGGACCAGTTCGTGCAGGGACCAGTTCGTGCTGGGACCAGTTCGTGCTGGGACCAGTTCGTGCTGGGACCAGTTCGTGCAGGGACCAGTTCGTGTTGGGACCAGTTCGTGCTGGGACCAGTTCGTGTTGGGACCAATTCGTGCTGGGACCAATTCGTGCCGGGACCAGTTCATGCTGGGACCAGTTCGTGTTGGGACCAGTTCGTGCTGGGACCAGTTCGTGTCGGGACCAGTTCGTGCTGGGACCATTTCGTGCTGGGACCAATTCGTGTTGGGACCAGTTCATGTTGGGACCAATTCGTGTTGGGACCAGTGCGTGCTGGGACCAGTTCGTGCCGGGACCAGTTCGTGTCGGGACCAGTTCGTGTCGGGACCAGTTCATGTCGGGACCAGTTCGTGCTGGGACCAGTTCGTGTTGGGACCAGTTCGTGCTGGTACCAGTTCGTGTCGGGACCAGTTCGTGCTGGGACCAGTTCGTGCTGGGACCAGTTCGTGCTGGGACCAGTTAGTGTTGGGACCAGTTCGTGCTGGGACCAGTTCAGGTCGGGACAAGTTCGTGTTGGGACCAGTTCATGTCGGGACCAGTTCGTGCTGGGACCAGTTCGTGCTGGGACCAGTTCGTGCTGGGACCAGTTTGTGTTGGGACCAGTTCGTGCTGGGACCAGTTCGTGTCGGGACCAGTTCGTGTCGGGACCAGTTCGTGCTGGGACCAGTGTGTGTTGGGACCAGTTCGTGTTGGGACCAGTTCGTGCTGGGACCAGTTCGGCTTGGGACCAGTTCGTGTTGGGACCAGTTCGTGTCGGGACCAGTTCGAGTCGGGACCAGTTCGTGTCGGGACCAGTTCGTGTCGGGACCAGTTCGTGCTGGGACCAGTTCATGTCGGGACCAGTTTGTGTTGGGACCAGTTCCTGCTGGGACCAGTTCGTGTTGGGACCAGTTCGTGTCGGGACCAGTTCGTGCTGGGACCAGTTCATGTCGGGACCAGTTCGTGCAGGGACCAGTTCGTGCTGGGACCAGTTCGTGCTGGGACCAGTTCGTGCTGGGACCAGTTCGTGCAGGGACCAGTTCGTGTTGGGACCAGTTCGTGCTGGGACCAGTTCGTGTTGGGACCAATTCGTGCTGGGACCAATTCGTGCCGGGACCAGTTCATGCTGGGACCAGTTCGTGTTGGGACCAGTTCGTGCTGGGACCAGTTCGTGCTGGGACCAGTTCGTGTCGGGACCAGTTCGTGCTGGGACCATTTCGTGCTGGGACCAATTCGTGTTGGGACAAGTTCGTGTCGGGACCAATTCATGTCGGGACCAGTGTGTGTTGGGACCAGTTCGTGTTGGGACCAGTTCGTGTTGGGACCAGTTCGTGCTGGGACCAGTTCGTGTTGGGACCAGTTCGTGTTGGGACCAGTTCGTGCTGGGACCATTTCGTGCTGGGACCAATTCGTGTTGGGACAAGTTCGTGCTGGGACCAATTCGTGCTGGGACCAGTGTGTGTTGGGACCAGTTCGTGTTGGGACCAGTTCGTGCTGGGACCAGTTCGTGTTGGGACCAGTTCGTGCTGGGACCATTTCGTGCTCGGACCAATTCGTGTTGGGACAAGTTCGTGTCGGGACCAATTCGTGTCGGGACCAGTTCGTGTCGGGACCAGTTCGTGTCGGGACCAGTTCATGTTGGGACCAGTTCGTGCTGGGACCAGTTCGTGTTGGGACCAGTTCGTGTTGGGACCAGTTCGTGTTGGGACCAGTTCGTGCCGGGACCAGTTCGTGCCGGGACCAGTTCGTGTCGGGACCAGTTCGTGTCGGGACCAGTTCATGTCGGGACCAGTTCGTGCTGGGACCAGTTCGTGTTGGGACCAGTTCGTGTTGGGACCAGTTCGTGCTGGGACCAGTTCGTGTCGGGACCAGTTCGTGTCGGGACCAGTTCATGTCGGGACCAGTTCGTGTCGGGACCAGTTCGTGTTGAGACCAGTTCGTGTTGGGACCAGTTCGTGCTGGGACCAGTTCGTGTCGGGACCAGTTCGTGCTGGGACCAGTTCATGTCGGGACCAGTTCGTGCTGGGACCAGTTCGTGCTGGGACCAGTTCGTGTTGGGACCAGTTCGTGCTGGGACCAGTTCAGGTCGGGACAAGTTCGTGCTGGGACCAGTTCGTGCTGGGACCAGTTCGTGCTGGGACCAGTTCGTGTTGGGACCAGTTCGTGCTGGGACCAGTTCGTGTCGGGACCAGTTCGTGTCGGGACCAGTTCGTGCTGGGACCAGTGTGTGTTGGGACCAGTTCGTGTTGGGACCAGTTCGTGCTGGGACCAGTTCGTGTTGGGACCAGTTCGTGCTGGGACCATTTCGTGTTGGGACAAGTTCGTGTCGGGACCAATTCGTGTCGGGACCAGTTCGTGTCGGGACCAGTTCGTGTCGGGACCAGTTCGTGTTGGGACCAGTTCGTGTTGGGACCATTTCGTGCTGGGACCAATTCGTGTTGGGACCAGTTCATGTCGGGACCAGTTCGTACTGGGACCAGTTCGTGCTGGGACCAGTTCGTGTTGGGACCAGTTCATGTTGGGACCAATTCGTGTTGGGACCAGTTCAGGTCGGGACAAGTTCGTGCTGGGACCAGTTCGTGTTGGGACCAGTTCATGTTGGGACCAATTCGTGTTGGGACCAGTGCGTGCTGGGACCAGTTCGTGCCTGGACCAGTTCGTGTCTGGACCAGTTCGTGTCGGGACCAGTTCATGTCGGGACCAGTTCGTGCTGGGACCAGTTCGTGTTGGGACCAGTTCGTGCTGGGACCAGTTCGTGCTGGGACCAGTTCGTGTCGGGACCAGTTCGTGTCGGGACCAGTTCATGTCGGGACCAGTTCGTGCTGGGACCAGTTCGTGCTGGGACCAGTTCGTGTTGGGACCAGTTCGTGCTGGGACCAGTTCAGGTCGGGACAAGTTCGTGTTGGGACCAGTTCCTGCTGGGACCAGTTCGTGCCGGGACCAGTTCATGTCGGGACCAGTTTGTGTTGGGACCAGTTCCTGCTGGGACCAGTTCGTGTTGGGACCAGTTCGTGTCGGGACCAGTTCAGGTCGGGACCAGTTTGTGTTGGGACCAGTTCGTGTTGGGACCAGTTCCTGCTGGGACCAGTTCGTGTTGGGACCAGTTCGTGCGGGGACCAGTTCATGTCGGGACCAGTTTGTGTTGGGACCAGTTCGTGTTGGGACCAGTTCGTGTCGGGACCAGTTCGTGCTGGGACCAGTTCATGTCGGGACCAGTTCGTGCTGGGACCAGTTCATGTCGGGACCAGTTCGTGCAGGGACCAGTTCGTGCTGGGACCAGTTCGTGCTGGGACCAGTTCGTGCAGGGACCAGTTCGTGCAGGGACCAGTTCGTGCTGGGACCAGTTCGTGCTGGGACCAGTTCGTGCAGGGACCAGTTCGTGTTGGGTCCAGTTCGTGCTGGGACCAGTTCGTGTTGGGACCAATTCGTGCTGGGACCAATTCGTGCCGGGACCAGTTCATGCTGGGACCAGTTCGTGTTGGGACCAGTTCGTGCTGGGACCAGTTCGTGTCGGGACCAGTTCGTGTCGGGACCAGTTCGTGCTGGGACCAGTGTGTGTTGGGACCAGTTCGTGTTGGGACCAGTTCGTGCTGGGACCAGTTCGTGTTGGGACCAGTTCGTGCTGGGACCATTTCGTGCTGGGACCAATTCGTGTTGGGACAAGTTCGTGTCGGGACCAATTCGTGTTGGGACCAGTTCATGTCGGGACCAGTTCGTGCTGGGACCAGTTCGTGTTGGGACCAGTTCATGTTGGGACCAATTCGTGTTGGGACCAGTTCATGTCGGGACCAGTTCATGCTGGGACCAATTCGTGCTGGGACCAGTTCAGGTCGGGACAAGTTCGTGCTGGGACCAGTTCATGTTGGGACCAGTTCGTGCTGGGACCAGTTCGTGTTGGGACCAGTTCATGTTGGGACCAATTCGTGTTGGGACCAGTGCGTGCTGGGACCAGTTCGTGCTGGGACCAGTTCGAGTCGGGACCAGTTCGTGTCGGGACCAGTTCATGTCGGGACCAGTTCGTGCTGGGACCAGTTCGTGTTGGGACCAGTTCGTGTTGGGACCAGTTCGTGCTGGGACCAGTTCGTGTCGGGACCAGTTCGTGCTGGGACCAGTTCGTGCTGGGACCAGTTCAGGTCGGGACAAGTTCGTGTTGGGACCAGTTCATGTCGGGACCAGTTCGTGCTGGGACCAGTGTGTGTTGGGACCAGTTCGTGTTGGGACCAGTTCGTGCTGGGACCAGTTCGGCTTGGGACAAGTTCGTGTTGGGACCAGTTCGTGCTGGGACCAGTTCGTGTTGGGACCAGTTCGTGTCGGGACCAGTTCGTGTCGGGACCAGTTCGTGTCGGGACATGTTCGTGTTGGGACCAGTTCGTGTTGGGACCATTTCGTGCTGGGACCAATTCGTGTTGGGACCAGTTCATGTCGGGACCAGTTCGTGCTGGGACCAATTCGTGCTGGGACCAGTTCGTGTTGGGACCAGTTCATGTTGGGACCAATTCGTGTTGGGACCAGTTCAGGTCGGGACAAGTTCGTGCTGGGACCAGTTCGTGTTGGGACCAGTTCATGTTGGGACCAATTCGTGTTGGGACCAGTGCGTGCTGGGACCAGTTCGTGTCGGGACCAGTTCGTGTCGTGACCAGTTCATGTCGGGACCAGTTCGTGCTGGGACCAGTTCGTGTTGGGACCAGTTCGTGCTGGGACCAGTTCGTGCTGGGACCAGTTCGTGTCGGGACCAGTTCGTGTCGGGACCAGTTCATGTCGGGACCAGTTCGTGCTGGGACCAGTTCGTGCTGGGACCAGTTCGTGTTGGGACCAGTTCGTGCTGGGACCAGTTCATGTCGGGACCAGTTTGTGTTGGGACCAGTTCAGGTCGGGACAAGTTCGTGTTGGGACCAGTTCATGTCGGGACCAGTTTGTGTTGGGACCAGTTCCTGCTGGGACCAGTTCGTGTTGGGACCAGTTCGTGTCGGGACCAGTTCAGGTCGGGACAAGTTCGTGCTGGGACCAGTTCATGTCGGGACCAGTTTGTGTTGGGACCAGTTCGTGTTGGGACCAGTTCGTGTCGGGACCAGTTCGTGCTGGGACCAGTTCATGTCGGGACCAGTTCGTGCTGGGACCAGTTCATGTCGGGACCAGTTCGTGCAGGGACCAGTTCGTGCTGGGACCAGTTCGTGCTGGGACCAGTTCGTGCAAGGACCAGTTCGTGCTGGGACCAGTTCGTGCTGGGACCAGTTCGTGCAGGGACCAGTTCGTGTTGGGACCAGTTCGTGCTGGGACCAGTTCGTGTTGGGACCAATTCGTGCTGGGACCAATTCGTGCCGGGACCAGTTCATGCTGGGACCAGTTCGTGTTGGGACCAGTTCGTGCTGGGACCAGTGTGTGTTGGGACCAGTTCGTGTTGGGACCAGTTCGTGCTGGGACCAGTTCGTGTTGGGACCAGTTCGTGCTGGGACCATTTCGTGCTGGGACCAATTCGTGTTGGGACAAGTTCGTGTCGGGACCAATTCGTGTCGGGACCAGTTCGTGTCGGGACCAATTCGTGTCGGGACCAGTTCGTGTCGGGACCAGTTCGTGTCGGGACCAGTTCGTGCTGGGACCAATTCGTGTTGGGACCAGTTCATGTCGGGACCAGTTCGTGCTGGGACCAGTTCGTGTTGGGACCAGTTCATGTTGGGACCAATTCGTGTTGGGACCAGTTCATGTCGGGACCAGTTCGTGCTGGGACCAATTCGTGCTGGGACCAGTTCAGGTCGGGACAAGTTCGTGCTGGGACCAGTTCATGTTGGGACCAGTTCGTGCTGGGACCAGTTCGTGTTGGGACCAGTTCATGTTGGGACCAATTCGTGTTGGGACCAGTGCGTGCTGGGACCAGTTCGTGTCGGGACCAGTTCGTGCTGGGACCAGTTCGTGTTGGGACCAGTTCGTGTTGGGACCAGTTCGTGCTGGGACCAGTTCGTGTCGGGACCAGTTTGTGCTGGGACCAGTTCGTGCTGGGACCAGTTCAGGTCGGGACAAGTTCGTGTTGGGACCAGTTCGTGCTGGGACCAGTTCGTGTCGGGACCAGTTCGTGCTGGGACCAGTTCGTGCTGGGACCAGTTCAGGTCGGGACAAGTTCGTGTTGGGACCAGTTCATGTCGGGACCAGTTCGTGCTGGGACTAGTTCGTGCTGGGACCAGTTCGTGCTGGGACCAGTTCGTGTTGGGACCAGTTCGTGCTGGGACCAGTTCGTGTCGGGACCAGTTCGTGTCGGGACCAGTTCGTGCTGGGACCAGTGTGTGTTGGGACCAGTTCGTGTTGGGACCAGTTCGTGCTGGGACCAGTTCGTGTCGGGACCAGTTTGTGCTGGGACCAGTTCGTGCTGGGACCAGTTCAGGTCGGGACAAGTTCGTGTTGGGACCAGTTCGTGCTGGGACCAGTTCGTGTCGGGACCAGTTCGTGCTGGGACCAGTTCGTGCTGGGACCAGTTCAGGTCGGGACAAGTTCGTGTTGGGACCAGTTCATGTCGGGACCAGTTCGTGCTGGGACTAGTTCGTGCTGGGACCAGTTCGTGCTGGGACCAGTTCGTGTTGGGACCAGTTCGTGCTGGGACCAGTTCGTGTCGGGACCAGTTCGTGTCGGGACCAGTTCGTGCTGGGACCAGTGTGTGTTGGGACCAGTTCGTGTTGGGACCAGTTCGTGCTGGGACCAGTTCGGCTTGGGACCAGTTCGTGCTGGGACAAGTTCGTGTTGGGACCAGTTCGTGCTGGGACCAGTTCGTGTTGGGACCAGTTCGTGTCGGGACCAGTTCGTGCTGGGACCAGTTCATGTCGGGACCAGTTTGTGTTGGGACCAGTTCCTGCTGGGACCAGTTCGTGTTGGGACCAGTTCGTGTCGGGACCAGTTCGTGCTGGGACCAGTTCATGTCGGGACCAGTTCGTGCTGGGACCAGTTCATGTCGGGACCAGTTCGTGCTGGGACCAGTTCGTGCTGGGACCAGTTCGTGCAGGGACCAGTTCGTGCTGGGACCAGTTCGTGCTGGGACCAGTTCGTGCAGGGACCAGTTCGTGTTGGGACCAGTTCGTGCTGGGACCAGTTCGTGTTGGGACCAATTCGTGCTGGGACCAATTCGTGCCGGGACCAGTTCATGCTGGGACCAGTTCGTGTTGGGACCAGTTCGTGTCGGGACCAGTTCGTGCTGGGACCATTTCGTGCTGGGACCAATTCGTGTTGGGACAAGTTCATGTCGGGACCAGTTCGTGCTGGGACCAGTTCGTGCTGGGACCAGTTCGTGTCGGGACCAGTTCATGTTGGGACCAATTCGTGTTGGGACCAGTTCATGTCGGGACCAGTTCATGTTGGGACCAATTCGTGTTGGGACCAGTTCAGGTCGGGACAAGTTCGTGCTGGGACCAGTTCATGTTGGGACCAGTTCGTGCTGGGACCAGTTCGTGTTGGGACCAGTTCATGTTGGGACCAATTCGTGTTGGGACCAGTGCGTGCATGGACCAGTTCGTGCCGGGACCAGTTCGTGTCGGGACCAGTTCGTGTCGGGACCAGTTCATGTCGGGACCAGTTCGTGCTGGGACCAGTTCGTGTTGGGACCAGTTCGTGCTGGGACCAGTTCGTGCCGGGACCAGTTCGTGTCGGGACCAGTTCGTGTCGGGACCAGTTCGTGCTGGGACCAGTTCGTGTCGGGACCAGTTCGTGCTGGGACCAGTTCATGTCGGGACCAGTTCGTGCTGGGACCAGTTCGTGCTGGGACCAGTTCGTGTTGGGACCAGTTCGTGCTGGGACCAGTTCAGGTCGGGACCAGTTCATGTCGGGACCAGTTCGTGCTGGGACCAGTTCGTGTTGGGACCAGTTCGTGCTGGGACCAGTTCGTGCCGGGACCAGTTCGTGTCGGGACCAGTTCGTGTCGGGACCAGTTCGTGCTGGGACCAGTTCGTGTCGGGACCAGTTCGTGCTGGGACCAGTTCATGTCGGGACCAGTTCGTGCTGGGACCAGTTCGTGCTGGGACCAGTTCGTGTTGGGACCAGTTCGTGCTGGGACCAGTTCAGGTCGGGACAAGTTCGTGTTGGGACCAGTTCATGTCGGGACCAGTTCGTGCTGGGACCAGTTCGTGCTGGGACCAGTTCGTGCTGGGACCAGTTCGTGTCGGGACCAGTTCGTGTCGGGACCAGTTCGTGCTGGGACCAGTGTGTGTTGGGACCAGTTCGTGTTGGGACCAGTTCGTGCTGGGACCAGTTCGTGTTGGGACCAGTTCGTGCTGGGACCATTTCGTGCTGGGACCAATTCGTGTTGGGACAAGTTCGTGTCGGGACCAATTCGTGTCGGGACCAGTTCATGTCGGGACCAGTTCGTGTCGGGACCAGTTCGTGTTGGGACCAGTTCGTGTTGGGACCATTTCGTGCTGGGACCAATTCGTGTTGGGACCAGTTCATGTCGGGACCAGTTAGTGCTGGGACCAGTTCGTGCTGGGACCAGTTCGTGTTGGGACCAGTTCATGTTGGGACCAATTCGTGTTGGGACCAGTTCATGTCGGGACCAGTTCGTGCTGGGACCAATTCGTGCTGGGACCAGTTCAGGTCGGGACAAGTTCGTGCTGGGACCAGTTCGTGTTGGGACCAGTTCATGTTGGGACCAATTCGTGTTGGGACCAGTGCGTGCTGGGACCAGTTCGTGCCGGGACCAGTTCGTGTCGGGACCAGTTCGTGTCGGGACCAGTTCATGTCGGGACCAGTTCGTGCTGGGACCAGTTCGTGTTGGGACCAGTTCGTGTTGGGACCAGTTCGTGTTGGGACCAGTTCGTGCTGGGACCAGTTCGTGTCGGGACCAGTTCGTGCTGGGACCAGTTCGTGTTGGGACCAGTTCGTGCTGGGACCAGTTCGTGTTGGGACCAATTCGTGCTGGGACCAATTCGTGCTGGGACCAGTGTGTGTTGGGACCAGTTCGTGTTGGGACCAGTTCGTGCTGGGACCAGTTCGTGGTGGGACCAGTTCGTGCTGGGACCATTTCGTGCTGGGACCAATTCGTGTCGGGACCAGTTCGTGTCGGGACCAGTTCGTGCTGGGACCAGTTCATGTCGGGACCAGTTCGTGCTGGGACCAGTTCAGGTCGGGACCAGTTCATGTCGGGACCAGTTCGTGCTGGGACCAGTTCGTGCTGGGACCAGTTCGTGTCGGGACCAGTTCGTGCTGGGACCAGTTCATGTCGGGACCAGTTCGTGCTGGGACCAGTTCGTGCTGGGACCAGTTCGTGTTGGGACCAGTTCGTGCTGGGACCAGTTCAGGTCGGGACCAGTTCATGTCGGGACCAGTTCGTGCTGGGACCAGTTCGTGTTGGGACCAGTTCGTGCTGGGACCAGTTCGTGCCGGGACCAGTTCGTGTCGGGACCAGTTCGTGTCGGGACCAGTTCGTGCTGGGACCAGTTCGTGTCGGGACCAGTTCGTGCTGGGACCAGTTCATGTCGGGACCAGTTCGTGCTGGGACCAGTTCGTGCTGGGACCAGTTCGTGTTGGGACCAGTTCGTGCTGGGACCAGTTCAGGTCGGGACAAGTTCGTGTTGGGACCAGTTCATGTCGGGACCAGTTCGTGCTGGGACCAATTCGTGTCGGGACCAGTTCGTGTCGGGACCAGTTCGTGCTGGGACCAGTGTGTGTTGGGACCAGTTCGTGTTGGGACCAGTTCGTGCTGGGACCAGTTCAGGTCGGGACAAGTTCGTGTTGGGACCAGTTCGTGCTGGGACCAGTTCGTGCTGGGACCAGTTCGTGTCGGGACCAGTTCGTGTCGGGACCAGTTCGTGCTGGGACCAGTGTGTGTTGGGACCAGTTCGTGTTGGGACCAGTTCGTGCTGGGACCAGTTCGTGTTGGGACCAGTTCGTGCTGGGACCATTTCGTGCTGGGACCAATTCGTGTTGGGACAAGTTCGTGTCGGGACCAATTCGTGTCGGGACCAGTTCATGTCGGGACCAGTTAGTGTCGGGACCAGTTCGTGTTGGGACCATTTCGTGCTGGGACCAATTCGTGTTGGGACCAGTTCATGTCGGGACCAGTTAGTGCTGGGACCAGTTCGTGCTGGGACCAGTTCGTGTTGGGACCAGTTCATGTTGGGACCAATTCGTGTTGGGACCAGTTCATGTCGGGACCAGTTCGTGCTGGGACCAATTCGTGCTGGGACCAGTTCAGGTCGGGACAAGTTCGTGCTGGGACCAGTTCGTGTTGGGACCAGTTCATGTTGGGACCAATTCGTGTTGGGACCAGTGCGTGCTGGGACCAGTTCGTGCCGGGACCAGTTCGTGTCGGGACCAGTTCGTGTCGGGACCAGTTCGTGTCGGGACCAGTTCGTGCTGGGACCAGTTCGTGTTGGGACCAGTTCGTGTTGGGACCAGTTCGTGTTGGGACCAGTTCGTGCTGGGACCAGTTCGTGTCGGGACCAGTTCGTGCTGGGACCAGTTCGTGTTGGGACCAGTTCGTGCTGGGACCAGTTCGTGTTGGGACCAATTCGTGCTGGGACCAATTCGTGCTGGGACCAATTCGTGCCGGGACCAGTTCGTGCTGGGACCAGTTCGTGTTGGGACCAGTTCGTGCTGGGACCAGTTCGTGTCGGGACCAGTTCGTGTCGGGACCAGTTCGTGCTGGGACCAGTGTGTTTTGGGACCAGTTCGTGTTGGGACCAGTTCGTGCTGGGACCAGTTCGTGTTGGGACCAGTTCGTGTTGGGACCAGTTCGTGCTGGGACCAGTTCGGCTTGGGACCAGTTCATGTCGGGACCAGTTCGTGTTGGGACCAGTTCGTGCTGGGACCAGTTCGTGCTGGGACCAGTTCGTGCCGGGACCAGTTCGTGTTGGGACCATTTCGTGCTGGGACCAGTTCGTGTTGGGACCAGTTCGTGCTGGGACCAGTTCGTGCTGGGACCAGTTCGTGCCGGGACCAGTTCAGGTCGGGACAAGTTCGTGCTAGGACCAGTTCGTGCTGGGACCAGTTCGTGCTGGGACCAGTTCGTGCTGGGACCAGTTCGTGTTGGGACCATTTCGTGCTGGGACCAGTTCGTGTTGGGACCAGTTCGTGCTGGGACCAGTTCGTGCTGGGACCAGTTCAGGTCGGGACAAGTTCGTGCTAGGACCAGTTCGTGCTGAGACCAGTTCGTGTTGGGACCATTTCGTGCTGGGACCAGTTCGTGTTGGGACCAATTCGTGTTGGGACCAGTTCGTGTCGGGACCAGTTCGTGCTGGGACCAGTTCATGTCGGGACCAGTACGTGTTGGGACCAGTTCATGTCGGGACCAGTTCGTGCTGGGACCAGTTCGTGCTGGGACCAGTGTGTGTTGGGACCAGTTGGTGCTGGGACCAGTTGGTGCTGGGACCAGTTCGTGCTGGGACCAGTTCGTGTTGGGACCAGTTCATGTCGGGACCAGTTCGTGCTGGGACCAGTTCGTGCTGGGACCAGTTCGTGCTGGGACCAGTTCGTGTTGGGACCAGTTCGTGCTGGGACCAGTTCGTGCTGGGACCAATTAGTGTCGGGACCAGTTCATGTCGGGACCAGTTCGTGTCGGGAACAGTTCGTGTCGGGAACAGTTCGTGCTGGGACCAGTTCATGTCGGGACCAATTCGTGTTGGGACCAATTCGTGTCGGGACCAGTTTATGTCGGGACCAGTTCGTGTCGGGACCAGTTCGTGTCGGGAACAGTTCGTGTCGGGACCAGTTCGTGTCGGGAACAGTTCGTGTCGGGACCAATTCGTGTTGGGACCAGTTCGTGCTGGGACCAGTTCGTGCTGGGACCAGTTCGTGTTGGGACCAGTTCGTGCTGGGACCAGTTCGTGCTGGGACCAGGTCGTTTTGGGACCAGTTCGTGCTGGGACCATTTTGTGCTGGGACCAATTCGTGTTGGGACCAGTTCATGTCGGGACCAGTTCGTGCTGGGACCAGTTCATGCTGGGACCAATTCGTGTTGGGACCAATTCGTGTCGGGACCAGTTCATGTCGGGACCAGTTCGTGTCGGGAACAGTTCGTGTCGGGACCAGTTCGTGTTGGGACCAGTTCGTGTTGGGACCAGTTCGTGCTGGGACCAGTTCATGTCGGGACCAATTCGTGTTGGGACCAATTCGTGTCGGGACCAGTTCATGTCGGGACCAGTTCGTGTCGGGAACAGTTCGTGTCGGGACCAGTTCGTGTCGGGACCAGTTCGTGCCGGGACCAGTTCGTGCTGGGACCAATTCGTGTTGGGACCAGTTCATGTCGGGACCAATTCATGTCGGGACCAGTTCGTGCTGGGACCAGTTCGTGCTGGGACCAGTTCGGCTTGGGACCAGTTCATGTCGGGACCAGTTCGTGTTGGGACCAGTTCAGGTCGGGACAAGTTCGTGTTGGGACCAGTTCGTGCTGGGACCAGTTCATGTCGGGACCAATTCGTGTTGGGACCAGTTCATGTCGGGACCAATTCGTGTCGGGACCAGTTCATGTCGGGACCAGTTCATGTCGGGACCAATTCATGTCGGGACCAGTTCGTGCCGGGACCAGTTCGTGTTGGGACCAGTTCGTGCTGGGACCAGTTCATGTCGGGACCAGTTCGTGTTGGGACCAGTTCGTGCTGGGACCAGTTCATGTCGGGACCAGTTCGTGTTGGGACCAGTTCGTGTTGGGACCAGTTCATGTTGGGACCAGTTCGTGTTGGGACCAGTTCATGTCGGGACCAGCTCGTCCTGGGACCAGTTCGTGCTGGGACCAATTCGTTTTGGGACCAGTTCGTGTTGGGACCAGTTCGTGCTGGGACCAGTTCGTGTTGGGACCAGTTCGTGCTTGGACCAGTTCGTGCTGGGACCAGTTCATGTCGGGACCAGTTCGTGCAGGGACCAGTTCGTGCTGGGACCAGTTCGTGTTGGGACCAGTTCGTGCTGGGACCAGTTCGTGTCGGGACCAGTTCGTGTCGGGACCAGTTCGTGCTGGGACCAGTGTGTGTTGGGACCAGTTCGTGTTGGGACCAGTTCGTGCTGGGACCAGTTCGTGTCGGGACCAGTTCGAGTCGGGACCAGTTCGTGTCGGGACCAGTTCGAGTCGGGACCAGTTCGTGTCGGGACCAGTTCGTGTCGGGACCAATTCGTGCTGGGACCAGTTCATGTCGGGACCAGTTTGTGTTGGGACCAGTTCCTGCTGGGACCAGTTCGTGTTGGGACCAGTTCGTGTCGGGACCATTTCGTGCTGGGACCAGTTCATGTCGGGACCAGTTCGTGCAGGGACCAGTTCGTGCTGGGACCAGTTCGTGCTGGGACCAGTTCGTGCTGGGACCAGTTCGTGCTGGGACCAGTTCGTGCAGGGACCAGTTCGTGTTGGGACCAGTTCGTGCTGGGACCAGTTCGTGTTGGGACCAATTCGTGCTGGGACCAATTCGTGCCGGGACCAGTTCATGCTGGGACCAGTTAGTGTTGGGACCAGTTCGTGCTGGGACCAGTTCGTGCTGGGACCAGTTCGTGCTGGGACCAGTTCGTGTCGGGACCAGTTCGTGCTGGGACCATTTCGTGCTGGGACCAATTCGTGTTGGGACAAGTTCGTGTCGGGACCAATTCATGTCGGGACCAGTGTGTGTTGGGACCAGTTCGTGTTGGGACCAGTTCGTGTTGGGACCAGTTCGTGCTGGGACCAGTTCGTGTTGGGACCAGTTCGTGCTGGGACCATTTCGTGCTGGGACCAGTTCGTGTTGGGACCAGTTCGTGCTGGGACCATTTCGTGCTGGGACCAATTCGTGTTGGGACAAGTTCGTGTCGGGACCAATTCGTGTCGGGACCAGTTCGTGTCGGGACCAGTTCGTGTCGGGACCAGTTCGTGTCGGGACCAGTTCGTGTTGGGACCAGTTCGTGTTGGGACCATTTCGTGCTGGGACCAATTCGTGTTGGGACCAGTTCATGTCGGGACCAGTTCGTGCTGGGACCAGTTCGTGTCGGGACCAGTTCATGTTGGGACCAATTCGTGTTGCGACCAGTTCATGTCGGGACCAGTTCGTGCTGGGACCAATTCGTGCTGGGACCAGTTCAGGTCGGGACAAGTTCGTGCTGGGACCAGTTCATGTTGGGACCAGTTCGTGCTGGGACCAGTTCGTGTTGGGACCAGTTCATGTTGGGACCAATTCGTGTTGGGACCAGTTCGTGCCGGGACCAGTTCGTGCCGGGACCAGTTCGTGTCGGGACCAGTTCATGTCGGGACCAGTTCGTGCTGGGACCAGTTCATGCTGGGACCAGTTCGTGTTGGGACCAGTTCGTGTTGGGACCAGTTCGTGCTGGGACCAGTTCGTGTCGGGACCAGTTCGTGTCGGGACCAGTTCATGTCGGGACCAGTTCGTGTCGGGACCAGTTCGTGCTGGGACCAGTTCGTGTTGGGACCAGTTCGTGCTGGGACCAGTTCGTGTCGGGACCAGTTCGTGCTGGGACCAGTTCATGTCGGGACCAGTTCGTGCTGGGACCAGTTCGTGCTGGGACCAGTTCGTGTTGGGACCAGTTCGTGCTGGGACCAGTTCAGGTCGGGACAAGTTCGTGCTGGGACCAGTTCGTGCTGGGACCAGTTCGTGCTGGGACCAGTTCGTGTTGGGACCAGTTCGTGCCGGGACCAGTTCGTGTCGGGACCAGTTCGTGTCGGGACCAGTTCGTGCTGGGACCAGTGTGTGTTGGGACCAGTTCGTGTTGGGACCAGTTCGTGCTGGGACCAGTTCGTGTTGGGACCAGTTCGTGCTGGGACCAGTTCGTGCTGGGACCAATTCGTGTTGGGACAAGTTCGTGTCGGGACCAATTCGTGTCGGGACCAGTTCGTGTCGGGACCAGTTCGTGTCGGGACCAGTTCGTGTTGGGACCAGTTCGTGTTGGGACCATTTCGTGCTGGGACCAATTCGTGTTGGGACCAGTTCATGTCGGGACCAGTTCGTGCTGGGACCAGTTCATGCTGGGACCAGTTCGTGTTGGGACCAGTTCATGTTGGGACCAATTCGTGTTGGGACCAGTGCGTGCTGGGACCAGTTCGTGCCGGGACCAGTTCGTGTCGGGACCAGTTCGTGTCGGGACCAGTTCATGTCGGGACCAGTTCGTGCTGGGACCAGTTCGTGTTGGGACCAGTTCGTGCTGGGACCAGTTCGTGCTGGGACCAGTTCGTGTCGGGACCAGTTCGTGTCGGGACCAGTTCATGTCGGGACCAGTTCGTGCTGGGACCAGTTCGTGCTGGGACCAGTTCGTGTTGGGACCAGTTCGTGCTGGGACCAGTTCAGGTCGGGACAAGTTCGTGTTGGGACCAGTTCATGTCGGGACCAGTTTGTGTTGGGACCAGTTCCTGCTGGGACCAGTTCGTGTTGGGACCAGTTCGTGTCGGGACCAGTTCAGGTCGGGACAAGTTCGTGCTGGGACCAGTTCATGTCGGGACCAGTTTGTGTTGGGACCAGTTCGTGTTGGGACCAGTTCGTGTCGGGACCAGTTCGTGCTGGGACCAGTTCATGTCGGGACCAGTTCGTGCTGGGACCAGTTCATGTCGGGACCAGTTCGTGCAGGGACCAGTTCGTGCTGGGACCAGTTCGTGCTGGGACCAGTTAGTGCAGGGACCAGTTCGTGCTGGGACCAGTTCGTGCTGGGACCAGTTCGTGCAGGGACCAGTTCGTGTTGGGACCAGTTCGTGCTGGGACCAGTTCGTGTTGGGACCAATTCGTGCTGGGACCAATTCGTGCCGGGACCAGTTCATGCTGGGACCAGTTCGTGTTGGGACCAGTTCGTGCTGGGACCAGTTCGTGTCGGGACCAGTTCGTGTCGGGACCAGTTCGTGCTGGGACCAGTGTGTGTTGGGACCAGTTCGTGTTGGGACCAGTTCGTGCTGGGACCAGTTCGTGATGGGACCAGTTCGTGCTGGGACCATTTCGTGCTGGGACCAATTCGTGTTGGGACCAGTTCATGTCGGGACCAGTTCGTGTCGGGACCAGTTCGTGTTGGGACCAGTTCGTGTTGGGACCAGTTCGTGCTGGGACCAATTCGTGTTGGGACCAGTTCATGTCGGGACCAGTTCGTGTCGGGACCAGTTCGTGTTGGGACCAGTTCGTGTTGGGACAAGTTCGTGTCGGGACCAATTCGTGTCGGGACCAGTTCATGTCGGGACCAGTTCGTGTCGGGACCAGTTCGTGTTGGGACCAGTTCGTGTTGGGACCAGTTCGTGCTGGGACCAATTCGTGTTGGGACCAGTTCATGTCGGGACCAGTTCGTGCTGGGACCAGTTCGTGTTGGGACCAGTTCATGTTGGGACCAATTCGTGTTAGGACCAGTTCATGTCGGGACCAGTTCGTGCTGGGACCAATTCGTGCTGGGACCAGTTCAGGTCGGGACAAGTTCGTGCTGGGACCAGTTCATGTTGGGACCAGTTCGTGCTGGGACCAGTTCGTGTTGGGACCAGTTCATGTTGGGACCAATTCGTGTTGGGACCAGTGCGTGCTGGGACCAGTTCGTGCCGGGACCAGTTCGTGTCGGGACCAGTTCGTGTCGGGACCAGTTCATGTCGGGACCAGTTCGTGCTGGGACCAGTTCGTGCTGGGACCAGTTCGTGTTGGGACCAGTTCGTGTTGGGACCAGTTCGTGCTGGGACCAGTTCGTGTCGGGACCAGTTCGTGCTGGGACCAGTTCGTGCTGGGACCAGTTCAGGTCGGGACAAGTTCGTGTTGGGACCAGTTCATGTTGGGACCAGTTCGTGCTGGGACTAGTTCGTGCTGGGACCAGTTCGTGCTGGGACCAGTTCGTGTTGGGACCAGTTCGTGCTGGGACCAGTTCGTGTCGGGACCAGTTCGTGTCGGGACCAGTTCGTGCTGGGACCAGTGTGTGTTGGGACCAGTTCGTGTTGGGACCAGTTCGTGCGGGGACCAGTTCGGCTTGGGACCAGTTCGTGCTGGGACAAGTTCGTGTTGGGACCAGTTCGTGCTGGGACCAGTTCTGGTTGGGACCAGTTCGTGTCGGGACCAGTTCGTGTCGGGACCAGTTCGTGTTGGGACCAGTTCGTGTTGGGACCATTTCGTGCTGGGACCAATTCGTGTTGGGACCAGTTCATGTCGGGACCAGTTCGTGCTGGGACCAGTTCGTGCTGGGACCAGTTCGTGTTGGGACCAGTTCATGTTGGGACCAATTCGTGTTGGGACCAGTTCAGGTCGGGACAAGTTCGTGCTGGGACCAGTTCGTGTTGGGACCAGTTCATGTTGGGACCAATTCGTGTTGGGACCAGTGCGTGCTGGGACCAGTTCGTGCCGGGACCAGTTCGTGTCGGGACCAGTTCGTGTCGGGACCAGTTCATGTCGGGACCAGTTCGTGCTGGGACCAGTTCGTGTTGGGACCAGTTCGTGCTGGGACCAGTTCGTGCTGGGACCAGTTCGTGTCGGGACCAGTTCGTGTCGGGACCAGTTCATGTCGGGACCAGTTCGTGCTGGGACCAGTTCGTGCTGGGACCAGTTCGTGTTGGGACCAGTTCGTGCTGGGACCAGTTCAGGTCGGGACAAGTTCGTGTTGGGACCAGTTCATGTCGGGACCAGTTTGTGTTGGGACCAGTTCCTGCTGGGACCAGTTCGTGTTGGGACCAGTTCGTGTCGGGACCAGTTCAGGTCGGGACAAGTTCGTGCTGGGACCAGTTCATGTCGGGACCAGTTTGTGTTGGGACCAGTTCGTGTTGGGACCAGTTCGTGTCGGGACCAGTTCGTGCTGGGACCAGTTCATGTCGGGACCAGTTCGTGCTGGGACCAGTTCGTGCAGGGACCAGTTCGTGCAGGGACCAGTTCGTGCTGGGACCAGTTCGTGCTGGGACCAGTTCGTGCAGGGACCAGTTCGTGCTGGGACCAGTTCGTGCTGGGACCAGTTCGTGCAGGGACCAGTTCATGCTGGGACCAGTTCGTGTTGGGACCAGTTCGTGCTGGGACCAGTTCGTGTCGGGACCAGTTCGTGTCGGGACCAGTTCGTGCTGGGACCAGTGTGTGTTGGGACCAGTTCGTGTTGGGACCAGTTCGTGCTGGGACCAGTTCGTGCTGGGACCAGTTCGTGCTGGGACCATTTCGTGCTGGGACCAATTCGTGTTGGGACAAGTTCGTGTCGGGACCAATTCGTGTCGGGACCAGTTCATGTCGGGACCAGTTCGTGTCGGGACCAGTTCGTGTTGGGACCAGTTCGTGTTGGGACCATTTCGTGCTGGGACCAATTCGTGTTGGGACCAGTTCATGTCGGGACCAGTTCGTGCTGGGACCAGTTCGTGTTGGGACCAGTTCATGTTGGGACCAATTCGTGTTGGGACCAGTTCATGTCGGGACCAGTTCGTGCTGGGACCAATTCGTGCTGGGACCAGTTCAGGTCGGGACAAGTTCGTGCTGGGACCAGTTCATGTTGGGACCAGTTCGTGCTGGGACCAGTTAGTGTTGGGACCAGTTCATGTTGGGACCAATTCGTGTTGGGACCAGTGCGTGCTGGGACCAGTTCGTGCCGGGACCAGTTCGTGTCGGGACCAGTTCGTGTCGGGACCAGTTCATGTCGGGACCAGTTCGTGCTGGGACCAGTTCGTGTTGGGACCAGTTCGTGTTGGGACCAGTTCGTGCTGGGACCAGTTCGTGTCGGGACCAGTTCGTGCTGGGACCAGTTCGTGCTGGGACCAGTTCAGGTCGGGACAAGTTCGTGTTGGGACCAGTTCATGTCGGGACCAGTTCGTGCTGGGACTAGTTCGTGCTGGGACCAGTTCGTGCTGGGACCAGTTCGTGTTGGGACCAGTTCGTGCTGGGACCAGTTCGTGTCGGGACCAGTTCGTGTCGGGACCAGTTCGTGCTGGGACCAGTGTGTGTTGGGACCAGTTCGTGTTGGGACCAGTTCGTGCTGGGACCAGTTCGGCTTGGGACCAGTTCGTGCTGGGACAAGTTCGTGTTGGGACCAGTTCGTGCTGGGACCAGTTCGTGTTGGGACCAGTTCGTGTCGGGACCAGTTCGTGCTGAGACCAGTTCATGTCGGGACCAGTTTGTGTTGGGACCAGTTCCTGCTGGGACCAGTTCGTGTTGGGACCAGTTCGTGTCGGGACCAGTTCGTGCTGGGACCAGTTCATGTCGGGACCAGTTCGTGCTGGGACCAGTTCATGTCGGGACCAGTTCGTGCAGGGACCAGTTCGTGTCGGGACCAGTTCATGTCGGGACCAGTTCGTGCTGGGACCAGTTCGTGTTGGGACCAGTTCGTGTTGGGACCAGTTCGTGCTGGGACCAGTTCGTGTCGGGACCAGTTCGTGCTGGGACCAGTTCGTGCTGGGACCAGTTCAGGTCGGGACAAGTTCGTGTTGGGACCAGTTCATGTCGGGACCAGTTCGTGCTGGGACTAGTTCGTGCTGGGACCAGTTCGTGCTGGGACCAGTTCGTGTCGGGACCAGTTCGTGCTGGGACCAGTTCGTGTCGGGACCAGTTCGTGCTGGGACCAGTGTGTGTTGGGACCAGTTCGTGTTGGGACCAGTTCGTGTTGGGACCAGTTCGGCTTGGGACCAGTTCGTGCTGGGACAAGTTCGTGTTGGGACCAGTTCGTGCTGGGACCAGTTCGTGTTGGGACCAGTTCGTGTTGGGACCAGTTCGTGCTGGGACCAGTTCGTGTTGGGACCAGTTCGTGCTGGGACCAGTTCGTGCTGGGACCAATTCGTGTTGGGACAAGTTCGTGTCGGGACCAATTCGTGTCGGGACCAGTTCGTGTCGGGACCAGTTCGTGTCGGGACCAGTTCGTGTTGGGACCAGTTCGTGTTGGGACCATTTCGTGCTGGGACCAATTCGTGTTGGGACCAGTTCATGTCGGGACCAGTTCGTGCTGGGACCAGTTCGTGCTGGGACCAATTCGTGTTGGGACAAGTTCGTGTCGGGACCAATTCGTGTCGGGACCAGTTCGTGTCGGGACCAGTTCGTGTCGGGACCAGTTCGTGTTGGGACCAGTTCGTGTTGGGACCATTTCGTGCTGGGACCAATTCGTGTTGGGACCAGTTCATGCTGGGACCAGTTCGTGTTGGGACCAGTTCATGTTGGGACGAATTCGTGTTGGGACCAGTTCATGTCGGGACCAGTTCGTGCTGGGACCAGTTCATGCTGGGACCAGTTCGTGTTGGGACCAGTTCATGCTGGGACCAGTTCGTGTTGGGACCAGTTCAGGTCGGGACAAGTTCGTGTTGGGACCAGTTCGTGTTGGGACCAGTGCGTGCTGGGACCAGTTCGTGCCGGGACCAGTTCGTGTCGGGACCAGTTCGTGTCGGGACCAGTTCATGTCGGGACCAGTTCGTGCTGGGACCAGTTCGTGTTGGGACCAGTTCGTGCTGGGACCAGTTCGTGCTGGGACCAGTTCGTGTCGGGACCAGTTCGTGTCGGGACCAGTTCATGTCGGGACCAGTTCGTGCTGGGACCAGTTCGTGCTGGGACCAGTTCGTGTTGGGACCAGTTCGTGCTGGGACCAGTTCAGGTCGGGACAAGTTCGTGTTGGGACCAGTTCATGTCGGGACCAGTTTGTGTTGGGACCAGTTCCTGCTGGGACCAGTTCGTGTTGGGACCAGTTCGTGTCGGGACCAGTTCAGGTCGGGACAAGTTCGTGCTGGGACCAGTTCATGTCGGGACCAGTTTGTGTTGGGACCAGTTCGTGTTGGGACCAGTTCGTGTCGGGACCAGTTCGTGCTGGGACCAGTTCGTGTTGGGACCAGTTCGTGCTGGGACCAGTTCGTGTTGGGACCAATTCGTGCTGGGACCAATTCGTGCCGGGACCAGTTCATGCTGGGACCAGTTCGTGTTGGGACCAGTTCGTGCTGGGACCAGTTCGTGTCGGGACCAGTTCGTGTCGGGACCAGTTCGTGCTGGGACCAGTGTGTGTTGGGACCAGTTCGTGTTGGGACCAGTTCGTGCTGGGACCAGTTCGTGTTGGGACCAGTTCGTGCTGGGACCATTTCGTGCTGGGACCAATTCGTGTTGGGACAAGTTCGTGTCGGGACCAATTCGTGTCGGGACCAGTTCATGTCGGGACCAGTTCGTGTCGGGACCAGTTCGTGTTGGGACCAGTTCGTGTTGGGACCAATTCGTGCTGGGACCAATTCGTGTTGGGACCAGTTCATGTCGGGACCAGTTCGTGCTGGGACCAGTTCGTGTTGGGACCAGTTCATGTTGGGACCAATTCGTGTTGGGACCAGTTCATGTCGGGACCAGTTCGTGCTGGGACCAATTCGTGCTGGGACCAGTTCAGGTCGGGACAAGTTCGTGCTGGGACCAGTTCATGTTGGGACCAGTTCGTGCTGGGACCAGTTCGTGTTGGGACCAGTTCATGTTGGGACCAATTCGTGTTGGGACCAGTGCGTGCTGGGACCAGTTCGTGCCGGGACCAGTTCGTGTCGGGACCAGTTCGTGTCGGGACCAGTTCGTGTCGGGACCAGTTCGTGCTGGGACCAGTTCGTGTTGGGACCAGTTCGTGCTGGGACCAGTTCGTGTCGGGACCAGTTCGTGCTGGGACCAGTTCGTGCTGGGACCAGTTCAGGTCGGGACAAGTTCGTGTTGGGACCAGTTCATGTCGGGACCAGTTCGTGCTGGGACTAGTTCGTGCTGGGACCAGTTCGTGCTGGGACCAGTTCGTGTTGGGACCAGTTCGTGCTGGGACCAGTTCGTGTCGGGACCAGTTCGTGTCGGGACCAGTTCGTGCTGGGACCAGTGTGTGTTGGGACCAGTTCGTGTTGGGACCAGTTCGTGCTGGGACCAGTTCGGCTTGGGACCAGTTCGTGCTGGGACAAGTTCGTGTTGGGACCAGTTCGTGCTGGGACCAGTTCGTGTTGGGACCAGTTCGTGTCGGGACCAGTTCGTGTCGGGACCAGTTCGTGTTGGGACCAGTTCGTGTCGGGACCAATTCGTGTTGGGACCAGTTCATGTCGGGACCAGTTCGTGCTGGGACCAGTTCGTGCTGGGACCAGTTCGTGTTGGGACCAGTTCATGTTGGGACCAATTCGTGTTGGGACCAGTTCAGGTCGGGACAAGTTCGTGCTGGGACCAGTTCGTGTTGGGACCAGTTCATGTTGGGACCAATTCGTGTTGGGACCAGTGCGTGCTGGGACCAGTTCGTGCCGGGACCAGTTCGTGTCGGGACCAGTTCGTGTCGGGACCAGTTCATGTCGGGACCAGTTCGTGCTGGGACCAGTTCGTGTTGGGACCAGTTCGTGCTGGGACCAGTTCGTGCTGGGACCAGTTCGTGTCGGGACCAGTTCGTGTCGGGACCAGTTCATGTCGGGACCAGTTCGTGCTGGGACCAGTTCGTGTTGGGACCAGTTCGTGCTGGGACCAGTTCAGGTCGGGACAAGTTCGTGTTGGGACCAGTTCATGTCGGGACCAGTTTGTGTTGGGACCAGTTCCTGCTGGGACCAGTTCGTGTTGGGACCAGTTCGTGTCGGGACCAGTTCAGGTCGGGACAAGTTCGTGCTGGGACCAGTTCATGTCGGGACCAGTTTGTGTTGGGACCAGTTCGTGTTGGGACCAGTTCGTGTCGGGACCAGTTCGTGCTGGGACCAGTTCATGTCGGGACCAGTTCGTGCTGGGACCAGTTCGTGCTGGGACCAGTTCGTGCTGGGACCAGTTCGTGCAGGGACCAGTTCGTGCTGGGACCAGTTCGTGCAGGGACCAGTTCGTGTTGGGACCAGTTCGTGCTGGGACCAGTTCGTGTTGGGACCAATTCGTGCTGGGACCAATTCGTGCCGGGACCAGTTCATGCTGGGACCAGTTCGTGTTGGGACCAGTTCGTGCTGGGACCAGTTCGTGTCGGGACCAGTTCGTGTCGGGACCAGTTCGTGCTGGGACCATTTCGTGCTGGGACCAATTCGTGTTGGGACAAGTTCGTGTCGGGACCAATTCGTGTTGGGACCAGTTCGTGTTGGGACAAGTTCGTGCTGGGACCAGTTCGTGTTGGGACCAGTTCGTGCTGGGACCATTTCGTGCTGGGACCAATTCGTGTTGGGACAAGTTCGTGTCGGGACCAATTCGTGTCGGGACCAGTTCATGTCGGGACCAGTTCGTGTCGGGACCAGTTCGTGTTGGGACCAGTTCGTGTCGGGACCAATTCGTGTTGGGACCAGTTCATGTCGGGACCAGTTCGTGCTGGGACCAGTTCGTGTTGGGACCAGTTCATGTTGGGACCAATTCGTGTTGGGACCAGTTCATGTCGGGACCAGTTCGTGCTGGGACCAATTCGTGCTGGGACCAGTTCAGGTCGGGACAAGTTCGTGCTGGGACCAGTTCATGTTGGGACCAGTTCGTGCTGGGACCAGTTCGTGTTGGGACCAGTTCATGTTGGGACCAATTCGTGTTGGGACCAGTGCGTGCTGGGACCAGTTCGTGCCGGGACCAGTTCGTGTCGGGACCAGTTCGTGTCGGGACCAGTTCATGTCGGGACCAGTTCGTGCTGGGACCAGTTCGTGTTGGGACCAGTTCGTGTTGGGACCAGTTCGTGCTGGGACCAGTTCGTGTCGGGACCAGTTCGTGCTGGGACCAGTTCGTGCTGGGACCAGTTCAGGTCGGGACAAGTTCGTGTTGGGACCAGTTCATGTCGGGACCAGTTCGTGCTGGGACTAGTTCGTGCTGGGACCAGTTCGTGCTGGGACCAGTTCGTGTTGGGACCAGTTCGTGCTGGGACCAGTTCGTGTCGGGACCAGTTCGTGTCGGGACCAGTTCGTGCTGGGACCAGTGTGTGTTGGGACCAGTTCGTGTTGGGACCAGTTCGTGCTGGGACCAGTTCGGCTTGGGACCAGTTCGTGCTGGGACAAGTTCGTGTTGGGACCAGTTCGTGCTGGGACCAGTTCGTGTTGGGACCAGTTCGTGTCGGGACCAGTTCGTGCTGAGACCAGTTCATGTCGGGACCAGTTTGTGTTGGGACCAGTTCCTGCTGGGACCAGTTCGTGTTGGGACCAGTTCGTGTCGGGACCAGTTCGTGCTGGGACCAGTTCATGTCGGGACCAGTTCGTGCTGGGACCAGTTCATGTCGGGACCAGTTCGTGCAGGGACCAGTTCGTGTCGGGACCAGTTCATGTCGGGACCAGTTCGTGCTGGGACCAGTTCGTGTTGGGACCAGTTCGTGTTGGGACCAGTTCGTGCTGGGACCAGTTCGTGTCGGGACCAGTTCGTGCTGGGACCAGTTCGTGCTGGGACCAGTTCAGGTCGGGACAAGTTCGTGTTGGGACCAGTTCATGTCGGGACCAGTTCGTGCTGGGACTAGTTCGTGCTGGGACCAGTTCGTGCTGGGACCAGTTCGTGTCGGGACCAGTTCGTGCTGGGACCAGTTCGTGCTGGGACCAGTTCGTGTCGGGACCAGTTCGTGTTGGGACCAGTTCGTGCTGGGACCAGTTCGGCTTGGGACCAGTTCGTGCTGGGACAAGTTCGTGTTGGGACCAGTTCGTGCTGGGACCAGTTCGTGTTGGGACCAGTTCGTGTCGGGACCAGTTCGTGCTGGGACCAGTTCATGTCGGGACCAGTTTGTGTTGGGACCAGGTCCTGCTGGGACCAGTTCGTGTTGGGACCAGTTCGTGTCGGGACCAGTTCGTGCTGGGACCAGTTCATGTCGGGACCAGTTCGTGCTGGGACCAGTTCATGTCGGGACCAGTTCGTGCAGGGACCAGTTCGTGCTGGGACCAGTTCGTGCAGGGACCAGTTCGTGCTGGGACCAGTTCGTGCTGGGACCAGTTCGTGCAGGGACCAGTTCGTGTTGGGACCAGTTCGTGCTGGGACCAGTTCGTGTTGGGACCAATTCGTGCTGGGACCAATTCGTGCCGGGACCAGTTCATGCTGGGACCAGTTCGTGTTGGGACCAGTTCGTGCTGGGACCAGTTCGTGTCGGGACCAGTTCGTGCTGGGACCATTTCGTGCTGGGACCAATTCGTGTTGGGACAAGTTCGTGTCGGGACAAATTCGTGTCGGGACCAGTTCGTGTCGGGACCAGTTCGTGTCGGGACCAGTTCGTGTCGGGACCAGTTCGTGTTGGGACCAGTTCGTGTTGGGACCATTTCGTGCTGGGACCAATTCGTGTTGGGACCAGTTCATGTCGGGACCAGTTCGTGCTGGGACCAGTTCGTGCTGGGACCAGTTCGTGTCGGGACCAGTTCATGTTGGGACCAATTCGTGTTGGGACCAGTTCATGTCGGGACCAGTTCGTGCTGGGACCAATTCGTGCTGGGACCAGTTCAGGTCGGGACAAGTTCGTGCTGGGACCAGTTCATGTCGGGACCAGTTCGTGTTGGGACCAGTTCATGTTGGGACCAATTCGTGTTGGGACCAGTGCGTGCATGGACCAGTTCGTGCCGGGACCAGTTCGTGTCGGGACCAGTTCGTGTCGGGACCAGTTCATGTCGGGACCAGTTCGTGCTGGGACCAGTTCGTGTTGGGACCAGTTCGTGCTGGGACCAGTTCGTGCTGGGACCAGTTCGTGTCGGGACCAGTTCGTGTCGGGACCAGTACGTGACGGGACCAGTTCGTGTCGGGACCAGTTCGTGTTGGGACCAGTTCGTGCTGGGACCAGTTCGTGTCGGGACCAGTTCGTGCTGGGACCAGTTCATGTCGGGACCAGTTCGTGCTGGGACCGGTTCGTGCTGGGACCAGTTCAGGTCGGGACAAGTTCGTGTTGGGACCAGTTCATGTCGGGACCAGTTCGTGCTGGGACCAGTTCGTGCTGGGACCAGTTCGTGCTGGGACCAGTTCGTGTCGGGACCAGTTCGTGTCGGGACCAGTTCGTGCTGGGACCAGTGTGTGTTGGGACCAGTTCGTGTTGGGACCAGTTCGTGCTGGGACCAGTTCGTGTTGGGACCAGTTCGTGCTGGGACCATTTCGTGCTGGGACCAATTCGTGTTGGGACAAGTTCGTGTCGGGACCAGTTCGTGTCGGGACCAGTTCGTGTCGGGACCAGTTCGTGTCGGGACCAGTTCGTGTTGGGACCATTTCGTGCTGGGACCAATTCGTGTTGGGACCAGTTCATGCCGGGACCAGTTCGTGCTGGGACCAGTTCGTGCTGGGACCAGTTCGTGCTGGGACCAGTTCGTGTTGGGACCAGTTCATGTTGGGACCAATTCGTGTTGGGACCAGTTCATGTCGGGACCAGTTCGTGCTGGGACCAATTCGTGCTGGGACCAGTTCAGGTCGGGACAAGTTCGTGCTGGGACCAGTTCGTGTTGGGACCAGTTCATGTTGGGACCAATTCGTGTTGGGACCAGTGCGTGCTGGGACCAGTTCGTGCCGGGACCAGTTCGTGTCGGGACCAGTTCATGTCGGGACCAGTTCGTGCTGGGACCAGTTCGTGCTGGGACCAGTTCGTGTTGGGACCAGTTCGTGTTGGGACCAGTTCGTGTTGGGACCAGTTCGTGCTGGGACCAGTTCGTGTCGGGACCAGTTCGTGCTGGGACCAGTTCGTGCTGGGACCAGTTCGTGTTGGGACCAGTTCGTGCTGGGACCAGTTCGTGTTGGGACCAATTCGTGCTGGGACCAATTCGTGCCGGGACTAGTTCGTGCTGGGACCAGTTCGTGTTGGGACCAGTTCGTGCTGGGACCAGTTCGTGTCGGGACCAGTTCGTGTCGGGACCAGTTCGTGCTGGGACCAGTGTGTGTTGGGACCAGTTCGTGTTGGGACCAGTTCGTGCTGGGACCAGTTCGTGTTGGGACCAGTTCGTGCTGGGACCAGTTCGTGCTGGGACCAGTTCGGCTTGGGACCAGTTCATGTCGGGACCAGTTCGTGTTGGGACCAGTTCGTGCTGGGACCAGTTCGTGCTGGGACCAGTTCGTGCTGGGACCAGTTCGTGTTGGGACCATTTCGTGCTGGGACCAGTTCGTGTTGGGACCGGTTCGTGCTGGGACCAGTTCGTGCTGGGACCAGTTCGTGCTGGGACCAGTTCAGGTCGGGACAAGTTCGTGCTGGGACCAGTTCGTGCTGAGACCAGTTCGTGCTGGGACCAATTCGTGTTGGGACAAGTTCGTGTCGGGACCAGTTCGTGCTGGGACCAGTTCATGTCGGGACCAGTACGTGTTGGGACCAGTTCATGTCGGGACCAGTTCGTGCTGGGACCAGTTCGTGCTGGGACCAGTTTGTGTTGGGACCAGTTCGTGCTGGGACCAGTTCGTGCTGGGACTAGTTCGTGCTGGGACCAGTGTGTGTTGGGACCAGTTCGTGCTGGGACCAGTTGGTGCTGCGACCAGTTCGTGCTGGGACCAGTTCGTGTTGGGACCAGTTCATGTCGGGACCAGTTCGTGCTGGGACCAGTTCGTCCTGGGACCAGTTCGTGCTGGGACCAATTCGTGTTGGGACCAGTTCGTGCTGGGACCAGTTCGTGCTGGGACCAGTTCGTGTTGGGACCAGTTCGTGCTGGGACCAGTTCGTGCTGGGACCAATTAGTGTCGGGACCAGTTCATGTCGGGACCAGTTCGTGTCGGGAACAGTTCGTGTCGGGACCAGTTCGTGTTGGGACCAGTTCGTGTTGGGACCAGTTCGTGCTGGGACCAGTTCATGTCGGGACCAATTCGTGTTGGGACCAATTCGTGTCGGGACCAGTTCATGTCGGGACCAGTTCGTGTCGGGAACAGTTCGTGTCGGGACCAGTTCGTGTCGGGACCAGTTCGTGCCGGGACCAATTCGTGTTGGGACCAGTTCGTGCTGGGACCAGTTCGTGCTGGGACCAGTTCGTGTTGGGACCAGTTCGTGCTGGGACCAGTTCGTGCTGCGACCAGTTCGTTTTGGGACCAGTTCGTGCTGGGACCATTTTGTGCTGGGACCAATTCGTGTTGGGACCAGTTCATGTCGGGACCAGTTCGTGCTGGGACCAGTTCATGCTGGGACCAATTCGTGTTGGGACCAATTCGTGTCGGGACCAGTTCGTGTCGGGAACAGTTCGTGTCGGGAACAGTTCGTGTCGGGACCAGTTCGTGTTGGGACCAGTTCGTGTTGGGACCAGTTAGTGCTGGGACCAGTTCATGTCGGGACCAATTCGTGTTGGGACCAATTCGTGTCGGGACCAGTTCATGTCGGGACCAGTTCGTGTCGGGAACAGTTCGTGTAGGGACCAGTTCGTGTCGGGACCAGTTCGTGCCGGGACCAGTTCGTGCTGGGAACAATTCGTGTTGGGACCAGTTCGTGTCGGGACCAGTTCGTGCTGGGACCAGTTCATGTCGGGACCAGTACGTGTTGGGACCAGTTCAGGTCGGGACCAGTTCGTGCTGGGACCAGTTCGTGCTGGGACCAGTTTGTGTTGGGACCAGTTCGTGCTGGGACCAGTTCGTGCTGGGACTAGTTCGTGCTGGGACCAGTGTGTGTTGGGACCAGTTGGTGCTGGGACCAGTTGGTGCTGCGACCAGTTCGTGCTGGGACCAGTTCGTGTTGGGACCAGTTCATGTCGGGACCAGTTCGTGCTGGGACCAGTTCGTCCTGGGACCAGTTCGTGCTGGGACCAGTTCATGTTGGGACCAGTTCGTGCTGGGACCAGTTCGTGCTGGGACCAATTAGTGTCGGGACCAGTTCATGTCGGGACCAGTTCGTGTCGGGAACAGTTCGTGTCGGGACCAGTTCGTGTTGGGACCAGTTCGTGCTGGGACCAGTTCATGTCGGGACCAATTCGTGTTGGGACCAGTTCGTGCTGGGACCAGTTCGTGCTGGGACCAGTTCGTGTTGGGACCAGTTCGTGCTGGGACCAGTTCGTGCTGGGACCAATTAGTGTCGGGACCAGTTCATGTCGGGACCAGTTCGTGTCGGGAACAGTTCGTGTCGGGACCAGTTCGTGTTGGGACCAGTTCGTGTTGGGACCAGTTCGTGCTGGGACCAGTTCATGTCGGGACCAATTCGTGTTGGGACCAATTCGTGTCGGGACCAGTTCATGTCGGGACCAGTTCGTGTCGGGAACAGTTCGTGTCGGGACCAGTTCGTGTCGGGACCAGTTCGTGCCGGGACCAATTCGTGTTGGGACCAGTTCGTGCTGGGACCAGTTCGTGCTGGGACCAGTTCGTGTTGGGACCAGTTCGTGCTGGGACCAGTTCGTGCTGGGACCAGTTCGTTTTGGGACCAGTTCGTGCTGGGACCATTTTGTGCTGGGACCAATTCGTGTTGGGACCAGTTCATGTCGGGACCAGTTCGTGCTGGGACCAGTTCATGCTGGGACCAATTCGTGTTGGGACCAATTCGTGTCGGGACCAGTTCGTGTCGGGAACAGTTCGTGTCGGGAACAGTTCGTGTCGGGACCAGTTCGTGTTGGGACCAGTTCGTGTTGGGACCAGTTCGTGCTGGGACCAGTTCATGTCGGGACCAATTCGTGTTGGGACCAATTCGTGTCGGGACCAGTTCATGTCGGGACCAGTTCGTGTCGGGAACAGTTCGTGTCGGGACCAGTTCGTGTCGGGACCAGTTCGTGCCGGGACCAGTTCGTGCTGGGAACAATTCGTGTTGGGACCAGTTCATGTCGGGACCAATTCATGTCGGGACCAGTTCGTGCTGGGACCAGTTCGTGCTGGGACCAGTTCGGCTTGGGACCAGTTCATGTCGGGACCAGTTCGTGTTGGGACCAGTTCAGGTCGGGACAAGTTCGTTTTGGGACCAGTTCGTGCTGGGACCAGTTCATGTCGGGACCAATTCGTGCTGGGACCAGTTCATGTCGGGACCAATTCGTGTCGGGACCAGTTCATGTCGGGACCAGTTCATGTCGGGACCAATTCATGTCGGGACCAGTTCGTGCCGGGACCAGTTCGTGCTGGGACCAGTTCGGCTTGGGACCAGTTCATGTCGGGACCAGTTCGTGTTGGGACCAGTTCGTGTTGGGACCAGTTCATGTCGGGACCAGTTTGTGTTGGGACCAGCTCGTCCTGGGACCAGTTCGTGCTGGGACCAATTCGTTTTGGGACCAGTTCGTGTTGGGACCAGTTCGTGCTGGGACCAGTTCGTGTTGGGACCAGTTCGTGCTTGGACCAGTTCGTGCTGGGACCAGTTCATGTCGGGACCAGTTCGTGCAGGGACCAGTTCGTGCTGGGACCAGTTCGTGTTGGGACCAGTTTGTGCTGGGACCAGTTCGTGCTGGGACCAGTTCGTGTTGGGACCAGTTCGTGTCGGGACCAGTTCGTGTCGGGACCAGTTCGCGTCGGGACCAGTTCGTGCTGGGACCAGTTAGTGTCGGGACCAGTTCATGTCGGGACCAGTTCGTGTTGGGACCAGTTCGTGTTGGGACCAGTTCGTGTTGGGACAAGTTCGTGTTGGGACAAGTTCGTGTTGGGACAAGTTCGTGCTGGGACCAGTTCGTGCTGGGACCAGTTCGTGCTGGGACCAGTTCGTGTTGGGACCAGTTCGTGTTGGGACCAGTTCATGTCGGGACCAGTTCGTGCTGGGTCCAGTTCGTGCTGGGACCAAATCGTGTTGGGACCAGTTCGTGTCGGGACCAGTTCGTGCTGGGACCAGTTCGTGCTGGAACCAGTTTGTGTTGGGACCAGTTCGTGCTGGGACCAGTTCGTGTCGGGACCAGTTCGTGCAGGGACCAGTTCGTGCTGGGACCAGTTCATGTCGGGACCAGTTCGTGTTGGGACCAGTTCAGGTCGGGACAAGTTCGTGTTGGGACCAGTTCGTGCTGGGACCAGTTCATGTCGGGACCAATTCGTGTTGGGACCAATTCGTGTCGGGACCAGTTCGTGTTGGGACCAGTTCATGTCGGGACCAGTTCGTGTCGGGAACAGTTCGTGTCGGGACCAGTTCGTGTTGGGACCAGTTCGTGCTGGGACCAATTCGTTTTGGGACCAGTTCGTGTTGGGACCAGTTCGTGCTGGGACCAGTTCGTGTTGGGACCAGTTCGTGCTGGGACCAGTTCGTGTTGGGACCAGTTCATGTTGGGAGCAGTTCGTGTTGGGACCAGTTCATGTCGGGACCAGTTCGTGCTGGGACCAGCTCGTCCTGGGACCAGTTCGTGCTGGGACCAATTCGTGTTGGGACCAGTTCGTGTTGGGACCAGTTCGTGCTGGGACCAGTTCGTGTTGGGACCAGTTCGTGCTTGGACCAGTTCGTGCTGGGACCAGTTCATGTCGGGACCAGTTCGTGCAGGGACCAGTTCGTGCTGGGACCAGTTCGTGTTGGGACCAGTTTGTCCTGGGACCAGTTCGTGCTGGGACCAGTTCGTGTTGGGACCAGTTCGTGTCGGGACCAGTTCGTGCTGGGACCAGTTCGTGTTGGGACCAGTTCATGTTGGGACCAGTTCGTGTTGGGACCAGTTCGTGTTGGGACCAGTTCGTGTTGGGACCAGTTCGTGCTGGGACCAGTTCGTGCTGGGACCAGTTCGTGTTGGGACCAGTTCGTGTTGGGACCAGTTCGTGTCGGGACCAGTTCGTGCTGGGACCGGACCAGTTCGTGCTGGGACCAATTCGTGTTGGGACCAGTTCATGTCGGGACCAGTTCATGCTGGGACCAGTTCGTGTCGGGACCAGTTCGTGCTGGGACCAGTTCGTGCTTGGACCAGTTCGTGTCGGGACCAGTTCGTGTCGGGACCAGTTCGTTCTGGGACCAGTTCGTTCTGGGACCAGTTCGTGCTGGGACCAGTTCGTGCTGGGACCAGTTCGTGTCGGGACCAGTTCGTGTCGGGACCAGTTCGTGCTGGGACCAGTTCGTGCCGGGACCAGTTCGTGTTGGGACCAGTTCGTGTCGGGACCAGTTCGTGTTGGGACCAATTTGTGTCGGGACCAGTTCATGTCGGGACCAGTTCGTGCTGGGACCAGTTCGTGTCGGGACCAGTTCGTGCAGGGACCAGTTCGTGCTGGGACCAGTGTTTGTTGGGACCAGTTCGTGTTGGGACCAGTTCGTGCTGGGACCAGTTCGTGTTGGGACCAGTTCATGTTGGGAGCAGTTCGTGTTGGGACCAGTTCATGTCGGGACCAGTTCGTGCTGGGACCACCTCGTCCTGGGACCAGTTCGTGCTGGGACCAATTCGTGTTGGGACCAGTTCGTGTTGGGACCAGTTCGTGCTGGGACCAGTTCGTGTTGGGACCAGTTCGTGCTTGGACCAGTTCGTGCTGGGACCAGTTCATGCGGGACCAGTTCGTGCAGGGACCAGTTCGTGCTGGGACCAGTTCGTGTTGGGACCAGTTTGTCCTGGGACCAGTTCTTGCTGGGACCAGTTCGTGTTGGGACCAGTTCGTGTCGGGACCAGTTCGTGTCGGGACCAGTTCGTGTTGGGACCAGTTCGTGTTGGGACAAGTTCGTGTTGGGACAAGTTCGTGCTGGGACCAGTTCGTGCTGGGACCAGTTCGTGTTGGGACCAGTTCGTGTCGGGACCAGTTCATGTCGGGACCAGTTCGTGCTGGGACCAGTTCGTGCTGGGACCAATTCGTGTTGGGACCAGTTCGTGTCGGGACCAGTTCGTGCTGGGACCAGTTCGTGTCGGGACCAGTTCGTGCTGGGACCAGTTCATGTCGGGACCAGTTCGTGCTGGGACCAGTTCGTGCTGGGACCAGTTCGTGTTGGGACCAGTTCGTACTGGGACCAGTTCAGGTCGGGACAAGTTCGTGTTGGGACCAGTTCATGTCGGGACCAGTTCGTGCTGGGACCAGTTCGTGCTGGGACCAGTTCGTGTTGGCACCAGTTCGTGCTGGGACCAGTTCGTGTCGGGACCAGTTCGTGTCGGGACCAGTTCGTGCTGGGACCAGTGTGTGTTGGGACCAGTTCGTGTTGGGACCAGTTCGTGCTGGGACCAGTTCGTGTTGGGACCAGTTCGTGTCGGGACCAGTTCGTGTTGGGACAAGTTCGTGTCGGGACCAATTCGTGTCGGGACCAGTTCGTGTCGGGACCAGTTCGTGTCGGGACCAGTTCGTGTTGGGACCAGTTCGTGTTGGGACCATTTCGTGCTGGGACCAATTCGTGTTGGGACCAGTTCATGTCGGGACCAGTTCGTGCTGGGACCAGTTCGTGCTGGGACCAGTTCGTGTTGGGACCAGTTCATGTTGGGACCAATTCGTGTTGGGACCAGTTCATGTCGGGACCAGTTCGTGCTGGGACCAATTCGTGCTGGGACCAGTTCAGGTCGGTACAAGTTCGTGCTGGGACCAGTTCGTGTTGGGACCAGTTCATGTTGGGACCAATTCGTGTTGGGACCAGTGCGTGCTGGGACCAGTTCGTGCCGGGACCAGTTCGTGTCGGGACCAGTTCGTGTCGGGACCAGTTCGTGTCGGGACCAGTTCATGTCGGGACCAGTTCGTGCTGGGACCAGTTCGTGTTGGGACCAATTCGTGCTGGGACCAATTCGTGCCGGGACCAGTTCGTGCTGGGACCAGTTCGTGTTGGGACCAGTTCGTGCTGGGACCAGTTCGTGCTGGGACCAGTTCGTGCTGGGACCAGTTCGTTTTGGGACCAGTTCGTGCTGGGACCATTTCGTGCTGGGACCAATTCGTGTCGGGACCAGTTCATGTCGGGACCAGTTCGTGTCGGGACCAGTTCGTGTCGGGAACAGTTCGTGTCGGGACCAGTTAGTGCTGGGACCAGTTCGTGTTGGGACCAGTTCGTGTTGGGACCAGTTCGTGCTGGGACCAGTTCATGTCGGGACCAATTCGTGTTTGGACCAATTCGTGTCGGGACCAGTTCATGTCGGGACCAGTTCGTGTCGGGAACAGTTCGTGTCGGGACCAGTTCGTGTTGGGACCAGTGCGTGTTGGGACCAGTTCGTGTTGGGACCAGTTCGTGTTGGGACCAGTTCGTGCTGGGACCAGTTCATGTCGGGACCAGTTCGTGCAGGGACCAGTTCGTGCTGGGACCAGTTCGTGTTGGGACCAGTTTGTCCTGGGACAAGTTCGTGCTGGGACCAGTTCGTGTTGGGACCAGTTCGTGTCGGGACCAGTTCGTGTCGGGACCAGTTCGTGCTGGGACCAGTTAGTGTTGGGACCAGTTCATGTCGGGACCAGTTCGTGTTGGGACCAGTTCGTGTTGGGACAAGTTCGTGTTGGGACAAGTTCGTGTTGGGACCAGTTCGTGCCTGGACCAATTCGTGTTGGGACCAGTTCATGTCGGGACCAATTCATGTCGGGACCAGTTCGTGCCGGGACCAGTTCGTGCTGGGACCAGTTCGGCTTGGGACCAGTTCATGTCGGGACCAGTTCGTGTTGGGACCAGTTCAGGTCGGGACAAGTTCGTGTTGGGACCAGTTCGTGCTGGGACCAGTTCATGTCGGGACCAATTCGTGTTGGGACCAGTTCATGTCGGGACCAATTCGTGTCGGGACCAGTTCATGTCGGGACCAGTTCGTGTCGGGAACAGTTCGTGTCGGGACCAGTTCGTGTTGGGACCAGTTCGTGTTGGGACCAGTTCGTGCTGGGACAAATTCGTGTTGGGACCAGTTCATGTCGGGACCAATTCATGTAGGGACCAGTTCGTGCCGGGACCAGTTCGTGCTGGGACCAGTTCGGCTTGGGACCAGTTCATGTCGGGACCAGTTCGTGTTGGGACCAGTTCGTGTTGGGACCAGTTCATGTCGGGACCAGTTTGTGTTGGGACAAGCTCGTCCTGGGACCAGTTCGTGCTGGGACCAGCTCGTCCTGGGACCAGTTCGTGTTGGGATCAGTTCGTGCTGGGACCAGTTCGTGTTGGGACCAGTTCGTGCTTGGACCAGTTCGTGCTGGGACCAGTTCATGTCGGGACCAGTTCGTGCTGGGACCAGTTCGTGCTGGGACCAGTTCGTGTTGGGACCAGTTTGTCCTGGGACCAGTTCGTGCTGGGACCAGTTCGTGTTGGGACCAGTTCGTGTCGGGACCAGTTCGTGTCGGGACCAGTTCGTGCTGGGACCAGTTCGTGTTGGGACCAGTTCATGTCGGGACCAGTTCGTGTTGGGACCAGTTCGTGTTGGGACAAGTTCGTGTTGGGACAAGTTCGTGCTGGGACCAGTTCGTGTTGGGACCAGTTCGTGTTGGGACCAGTTCATGTCGGGACCAGTTCCTGCTGGGACCAGTTCGTGCTGGGACCAATTCGTGTTGGGACCAGTTCGTGTCGGGACCAGTTCGTGCTGGGACCAGTTCGTGCTGGAACCAGTTCGTGTTGGGACCAGTTCGTGCTGGGACCAGTTCGTGTCGGGACCAGTTCGTGCAGGGACCAGTTCGTGCTGGGACCAGTTCATGTCGGGACCAGTTCGTGTAGGGACCAGTTCAGGTCGGGACAAGTTCGTGTTGGGACCAGTTCGTGCTGGGACCAGTTCAAGTCGGGACCAATTCGTGTTGGGACCAATTCGTGCTGGGACCAGTTCGTGCTGGGACCAGTTCGTGCTGGGACCATTTCGTGCTGGGACCAATTCGTGTCGGGACCAGTTCATGTCGGGACCAGTTCGTGTTGGGACCAGTTCGTGTTGCGACCATTTCGTGCTGGGACCAATTCGTGTCGGGACCAGTTCATGTCGGGACCAGTTCGTGTTGGGACCAGTTCAGGTCGGGACAAGTTCGTGTTGGGACCAGTTCGTGCTGGGACCAGTTCATGTCGGGACCAATTCGTGCTGGGACCAGTTCATGTCGGGACCAATTCGTGTCGGGACCAGTTCATGTCGGGACCAGTTCATGTCGGGACCAATTCATGTCGGGACCAGTTCGTGCCGGGACCAGTTCGTGCTGGGACCAGTTCGGCTTGGGACCAGTTCATGTCGGGACCAGTTCGTGTTGGGACCAGTTCGTGTTGGGACCAGTTCATGTCGGGACCAGTTTGTGTTGGGACCAGCTCGTCCTGGGACCAGTTCGTGCTGGGACCAATTCGTTTTGGGACCAGTTCGTGTTGGGACCAGTTCGTGCTGGGACCAGTTCGTGTTGGGACCAGTTCGTGCTTGGACCAGTTCGTGCTGGGACCAGTTCATGTCGGGACCAGTTCGTGCAGGGACCAGTTCGTGCTGGGACCAGTTCGTGTTGGGACCAGTTAGTGCTGGGACCAGTTCGTGTTGGGACCAGTTCGTGTTGGGACCAGTTCGTGCTGGGACCAGTTCATGTCGGGACCAATTCGTGTTTGGACCAATTCGTGTCGGGACCAGTTCATGTCGGGACCAGTTCGTGTCGGGAACAGTTCGTGTCGGGACCAGTTCGTGTTGGGACCAGTGCGTGTTGGGACCAGTTCGTGTTGGGACCAGTTCGTGTTGGGACCAGTTCGTGCTGGGACCAGTTCATGTCGGGACCAGTTCGTGCAGGGACCAGTTCGTGCTGGGACCAGTTCGTGTTGGGACCAGTTTGTCCTGGGACAAGTTCGTGCTGGGACCAGTTCGTGTTGGGACCAGTTCGTGTCGGGACCAGTTCGTGTCGGGACCAGTTCGTGCTGGGACCAGTTAGTGTTGGGACCAGTTCATGTCGGGACCAGTTCGTGTTGGGACCAGTTCGTGTTGGGACAAGTTCGTGTTGGGACAAGTTCGTGTTGGGACCAGTTCGTGCCTGGACCAATTCGTGTTGGGACCAGTTCATGTCGGGACCAATTCATGTCGGGACCAGTTCGTGCCGGGACCAGTTCGTGCTGGGACCAGTTCGGCTTGGGACCAGTTCATGTCGGGACCAGTTCGTGTTGGGACCAGTTCAGGTCGGGACAAGTTCGTGTTGGGACCAGTTCGTGCTGGGACCAGTTCATGTCGGGACCAATTCGTGTTGGGACCAGTTCATGTCGGGACCAATTCGTGTCGGGACCAGTTCATGTCGGGACCAGTTCGTGTCGGGAACAGTTCGTGTCGGGACCAGTTCGTGTTGGGACCAGTTCGTGTTGGGACCAGTTCGTGCTGGGACAAATTCGTGTTGGGACCAGTTCATGTCGGGACCAATTCATGTAGGGACCAGTTCGTGCCGGGACCAGTTCGTGCTGGGACCAGTTCGGCTTGGGACCAGTTCATGTCGGGACCAGTTCGTGTTGGGACCAGTTCGTGTTGGGACCAGTTCATGTCGGGACCAGTTTGTGTTGGGACAAGCTCGTCCTGGGACCAGTTCGTGCTGGGACCAGCTCGTCCTGGGACCAGTTCGTGTTGGGATCAGTTCGTGCTGGGACCAGTTCGTGTTGGGACCAGTTCGTGCTTGGACCAGTTCGTGCTGGGACCAGTTCATGTCGGGACCAGTTCGTGCTGGGACCAGTTCGTGCTGGGACCAGTTCGTGTTGGGACCAGTTTGTCCTGGGACCAGTTCGTGCTGGGACCAGTTCGTGTTGGGACCAGTTCGTGTCGGGACCAGTTCGTGTCGGGACCAGTTCGTGCTGGGACCAGTTCGTGTTGGGACCAGTTCATGTCGGGACCAGTTCGTGTTGGGACCAGTTCGTGTTGGGACAAGTTCGTGTTGGGACAAGTTCGTGCTGGGACCAGTTCGTGTTGGGACCAGTTCGTGTTGGGACCAGTTCATGTCGGGACCAGTTCCTGCTGGGACCAGTTCGTGCTGGGACCAATTCGTGTTGGGACCAGTTCGTGTCGGGACCAGTTCGTGCTGGGACCAGTTCGTGCTGGAACCAGTTCGTGTTGGGACCAGTTCGTGCTGGGACCAGTTCGTGTCGGGACCAGTTCGTGCAGGGACCAGTTCGTGCTGGGACCAGTTCATGTCGGGACCAGTTCGTGTAGGGACCAGTTCAGGTCGGGACAAGTTCGTGTTGGGACCAGTTCGTGCTGGGACCAGTTCAAGTCGGGACCAATTCGTGTTGGGACCAATTCGTGCTGGGACCAGTTCGTGCTGGGACCAGTTCGTGCTGGGACCAGTTCGTGCTGGGACCATTTCGTGCTGGGACCAATTCGTGTCGGGACCAGTTCATGTCGGGACCAGTTCGTGTTGGGACCAGTTCAGGTCGGGACAAGTTCGTGTTGGGACCAGTTCGTGTTGGGACCATTTCGTGCTGGGACCAATTCGTGTCGGGACCAGTTCATGTCGGGACCAGTTCGTGTTGGGACCAGTTCAGGTCGGGACAAGTTCGTGTTGGGACCAGTTCGTGCTGGGACCAGTTCATGTCGGGACCAATTCGTGCTGGGACCAGTTCATGTCGGGACCAATTCGTGTCGGGACCAGTTCATGTCGGGACCAGTTCATGTCGGGACCAATTCATGTCGGGACCAGTTCGTGCCGGGACCAGTTCGTGCTGGGACCAGTTCGGCTTGGGACCAGTTCATGTCGGGACCAGTTCGTGTTGGGACCAGTTCGTGTTGGGACCAGTTCATGTCGGGACCAGTTTGTGTTGGGACCAGCTCGTCCTGGGACCAGTTCGTGCTGGGACCAATTCGTTTTGGGACCAGTTCGTGTTGGGACCAGTTCGTGCTGGGACCAGTTCGTGTTGGGACCAGTTCGTGCTTGGACCAGTTCGTGCTGGGACCAGTTCATGTCGGGACCAGTTCGTGCAGGGACCAGTTCGTGCTGGGACCAGTTCGTGTTGGGACCAGTTTGTGCTGGGACCAGTTCGTGCTGGGACCAGTTCGTGTTGGGACCAGTTCGTGTCGGGACCAGTTCGTGTCGGGACCAGTTCGCGTCGGGACCAGTTCGTGCTGGGACCAGTTAGTGTCGGGACCAGTTCATGTCGGGACCAGTTCGTGTTGGGACCAGTTCGTGTTGGGACCAGTTCGTGTTGGGACAAGTTCGTGTTGGGACAAGTTCGTGCTGGGACCAGTTCGTGCTGGGACCAGTTCGTGTTGGGACCAGTTCGTGTTGGGACCAGTTCGTGTTGGGACCAGTTCATGTCGGGACCAGTTCGTGCTGGGTCCAGTTCGTGCTGGGACCAAATCGTGTTGGGACCAGTTCGTGTCGGGACCAGTTCGTGCTGGGACCAGTTCGTGCTGGAACCAGTTTGTGTTGGGACCAGTTCGTGCTGGGACCAGTTCGTGTCGGGACCAGTTCGTGCAGGGACCAGTTCGTGCTGGGACCAGTTCATGTCGGGACCAGTTCGTGTTGGGACCAGTTCAGGTCGGGACAAGTTCGTGTTGGGACCAGTTCGTGCTGGGACCAGTTCATGTCGGGACCAATTCGTGTTGGGACCAATTCGTGTCGGGACCAGTTCGTGTTGGGACCAGTTCATGTCGGGACCAGTTCGTGTCGGGAACAGTTCGTGTCGGGACCAGTTCGTGTTGGGACCAGTTCGTGCTGGGACCAATTCGTTTTGGGACCAGTTCGTGTTGGGACCAGTTCGTGCTGGGACCAGTTCGTGTTGGGACCAGTTCGTGCTGGGACCAGTTCGTGTTGGGACCAGTTCATGTTGGGAGCAGTTCGTGTTGGGACCAGTTCATGTCGGGACCAGTTCGTGCTGGGACCAGCTCGTCCTGGGACCAGTTCGTGCTGGGACCAATTCGTGTTGGGACCAGTTCGTGTTGGGACCAGTTCGTGCTGGGACCAGTTCGTGTTGGGACCAGTTCGTGCTTGGACCAGTTCGTGTTGGGACCAGTTCATGTCGGGACCAGTTCGTGCAGGGACCAGTTCGTGCTGGGACCAGTTCGTGTTGGGACCAGTTTGTCCTGGGACCAGTTCGTGCTGGGACCAGTTCGTGTTGGGACCAGTTCGTGTCGGGACCAGTTCGTGTCGGGACCAGTTCGTGCTGGGACCAGTTCGTGTTGGGACCAGTTCATGTTGGGACCAGTTCGTGTTGGGACCAGTTCGTGTTGGGACCAGTTCGTGTTGGGACCAGTTCGTGCTGGGACCAGTTCGTGCTGGGACCAGTTCGTGTTGGGACCAGTTCGTGTTGGGACCAGTTCGTGTCGGGACCAGTTCGTGCTGGGACCGGACCAGTTCGTGCTGGGACCAATTCGTGTTGGGACCAGTTCGTGTCGGGACCAGTTCATGCTGGGACCAGTTCGTGTCGGGACCAGTTCGTGCTGGGACCAGTTCGTGCTTGGACCAGTTCGTGTCGGGACCAGTTCGTGTCGGGACCAGTTCGTTCTGGGACCAGTTCGTTCTGGGACCAGTTCGTGCTGGGACCAGTTCGTGCTGGGACCAGTTCGTGTCGGGACCAGTTCGTGTCGGGACCAGTTCGTGCTGGGACCAGTTCGTGCCGGGACCAGTTCGTGTTGGGACCAGTTCGTGTCGGGACCAGTTCGTGTTGGGACCAATTTGTGTCGGGACCAGTTCATGTCGGGACCAGTTCGTGTTGGGACCAGTTCGTGTCGGGACCAGTTCGTGCAGGGACCAGTTCGTGCTGGGACCAGTGTTTGTTGGGACCAGTTCGTGTTGGGACCAGTTCGTGCTGGGACCAGTTCGTGTTGGGACCAGTTCATGTTGGGAGCAGTTCGTGTTGGGACCAGTTCATGTCGGGACCAGTTCGTGCTGGGACCACCTCGTCCTGGGACCAGTTCGTGCTGGGACCAATTCGTGTTGGGACCAGTTCGTGTTGGGACCAGTTCGTGCTGGGACCAGTTCGTGTTGGGACCAGTTCGTGCTTGGACCAGTTCGTGCTGGGACCAGTTCATGCGGGACCAGTTCGTGCAGGGACCAGTTCGTGCTGGGACCAGTTCGTGTTGGGACCAGTTTGTCCTGGGACCAGTTCTTGCTGGGACCAGTTCGTGTTGGGACCAGTTCGTGTCGGGACCAGTTCGTGTCGGGACCAGTTCGTGTTGGGACCAGTTCGTGTTGGGACCAGTTCGTGTTGGGACAAGTTCGTGTTGGGACAAGTTCGTGCTGGGACCAGTTCGTGCTGGGACCAGTTCGTGTTGGGACCAGTTCGTGTTGGGACCAGTTCGTGTCGGGACCAGTTCATGTCGGGACCAGTTCGTGCTGGGACCAGTTCGTGCTGGGACCAATTCGTGTTGGGACCAGTTCGTGTCGGGACCAGTTCGTGCTGGGACCAGTTCGTGTCGGGACCAGTTCGTGCTGGGACCAGTTCATGTCGGGACCAGTTCGTGCTGGGACCAGTTCGTGTTGGGACCAGTTCGTACTGGGACCAGTTCAGGTCGGGACAAGTTCGTGTTGGGACCAGTTCATGTCGGGACCAGTTCGTGCTGGGACCAGTTCGTGCTGGGACCAGTTCGTGTTGGCACCAGTTCGTGCTGGGACCAGTTCGTGTCGGGACCAGTTCGTGTCGGGACCAGTTCGTGCTGGGACCAGTGTGTGTTGGGACCAGTTCGTGTTGGGACCAGTTCGTGCTGGGACCAGTTCGTGTTGGGACCAGTTCGTGTCGGGACCAGTTCGTGTTGGGACAAGTTCGTGTCGGGACCAATTCGTGTCGGGACCAGTTCGTGTCGGGACCAGTTCGTGTCGGGACCAGTTCGTGTTGGGACCAGTTCGTGTTGGGACCATTTCGTGCTGGGACCAATTCGTGTTGGGACCAGTTCATGTCGGGACCAGTTCGTGCTGGGACCAGTTCGTGCTGGGACCAGTTCGTGTTGGGACCAGTTCATGTTGGGACCAATTCGTGTTGGGACCAGTTCATGTCGGGACCAGTTCGTGCTGGGACCAATTCGTGCTGGGACCAGTTCAGGTCGGTACAAGTTCGTGCTGGGACCAGTTCGTGTTGGGACCAGTTCATGTTGGGACCAATTCGTGTTGGGACCAGTGCGTGCTGGGACCAGTTCGTGCCGGGACCAGTTCGTGTCGGGACCAGTTCGTGTCGGGACCAGTTCGTGTCGGGACCAGTTCATGTCGGGACCAGTTCGTGCTGGGACCAGTTCGTGTTGGGACCAATTCGTGCTGGGACCAATTCGTGCCGGGACCAGTTCGTGCTGGGACCAGTTCGTGTTGGGACCAGTTCGTGCTGGGACCAGTTCGTGCTGGGACCAGTTCGTGCTGGGACCAGTTCGTGTCGGGACCAGTTCGTGCTGGGACCAGTTCATGTCGGGACCAGTTCGTGCTGGGACCAGTTCGTGCTGGGACCAGTTCGTGTTGGGACCAGTTCGTACTGGGACCAGTTCAGGTCGGGACAAGTTCGTGTTGGGACCAGTTCATGTCGGGACCAGTTCGTGCTGGGACCAGTTCGTGCTGGGACCAGTTCGTGTTGGCACCAGTTCGTGCTGGGACCAGTTCGTGTCGGGACCAGTTCGTGTCGGGACCAGTTCGTGCTGGGACCAGTGTGTGTTGGGACCAGTTCGTGTTGGGACCAGTTCGTGCTGGGACCAGTTCGTGTTGGGACCAGTTCGTGTCGGGACCAGTTCGTGTTGGGACAAGTTCGTGTCGGGACCAATTCGTGTCGGGACCAGTTCGTGTCGGGACCAGTTCGTGTCGGGACCAGTTCGTGTTGGGACCAGTTCGTGTTGGGACCATTTCGTGCTGGGACCAATTCGTGTTGGGACCAGTTCATGTCGGGACCAGTTCGTGCTGGGACCAGTTCGTGCTGGGACCAGTTCGTGTTGGGACCAGTTCATGTTGGGACCAATTCGTGTTGGGACCAGTTCATGTCGGGACCAGTTCGTGCTGGGACCAATTCGTGCTGGGACCAGTTCAGGTCGGTACAAGTTCGTGCTGGGACCAGTTCGTGTTGGGACCAGTTCATGTTGGGACCAATTCGTGTTGGGACCAGTGCGTGCTGGGACCAGTTCGTGCCGGGACCAGTTCGTGTCGGGACCAGTTCGTGTCGGGACCAGTTCGTGTCGGGACCAGTTCATGTCGGGACCAGTTCGTGCTGGGACCAGTTCGTGTTGGGACCAATTCGTGCTGGGACCAATTCGTGCCGGGACCAGTTCGTGCTGGGACCAGTTCGTGTTGGGACCAGTTCGTGCTGGGACCAGTTCGTGCTGGGACCAGTTCGTGCTGGGACCAGTTCGTTTTGGGACCAGTTCGTGCTGGGACCATTTCGTGCTGGGACCAATTCGTGTCGGGACCAGTTCATGTCGGGACCAGTTCGTGTCGGGACCAGTTCGTGTTGGGACCAGTTCATGTTGGGACCAATTCGTGTTGGGACCAGTGCGTGCTGGGACCAGTTCGTGCCGGGACCAGTTCGTGTCGGGACCAGTTCGTGTCGGGACCAGTTCGTGTCGGGACCAGTTCATGTCGGGACCAGTTCGTGCTGGGACCAGTTCGTGTTGGGACCAATTCGTGCTGGGACCAATTCGTGCCGGGACCAGTTCGTGCTGGGACCAGTTCGTGTTGGGACCAGTTCGTGCTGGGACCAGTTCGTGCTGGGACCAGTTCGTGCTGGGACCAGTTCGTTTTGGGACCAGTTCGTGCTGGGACCATTTCGTGCTGGGACCAATTCGTGTCGGGACCAGTTCATGTCGGGACCAGTTCGTGTCGGGACCAGTTCGTGTTGGGACCAGTTCGTGTTGGGACCAGTTCGTGCTGGGACCAGTTCATGTCGGGACCAATTCGTGTTTGGACCAATTCGTGTCGGGACCAGTTCATGTCGGGACCAGTTCGTGTCGGGAACAGTTCGTGTCGGGACCAGTTCGTGTTGGGACCAGTGCGTGTTGGGACCAGTTCGTGTTGGGACCAGTTCGTGTTGGGACCAGTTCGTGCTGGGACCAGTTCATGTCGGGACCAGTTCGTGCAGGGACCAGTTCGTGCTGGGACCAGTTCGTGTTGGGACCAGTTTGTCCTGGGACCAGTTCGTGCTGGGACCAGTTCGTGTTGGGACCAGTTCGTGTCGGGACCAGTTCGTGTCGGGACCAGTTCGTGCTGGGACCAGTTAGTGTTGGGACCAGTTCATGTCGGGACCAGTTCGTGTTGGGACCAGTTCGTGTTGGGACAAGTTCGTGTTGGGACAAGTTCGTGTTGGGACCAGTTCGTGCCTGGACCAATTCGTGTTGGGACCAGTTCATGTCGGGACCAATTCATGTCGGGACCAGTTCGTGCCGGGACCAGTTCGTGCTGGGACCAGTTCGGCTTGGGACCAGTTCATGTCGGGACCAGTTCGTGTTGGGACCAGTTCAGGTCGGGACAAGTTCGTGTTGGGACCAGTTCGTGCTGGGACCAGTTCATGTCGGGACCAATTCGTGTTGGGACCAGTTCATGTCGGGACCAATTCGTGTCGGGACCAGTTCATGTCGGGACCAGTTCGTGTCGGGAACAGTTCGTGTTGGGACCAGTTCGTGTTGGGACCAGTTCGTGCTGGGACAAATTCGTGTTGGGACCAGTTCATGTCGGGACCAATTCATGTAGGGACCAGTTCGTGCCGGGACCAGTTCGTGCTGGGACCAGTTCGGCTTGGGACCAGTTCATGTCGGGACCAATTCGTGTTGGGACCAGTTCGTGTTGGGACCAGTTCATGTCGGGACCAGTTTGTGTTGGGACAAGCTCGTCCTGGGACCAGTTCGTGCTGGGACCAGCTCGTCCTGGGACCAGTTCGTGTTGGGATCAGTTCGTGCTGGGACCAGTTCGTGTTGGGACCAGTTCGTGCTTGGACCAGTTCGTGCTGGGACCAGTTCATGTCGGGACCAGTTCGTGCTGGGACCAGTTCGTGCTGGGACCAGTTCGTGTTGGGACCAGTTTGTCCTGGGACCAGTTCGTGCTGGGACCAGTTCGTGTTGGGACCAGTTCGTGTCGGGACCAGTTCGTGTCGGGACCAGTTCGTGCTGGGACCAGTTCGTGTTGGGACCAGTTCATGTCGGGACCAGTTCGTGTTGGGACCAGTTCGTGTTGGGACAAGTTCGTGTTGGGACAAGTTCGTGCTGGGACCAGTTCGTGTTGGGACCAGTTCGTGTTGGGACCAGTTCATGTCGGGACCAGTTCCTGCTGGGACCAGTTCGTGCTGGGACCAATTCGTGTTGGGACCAGTTCGTGTCGGGACCAGTTCGTGCTGGGACCAGTTCGTGCTGGAACCAGTTCGTGTTGGGACCAGTTCGTGCTGGGACCAGTTCGTGTCGGGACCAGTTCGTGCAGGGACCAGTTCGTGCTGGGACCAGTTCATGTCGGGACCAGTTCGTGTAGGGACCAGTTCAGGTCGGGACAAGTTCGTGTTGGGACCAGTTCGTGCTGGGACCAGTTCATGTCGGGACCAATTCGTGTTGGGACCAATTCGTGCTGGGACCAGTTCGTGCTGGGACCAGTTCGTGCTGGGACCAGTTCGTGCTGGGACCATTTCGTGCTGGGACCAATTCGTGTCGGGACCAGTTCATGTCGGGACCAGTTCGTGTCGGGACCAGTTCGTGTCGGGAACAGTTCGTGTCGGGACCAGTTAGTGCTGGGACCAGTTCGTGTCGGGAACAGTTCGTGTCGGGACCAGTTCGTGTTGGGACCAGTTCGTGTTGGGACCAATTCGTGTTGGGACCAATTCGTGTCGGGACCAGTTCATGTCGGGACCAGTTCGTGTTGGGACCAGTGCGTGTCGGGACCAGTTCGTGTTGGGACCAGTTCGTGTTGGGACCAGTTCGTGCTGGGACCAGTTCATGTCGGGACCAGTTCGTGCAGGGACCAGTTCGTGCTGGGACCAGTTCGTGTTGGGACCAGTTTGTCCTGGGACCAGTTCGTGCTGGGACCAGTTCGTGTTGGGACCAGTTCGTGTCGGGACCAGTTCGTGTTGGGACAAGTTCGTGTTGGGACCAGTTTGTGCCTGGACCAATTCGTGTTGGGACCAGTTCATGTCGGGACCAATTCATGTCGGGACCAGTTCGTGCCGGGACCAGTTCGTGCTGGGACCAGTTCGGCTTGGGACCAGTTCATGTCGGGACCAGTTCGTGTTGGGACCAGTTCAGGTCGGGACAAGTTCGTGTTGGGACCAGTTCGTGCTGGGACCAGTTCATGTCGGGACCAATTCGTGTTGGGACCAGTTCATGTCGGGACCAATTCGTGTCGGGACCAGTTCATGTCGGGACCAGTTCGTGTCGGGAACAGTTCGTGTCGGGACCAGTTCGTGTTGGGACCAGTTCGTGTTGGGACCAGTTCGTGCTGGGACAAATTCGTGTTGGGACCAGTTCATGTCGGGACCAATTCATGTCGGGACCAGTTCGTGCCGGGACCAGTTCGTGCTGGGACCAGTTCGGCTTGGGACCAGTTCATGTCGGGACCAGTTCGTGTTGGGACCAGTTCGTGTTGGGACCAGTTCATGTCGGGACCAGTTTGTGTTGGGACAAGCTCGTCCTGGGACCAGTTCGTGCTGGGACCAGCTCGTCCTGGGACCAGTTCGTGTTGGGACCAGTTCGTGCTGGGACCAGTTCGTGTTGGGACCAGTTCGTGCTTGGACCAGTTCGTGCTGGGACCAGTTCATGTCGGGACCAGTTCGTGCTGGGACCAGTTCGTGCTGGGACCAGTTCGTGTTGGGACCAGTTTGTCCTGGGACCAGTTCGTGCTGGGACCAGTTCGTGTTGGGACCAGTTCGTGTCGGGACCAGTTCGTGTCGGGACCAGTTCGTGCTGGGACCAGTTCGTGTTGGGACCAGTTCATGTCGGGACCAGTTCGTGTTGGGACCAGTTCGTGTTGGGACAAGTTCGTGTTGGGACAAGTTCGTGCTGGGACCAGTTCGTGTTGGGACCAGTTCGTGTTGGGACCAGTTCATGTCGGGACCAGTTCCTGCTGGGACCAGTTCGTGCTGGGACCAATTCGTGTTGGGACCAGTTCGTGTCGGGACCAGTTCGTGCTGGGACCAGTTCGTGCTGGAACCAGTTCGTGCTGGGACCAGTTCGTGCTGGGACCAGTTCGTGTCGGGACCAGTTCGTGCAGGGACCAGTTCGTGCTGGGACCAGTTCATGTCGGGACCAGTTCGTGTAGGGACCAGTTCAGGTCGGGACAAGTTCGTGTTGGGACCAGTTCGTGCTGGGACCAGTTCATGTCGGGACCAATTCGTGTTGGGACCAATTCGTTTCGGGACCAGTTCATGTCGGGACCAGTTCGTGTCGGGAACAGTTCGTGTCGGGACCAGTTCGTGTCGGGACCAGTTCGTGTTGGGACCAGTTCGTGCTGGGACCAATTCGTGTCGGGACCAGTTCATGTCGGGACCAATTCTTGTCGGGACCAGTTCGTGCCGGGACCAGTTCGTGCTGGGACCAGTTCGGCTTGGGACCAGTTCAGGTCGGGACCAGTTCGTGTTGGGACCAGTTCGTGTTGGGACCAGTTCATGTCGGGACCAGTTTGTGTTGGGACCAGTTCGTGCTGGGACCAGTGTGTGTTGGGACCAGTTCGTGTTGGGACCAGTTCGTGCTGGGACCAGTTCGTGTTGGGACCAGTTCATGTTGGGAGCAGTTCGTGTTGGGACCAGTTCGTGTTGGGACCAGTTCGTGCTGGGACCAGTTCGTGTTGGGACCAGTTCGTGCTTGGACCAGTTCGTGCTGGGACCAGTTCATGTCGGGACCAGTTCGTGCAGGGACCAGTTCGTGCTGGGACCAGTTCGTGTTGGGACCAGTTTGTCCTGGGACCAGTTCGTGCTGGGACCAGTTCGTGTTGGGACCAGTTCGTGTCGGGACCAGTTCGTGTCGGGACCAGTTCGTGCTGGGACCAGTTCGTGTTGGGACCAGTTCCTGTCGGGACCAGTTCGTGTTGGGACCAGTTCGTGTTGGGACCAGTTCGTGTTGGGACAAGTTCGTGTTGGGACAAGTTCGTGCTGGGACCAGTTCGTGCCGGGACCAGTTCGTGTTGGGACCAGTTCGTGTTGGGACCAGTTCGTGTCGGGACCAGTTCGTGCTGGGACCAGTTCGTGTTGGGACCAGTTCGTGTTGGGACCAATTCGTGTTGGGACCAGTTCGTGTCGGGACCAGTTCGTGCTGGGACCAGTTCGTGCTGGAACCAGTTCGTGTTGGGACCAGTTCGTGCTGGGACCAGTTCGTGTCGGGACCAGTTCGTGCTGGGACCAATTCGTGTTGGGACCAGTTCATGTCGGGACCAGTTCGTGCTGGGACCAGTTCGTGTCGGGACCAGTTCGTGCTAGGACCAGTTCGTGCTGGGACCAGTTCGTGTTGGGACCAGTTCGTTCTGGGACCAGTTCGTTCTGGGACCAGTTCGTGCTGGGACCAGTTCGTGTTGGGACCAGTTCGTGCTGGGACCAGTTCGTGTCGGGACCAGTTCGTGCTGGGACCAGTTCGTGCCGGGACCAGTTCGTGTTGGGACCAGTTCATGTCGGGACCAGTTCGTGTTGGGACCAATTCGTGTCGGGACCAGTTCGTGCTGGGACCAGTTCGTGTCGGGACCAGTTCGTGCAGGGACCAGTTCGTGCTGGGACCAGTTCGTGTTGGGACCAGTTTGTCCTGGGACCAGTTCGTGCTGGGACCAGTTCGTGTTGGGACCAGTTTGTCCTGGGACCAGTTCGTGCTGGGACCAGTTCGTGTTGGGACCAGTTCGTGTTGGGACCAGTTCGTGCTGGGACCAGTTCATGTCGGGACCAGTTCGTGCTGGGACCAGTTCGTGTCGGGACCAGTTCTTGCTAGGACCAGTTCGTGCTGGGACCAGTTCGTGTTGGGACCAATTCGTGTCGGGACCAGTTCGTGCTGGGACCAGTTCGTGTTGGGACCAGTTCGTGCTGGGACCAGTTCGTGCTGGGACCAGTTCGTGTTGGGACCAGTTCGTGCTGGGACCAGTTCGTGTTGGGACCAGTTCGTGCTAGGACCAGATCGTGCTGGGACTAGTTCGTGTTGGGATCAGTTTGTGTCGGGACCAGTTCGTGCTGGGACCAGTTCGTGCTGGGACCAGTTCATGTCGGGACCAGTTCGTGTTGGGACCAGTTCGTGCTGGGACCAGTTCATGTCGGGACCAATTCGTGTTGGGACCAATTCGTGTCGGGACCAGTTCGTGTTGGGACCAGTTCGTGTTGGGACCAGTTCGTGCTGGGACCAGTTCTTGTCGGGACCAGTTCGTACTGGGACCAGTTCGTGTCGGGACCAGTTCGTGTTGGGACCAGTTCGTGTTGGGACCAGTTCGTGCTGGGACCAGTTCGTGTCGGGATCAGTTCGTGTCGGGACCAGTTCGTGCTGGGACCAGTTCGTGCTGGGACCAGTTCATGTCGGGACCAGTTCGTGTTGGGACCAGTTCGTGTTGGGACCAGTTCGTGCTGGGACCAGTTCTTGTCGGGACCAGTTCGTACTGGGACCAGTTCGTGTCGGGACCAGTTCGTGTCGGGACCAGTTCGTGTCGGGACCAGTTCATGTCGGGACCAGTTCGTGTTGGGACCAATTCGTGTCGGGACCAGTTCATGTCGGGACCAGTTCATGTCGGGACCAGTTAGTGTTGGGACCAGTTCGTGTTGGGACCAGTTCGTGTTGGGACCAGTTTATGTCGGGACCAGTTCATGTCGGGACCAGTTCGTGTCGGGACCAGTTCATGTCGGGACCAGTTCGTGTTGGGACCAGTTCATGTCGGGACCAGTTCGTGCTGGGACCAGTTCGTGTCGGGACCAGTTCGTGCTGGGACCAGTTCGTGTTGGGACCAGTTCGTGCTGGGACCAGTTCGTGTTGGGACCAGTTCATGTCGGGACCAGTTCGTGTTGGGAACAGTTCATGTCGGGACCAGTTCGTGTTGGGACCAGTTCATGTTGGGAGCAGTTCGTGTTGGGACCAGTTCATGTTGGGAGCAGTTCGTGTTGGGACCAGTTCATGTTGGGACCAGTTCGTGCTGGGACCAGTTCGTGTTGGGACCAGTTCGTGTTGGGACCAGTTCGTGCTGGGACCAGTTCGTGTTGGGACCAGTTCATGTCGGGACCAGTTCGTGTTGGGACCAGTTCATGTCGGGACCAGTTCGTGTTGGGACCAGTTCATGTTGGGAGCAGTTCGTGTTGGGACCAGTTCATGTTGGGAGCAGTTCGTGTTGGGACCAGTTCATGTCGGGACCAGTTCGTGCTGGGACCAGTTCGTGCTGGGACCAGTTCATGTTGGGAGCAGTTCGTGTTGGGACCAGTTCATGTCGGGACCAGTTCGTGCTGGGACCAGTTCGTGCTGGGACCAGTTCATGTTGGGAGCAGTTCGTGTTGGGACCAGTTCATGTTGGGAGCAGTTCGTGTTGGGACCAGTTCATGTTGGGAGCAGTTCGTGTTGGGACCAGTTCATGTCGGGACCAGTTCGTGTTGGGACCAGTTCATGTTGGGAGCAGTTCGTGTTGGGACCAGTTCATGTTGGGAGCAGTTCGTGTTGGGACCAGTTCATGTTGGGACCAATTCGTGTCGGGACCAGTTCGTGCTGGGACCAGTTCGTGTTGGGACCATTTTGTGCTGGGACCAGTTCGTGCTGGGACCAGTTCGTGTCGGGACCAGTTCGTGCTGGGACCAGTTCGTGTTGGGACCAGTTCGTGTCGGGACCAGTTCGTGTTGGGACCAGTTCGTGCTGGGAGCAGTTCGTGTTGGGACCAGTTCGTGCTGGGACCAATTCATGTCGGGACCAGTTCGTGCTGGGACCAGTTCATGTTGGGAGCAGTTCGTGTTGGGACCAGTTCATGTCGGGACCAGTTCGTGCTGGGACCAATTCGTGTCGGGACCAGTTCGTGCTGGGACCAATTCGTGTTGGGACCAGTTCGTGCTGGGACCAGTTCGTGCTGGGACCAGTTCGTGTTGGGACCAGTTCGTGCTGGGACCAGTTCGTGCTGGGACCAGTTCGTGTTGGGACCATTTTGTGCTGGGACCAGTTCGTGCTGGGACCAGTTCGTGTTGGGACCAGTTCGTGTCGGGACCAGTTCGTGTTGGGACCAGTTCATGTCGGGACCAGTTCGTGCTGGGACCAATTCGTGTCGGGACCAGTTCGTGCTGGGACCAGTTCGTGCTGGGACCAGTTCGTGTCGGGACCAGTTCGTGTCGGGACCAGTTCGTGTTGGGACCAGTTCGTGTCGGGACCAGTTCGTGTTGGGACCAGTTCGTGTTGGGACCAGTTCGTGCTGGGAGCAGTTCGTGTTGGGACCAGTTCGTGTCGGGACCAGTTCATGTCGGGACCAATTCGTGTCGGGACCAGTTCGTGCCGGGACCAGTTCATGTCGGGACCAATTCGTGTCGGGACCAGTTCATGTCGGGACCAGTTCGTGCTGGGACTAGTTCGTGCTGGGACCAGTTCGTGCTGGGACCAGTTCGTGCTGGGACCAGTTCGTGCTGGGACCAGTTTGTCCTGGGACCAGTTCGTGCTGGGACCAGTTCGTGTCGGGACCAGTTCGTGCTGGGACCAGTTCGTGTCGGGACCAGTTCGTGCTGGGACCAGTTCGTGCTGGGACCAGTTCGTGTCGGGACCAGTTCGTGCTGGGACCAGTTCGTGCTGGGACCAGTTCGTGTCGGGACCAGTTCGTGCTGGGACCAGTTCGTGCTGGGACCAGTTCGTGTCGGGACCAGTTCGTGCTGGGACCAGTTCGTGCTGGGACCAGTTCGTGTCGGGACCAGTTCGTGCTGGGACCAGTTCGTGCTGGGACCAGTTCGTGTCGGGACCAGTTCGTGCTGGGACCAGTTCGTGTCGGGACCAGTTCGTGCTGGGACCAGTTCGTGCTGGGACCAGTTCGTGTCGGGACCAGTTCGTGTCGGGACCAGTTCGTGCTGGGACCAGTTCGTGCTGGGACCAGTTCGTGCTGGGACCAGTTCGTGTCGGGACCAGTTCGTGTCGGGACCAGTTCGTGTTGGGACCAGTTCATGTTGGGACTGTGGACCAGTGGAACACAGTGTTCCCAGAACTGGACCCGACCAGTGGCCCCGGACTCGCCTGCGGCCCCGGACTCGCCTGCGGCCCCGGACTCGCCTGAGGTCCCGGACTCGCCTGCGGCCCCGGACTCGCCTGAGGCCCCGGACTCGCCTGCGGCCCCGGACTCGCCTGAGGCCCCGGACTCGCCTGTGGCCCCGGACTCGCCTGAGGCCCCGGACTCGCCTGAGGTCCCGGACTCGCCTGCGGCCCCGGACTCGCCTGAGGCCCCGGACTCGCCTGCGGCCCCGGACTCGCCTGAGGCCCCGGACTCGCCTGTGGCCCCGGACTCGCCTGAGGCCCCGGACTCGCCTGTGGCCCCGGACTCGCCTGCGGCCCCGGACTCGCCTGCGGCCCCGGACTCGCCTGTGGCCCCGGACTCGCCTGAGGCCCCGGACTCGCCTGAGGCCCCGGACTCGCCTGTGGCCCCGGACTCGCCTGAGGCCCCGGACTCGCCTGTGGCCCCGGACTCGCCTGAGGCCCCGGACTCGCCTGCGGCCCCGGACTCGCCTGAGGTCCCGGACTCGCCTGAGGCCCCGGACTCGCCTGCGGCCCCGGACTCGCCTGAGGCCCCGGACTCGCCTGAGGCCCCGGACTCGCCTGAGGCCCCGGACTCGCCTTAGGTCCCGGACTCGCCTGAGGTCCCGGACTCGCCTGAGGCCCCGGACTCGCCTGAGGCCCCGGACTCGCCTGTGGCCCCGGACTCGCCTGAGGCCCCGGACTCGCCTGAGGCCCCGGACTCGCCTGAGGTCCCGGACTCGCCTGAGGTCCCGGACTCGCCTGTGGCCCCGGACTCGCCTGAGGCCCCGGACTCGCCTGAGGTCCCGGACTCGCCTGAGGCCCCGGACTCGCCTGAGGCCCCGGACTCGCCTGCGGCCCCGGACTCGCCTGAGGCCCCGGACTCGCCTGCGGCCCCGGACTCGCCTGAGGCCCCGGACTCGCCTGAGGCCCCGGACTCGCCTGCGGCCCCGGACTCGCCTGCGGCCCCGGACTCGCCTGAGGCCCCGGACTCGCCTGCGGCCCCGGACTCGCCTGAGGCCCCGGACTCGCCTGTGGCCCCGGACTCGCCTGTGGCCCCGGACTCGCCTGTGGCCCCGGACTCGCCTGCGGCCCCGGACTCGCCTGAGGCCCCGGACTCGCCTGCGGCCCCGGACTCGCCTGAGGCCCCGGACTCGCCTGAGGCCCCGGACTCGCCTGTGGCCCCGGACTCGCCTGTGGCCCCGGACTCGCCTGAGGCCCCGGACTCGCCTGCGGCCCCGGACTCGCCTGCGGCCCCGGACTCGACTCCTGTCCGGGATAAACTGGCCCTCAGTGACCCTTGCAGCGATGAAATCCCCGCTCCTGCAGGACGAAGGATCTCTCCTCTGTTCTGATGAAGGAATTGCTTTCACCCTCCTGACTGAGCGGCTCAGATCTAATCTCAGCATCTCCCGGCCGGACCGACTAAATCAGCTTTGTCTCCTCTGGAGCCCAGAGCCTCAGCTTTGGTTTGGTGCAGCCTGATGCTCACCTCGCTACAGATCTCAGATCATTCAGAGAACGTATCGGTTGGAGGCAGCAGTCTGCTGCAGGGTGTCCAGACTGCATACAACACGCTCAGCCGTGTGAGTTTGGATTTGCTGATGAGATGATTTTAGGATGCTAGAGCCAACTGTAATGCAGCCTTATATCACCTGAATACTTAAGATGAAACCTGAAAATATCACAATGATAAATATATCTGATATAAGGAGACATGATGAAACAGATGAATCTGTTTAGCCTCAGCATAGCTGTGGATTAATCAGTTTCATCACATTTCATCATGTAAACACCTCCTTTGCAGCCTGCAGGAAGATAGGAGTTAAACCAGAAACTGTATCCCTTACAAATAAAGCCAGCTTGAAGAACGTAAACCCTTCCTGCTCCGTCTGCACATACGCAGGGTTTCCAGCGTTTCTATCCGTCCAGGAGGTTTACAGTCCAGACACAACATGTAGTGTTTATTCAGAGACTCTAGACCAGGGGTCGGCGAGCCGCATGCGGCTCTTTAGCGCCGCCCTAGTGGCTCCCTGGAGCTTTTCAAAAATGTTTTTAAAAAATGGAAAAAAATTTTTTTTGTTTTGATCTGGTTCTGTAGGAGGACAAACGTAACACAAACATTCTTAACGTTTTCCAGCGCTGTAAAAATGTGTAGAATAAATATTAAATTTTAACATTTCTGTCAAGGAAGATTTGCGTCATAGCCTGCGACACACGTAGCCGATCTATCAGCAGGGCGTGATGCCAGGCAGGTGGCGTTGTAAATAAACCGGGACTGTGTGATGGGACATGGATCCCAAAGGGACACACCACGTCTGCGTGGAAACGTCACGTCTGCATGGACACACCACGTCTGCATGGACACACCACGTCTGCGTGGAAACGTCACGTCTGCATGGAAACACCACGTCTGCATGGACACACCACGTCTGCATGGACACACCACGTCTGCGTGGAAACGTCACGTCTGCATGGAAACACCACGTCTGCATGGACACATCACGTCTGCATGGACACACCACGTCTGCGTGGAAACACCACGTCTGCATGGACACACCACGTCTGCATGGACACACCACGTCTGCATGGACACACCACGTCTGCGTGGAAACGTCACGTCTGCATGGAAACACCACGTCTGCATGGAAACACCACGTCTGCGTGGAAACGTCACGTCTGCATGGACACACCACGTCTGCATGGACACACCACGTCTGCGTGGAAACGTCACGTCTGCATGGAAACACCACGTCTGCATGGACACACCACGTCTGCATGGACACACCACGTCTGCGTGGAAACGTCACGTCTGCATGGAAACACCACGTCTGCATGGAAACACCACGTCTGCGTGGAAACGTCACGTCTGCATGGAAACATCACGTCTGCGTGGAAACGTCACGTCTGCATGGACACACCACGTCTGCATGGAAACACCACGTCTGCATGGAAACGTCACGTCTGCATGGAAACACCACGTCTGCGTGGAAGCGTCACGTCTGCATGGACACACCACGTCTGCGTGGAAACGTCACGTCTGCATGGACACACCACGTCTGCATGGAAACGTCACGTCTGCATGGACACACCACGTCTGCATGGACACACCACGTCTGCATGGAAACGTCACGTCTGCATGGAAACACCACGTCTGCGTGGAAACGTCACGTCTGCATGGACACACCACGTCTGCATGGAAACGTCACGTCTGCATGGAAACATCACGTCTGCGTGGAAACGTCACGTCTGCATGGACACACCACGTCTGCATGGAAACGTCACGTCTGCATGGACACACCACGTCTGCATGGACACACCACGTCTGCATGGAAACGTCACGTCTGCATGGAAACACCACGTCTGCGTGGAAGCGTCACGTCTGCATGGACACACCACGTCTGCGTGGAAACATCACGTCTGCGTGGAAACGTCACGTCTGCATGGAAACGTCACGTCTGCGTGGAAACGTCACGTCTGCATGGAAACGTCACGTCTGCGTGGAAACGTCACGTCTGCATGGAAACACCACGTCTGCGTGGAAACGTCACGTCTGCATGGAAACACCACGTCTGCGTGGAAACATCACGTCTGCGTGGAAACGTCACGTCTGCGTGGAAACGTCACGTCTGCATGGAAACACCACGTCTGCGTGGAAACACCACGTCTGCATGGAAACGTCACGTCTGCATGGAAACGCCACGTCTGCGTGGAAACACCACGTCTGCGTGGAAACATCACGTCTGCATGGAAACGTCACGTCTGCATGGAAACGTCACGTCTGCATGGAAACACCACGTCTGCGTGGAAACACCACATCTGCGTGGAAGCGTCACGTCTGCATGGACACATCACGTCTGCATGGAAACATAACGTGTGCATGGAAACATAACGTGTGCATGGAAACACCACGTCTGCATGGAAGCGTCACGTCTGCATGGACACACCACGTCTGCGTGGAAACATCACGTCTGCATGGAAACATCACGTCTGCATGGAAACATCACGTCTGCATGGAAACATCACGTCTGCATGGAAACATAACGTGTGCATGGAAATATAACGTGTGCATGGAAACACCACGTCTGCATGGAAACATCACGTCTGCATGGAAACATCACGTCTGCATGGAAACATAACGTGTGCATGGAAACATAACGTGTGCATGGAAACACCACGTCTGCATGGAAGCGTCACGTCTGCATGGACACACCACGTCTGCGTGGAAACGTCACGTCTGCATGGACACACCACGTCTGCATGGAAACATCACGTCTGCATGGAAACACCACGTCTGCGTGGAAACATCACGTCTGCATGGAAACACCACGTCTGCGTGGAAACGTCACGTCTGCATGGACACACCACGTCTGCGTGGAAACATCACGTCTGCATGGAAACACCACGTCTGCGTGGAAACGTCACGTCTGCATGGACACACCACGTCTGCGTGGAAACATCACGTCTGCATGGAAACACCACGTCTGCGTGGAAACGTCACGTCTGCATGGAAACACCACGTCTGCATGGAAACACCACGTCTGCATGGAAACACCACGTCTGCGTGGAAACATCACGTCTGCATGGAAACACCACGTCTGCATGGAAACACCACGTCTGCGTGGAAACATAACGTGTGCGTGGAAACATCACGTCTGCATGGAAACACCACGTCTGCATGGAAACACCACGTCTGCATGGAAACATAACGTGTGCGTGGAAACATCACGTCTGCGTGGAAACATAACGTCTGCGTGGAAACATAACGTCTGCGTGGAAACATCACGTCTGCATGGAAACATCACGTCTGCATGGAAACATCACGTCTGCATGGAAACATAACGTGTGCATGGAAATATAACGTGTGCATGGAAACACCACGTCTGCATGGAAACATCACGTCTGCATGGAAACATCACGTCTGCATGGAAACATAACGTGTGCATGGAAACATAACGTGTGCATGGAAACACCACGTCTGCATGGAAGCGTCACGTCTGCATGGACACACCACGTCTGCGTGGAAACGTCACGTCTGCATGGACACACCACGTCTGCATGGAAACATCACGTCTGCGTGGAAACACCACGTCTGCGTGGAAACATCACGTCTGCATGGAAACACCACGTCTGCGTGGAAACGTCACGTCTGCATGGACACACCACGTCTGCGTGGAAACATCACGTCTGCATGGAAACACCACGTCTGCGTGGAAACGTCACGTCTGCATGGACACACCACGTCTGCGTGGAAACATCACGTCTGCATGGAAACACCACGTCTGCGTGGAAACGTCACGTCTGCATGGAAACACCACGTCTGCATGGAAACACCACGTCTGCATGGAAACACCACGTCTGCGTGGAAACATAACGTGTGCGTGGAAACATCACGTCTGCATGGAAACACCACGTCTGCATGGAAACACCACGTCTGCGTGGAAACATAACGTGTGCGTGGAAACATCACGTCTGCATGGAAACACCACGTCTGCATGGAAACACCACGTCTGCATGGAAACATAACGTGTGCGTGGAAACATCACGTCTGCGTGGAAACATAACGTCTGCGTGGAAACATAACGTCTGCGTGGAAACATCACGTCTGCATGGAAACACCACGTCTGCCACAACGCTACTGCCACCACGCTACTGCCACCACGCTACTGCCACAACGCTACTGCCACCACGCTACTGCCACCACGCTACTGCCACAACGCTACTGCCACCACGCTACTGCCACAACGCTACTGCCACAACGCTACTGCCAACACGCTACTGCCACCACGCTACTGCCACCACGCTACTGCCACCACGCTACTGCCAACACGCTACTGCCACCACGCTACTGCCACCACACTACTGCCACCACGCTACTGCCACAACGCTACTGCCACCACGCTACTGCCACCACGCTACTGCCACCACGCTACTGCCACCACACTACTGCCACAACGCTACTGCCACCACGCTACTGCCACCACGCTACTGCCACCACGCTACTGCCACCACACTACTGCCACAACGCTACTGCCACAACGCTACTGCCACCACGCTACTGCCACCACGCTACTGCCACCACACTACTGCCACAACGCTACTGCCACCACGCTACTGCCACCACGCTACTGCCACCACGCTACTGCCACCACGCTACTGCCACAACGCTACTGCCACAACGCTACTGCCACAACGCTACTGCCACCACGCTACTGCCACCACGCTACTGCCACCACGCTACTGCCACAACGCTACTGCCACAACGCTACTGCCACAACGCTACTGCCACAACGCTACTGCCACAACGCTACTGCCACCACGCTACTGCCACCACACTACTGCCACAACGCTACTGCCACCACGCTACTGCCACCACACTACTGCCACCACGCTACTGCCACAACGCTACTGCCACCACGCTACTGCCACCACACTACTGCCACAACGCTACTGCCACCACGCTACTGCCACAACGCTACTGCCACCACACTACTGCCACCACGCTACTGCCACCACACTACTGCCACAACGCTACTGCCACAACGCTACTGCCACAACGCTACTGCCACAACGCTACTGCCAACACGCTACTGCCACCACGCTACTGCCACAACGCTACTGCCACAACGCTACTGCCACCACGCTACTGCCACAACGCTACTGCCACCACGCTACTGCCACAACGCTACTGCCAACACGCTACTGCCACCACGCTACTGCCAACACACTACTGCCACAACGCTACTGCCACCACACTACTGCCACAACGCTACTGCCACCACGCTACTGCCAACACACTACTGCCACAACGCTACTGCCACCACACTACTGCCACAACGCTACTGCCAACACGCTACTGCCACCACGCTACTGCCAACACACTACTGCCACAACGCTACTGCCACCACACTACTGCCACAACGCTACTGCCACCACGCTACTGCCACAACGCTACTGCCACCACGCTACTGCCACAACGCTACTGCCACCACGCTACTGCCACCACGCTACTGCCACCACACTACTGCCACAACGCTACTGCCACCACACTACTGCCACCACGCTACTGCCACCACGCTACTGCCACCACGCTACTGCCACCACGCTACTGCCACAACGCTACTGCCACCACACTACTGCCACCACACTACTGCCAACACACTACTGCCACAACGCTACTGCCACCACGCTACTGCCACCACGCTACTGCCACCACACTACTGCCACAACGCTACTGCCACCACACTACTGCCACAACGCTACTGCCAACACGCTACTGCCACCACGCTACTGCCAACACACTACTGCCACAACGCTACTGCCACCACGCTACTGCCACCACGCTACTGCCACCACACTACTGCCACAACGCTACTGCCACCACACTACTGCCACAACGCTACTGCCACCACGCTACTGCCACCACGCTACTGCCACCACGCTACTGCCACAACGCTACTGCCACCACGCTACTGCCACCACGCTACTGCCACCACGCTACTGCCACCACACTACTGCCACAACGCTACTGCCACCACGCTACTGCCACAACGCTACTGCCACCACACTACTGCCACAACGCTACTGCCACCACACTACTGCCACAACGCTACTGCCACCACACTACTGCCACCACGCTACTGCCACCACACTACTGCCACCACGCTACTGCCACAACGCTACTGCCACCACGCTACTGCCACCACACTACTGCCACAACGCTACTGCCACCACGCTACTGCCACAACGCTACTGCCACCACACTACTGCCACAACGCTACTGCCACCACACTACTGCCACAACGCTACTGCCACCACACTACTGCCACCACGCTACTGCCACAACGCTACTGCCACCACACTACTGCCACAACGCTACTGCCACCACGCTACTGCCACCACGCTACTGCCACAACGCTACTGCCACCACGCTACTGCCACAACGCTACTGCCACAACGCTACTGCCACCACACTACTGCCACAACGCTACTGCCACCACACTACTGCCACCACACTACTGCCACAACGCTACTGCCACCACACTACTGCCACCACACTACTGCCACCACACTACTGCCACAACGCTACTGCCACCACGCTACTGCCACAACGCTACTGCCACCACGCTACTGCCACAACGCTACTGCCACCACGCTACTGCCACCACGCTACTGCCACAACGCTACTGCCACAACGCTACTGCCACCACGCTACTGCCACAACGCTACTGCCACCACGCTACTGCCACAACGCTACTGCCACAACGCTACTGCCACCACACTACTGCCACCACACTACTGCCACAACGCTACTGCCACCACACTACTGCCACCACACTACTGCCACAACGCTACTGCCACAACGCTACTGCCACCACACTACTGCCACCACACTACTGCCACCACACTACTGCCACCACACTACTGCCACCACACTACTGCCACAACGCTACTGCCACCACACTACTGCCACCACACTACTGCCACAACGCTACTGCCACCACACTACTGCCACCACGCTACTGCCACAACGCTACTGCCACAACGCTACTGCCACAACGCTACTGCCACCACACTACTGCCACCACACTACTGCCACAACGCTACTGCCACAACGCTACTGCCACAACGCTACTGCCACAACGCTACTGCCACCACACTACTGCCACAACGCTACTGCCACCACACTACTGCCACCACACTACTGCCACAACGCTACTGCCACCACGCTACTGCCACAACGCTACTGCCACCACACTACTGCCACCACACTACTGCCACCACACTACTGCCACAACGCTACTGCCACCACGCTACTGCCACAACGCTACTGCCACCACACTACTGCCACCACACTACTGCCACAACGCTACTGCCACCACACTACTGCCACCACACTACTGCCACAACGCTACTGCCACCACACTACTGCCACCACGCTACTGCCACAACGCTACTGCCACAACGCTACTGCCACAACGCTACTGCCACCACACTACTGCCACCACACTACTGCCACAACGCTACTGCCACAACGCTACTGCCACAACGCTACTGCCACAACGCTACTGCCACCACACTACTGCCACAACGCTACTGCCACCACACTACTGCCACCACACTACTGCCACAACGCTACTGCCACCACGCTACTGCCACAACGCTACTGCCACCACACTACTGCCACCACACTACTGCCACCACACTACTGCCACAACGCTACTGCCACCACGCTACTGCCACAACGCTACTGCCACAACGCTACTGCCACCACACTACTGCCACAACGCTACTGCCACCACACTACTGCCACCACACTACTGCCACCACACTACTGCCACAACGCTACTGCCACCACGCTACTGCCACAACGCTACTGCCACCACGCTACTGCCACAACGCTACTGCCACCACGCTACTGCCACCACGCTACTGCCACAACGCTACTGCCACAACGCTACTGCCACCACGCTACTGCCACAACGCTACTGCCACCACGCTACTGCCACAACGCTACTGCCACAACGCTACTGCCACCACACTACTGCCACCACACTACTGCCACCACACTACTGCCACCACACTACTGCCACAACGTTGTTAGTAAATAAACCTGCAGACGACATGCAGAACATACAGAGTGGAACGTGTTCAGAGAAGACTGATCATGCCAATGTGACCCCGCCCACACAAAGGTGAAAGGAAGTCCAGGAGAAACCTGTGGCCCAGACAGCCGGCAGCCGTCCCCAAGCACAGACCCTAAATACCCTAGTCTGGAGCCAGCCAGGATTTTCTAACTGTAGGTGTCTCTGTAGATTCTGTTGTGATATTTAGGTTTTGTGTGATTCTACACGTGATGGGGACGCAGCCTGCATCATGGAGCATCATCCTGCTGGAACTTTCATCATAAGATGCTACGCTGTGCTCACAAACGGATGGACATGGCGGCAGTGGTGATTCAACCATGCCACCTTGGTACTAAGGTTCCAAAGTGGGAAAAAAGCCCCCCCCCCCCACCACCACCATTCAACCAGCAGCAGCCTGGACGTTGATCTGAGGCAGCATGGATCCATGTTGTCATGGTTTCCAGTAGATTCTGATCCCACCATCATCTGCTGCTCGCTGGATGTTCTTCACATCATTCTCTGGAAACACTCAAACCAACAACCTTAATTCCCTTCCTTATTCATGCTGTCGTGTGACTGGCTGCTGAACAGGAAGTAGGACATCTTATGAAGAGGAGGAGCCGACCAGATTTACAGTAAAACTTGGACCAGTTCCATTTCGGGGATGAAAGAATCTCAGCTCTCCTTGAAAAAAACCGACTGACCTGGTGAGCTTGTCGGTGCAGGACATGGTGATGAGCTGCTCCCCTTGCAGGACGCCGTCCCACGTCTGGACAGGTCCCCGGTATCGCACCGGCACCGTCCCCTCCCCAGACTCTATCTTGGTCCGCAGGTGACTACGATGCTTTCTCATGAGATGTCTGCTGGTGTGAACTGAGAGCATGGTGTCATGTCAGCGTGTCACATCATGTGACCTGCTGCTGGTCATCATCAGGACCAGTCGCCTGATCATAGGACCAGTTGTCTGGAAACGTGTTTCTTACGGTCAGTGGTGATCTCGTATGGCGAGTTGAGTCTCCCGTCTCCGCACGGCGACGTGCTGATGTACATGTGGAAATGGACGTCATCTCTCAGCCTGTAGCAGCTTCCTCTGTGACGCACAAATATGGACTCCATCTCCTCCACCTCCTCCATCTCCTCCACCTCCTCCAACTCCTCTGGACCTTTGCTGTCAGCAGGAAAGAGGGTAAAGGATGGAGAAAGAGGGATGAGAGCCATCCACCCATCAATTAATCATCCATCAATCCATCCATCATCTATCTATCATCTATCCATCCATCCATATATCATCCAACCATCCACCCATAATCCATCCATCCATCCATCATCCATCCATCTATTTATCCATCCATCCATCCATCCATCCAGCCATCTATCATCCATCCATCCATCCATATATCATCCAACCATCCACCCATAATCCATCCACCCATCCATCATCCATCCATCTATTTATCCATCCATCCATCCAGCCATCTATCATCCATCCATCCATCCATCCATCCATCATCCATCTATCATCCATTCATTCATCCATCCATCCATCATCCATCTATCATCTATCCATCCATCCATATATCATCCAACCATCCACCCATAATCCATCCATCCATCCATCATCCATCCATCTATTTATCCATCCATCCATCCATCCATCCAGCCATCTATCATCCATCCATCCATCCATCCATCATCCATCTATCATCCATTCATTCATCCATCCATCCATCATCCATCTATCATCTATCCATCCATCCATATATCATCCAACCATCCACCCATAATCCATCCATCCATCCATCATCCATCCATCCATTTATACATCCATCCATCCAGCCATCTATCATCCATCCATCCATCCATCCATCCATCCATCTATCATTCATTCATTCATCCATCCATCCATCCATCCATCATCCATCTATCATCTATCCATCCATCCATCCATCCATCCATATATCATCCATTCATTCATCCATCCATCCATCCATCCATCCATCCATCATCCAACCATCCACCCATAATCCATCCATCCATCCATCATCCATCCATCTATTTATCCATCCATCCATCCAGCCAGCCATCTATCATCCATCCATCCATCATCCATCTATCATCCATTCATTCATCCATCCATCCATCCATCATCCATCTATCATCTATCCATCCATCCATATATCATCCAACCATCCACCCATAATCCATCCATCCATCCATCCATCATCCATCCATCTATTTATCCATCCATCCATCATCCATTCATCTATCCATCCATCCATCCATATATCATCCAACCATCCACCCATGATCCATCCATCCATCCATCATCCATCCATCTATTTATCCATCCATCCATCCATCCATCTATCATCCATCCATCCATCCATCTATCATCCATCCATCCAGCCATCTATCATCCATCCATTATCCATCATCCATTCATCATCCAACCATCCACCCATAATCCATTCATCCATCATCTATCCACCCATCATCAATCCATCACTCATCCGTCGAGCGAGTGTACAGCTGATCAAATCAAATCAAATCAAAGATACTTTATTCATCCCCAAGGGGAAATTCAAAGTTCAAGCCAGCCCGTCCAAGGTTTGACATACAGACATTTAACATTGATAAATTGTCAAATTATTGATCCAAACATTAAAAATGCAAACATTAAAAAGGTCAGAACTGCAGCTGATGATGTCATAACACATAAATAAGAGCAAATATCAGATATGTCTGTTCTGGAAATCCTCATCCCTGACTTTGTAAAGCAGACCTCGGAGGAGAAAACCGTCGAGGGGGATGAACTAGAGTATTTTAATCATATCAGTATAGAAGACTCGAGAGTGTATGAGCTGACCAACAAAGCAGGACTACTTTCGCCATATCAGATTCTTCACGAGTGCCTTCAAAGAAATCATGGAATGGGGGACACTAGCATTAAATTTGAGGTGATCCCAGGTAAAAACCTGAAGAGTGACTATGTGATGACATGTGGGAAACATACAGTACGTGGCTGGTGCAAGAACAAGAGGGTTGGCGAACAGCTAGTTTCTCAGAAGATTTTATAGATGCTTCACCCCCATGTAAAAAACTGGGGCTCACTTCTGCGCATGTATGGCAGAGAGAGTAACAAGATGGTCAAAAAGGAGAGTTCAGACAAGAGTGTGATTGAGCTTCAGCAGTATGCCAAAAAGAACAAGCCAAACCTTCATATCTTGAACAAACTGCAAGAAGAAATGAAGAAGCTGGCAGCACAGAGGGAGGAAACCAGAAAGAAACCCAAGATGACCGTAATGGAGTCTGCCCAGCCAGGAAGCGAGCCTCTCTGCACTGTCGATGTTTAAAGTCTTGGAATCACTGAGGAACCACAGCACTGAAACCCTGTCACTGTCCACAAAAACACAGCATCACCCATCAAAGCAGCATCACTAAGATCTAATGGCAATATAGTAACTCATTGGCCAGGCCGGTAGCGCTGCTTGCTTCCTTCACCTTCATTTTACTTCAATGAGCAGGTAGATGTGAGGAAGGACTACTAGAGAACATCCGGTCAACCTCTCCAGATTCATCCTTGTTATAGCACTTAAAAAAGGATGCAGAGAAGTTAAATAGAGTTGATTTAAAACATGAACCACATCAGCATGCTTCTTAAATCAGAAAAATACTGCATCCATTGGTTTTTCTTTCAAAATGTTTTCAGCAGTGACCACATTTTAGTACCAGCACCTGCTTGTTTTGTTTGTGCTTGAAGTATTTCAAAGGGACGACTAATACATGTATTTATGCCATTGGTTTCATTTTGAACAGTTCCTTGTTTTTATTGAAGTTTTTAATGCTAGTTGTTCTGGATATTTTGGATGATGAATGCAAATGTGTACGGTTTTGTCCTCAGAACGGAAAGTTGGTTTGCATGATAAAAACATGCCTTGTCAAGTGATCACTATTTGCAATTATTATGCACTTGTGTCCTGTCAGATATTTTTGTGGTGTGATAATACTGCTTTGGGGAGGGGGGGGGGGTTTGTTTTGTTTTGATGACACAAGAACCTGACATCCTTTGTATGTGGCCACTGCTATAAAACCCAGTACAGATCCAGAGTACTGTAATATCTAATTCCTTTCATGCTTCTAGTTTTTGCTCTATTCTAACACCATGCACTCCAGTTACTTAGTAGTCTGCGGCTGCTTTTCAGTTTTGGTGCCGTTTTAAAACTAAATAAATCAAGTTGGCTACAAAAAAAAAAAAAAAAAAAAAAAAAGAAAGGCAGGTAAGTGAGGGAGGACGCAGGGGCAGGTAAGTGACGTAATGCTGTAGGCAAGTAGTGAGGTCATCTCAGGCTAAAAGACAGCGGAATGAGGAATCATCCGGAGCCATTTCGTCGCTGGCGAACGACACGACCGATGTTCTTATTTCTATCGATAAAAAGCTCAGTAGTTTCGATGCGTGCTTGAGCCTGGTGGAGATTCTCCACAAAGAGTTTCAGGCCTTGCGGGAATCACTGGAATTCAGCCAGAAGCAAGTGGAAACACTGGCCACAGAAAACGCGGTCCTCAGAGAGTCGGTTAAATCCCTCACCGAGGGATTGACCAGAGTCTCCGAGGAGAACAAGAAGATGAAGGAAGCGGTGCTGGATCTGCAAGCCAGAAGCATGAGGGACAACTTGGTGTTTGCAGGGATTCCAGAACAAGCAGATGAAGACCACAGTTAAAAACTTCATCCAGACTCATCTAAAGCTCCCGGAAGAAACGGTGGGGAACATCACCTTTCACCGAGTTCACCGTCTGGGCGGAAGGAAACCCGGAGCCGGACGGCCACGGCCCATCGTAGCCAAGTTTGTTAACTACAAACAAAAGGAGCAGGTGAAGAGTCAGGGCCGTGAACTTCAGGACCTCCATTATGCAGTTAATGACCAGTTTCCAAGAGAGATCCTGGATCGGCGGAGAGTCCTGTTCCCCATCAGGAGGAAATCCATCGCCGAAGGAGCTCGCGCTGTCATCGCCGTGGATAAATTATTTATCAATGGACAGTTGTACCGCGACCCAAACATCACTCCGTGGCTCTACTGACTTGTTGGTATGTTCCTTAATAATCTTGAATAAGTTATGCCATATTTGTAATACTGTGGTTTCAAAATAATTATCAGTATTTTCTCCACCCGTCTCTGCTACACCGTTCTCGTCACGGATGTTTCTTTTACATTATTTTCTTCCTTTGGCACGGTCACTTTTTTCTCTTTTCACTTTTCTTTGTTTGAACCCTTTTACTTTTATCAGTAATGTCACCTACTTCTCTATTTGTTTCATGGCGCACGCACAAGATTAAACATCGGACACAACGTTATGCATGATTCACACATACACACACAGTTCAGTATGAGGAAAGCACACATAGAGACACTTAACGCGCAGATCCAGGTACCGCACACAGCTGACAGGCGCACAAGCAGCGGGTTACACACAGACACACGCTGTGGTAATATGCACATAACCTCCATCTCTGCTGGTTTATGGATACACTGAGGTTTGTAATATGCAGATAGTCTTCATTTTTGTTGGTTTATGGATACACTGAGGTTTGTCTCTTGGAATGTGCGTGGAGCTGGAACAAGAGAAAAGAGGTTAAAAATTCTTAATCGGATGCGTGAAATGAAGGCAGACATCGTTCTCCTGCAGGAGACTCATTTATCTAATTCAACAATAAATCTTTCAATGGACCAGTTTCCACATGTTTACTCAGCTTGCTATAATTCCAGACAAAGAGGAGTAGCCACTCTTATTAATAAAAGGTTCAAATTTGACATTGATCAAACAATCACAGATCCAGAAGGCAGATTTTTAATAGTTACATTATTTATTCAAAATGTTAAGTTAACTATTGCAAATGTTTATGGCCCATTCAAGCTAAAAATATTGAACATAAAATTAGTCTTTATGCAGATGACATTTTACTTTTCCTTCACAACTCACAAACAACACTTTCTCAAACAATGACACTAATTAATACATTCTCTTCAATATCAGACTATTCTATTAACTGGTTAAAGACTACAGCAATGCCCATTAACTGTGACTTTAAAAACATATCTAACACCACTATACAGTCAGGAAATATTAGTTATTTAGGTATAATAATCTCTCCCAGACTAACCGAATTAATAAAGTTAAATCATGATCAGCTAATAAAAACAGTGGAGGATGACCTCTCAAGGTGGAACCGCTTGCCCATATCACTTATGGGGAGAGTTTCCACTGTTAAAATGATGGTTTTACCAAAAGTTAATTACCTTTTCTCAATGGTTCCCATCAGACCATCCTCCACTTGGTTTAAATCACTAGACTCCCACATATCCAGATTTCTCTGGAAAATCAAGCCATCCCGCATTAGTCTAAAAACTTTACAACAGACCAAAGACAGAGGTGGGTTGGACCTGCCAAATTTTAATCAATATTTCTTATGTAATAGGCTGCAATGCATCTCCAAGTGGCTTAATCCAAGTTCTTTGGATGAGCCATGACTGGATGTTGAGCAAGCATTGTGTGAGGATTTAGTCATCTCTGATTTACCATTCATCAGCTCAACTGTCAAGTCATATAAGTGTTTCCAAAGCATTAACATCAGCTCCAGTTTAACGGCTTGGTGGGAATTCCTGAACGTAACCAAGTCTGCGCTTATTCCATGTAAGCTCACACCCATCTGGAACAATCCTGACTTCCTGCAAAACAGAAAGATGATAAACTTCCCTCGGTGGAAGAATAAAGGAGTAAAGCAGTTAGAACATATAATAGAAAATGGAAACTTTCTGCCATTTGATGCAATTTCTTCACGGTATGAATTCAGCAGCACCAAATTCTTAGAATACCACCAACTTAAATCTATTATAAGTAAGAAATACACCACTGATCAACTAAACTTACAGTTACCTATCAGGGTTGCAGAATTCTTAAATCTTAAGGCCCCGAAGCTTCTATCCAAAATATACAGATTACTATTGAAGCTAGAAGATTCCATCTCTCTCCCAACTTCTAAATGGGAAGCAGACTTATCCAGTAACTTCAATCAAAATGAATGGTCACAAATCTGCTCAAACACATTCAGAATGACTAAGAATTCAAACATGCAATTAATACAATTCAAAATTCTACACAGAACTCATTATACGGGACACAGGATGTTCAAGATGGGTCTGTTACACTCACATATCTGTCCACACTGTACTGACAACATGATTGACAGCTACTACCATGCCTTATGGTCTTGTCCACCTGTCCAGAGATTCTGGCTCCAGGTATGTAAAGATCTGTCAGACTGGTTTAAATGTAATATCCCTGCAAACCCCAAACTGGGCCTCTTGAGTCACTTAGGTGAAAATAACAGGGTTTAATTTAGCAAAACCAATCCTCAGCAGCCTGTGCATTGCAAAGAAAACTATCCTTGTGAACTGGAAAAGCAAACAGAATCTGTGTATCCAGCAGTTTAGAAATCTGTTATTAGATTACATCAGCATGGAAATGATGTCTGCCTCCTCAAAGGATCAGTCAGTTGAATTTCACTCTCTCTGGTCTGCTGTGATCAGCTCCATCACTTAGTGTAGGGGGGAGAGTGTGACCTCATCCCGCTCGGGGCTAGGGATTGGCTGGGTGGCTCAGGTGGCTATGGGTCTGGGGTGGACCCCTGGACGGGGATCTTGGCTGCTTCATTACTGGGGGGGCTAGGTTTCCAGACCTGGCGGGAGGCCTTGGGTTGATCAATGGTTGGAGTTGCCTTTTGGCGGTGGGGCGAGGTCGCTGGCGGGGGCTGGATCGGCGGGTATTGGCTCCGTGACGGGTGGCCGTGCCGCTGCGGGGTGGGCGGGGGTCGGCCCTGCCGTGGGGGGGGTTGGGCTGACCTGGACCTGCCGCTGCAGTGGGGGCGGGTCCGTGCCCTGGTGCCCGGCAGAGGGACCCGGGCCCAAGATAGTTGAGGATGGGGGGGTGCCTGTGTATATATGGGGTGTGTATGGAGGAGTGTAGTGGTACATGAATGTATGGGGGGTAGGGGTGCGTGTATGCGGGAGTGTGTTGAGGCATGTATGTGTGGGGGTGTATGTATGAGGGAGTGCGGTGGTGTATATGCGGGGTGTGTATAGAGGATTGTAGTGGAACATGAAGGTATAGGGGGTGAGGGGTGTGTGTATGGGGGAGTGTGTGAGGGGTGTTGGGGTGGAGGTTTAGGGGACTGTGATAGTACATGAGTGTGTGGGGTGTAGGAAGTGTGTGGTGGTTTATATGTGGGGGGTTTATGGGGAGTGTAGTGGAGCATGAGTTTGTGGGGGGTAGGGTTGTGTGTAAGGGGGAGTGTGTTAGGGCATGTAGGTGTGGGGGTGGAGGTTTAGGGGAGTGTGATAGTACATGATTGTGTGGGGGGTTGGGGTTGTGAATGAGGGAGTGGGTGGTGTGTGTGTGTGTGTGTGTGGGAAGGGGTAAGGGCTTGTGTGTGGATAATCTGGTGTTAAATGCATGGGAGATAGGGGTGTGTATATAGAGGAGTATTGAGATGCATGTGTATGGGGGGTAGTGGTCCGTGTGTAGGGGAGAGTGGGGGGGTGCATGTGTATGTAGGTGTATAGGGGGGTGAAGGGTCATGATGAGGAAGGGGGGAGGACTTCAGTGAGAGAAGTGGGGAGTTGTGGTGGTTTGTTCTAGGGTAGGTAGAATGAGAAGGGGTGTTTTGTGGTGGGCGGGGGGGGGGGGGGGGGAGGTAGGGTTTTGGAGGTGGACTAATCTTTTGGCCGTGTATCTGTTAGAATGGGTGTGTATGTGTATAGATGTATGTGTGGGTCTGTAGGTGTGTGTGTGTGTGTAGATGTGTGGGTCTGTAGGTGTGTGTGTGTGTGTAGATGTGTGTGTATACCAGGCTAATGGTGAGGGGGTGTGAATGTGTTGGTGTGTAAAGGAGAAGGGAATGCAACGTGTCTCTGGGTGGGGGCGTCTCCTAGGGGTGTGGGGGCGGTGGGCCCTTGGTCTGTCTCTCCTTCTCCCCCCCCTCCTCTTCTTTGCCCCCCCCCCCACTTCTGCATGTGGTTCGTTGGTGCCTTCTGGGGCCGGTGGCGGCTCCTTTATTGGGGTTGCTGAGGGCCCTGGTTGTTGGGGCAGCTGCCCTTGGCCTGTCCTGGCCTTCGGGGGCCCCGGGAATGGGGGACGTGCCTCGTGCCGCAGGTGGCTCATCTTCTTGAGGGAGGCACGCTTCCCTCGGGACCTAAATCCCCGGACCCCCCTCCTTCCCTTCTTCCACCACACAGGCAGGGCGTTGGGAGGTGGACACGTTGATCTGGGTGGTGAGAGACGCCATCAAGGTGGTCTCCATCGCTGCACCCAGCATCGGTTCACCTCCCAGTTTTAATTACACTTAGTCAACATAACACAAAACACACACTGACAACACATGGACATATTTTGGGGGGCGGGCCATGCAGTGTGCGGTGGGCGGGGCTGCTTTGGTGGTCCCGCTCCCAACATGATGTGGTTACTTCTTCCCAATTTTAATTGCAAACAACACACACTTCACAATCATTCATAAGCTGGGAGGGAGGGGGTGAAAATGGGGTCCTGCCACGCCCCTATTTCTGGGGCTGTGCCGGGGGGGTTTGGGCGGGGGAGTGGTGCTGTTCAGGGGGCCTGGGTCTGGGCTGGCCTGGCGGGGGTGGGACTGCTGCTGGCCCTGGGTGGTGCTGGATCGGCTGCATGTGTGGAGTGGTGGGGGGGCGTTGACGGGGGTGGGGGGTAGTTGTGGGGCCCTGATCGGGGCCCCCCTATCCCCTGCTCCCCCGGGGGTATCTCACAGGGGACACGTTGGGAAAGAAAGGTGAGGGCGTGCATGATCCAATGGATGAAGTGGTGAATGAATGTTAGGGTAGAGGGGGGGTGGGGGGGTCAGGGTGTAAGAATTTAGGAAAGTGGATGGCCGCTGGGATAGGAGGAAGGGGGGGTGTATGCAGATGGGTGGGGGTGTGTATGTGGGGTTATGTTGGTGGTACAGGGAAGTGATGGGGTGGGTGTACAATGAGGAGTGTGAATGTGGATAGAGGGGTGTAGGGAGGTGTGTGTGTGTGTGTGTAGAGTGGGGTATGCGTGTATGGAAGAATGGGTGATTATAGAGGGAGCAGGGATGTGTGTGTGAGGGGGTGTGTGTGTATAAAGAACGGGGGTAGGAGAGTGTGAGTTTGAGTGTGTGTCAGAGAATGGGTGTATAGGGTGTGTTTAAGGAGGAAGTGTACTGGGGTGCGGCCTGGCTGCCACTCGGTGGCGGTCTGGGGATCCCGGCCCTCCGTCGGTGTGGGCTGGGCCTGCGGGGGTGGGGGGTTGCTTCCGGGCTCTTGGGGCCGTGGGGCCCGCGCTCTGTCTGCCCTGGGGGGCCGGTCCTCGTAGGTCCTGGCCTGTTGGGGCCTGTTCCCCCTGACTGCGGGGGACTCTGGCTGGGACCCCCCTCTGCCGCCTCCTGGGTCGGTGCATGGCTGGCTCCGGGGTGGGGCGGTTGGGGTCTGCGCCTGGGGATGGCTGCCGATGGCCCTGGTCTCGGGGGTCCTCCTGGCGTGCCTCTTGCCTTTGTGTGGGAGGGGTCACACTGGCATGATCTTCTCTGAACACGTTCCACTCTGCATGTTCTGCATGTGACACAGTCACCGAGTCGTCTGCAGGTTTATTCACTAACAGCAGCTAGTTTTCTCATTTCTGTTTGTTTCTCATTTATATTTAACTTTTTACATTCATAGTTTAGTTACCATGATCTAAAGTTGGCTTGTATGTGTATGTATATGTGTTAATACTGGCAAGTGCGTATATGTTTGTGTGTGCGTGCATAGGGGTGTGTGTGTATATGTATGTATGTGTATATATATATATATATATATATATATATATATATATATATATATATATATATATATATATATATATATATATATATATATATATATATATATATATATATCCCTGAGCCGTCACCTTATCGTGGTGGAGGGGTTGAAGATCCTAGCAGCTATGTTGTCAGGGGCTTTATGCCCCTGGTAGGGTCACCCATGGCAAACAGGTGTCTAGGGGAGGGACCAGACCAAGCACGGCTCATAGACCCCTATGATGACGACCAACCTGGGCATGAATGTTCCCTTGCCCGGACGCGGGTTACCGGGACCCCCCTCTGGAGCCAGGCCTGGGGGTGGGGTACGAGAGCGAGCGTCTGGTGGCCGGGCCTTCGCCCATGGGGCCTGGTCGGGCTCAGCCCGAAAGGGTTACATGGGCCCCGCCTCCCATGGGCTCACCATCTGCGGGAGGAGCCGTAGGGGTCGGGTGCAATGTGAGCTGGGCGGCAGCAAGGGGCGGGAACCCTGGCGGTCCGATCCCCGGCTGCAGAAGCTGGCTCTGGGGACGTGGAACGTCACCTCTCTGGTGGGGAAGGAGCCTGAGCTTGTGCGCGAGGTTGAGCGGTTCCGACTAGATATAGTTGGACTCACCTCGACGCATGGCTTGGGCTCTGGAACCAGAACCCTCGAGAGGGGCTGGACCTTCTTCCACTCTGGAGTTGCTCATGGTGAGAGGCGCCGAGCAGATGTGGGCATTCTCATCAGCCCCCAGCTTGGTGCCTGCACGTTGGGGTTTACCCCGGTGGATGAAAGGGTAGTTTCCCTCCGCCTCCGGGTGGGGGGACGGGTCCTGACTGTTGTCTGTGCTTATGCACCGAACAGCAGTTCAGAGTACCCACCCTTTCTGGAGTCCTTGGAGGGAGTGCTGGAGGGGGCTCCTTCTGGGGACTCCATTGTTCTGCTGGGGGACTTCAATGCTCACGTGGGCAATGACAGTGAGACCTGGAGGGGAGTGATTGGGAGGCATGGTCCCCCCCCTCTGAACCCAAATGGTGTTTTGTTATTGGACTTCTGTGCTCGTCATGGATTGTCTATAACGAACACCATGTTCCAACATAAGTGTGTCCATATGTACACCTGGCATCAGGATTCCCTGGGCCGCAGTTCAATGATTGTTTTGTAGTCGTATCGTCGGACCTGCGGCCACATGCCTTGGACACTCGGGTGAAGAGGGGGGCGGAGCTGTCAACTGATGGCTCAGATGGTGGGGGAGGAAGCCGGTCAGATCTGGCAGGCCCAAACGTGTTGTGAGGGTCTGCTGGGAACGTCTGGCTGAGTCCCCTGTCAGAGCGAGCTTCAACTCCCACCTTCAGCAGAGCTTCAACCATGTCCCGAGTGAGGCGGGGGACATTGAGTCTGAATGGGCTGTGTTCCGTGCCTCTATTGCTGAGGCGGCCGGCCGGAGCTGTGGCTGTAAGGTAGTTGGTGCCTGTCGTGGCGGTAATCCCAGGACTCGTTGGTGGACACCAGCAGTGAGGGATGCCGTCAAGCTGAAGAAGGAGTCCTATCGGGCCTTCTTGGCCTGTGGGACTCTGGAGGCAGCTGATGGGTACCGACGGGCTAAGCGGCATGCGGCTTCGGCTGTTGCCGAGGCAAAAACTCGGGCATGGGAGGAGTTCGGCGAGGCCATGGAGAAAGACTTCCGGACGGCTTCGAGGAGATTCTGGTCCACCATCCGGCGGCTCAGGAGGGGGAAGCAGTGCTCCATCAACACTGTGTACAGTGGAGATGGGGAGCTGCTGACCTCAACTCGGGACGTTGTGGGTCGGTGGAGGGAATACTTCGAAGACCTCCTCAATCCTACCAACATGTCTTCCAATGAGGGAGCAGAGCTGGTGGACTCAGGGGTGGACTCTCCTATCTCTGGGGCTGAAGTCGCTGAGGTGGTCAAAAAGCTCCTTGGCGGCAAGGCCCCGGGGGTGGATGAGATCCGCCCGGAGTTCCTTAAGGCTCTGGATGCTGTGGGGCTGTCCTGGCTGACACGCCTCTGCAGCATCGCGTGGACATCGGGGACAGTACCGCTGGACTGGCAGACTGGGGTGGTGGTCCCCCTTTTTAAGAAGGGGGACCGGAGGGTGTGTTCCAATTACAGGGGAATCACACTCCTCAGCCTCCCTGGTAAGGTCTATTCAGGGGTCCTGGAGAGGAGGGTCCGCCGGATAGTCGAATCCCGGATTGAGGAGGAGCAGTGTGGTTTTCGTCCTGGTCGCGGAACAGTGGACCAGCTCTATACCCTCTTTGGGGTCCTGGAGGGGGCATGGGAGTTTGCCCAATCAGTCTACATGTGTTTTGTGGACCTGGAGAAGGCGTTCGACCGTGTCCCCCGGGGGTTCCTGTGGGGGGTACTCCAGGAGTATGGGGTACCGGACCCCCTTGTACGAGCTGTCCGGTCCCTGTACGACAGGTGTCAGAGCTTGGTCCACATTGCCGGTAGTAAGTCGGATTTGTTTCCGGTGAGGGTTGGACTCCGCCAAGGCTGCCCTTTATCACCGATTCTGTTCATAACTTATATGGACAGAATTTCTAGGCGCAGCCGAGGTGTTGAGGGGATCCGGCTTGGTGGCCTCAGGATTGGGTCCCTGCTTTTTGCGGATGACGTGGTCCTGTTGGCTTCATCTGGTCGTGATCTCCAGCTCTGTGAAACGGCTGGGATGAGAATCAGCACCTCCAAATCTGAGACCATGGTCCTCAGCCGGAATAGGGTGGATTGCCCTCTCCGGGTCGGGAGTCAGGTCCTGCCTCAAGTGGAGGAGTTTAAATATCTCGGGGTCTTGTTCACGAGTGAGGGAAGGATGGAGCGCGAGATGGACAGACGGATCGGTGCGGCGTCTGCAGTAATGCGGACTCTGCGCCGGTCTGTCGTGGTGAAGAAGGAGCTGAGCCAGAAGGCGAAGCTCTCGATTTACCAGTCGATCTACGTTCCTACCCTCACCTATGGTCATGAGCTGTGGGTCGTGACTGAAAGAAGGAGATCTCGTATACAGGCGGCTGAAATGAGTTTCCTCTGCAGGGTGGCCGGGCTCTCCCTTAGAGATAGGGGGAGGAGCTCGGTCATCCGGGAGGAGATCAGAGTAGAGCCGCTGCTCCTCCGCATCGAGAGGAACCAGTTGAGGTGGCTCGGGCATCTGGTCAGGATGCCTCCTGGACCTCCCTGGTGAGGTGTTCCAGGCACGTCCCTCTGGGAGGAGACCCCGGGGAAGACCCAGGACACGCTGGAGGGATTATATCTCTCAGCTGGCCTGGGAACGCCTCGGGATGCCCCCGCAGAGTTGGTAAATGTGGCTGGGGAGAGGGAAGTCTGGGCTTCCCTGCTTAGGCTGCTGCCCCCGCGACCCGACCCCGGATAAGCGGCAGAAGATGGATGGATGGATGGATGGATATGTGTGTGTGTGTATGTATGTGTGTATGTATACATCTGTAGGTTGTTTTTTTCTTTTTGTTTTTGGGTTATTTTTTAGTTTTTTTTTTCTCTCCCTTTTCTCTCCCTTTATCTCTTTCACTTTTCTTATGAGGTGTTTTTTCTCTTCTTTCTCTTTCTGTCTTTCGTCTGTCCTCTCTGGTCCAGCAGTACAAACTCTACAATTCAAACAATAATACAAAATAAATATAGAAATAAAATAAAAATTCAGAAATACAAGAGGATCATTATATCTATAAAGCTTCCCTTGGCAGAGAAAATTTGCTCAGCAGAACATCCAGACCATCATTCTGCTGCCTAAATGCTGGACAAGACAAAAAAAAAAAGAAGATATGTCTGTTCTTCCTCCTTCGATGTCATCTATCTGGTGTGAGGTCAGTAACGTGCCCCCTGTTGGAATCATCCGGTCCACAACCGTGACATTGAGGATGGATCTGATTGGCTCCGAGGACCGGAGGTTAAACAGGAAGTTTGTTCTCACCGTTAGTTAAAGAAATAAAACATGAAAGGAAAAGCGCAGGTAAAACACTGATTGCACGTTTACAAAATGGCTGGAGGGTGTGTGTTTGCATCCTCGCAGTCGTTCGTCATTTCTGATCAAATTCATATCCAATCAAATATTTCGTCATATTCATTAACCGCCAGCTTAATCCCATAAACATGCAGCAGGGAATGATCCAGCTTTCCTCCTGTATGACGTCATGGCTGAACATTTAAAACATGCATGACCATGCAAAGCGGCAGTATAGAACCTCGCCATGTCCTTTCACTTGCTGTAAATATGGTGCTTCTGGTATTTTTTTAGCTCATTTCATTATGACTTATCTTTCCCATTAGCCGTTTTACCGAGCTGCAGCATCTCTGTCACTGCCATCCAGCTTTGTCCGAAGACAAAAACTCTGTGCTGCATATGCAAATATGACATTCAGGCTTCCACACGATCCAGTAATCTGATCCATCAACCCGCCGTCCAGGTCTCGCGGAGACGGAGACATCTTAAGGAGACAGAGAGATGTTGAGGTGAAGCTGGGACGGTAACGGGATTAAACCAGCAGAGAGAGTCAGTCAAGGCTTTGTTCAGGGGACAGATCAGTGGACATATGGCTCGCTGATGACTGGCAGCCGAGCCGTTTCCATGGAGCTTTTTATGGAGGATAGCTTTCTGCAGCAGGAGGTCGCTGGTTCTGAACCCGCATCAAAATCAAAGGGCTGCCAAACAGACATGAAGAGACACGGCTGCAGCAGTGAAGATGTTTACAAGGCAAATTGTACAACATGGCAGCGACTGCTCCGTCACTATCATGGTGGACTGTCCGACATCTAACAGCATCAGGAGAGCAGGATAATTTATTTATATGCTGTATTAGCCAATATAAATTATATATATGGTCATTAAAAACATTTGTCCAATGGATGAAAAGTGAATAGTTACACACAGAAATAAATATAGCTGTAGGGAAACTTTTTTTAAAATTAAATATATGCATTTCCGACATTAAAATGTTTAAAGGTTTATGTGTTTTTTTATGTAAATGTTTTTAAAGGAATTTGTGGTCAGTGACCATAAAAGAAATGATTTTATTAGTGTTGTTAAACTGTTATGATGACATGACTTCCTTCCAAGCCATGAGACACAGCAAACAGATACAGTCCAATATGTATGGAGCTGTGTTTCCCGCCACAACGGGCAGTGTTCCACCATGGCCCTGGTGGGACCGCGGTGAGGGGGAGGCCAGTGATTCCACCTTGTGCCCCCCAGCAGCCGGCTAAAGCTACGAAACGTTGTTAACCGACTAAAGACCACAGTTGTTCTACGTTTCTCTTTCTTGAAGTGGGATATCAGGTACCAGTCAATCAAAAGGACACACCCCTAAATATGAGGAATTTCAAGAGGAAATTACTTCTAAACAGACGTGTTAAAAAATGTACTGCCCCCACAGTTGTCATGAAGGTAAACCTGACCTATTAAACCTAAAATCTTTTTATATCAGGCTGTAAACGTGTTAATTTCTGCTGTAAACATTTTTTTTTCTGCTGTGAAGTTGGTCTTTTTAAAATGGGAGTCTTAGACGTGCTAGATCTGATTTTAACAGTAATCTGATTACTTCCACATATCACAGTTGAATATAAACAGGCTGAATGTTCAGTTCGATCTTCATGTTTTGATCAATGTTCTACAAACATAAAGTTTCCAATGAGAAAGGGGGAGAAGGTGATCGGTGTTTGTGACTGTGATTGTTCACAAGGTTTTCAGTTATTTCTTTTCTGGACACTTTAAATGCATCACCATCCCATAATAGTTGTTTTTTTTCACCGTCTATCCCATAATACTCATTTTCTCCTCTATGGGGCGTTACTGCACCCTGGTCAACCAATCAGCATTCAGTCTCTCCTCTCCTCCACTGTCACCCCTCAACAGTCAGCAGGTAGCAGCTATGAAGTGACAGCGACTTTCTCCCGTTTTTTTTTACTCCTTTTCTTCATTTGGACACTCAAATGTTTCTTTAAAGAAATGTTTATGCGTCCATGAGACTTTAAGTTGCCTCTCTTATTGCCCAGCCAATTTCTGAAGTAGTGTGCATTGTTTGTGTTCTTGGTGCCAACTAATTAATGTGAATGCCCATAGGGCCCGTTCTTTATATCCTATTATTATTATTATTATTATTATTATTATTATTATTATTATTATTATTATTATTATTGTTTATTATTTGACCAATATTTGCTGTGCTACTAGTCCTGCACCGTTCAAGTCACTTCAATCATTCAGATCTTAAACTGTGCAGCTCCTTCAGGACATGTGTGCTCCGATTTTTTTTATTTGAAATTCATGTAGTTTTTGAGATATTTAACATTTTGTAAAAATAAATTCAGCCTTGTGATTGGATGAAAGTCCTTCAAACCCAATCCAGATTGGACGTTGAAAAAATCAGGGATTGGTCAGTTTTTGCATAATGAGCTGAAAACAGCTTCAATGGGAGTTCGGAGCTCTGCACCGGTTTGCAGTGTCCGGTTCATCTTGGTCCCAGTCTCCATTGTCTTTTCTTGCAAAACTTTTGAAACGCTACTCCTCCGACACCGTTTCTCTCACTTCAACCATTCAAGTATCAAACTCTTCAGCCCATTCAGGGCTCTGATGTTGCATTGTTTCAGTATCTGCATTTGGTATCATGTTAATATTAATTTGTGTTTGTACCAGTTTATTTCTCTGCTCATTGTTATTATCTCTGTTTTCTGTGAAACCATAAACCTCAACATAAACCTCATCATTAGTCAAAAATAAAGAGTGGTATGAGTTTAACTGTCATTTACAATCATTTGTTCTGACTGAACAACCTGGGGAGAATGAAGATTTAAATCAGTTGCCTAAACAGTCTTGTAGAGGTGACAAGTTTGGAAATACGACCAACACCTCCTTTACATTGGTCCTTCGAGCAGGACCCTTCAGTTTCCTCAGATCAGAAAAGGACCATCCTCGTCGTGATGTTCGTCAACCTCATTACCTCATCACAACTTCCTAGTGACTCTCCCACCACTTCAGCTCCCTTCAAATGCACTCTATGACCACTCCACCGAGGGAGCTAGTGCACAGCTTTCCGATCCACCCTTCACCCAAAAAGATCAGTGCTTTAGAATGTCCGCTCAGAAGCAGTCTTATCAGCTCTACAGGAACTTAAAGAGGATAATAATAAACTCAGATGGGAAATGCAAAGTATTTTCAGTACCCTTTCACTGAGATAAAATCCTCAGCCTTCCCATCCCACTGACAGACAGCCTGGGCAATACAATTATCATCCCTTCTCATCTGTGCCCTATCATCATCCAAAGAGTACATCCACTTCCAATCCATATTACAGTCAACAAATGGTTGAAGCAGAGTACTTGCCATGGCAAGGTCATTTCAACTCCACCATCTGATGAGCCACTGCCTCCACCACCACCTATAGAGCCATATCCCCCCCCTGAGGGATCAGGATTTATGGCCAGTATGCAGAGCCATACAGACCCATACCCAAACTGCCTTCAACAGAGACTGTACACAGAGGGTCAAAACCTCATATCCCCCTCTTCATGGAGGATCATCCTCGACAGTTTGCCTACCTCAAAATAGCACTGGACAATATCTTGCCTAAGGATGCAACAAAGCGCTTCAAGTATCAGATACTTGTTGATCACCTCAAACTGGAGGATGCCCAACTCATAGCAGACTCTTATAGTAATAGAACATCTCCCTACACAAAGACTAGGGCTTCTTTAACTGAGCTTTATGGGCAGCCCCACAAATTAGCTCTGCAATGCATCAGTGAGGTCCCTAGGTGTACCACCAGTCTGGAGTGGTGATGGCCGGGGGGTTCGCCTCTTTGTACTCACAGTGAGAGCTCTTGTTGGAATGTTAGAGCAGCTGGGAAATGATGAAGACTGAGTTAGAGTGTGAGTCACACACCTCAGGCCTTCTGTCAAAGCTGCCGCATGAAGTCAGAGCCCAATTCAAACGTTTCATTGACCCCATCAGTACTCCCATTCCAACTTTGGTACAATTTTCAAAGAGGTTGGAATATGAAGTCAGGTTTCAAGACGATAATTTACAACCATCTCTCCCATGATTGTTTTGAGATGAGCGTCAAAGAGTCAAGCCAAAGCAGATGAAAACAGCCATATGTCCTACTACAGTACTGCTCAAATCAGATCCAACATCCAAGTCACCTGCGCCATCATCATCAGCAATCCTTCTTCAGACCAAACTGGAGAAACCCAAGAAGTACTGTGAGAATGTCCTACACTACTGATGGTTCTGAGCGCACAATTATCGTCCAAGGTGCTGCTCAAGAGCGACAACTGCTCGGAGAGAGTGAGAACCTAGCAATCAGAACTATCCGTTAGGATATCAATACAGTGTAATTCTCCATATCCTCCACAGCTTTTCCTTAGAAAAGGTTTAGGATCCACAAAGCCTTCATGGCAGCAGAGCTTGGCCTGTCAAGACATTCTCACCCCATTTAGATTTTACAGAAGACTTATCGTCATCTCAGGGGGCTCCCACTCCAATCATTCAGCCAGGCTCAGCCACTACTTCTCATTGGTTCAGACTATCTTTCTCATCCCAGTCATGCCTGTGCATTTGGGACCACCCAGAGGTCCAGCAGCTCTCAAGACTCATTTTGGCTGGACCCCTCAAGGTCCTGCCAAAGTCCTGCTGCATCAATCCTCCACCCCTCAGTATCTACTCATTAACACTTCTTCTCCTTTTGCTGACCTACTCAGTCACTTGTCCAAATTCTGGCAGATGGATATGCTCCCGTATCGTAATGAAAAACTTATCACCAGGTCAAAGCAGGACAATGCAGTTATCAAACTGCTGGAGGAGAAAACGGTCAGCGTTGGAAACATTCGTAGGTATGCCACTCCTCTGCGGTGGATAGAAGGTGTTCCTCCTCTAAATGCTTCAAAGGAAGCAGTCTTGAGCCACCTGCATGGTACAGAGAGTCGTCTTGCTAAACACCCCAGCAGAGCAGCTTCCAACAACAAGGAGATCCATAAGCTACTGGATGCTGGATATATCAGACACATCATTTCATCTCAAGAACAATACCGCAAAACTTGGTATACCTCGCATCACATGGTCAACAACAATGGTAAAGACCACACTGTCTTCAACTGTTCATTCATCTCTCAGGGTACCAGTCTGAATGAACATCTTCTTCCCGGGCCTGCTTTGGGAGCTAACTTCATTGGTGGTCTGCTTCGTTTTAGAGAATATCCTATCACAGTGAGCAGCAACATTAAAGGCATGTTTCATCAGGTCCGCCTTCTGCCTGAGGATCAACCTTTTACTCTGTTTTCCTCTGGAGGGACATGGATCGCAGCAGACCCCTTAACATCTAACTAATCAGATTGGTTGTTATTTTATTTGTCTTTCTGGACGATGTTACCTGAGGAGCAGCTCCAGCTGGGAGTAGAGGAATCGCAGCAGGGCTCTCCGGGCCGTCACCTCAGCGTGGCAGTCGTTCACCGCGTGTCCCTGGTCGCTCAGATACTCGCCGTTGATGCATTTAGTTCCCGTCGACAGCGCCACCACCTGGGCACGCCTCAGGTCCAGACCTGCTGAGCAAAAGCAGACACGTTGGTGGTATTGCGCCTGCCGGACCTGATACCACTGGATTGTGTGTTCATTATCATTTATTCGATGAGGAAACAGAGAAAAACCTGCTTTTCCATCAACATGAAGAAACAAATAAAAATCAGCTCTTTGTTTAAATCCGGATGATTTCCTGGACCGGAGTTCTCTGGGACAGGAATGATGCCAGAAATCAGCGTTCCTGTTAGCCAATCACAGTCTCTGAAACGGCTCGCTCATTCGGTCTGATGGAAAATTTCTTTCTAGGTCCTGAACGGGAAAAGCCGTCTCTGTGGACGGTTCTGGACCACTTTAGTCCCAGCAGACCTGACGGCACCCGGGTACCGGGAAGACCTGATGGGTCCGGACACCATCCTGTAACAGGATGTCTGCCTCCAGTCTGCTGCAGGTCAACATGGAACGCAAAACATTACGCATTCCGGATACTGGGTTCCGGATACTGGGTTCCGGATACTGGGTTCCGGATACTGGGTTCCGGATACTGGGTTCCGGATTCCTGTCGGAAGAAAGTTTTTCTGATCAGACCTGAAAACCACGACTTTTTATTAGGATCCTGACTGTGATGATGATGATGAGGAAGATGACGATGAAGAAGCTGTATGTGTTCAGGAAGGAGGAGCTGGTCTGATCCAATGGGCCGGTTTCCATAGCAACGTCAGGTTGACATGGAAACAGTCACAAACTGTGGAAACACCAGATGTTTTCAGGTTTCAGCAGCTGGGAGGTGACGCTGCTGCAGACATGTTTACTCCAGGTTTCTTCCTGTTTATTCCTCGTCTTCCTCCTCGTCTTCCTCGTGCTTTAATGATTAATCAGACATGTTACTTATTACATGTTGTTTTGAACATCCCTTTGGGGAATAATGAAGTATTTTTGCTGTCATGTTGGTGTGCTGTAATATCGACCGCAGAACATTTCTGCTCAGCAGACTCGTGAGGAAAACGACGCACCAACAATCTGTCCGATGGAGACTTCTGCAATTAGCATTCTCTGCTAGCAGCTGCTAAACGCTAACAGACTCTCCCAATTTCATCCTCCTGCTTTCCCTCGCCGTTCCACTTTGCGATTGTTTAGATCAATTTTGCAGTGGATAATTTCTGCTGCGCTGCTCGCTATCCTGCCATGAAATTGGCACTGAGGTTGGCTCAGTTTGCCAGGAGAGGAGGAGGAGGGATGAATGAGAGCAAGAGAGGAAGGGGACGAGCCCTACAGGCCGTTTTTAAAGCAGAAATAATCAGCTGCATGACAGAAGTACAAAAAGAGTCGGTCAAAGGGAACACGGCAAGGCCTGCAGCCATCCGATTCCTGCTGATTCATGTGGCAGCGGAGCTGGAACGCCGTCGGAGGAAGCCCGCTCCCACCAGGACGCCACCAGACTACACGAGATGGACATGTGCATTATGGCGCTGCCATGATGGAACAGGAGCTTTGCACCTGGTTGCTATGGTGACAGTAACTTCCTGTTAGCATTTAGCTCACCAAAAATCTGATGAATACCGGATTCTGGAGTGGTCCAGACAAGTATGAAGTTCCAACCAGCAGCTGACGGCAGGTAGCTGGGCCTGTTGGTGAAAACACCTGGTCGCATGCACAGGTAGAGCCTAAAACAGGCAGGTCCAGGACTTTCTCACACCTCCGGAGTGATCAGAATGTTCCCGTTGTCATGTAGACGCCAAAGTCTAATGAAGACAAATCAGGTTAAAATGCCTACCTTTCTGATTTATCCAGGCCTTCAGCATCTGATCATGTGCAAAAACCTGCGTCACATCCGGTTTCTCAACGTCACGTCAGCGGAACGTAAAACAAGACAGCAGTATAAACCAGGTAAAACTCTCACGTGTCGCTGATTAGTTCCCACGTTTTCAGCTAACATTAATACTGCTGGTTGCTGTGTTAGCCGCTAACGCTAAGTCTTGTTTGATGGGATGTTTTGTAAACAAGAGGAGGATCCGTCACTACGTACGTATGATGAAGCAGAATCATCAAATCTGTGTCCAGCTGCGCTGCAGTTTCCCCGTTTGTTCAGTTGTGTCTGGTTGTTCACACCAGTTCACTGACGATAAGTAAACTTCGGATTCTTTTTGTAGGTTTTATGGCACGTTAAAAATGGAAGGACTGGAAGGACTCTGAGGAAACCGTCCGGTCCACAATGATGATGATGGACACACAGGCTGAAGGGAGGATAAAATGTCCATGTTTGATGTCTTTTGGATAATTCCAGGAGAAACCTGGCATAAAGGATGTTTATTTGTATGTTGTGTATTAGTATTGTGCACTGTAAAGTTGTGTATTTTGTGACATGTTTAAAATTAAAATGATGATTAGAAATGACAGTAAGTCTGAGCTGGGTTTTCACTCCTCTTAAAATTTGCTTCATTTTGCAGCTTTTGTTTGTTAGGGGTTAGGGTTAGGTGGGATGAGTGGATGAGGAATTCTGGGATGAATCTTGACTGAGTTTCCAATAGAACTCCTGGTTTTGATGTATTTTTTGTTGGGTTTTCTTAACCTGCAGGATGAGCTACATTCCTGGCCGGAAGGGAAGAAGTGCAGTAATGTGTGGATTAAGCCTGAGAGGCTGGAACATGTGTGACCAAGGCATGCATCAGGATTTTCCCCTTATCTGGATAACTGGCAGCGCCTGACTGGTGGTAAAATGAAGGACGGGGTCTGGTAAGAAGGCAAAGCAGTGAAATTAGGAACTAAAAGGAACTTTCAGGTTAAAATGTGAACAAATACATTTATTTTCAGGTGAAACCTGAAAGATTTAATATTTAAGATATCACCATAATACCATGGCGACGTGACGTTTCCATGGCGACGTGACGTTTTCATGGCGACGTGATGTTTTCATGGCGACGGGACGTTTCCATGGAGACGTGACGTTTCCATGGTGACGTAACGTTTTGTGATTGGTGGAAAGTCTGACAGGAAGTGTCTTCATCATCATGTCCAGGTGAAAATAGAGGTCTCTTAGCAACATGGTAGTGATGGTGATGAAGATGTGATAAATAATGGTGGATTTACCATCTAGAGTCTCTGAATAAACACTACATGTTGTGTCTGGATTGTAAACCTCCTGGACGGATAGAAACACTGGAAAACCTCCGTAGACCAGCTGGAGGGTCACATGACCAGTTACACACAGCTGGTCCTGGTGGTGGAGGAGGGGGGCCTGGTGGAGGTCTACTGGAGGTTTCGGGGGTAATCTAACTCTTATGATCAGCTGCAGGGATTGTGGTGGAAAGTTCCAGAACATTTCTACGAGTACTAACTTAACAGAAAGAAAGCAGTGTGACAGTGGGGCCATTTTATTGATCACGACTGGCAACTAAAATACCCTCCTCACAGAGCTTTTACGCTTCCAGCTACGCCAGCAAACTCCTGCACACCTGCATGACGCCGTGGTCCGTCTCCCTGTACAAAGAGGGACACATCGACCTCAGACTGCAGCTGCTCTGAGAACAAAACCCTGAAAGGCAGAGCTGGAAATCCACAAGGAAGCAGAGCTGCAGTGTTACAACACCTGAACCGGCTCCTCCGCCAGCCGACAGTCCTGCAAAGTCCACATCCTGGTTCAGATGAGCCTGTCGAGCTCCAACACGGCGCCATCAACAAGCATGTAGCTTCTTCATCGTCTACAGCGCTGCTCATCAGCCAGACGCTGATTCTCCCAAATTCAATTCAATTCATCTTTATTTATATAGCGTCAAATCCCGGCAATGCCATCTCAAGACGCTTTACAGACAGAGGGGAAAACATAATGAAGGCCAATTCATAACAGCCTATATAAGGAAACCAACAGATTGAGTTGAGTCCAACTCAATCTCCCATCCTGAGCAAGCACACTGGCGACAGTGGGAAGGAAAAAACTCCCTTTTAACAGGAAGGAAACCTCCGGCAGAACCTGGTTCAAGGACAGGCAGCCATCTGCCTCTGCTGTGTGGGGGGAAGAGGACAGAAAGACAACAGACAACAGGAACTGCTACTCCCGGCCAGGGAGACCTGCTGAGACAGGAGACATACATGTTAATGATGCAACACTGTTATTGGGGGGGGGGGGGGGGGGGGGGGTAAAAGAGAGAGATAAAGAGAAAGAAGCTCAGTGTATCAGGAAATGTCCCTCAGCAGTCTAAACCTATAGCAGCATAACTAAGGGATGCTAACCATCCCTAGCTATAGGACTTATCAAAAAGATAAGTCTTCAGCCTAGTCTTAAAGGTGGGGAGGGTGTCTGCTTCCCTAACACTAACTGGGAGCTTATTCCATAAGAGAGGGGCCTGATAACCAAAGGCTCTGCCTCCTGCTCGGCTCTTTGAGACTCTAGGAACCACAAGTAAGCCTGCAGTCTGCGAACGAAGTACTCTGCTTGGTATATAAGGAACTATGAGGTCTTTGATATATAGTGGTGCCTGGTTGTGGAGGGCTTTATATGTAAGGAGAAGGATTTTAAATTCTATTCTAGATTCAACAGGCAGCCAATGAAGAGAGGCTAAAACTGGAGAAATATGATCTCTCCTGCTGGTTCTGGTCAGGACTCTGGCTGCAGAATTCTGGATCAGCTGAAGGCTTTTCAGGGCATATTTAGGACAGCCCAGTAATAGAGAGTTACAGTAATCTAGTCTCGAAGTAACAAAAGCGTGAACCAGTTTTTCTGCATCACTCTGAGACAGAATGTCCCTAATTTTGGCTTTATTACGTAAATGAAAGAAGGCTGTTTTAGTAACCTGCTTAATATGTGGGCCAAAGGACAGGTCAGGGTCAAATATTACTCCAAGGTTTCTCACTGTAGCACTGGAAGCTAAAGTAATGCCATCCAGGTTCATTACAAAACTGGAAAATTTAGCTCTGAGTTTTTCAGATCCAACGAGAATTACTTCAGTCTTATCTGAGTTTAAGAGGAGAAAATTTCTAGACATCCAAGTCTTTATGTCTATGAGACAATTTTGTAGCCTATTGGGCTGATTTGTTTCATCTGGTTTAAAGGATAAGTATATTTGAGTATCATCTGCATAACAATGAAAGTTTATTCCATGCTGTCTAATAATTTTGCCTAAAGGGAGCATATATAGCGTGAAGAGTATTGGTCCAAGTACAGAACCTTGAGGAACTCCATGACTTACTGTAGTTTGTGAGGAGGACTTGTCATTTACATGAACGAACTGAAGTCTATCAGATAAATATGATTTAAACCAGCTTAACGCTGTACCTGTAATTCCAACCACCTGTTCTAGTCTCTGTAACAGAATGTTATGATCGACTGTATCAAATGCAGCACTAAGATCAAGCAAGATAAGTACGGACACAAGTCCTTTGTCTGAGGCCATAAGAAGGTCATAAGTAACTTTCACCAATGCTGTCTCAGTGCTATGATGAGCTCTAAATCCTAACTGAAACTCCTCAAATAAATTATTTCTGCTCAGGTGGGCATGTAGCTGAGCTGAAACTATTTTCTCCAGAATTTTGGACATAAACGGGAGGTTAGATATAGGTCTATAATTTGCTATCACCTCTGGATCCAGAGATTGCTTTTTAAGTAAAGGCTTGATTCCAGCAGTTTTAAATGATTGTGGTACATATCCTGTCACTAAAGACATATTGATAAGATTTAGTAGTGATGTATTAATTAAAGGGAAAATGTCCTTAAAGAGGCTCGTTGGGAGAGGGTCTAAGATACAGGTGGATGGTTTAGATGAAGCTATTATTTTAGTTAATTCAGAGGGTTGGACAGGACAGAAACTATTTAGACACAAGTCAGATCCTGGTTCTAAGGATGCTTTGGAGACCACAACAGGCTCAACATTATAGGTAGAAGGAAGAATATTGTGAATTTGATCTCTAATAGTGTCAATTTTATTCCTGAAAAAATACATGAAATCATCACAGCTAAGTGAGAAAGGAATACATGGCTCCACAGCGCTCCGGCTCCTAGTAAGCCTAGCTACAGTGCTGAAAAGAAACCGAGGGTTGTTTTTGTTTTCCTCTATCAATGATGAATAATAAGCTGTTCTTGCCGTACGTAAGGCTTTTTTGTATACAATTAAACTTTCTTTCCAGGTTAAGTGAGACTCCTCTAGTCCTGATGAACGCCATCTGTTTTCCAAACGCCTTGACGCCTGTTTTAGAGCTCGAAGCTGGGAATTAAACCAGGGAGCCTTCATAATCTTACCTAATTTCTTCTTCTTTAGGGGAGCAACATTATCCAAGGTTGTACGCATTGAAGCTGTTATAGTATCAGCATGTTGATCAATCTGAGCAGGAGTAAGGCTTAAAGGGGGACTCTCAAACACTCTCATTATCAATACCCGATATTGATCAGTTTAGTCTGTTAACATCTGCATAAGGCGTAAGACGAGAAATGAACACAATCAGAAATATTAAGATGAAATGATCATTAATGACTGTAAAATATATCAATCGGCAAATTACAACAAAATTTATCTTTCAAAATAGGAACTGGATTAGAAAGGAAAGTTATTCAAATTTTTATAGTGAAAATAATAATTGTCACGCAATGTAATGCCACGCCACGCCACGCCACGTAACGCCACGCCATGTAAAGCCACGCCACGCCACGCCACGCCACGTAACGCAACGCTACACCATGCAACGCCACGCCACGCTACATAACGCCACGCCACGTATAGCCACGTAACGAAACGCCACGCCACGTGACGTCACACTACGTAACACAACGCCACCCCACGCCACGTAACGCCACGCCACGCCACGTAATGCCACGCCACGTAATGCCACGCCACGCCACGCCACGCCACGTAATGCCACGCCACGTAATGCCACGCCACGCCACGCCACGTAATGCCACACCACGTAACGCCACGCCATGCAACATCATGCCACGTGACGCCATGCTACACAACACCCCGCCACGCAACACCGCGCCATGCCACGTAACGTAACGCCACGTAATGCAACGCCACACCACGTAACGCCACGCCACGTAATGCCACGCCACGTAACGTAACGCCACGCCACGTGACGTCACACTACGTAACACAACGCCACCCCACGCCACGCCACGCCACGTAACGCCACGCAACGCCACGCAACGCCACGCCATATAACGCCACGCCACGTAACGCAACGCCACACCATGTAACACCACGCCACGTAACGCAACGCTACACCACGTAACGCCACGCCACGCCACACCACGTAACGCCACGCTACATAACACCACGCCACGTATAGCCACGTAACGTAACGCCACGTGACGTCACACTACGTAACACAACGCCACCCCACGCCACGTAACACCACGCCACGTAATGCCACGCCACGTAACGCCACGCCACGCAACACCATGCTACGTAACACCACGCCACGTAACGTCACGCCACGTATAGCCACGTAACGAAATGCCACGCCACGTGACGTCACACTACGTAACACAACGCCACCCCACGCCACGTAACACCACGCCACGTAATGCCACGCCACGTAACGCCACGCCACGCAACACCACGCTACGTAACACCACGCCACGTAACGTCACGCCACGTATAGCCACGTAACGAAACGCCACGCCACGTGACGTCACACTACGTAACACAACGCCACCCCACGCCACGTAACGCCACGCCACGCCACGTAATGCCACGCCACGCCACGCCACGTAATGCCACGCCACGTAATGCCACGCAACGCCACGCAACGCCACGCCATGTAACGCCACGCCACGTAACGCCACGCCACATAACACCACACCACGTAACGCCATGCAACATCATGCCACGTGACGCCATGCTACACAAACCCCCGCCATGCAACACCGCGCCATGCCACGTAACGTAACGCCACGCCACGTAATGCAACGCCACACCACGTAACGCCACGCCACACCACGTAACGCCACGCCACGCCACGTAACGCCACGCCATGTAACGCCACGCCGTGTAAAGCCACGCCACGCCACGTAACGCAACGCTACACCATGCAACGCCACGCCACGTAACGCCACGCCACGTGACGTCACACTACGTAACACAACGCCACCCCACGCCACGCCACGTAATGCCACGCCACGTAATGCCACGCCACGTAATGCCACGCCACGCCACGCCACGCCACGTAATGCCACGCCACGTAATTCCACGCAACGCCACGCAACGCCACGCCATGTAACGCCACGCCACGTAACGCCACGCCACATAACACCACACCACGTAACGCCACGCCATGCAACATCATGCCACGTGACGCCATGCTACACAACACCCCGCCACGCAACACCGCGCCATGCCACGTAACGTAACGCCACGTAATGCAACGCCACACCACGTAACGCCACGCCACACCACGTAACGCCACGCCACGTAACGTAACGCCACGTGACGTCACACTACGTAACACAACGCCACCCCACGCCACGCCACGTAACGCCACGCAACGCCACGCAACGCCACATAACGCCACGCCACGTAACGCAACGCCACGCCACGTAACGCAACGCTACACCACGTAACGCCACGCCACGCTACATAACACCACGCCACGTATAGCCACGTAACGTAACGCCACGCCACGTGACGTCACACTACGTAACACAACGCCACCCCACGCCACGTAACACCACGCTACGTAACACCACGCCACGTAATGCCACGCCACGTAACGCCACGCCACGCAACACCATGCTACGTAACACCACGCCACGTAACGTCACGCCACGTATAGCCACGTAACGAAACGCCACGCCACGTGACGTCACACTACGTAACACAACGCCACCCCACGCCACGTAACGCCACGCCACGTAATGCCACGCCACGTAATGCCACGCCACGTAATGCCACGCAACGCCACGCCATGTAACGCCACGCCACGTAACGCCACGCCACATAACACCACACCACGTAACGCCATGCAACATCATGCCACGTGACGCCATGCTACACAACACCCCGCCACGCAACACCGCGCCATGCCACGTAACGCCACGTAATGCAACGCCACACCACGTAACGCCACGCCACACCACGTAACGCCACGCCACGTAACATAACGCCACGCCACGTGACGTCACACTACGTAACACAACGCCACCCCACGCCACGCCACGTAACGCCACGCAATGTAACGCCACGCCATGTAACGCCACGCCACGTAACGCAACGCCACACCATGTAACGCCACGCCACGTAACGCAACGCTACACCACGTAACGCCACGCCACACCACGTAACGCCACGCCACGCTACATAACACCACGCCACGTATAGCCACGTAACGTAACGCCACGCCACGTGACGTCACACTACGTAACACAACGCCACCCCACGCCACATAACGCCACGCCACGTAATGCCACGCCACGTAATGCCACGCAACGCCACGTAATGCCACGCAACGCCACGCCATGTAACGCCACGTAACGCCACGCCATGTAACGCCACGCCACGTAACGCCACGCAACGCCACGCCACATAACACCACACCACGTATAGCCACGTAACGTAACGCCACGCCACGTGACGTCACACTACGTAACACAACGCCACCCCACGCCACATAACGCCACGCCACGTAATGCCACGCCACGCAACACCACGCCACGTAATGCCACGCCACGTAATGCCACGCAACGCCACGTAATGCCACGCAACGCCACGCCATGTAACGCCACGTAACGCCACGCCATGTAACGCCACGCCACGTAACGCCACGCAACGCCACGCCACATAACACCACACCACGTAACGCCACGCCATGCAACATCATGCCACGTGACGCCATGCTACACAACACCGCGCCATGCCACGTAACGTAACGTAACGCCACGCCACGCCACACCACGTAACGCAACGCCACACCACGTAACGCCACGCCACGCCACACCACGTAACGCCACGCCACGTAACGCCACGCCACGCTACATAACACCACGCCACGTAATGCCACGCCATGCCATGCAACACCACGCTACGTAACACCACGCCACGTAATGCCACGCCACGTAACGCCACGCCACGCAACACCATGCTACGTAACACCACGCCACGTAACGTCACGCCACGTGATGCCACGCCACATGACGTCACACTACGTAACCCCACGCCACGTAACGCCGCGCAATGTAACGTAACGCCACGTAACGCCACACCACGTCACGCCACGCCACGTCACGCCACGCCACGCCACGCGACGCCACGTAACGCCATGCTACGATGCGACGTTGCGTGGCCATTATGCAGCGAGGAACCTTAGGAAGTCCTGCTCTTTGGGAGAACAGTCAGACTCCATCTTTGAACCAGACACACACCCTCCTCCCCCACGCCGCCCACCTTTGCTGCATTCCCGCCAAGACGTCCAGCTCCAACTGGGAGCAGTTCAGCCTCGGCATCATCCCGCCACACCGCCCTCCCCCCGTGTTAGGAGAACACGCCACCTCCACGCCGCCCCCCGCCCAGCAGCCTGCAGTCTGGATCCTTGAAGATAACGCAGCTATTAATAAACAAACAGAAGCAATTACTGGAGGCGGAGGGACAGATGGGATTAGGTTGGGATGAGCGCTGATCTAAGTCTGAACTGATGAGCTGCATCACTCCAAAGACAGCAAAGATACGAACACACACACACACACACACACACACACACAGCGGACATCCTCAGATAACTGCTGGTGTGTGTGTGTGTGTGATTCCACATCAATACGATCAGTGTGAAATGATATCCCATAATTTATTGCCCTCCTCTGCTGGACTTCTTGAGTCCATCATGATCCTAATTTCCATGAAATCTCGATCAACTGGATCAATAAAATATTCCAGCAATACATAAAAATGTTTTTTAATCAGTTATTTTCATTGGATTTGGTTGTTTATCTGATCAATAACGACTCATCAGTCAGTAGCAGATGGAGGTTTTTCTTTCCTGGCTGCAAATTGTTATAAATCAGACAATGTGGACCACATGAAGGACTATTAATCAGACGATAACTGGACCGGACCAGACGCCACTCTGGTTCCTGACTAACACGTAACGCCATGATGCTTCCTGACCAACACGTAATGCCATGATGCTTCCTGACCTACACGTAACGCCACTCTGGTTCCTGACTAACAAGTAACGCCATGATGCTTCCTGACCAACACGTAACGCCACTCTGGTTCCTGACCAACATGTAACGCCGCTCTGCTTCCTGACCAACACGTAACGCCATGATGCTTCCTGACCAACACGTAACGCCGCTCTGCTTCCTGACCAACACGTCACGTCATGATGCTTCCTGACCAACACGTCACGCCATGATGCTTCCTGACCAACACGTAACGCCGCTCTGCTTCCTGACCAACACGTAACGCCACGATGCTTCCTGACCAACACGTAACGCCGCTCTGCTTCCTGACCAACACGTAACGCCACGATGCTTCCTGACCAACACGTAACGCCACGATGCTCCCTGACCAACACGTAACGCCGCTCTGCTTCCTGACCAACACGTAACGCCACGATGCTTCCTGACCAACACGTAACGCCGCTCTGCTTCCTGACCAACACGTAACGCCACGATGCTTCCTGACCAACACGTAACGCCGCTCTGCTTCCTGACCAGCACGTAACGCCACGATGCTTCCTGACCAACACGTAACGCCGCTCTGCTTCCTGACCAACACGTAACGCCACGATGCTTCCTGACCAACACGTAACGCCGCTCTGCTTCCTGACCAGCACGTAACGCCACGATGCTTCCTGACCAGCACGTAACGCCACGATGCTTCCTGACCAACACGTAACGCCGCTCTGCTTCCTGACCAGCACGTAACGCCACGATGCTTCCTGACCAACACGTAACGCCGCTCTGCTTCCTGACCAACACGTAACGCCACGATGCTTCCTGACCAACACGTAACGCCGCTCTGCTTCCTGACCAACACGTAACGCCACGATGCTTCCTGACCAACACGTAACGCCACTCTGCTTCCTGACCAAAAAGTAACGCCACGATGCTTCCTGACCAACACGTAACGCCACTCTGCTTCCTGACCAACACGTAACGCCGCTCTGCTTCCTGACCAACACGTAACGCCACGATGCTTCCTGACCAACACGTAACGCCGCTCTGCTTCCTGACCAACACGTAACGCCACGATGCTTCCTGACCAACACGTAACGCCGCTCTGCTTCCTGACCAGCACGTAACGCCACGATGCTTCCTGACCAACATGTAACGCCGCTCTGCTTCCTGACCAACAAGTAACGCCACGATGCTTCCTGACCAACACGTAACGCCGCTCTGCTTCCTGACCAAAAAGTAACGCCAGGATGCTTCCTGACCAACACGTAACGCCGCTCTGCTTCCTGACCAACACGTAACGCCACTCTGCTTCCTGACCAAAAAGTAACGCCACGATGCTTCCTGACCAACACGTAACGCCACGATGCTTCCTGACCAACACGTAACGCCACGATGCTTCCTGACCAACACGTAACGCCGCTCTGCTTCCTGACCAACACGTAACACCGCTCTGCTTCCTGACCAACACGTAACGCCACGATGCTTCCTGACCAACACGTAACGCCGCTCTGCTTCCTGACCAACACGTAACGCCACGATGCTCCCTGACCAACACGTAACGCCGCTCTGCTTCCTGACCAAAAAGTAACGCCACTCTGCTTCCTGACCAACACGTAACGCCGCTCTGCTTCCTGACCAAAAAGTAACGCCACTCTGCTTCCTGACCAAAAAGTAACGCCACTCTGCTTCCTGACCAACACGTAACGCCGCTCTGCTTCCTGACCAAAAAGTAACGCCACTCTGCTTCCTGACCAAAAAGTAACGCCACGATGCTTCCTGACCAACACGTAACGCCACTCTGCTTCCTGACCAACACGTAACGCCGCTCTGCTTCCTGACCAACACGTAACGCCACGATGCTTCCTGACCAACACGTAACGCCGCTCTGCTTCCTGACCAACACGTAACGCCACGATGCTTCCTGACCAACACGTAACGCCGCTCTGCTTCCTGACCAACACGTAACGCCACGATGCTTCCTGACCAGCACGTAACGCCGCTCTGCTTCCTGACCAACACGTAACGCCACGATGCTCCCTGACCAACACGTAACGCCGCTCTGCTTCCTGACCAACACGTAACGCCGCTCTGCTTCCTGACCAAAAAGTAACGCCACGATGCTTCCTGACCAACACGTAACGCCACGATGCTTCCTGACCAACACGTAACGCCACGATGCTTCCTGACCAACACGTAACGCCACGATGCTTCCTGACCAACACGTAACGCCACGATGCTTCCTGACCAACACGTAACGCCACTCTGCTTTCTGACCAACACGTTACGCCGCTCTGCTTCCGGACCAAGACGTAACGCCACGATGCTTCATGACCAACACGTAACGCCGCTCTGCTTCCTGACCAACACGTTACGCCGCTCTGCTTCCGGACCAAGACGTAAAGCCACGATGCTTCATGTCCAACACGTAACGCCACGATGCTTCCTGACCAACACGTAACGCCACGATGCTTCCTGACCAACACGTAACGCCACGATGCTTCATGACCAACATGTAACGCCGCTCTGCTTCCTGACCAACACGTCACTCCATGATGCTTCCTGACCAACACGTAACACCATGATGCTTCCTGACCAACACGTAACGCCACTCTGCTTCCTGACCAACATGTAACGCCGCTCTGCTTCCTGACCAACACGTAACGCCGCTCTGCTTCCTGACCAACACGTAACGCCGCTCTGCTTCCTGACCAACACGTAACGCCGCTCTGCTTTCTGACCAACACGTAACGCCGCTCTGCCTTCTGACAAACACGTAACGCCAAGATGCTTCCTGACCAACACGTAACCCCATGATGCTTCCTGACCAACAAGTAACGCCGCTCTGCCTCCTGATCAACATGTAACGCCGCTCTGCTTCCTGACCAACACGTCACACCATGATGCTTCCTGACCAACACGTAACGCCGCTCTGCTTCCTGACCAACACGTAACGCCACTCTGCTTCCTGACCAACACGTAACGCCGCTCTGCCTTCTGAGCAACAAGTAACGCCGCTCTGCCTTCTGACAGACACGTATCGCCGCTCTGCCTTCTGACCAACACGTAAAGCCATGATGCTTCCTGACCAACACGTAACGCCATGATGCTTCCTGACCAACACGTAACGCCGCTCTGCTTCCTGACCAACAAGTCACGCCATGATGCTTCCTGACCAACATGTAACGCCGCTCTGCTTCCTGACCAACACGTAACGCCGCTCTGCTTCCTGACCAGCACGTAACGCCGCTCTACTTCCTGACCAACACGTAACGCCGCTCTGCTTCCTGACCAACACGTAACGTCGCTCTGCTTCCTGACCAACATGTAACGCCGCTCTGCTTCCTGACCAAGACGTCACGCCATGATGCTTCCTGACCAACACGTCACGCCAGGATGCTTCCTGACCAACACGTAACGCCCCTCTGCTTCCTGACCAACACGTCACGCCATGATGCTTCCTGACCAACATGTAACGCCGCTCTGCTTCCTGACCAACACGTAACGCCGCTCTGCTTCCTGACCAGCACGTAACGCCGCTCTACTTCCTGACCAACACGTAACGCCGCTCTGCTTCCTGACCAACACGTAACGTCGCTCTGCTTCCTGACCAACATGTAACGCCGCTCTGCTTCCTGACCAAGACGTCACGCCATGATGCTTCCTGACCAACACGTCACGCCAGGATGCTTCCTGACCAACACGTAACGCCCCTCTGCTTCCTGACCAACACGTCACGCCATGATGCTTCCTGACCAACACCTGAGACCGCTCTGCTTCCTGACCAACACGTAACGCCGCTCTTCTTCCTGACCAACACGTAACGCCGCTCTGCTTCCTGACCAACACGTAACGCCGCTCTGCTTCCTGACCAACATGTAACGCCACGATGCTTCCTGACCAACACGTAACACCGCTCTGCTTCCTGTCCAACACGTAACGCCGCTCTGCTTCCTGACCAACACGTAACGCCGCTCTGCTTCCTCACCAACACGTAACGCCGCTTTGCTTCCTGACCAACACGTAACGCCGCTCTGCTTCCTGACCAACACGTAACGCCGCTCTGCTTCCTGACCAACACGTAACGCCACTCTGCTTGCTGACCAACATGTAACGCCGCTCTGTTTCCTGAGCAAGACGTCACGCCATGATGCTTCCTGACCAACACGTCACGCCAGGATGCTTCCTGACCAAAACGTAACACCGCTCTGCTTCCTGACCAACACGTCACGCCGCTCTGCTTCCTGACCAACACGTAACGCCGCTCTGCCTTCTGACCAACACGTAACGCCACGATACTTCCTGACCAACACGTAACGCCGCTCTGCTTCCTGACCAACACGTAACGCCACGATGCTTCCTGACAACACGTAACGCCACGATGCTTCCTGACCAACACGTAACGCCATGATGCTTCCTGACCAACACGTAACGCCATGATGCTTCCTGACCAACACGTCACGCCACGATGCTTCCTGACCAACACGTAACGCCACGATGCTTCCTGACCAACACGTAACACCTCTCTGCTTCCTGACCAACACGTCACTCCATGATGCTTCCTGACCAACACGTAACGCCACGATGCTTCCTGACCAACACGTAATGCCACGATGCTTCCTGACCGACACGTAACACCGCTCTGCCTTCTGACCAACATGTAATGCCGCTCTGCCTTCTGACCAACACGTAATGCCGCTCTGCCTTCTGACCAACACGTAATGCCGCTCTGCTTCCTAAACAACACGTAATGCCGCTCTGCTCTCTCACCAACACGTAACGCTGCTCTGCTTCCTGACCAACAAGTAAAGCCACGATGCTTCCTGACCAACACGTAACGCCACTCTGCTTCCTGACCAACATGTAACGCCGCTCTACTTCCTGACCAACACGTAACGCCACTCTGCTTCCTGACCAACAAGTAAAGCCACGATGCTTCCTGACCAACACGTAACGCCGCTCTTCTTCCTGACCAACACGTAATGCCACTCTGCTTCCTGACCAACATGTCACGCCGCTCTGCTTCCTGACCAACATGTAACACCGCTCTGCTTCCTGACCAACATGTAACGCCGCTCTGCTTCCTGACCAACACGTAACGCCACGATGCTTCCTGACCAGCACGTAACGCCGCTCTGCTTCCTGAAAACACGTAACGCCACGATGCTTCCTGACCAGCACGTAACGCCGCTCTGCTTCCTGACCAACACGTAACGCCACGATGCTCCCTGACCAGCACGTAACGCCGCTCTGCTTCCTGACCAGCACGTAACGCCGCTCTGCTTCCTGACCAACACGTAACGCCACGATGCTCCCTGACCAGCACGTAACGCCGCTCTGCTTCCTGACCAGCACGTAACGCCGCTCTGCTTCCTGACCAACACGTAACGCCGCTCTGCTTCCTGACCAACACGTAACGCCACGATGCTTCCTGACCAACACGTAACGCCGCTCTGCTTCCTGACCAACACGTAACGCCACGATGCTTCCTGACCAGCACGTAACGCCGCTCTGCTTCCTGACCAACACGTAACGCCACGATGCTCCCTGACCAGCACGTAACGCCGCTCTGCTTCCTGACCAGCACGTAACGCCGCTCTGCTTCCTGACCAACACGTAACGCCACGATGCTCCCTGACCAGCACGTAACGCCGCTCTGCTTCCTGACCAGCACGTAACGCCGCTCTGCTTCCTGACCAACACGTAACGCCGCTCTGCTTCCTGACCAACACGTAACGCCACGATGCTTCCTGACCAACACGTAACGCCGCTCTGCTTCCTGACCAACACGTAACGCCACGATGCTTCCTGACCAACACGTAACGCCGCTCTGCTTCCTGACCAACACGTAACGCCACGATGCTTCCTGACCAACACGTAACGCCACTCTGCTTCCGGACCAAGACGTAACGCCACGATGCTTCATGACCAACACGTAACGCCACGATGCTTCCTGACCAACACGTAACGCCACGATGCTTCCTGACCAACACGTTACGCCGCTCTGCTTCCGGACCAAGACGTAACGCCACGATGCTTCATGACCAACACGTAACGCCACGATGCTTCCTGACCACCACGTAACGCCGCTCGGCTTCCTGACCACCACGTAACGCCACGATGCTTCCTAACCAACACGTCACGCCATGATGCTTTCTGACCAACATGTAACGCCGCTCTTCTTCCTGACCAACACGTAATGCCACTCTGCTTCCTGACCAACATGTCACGCCGCTCTGCTTCCTGACCAAGATGTCACGCCATGATGCTTCCTGACCAACACGTCACGCCAGGATGCTTCCTGACCAACACGTAACGCCCCTCTGCTTCCTGACCAACACGTCACGCCATGATGCTTCCTGACCAACACGTAACGCCGCTCTGCTTCCTGACCAACACGTAACGCCGCTCTGCTTCCTGACCAACACGTAACGCCGCTCTGCTTCCTGACCAACACGTAACGCCGCTCTGCTTCCTGACCAACACGTAACGCCGCTTTGCTTCCTGACCAACACGTAACGCCGCTCTGCTTCCTGACCAACACGTAACGCCGCTCTGCTTCCTGACCAACACGTAACGCCACTTTGCCTTCTGACCAACACGTAATGCCGCTCTGCCTTCTGACCAACACGTAATGCCGCTCTGCTTCCTAAACAACACGTAACGCCGCTCTGCTTTGTGACCAACACGTAACGCTGCTCAGCTTCCTGACCAACAAGTAAAGCCACGATGCTTCCTGACCAACAAGTAAAGCCACGATGCTTCCTGACCAACACGTAACGCCGCTCTTCTTCCTGACCAACACGTAATGCCACTCTGCTTCCTGACCAACATGTCACGCCGCTCTGCTTCCTGACCAACATGTCACGCCGCTCTGCTTCCTGACCAACATGTCACGCCGCTCTGCTTCCTGACCAACATGTCACGCCGCTCTGCTTCCTGACCAACACGTAACGTCGCTGTGTTTCCTGACCAACATGTAACGCCGCTCTGCTTCCTGACCAACACGTCACGCCATGATTCTTCCTGACCAACACGTAACGCCACTCTGCTTCCTGACCAAGACGTCAAGCCATGATGCTTCCTGACCAACACGTCACGCCAGGATGCTTCCTGACCAACACGTAACGCCCCTCTGCTTCCTGACCAACACGTCAAGCCATGATGCTTCCTGACCAACACGTAACGCCCCTCTGCTTCCTAACAACACGTAATGCCACGATGCTTCCTGACCAACACCTAAGACCGCTCTGCTTCCTGACCAACACGTAACGCCGCTTTGCTTCCTGTCCAACACGTAACGCCGCTCTGCTTCCTGACCAACACGTAACGCCGCTCTGCTTCCTGACCAACACGTAACGCCGCTTTGCTTCCTGACCAACACGTAACGCCGCTCTGCTTCCTGACCAACACGTAACGCCGCTCTGCTTCCTGACCAACACGTAACGCCGCTCTGCTTCCTGACCAACACGTAACGCCGCTCTGCTTCCTGACCAACACGTAACGCCGCTCTGCTTCCTGACCAACACGTAACGCCGCTCTGCTTCCTGACCAACATGTAACGCCACGATGCTTCCTGACCAACACGTAACACCGCTCTGCTTCCTGACCAACACGTAACGCCGCTCTGCTTCTGGACCAACAAGTATAGACACGATGCTTCCTGACCAACATGTAACGCCGCTCTGCTTCCTGTCCAACACGTAACGCCGCTCTGCTTCCTGACCAACACGTAACGCCGCTCTGCTTCCTGACCAACACGTAACGCCACGATGCTTCCTGACCAACACGTAACGCCGCTCTGCTTTCTGACCAACACGCAACACTACTCTGCTTCCTGACCAACACGTAACGTCGCTCTGCTTTCTGACCAACACGCAACACCACTCTGCTTCCTGACCAACACGTAACGTCGCTCTGCTTCCTGACCAACACGTAACGCCGCTCTGCTTCCTGACCAACACATAACGCCACGATGCTTCCTGACCAACACGTAACGCCGCTCTGATTTCTGACCAACACGCAACACCACTCTGCTTCCTGACCAACACGTAACGTCGCTCTGCTTCCTGACCAACACGTAACGTCGCTCTGCTTCCTGACCAACACATAACGCCACGATGCTTCCTGACCAACACGTAACGCCGCTCTGCTTTCTGACCAACACGTAACACCGCTCTGCTTCCTGACCAACACGTAACGTCGCTCTGCTTCCTGACCAACACGTAACGCCACGATGCTTCCTGACCAACACGTAACGCCGCTCTGCTTTCTGACCAACACGTGACGCCGCTCTACTTCCTGACCAACACGTGACGCCGCTATGCTTCTTGACCAACACGTAACGCCGCTCTGCTTCTTGACCAACACGTAACGCCGCTCTGCTTCCTGACCAACACGTAACGCCGCTTTGCTTCCTGACCAACACGTAACGCCGCTCTGCTTCCTGACCAACACGTAACGCCGCTCTGCTTCCTGACCAACACGTAACGCCGCTCTGCTTCCTGACCAACACGTAACGCCACGATGCTTCCTGACCAACACGTAACGCCACTTTGCTTGCTGACCAACATGTAACGCCGCTCTGTTTCCTGACCAAGACGTCACGCCATGATGCTTCCTGACCAACACGTCACGCCAGGATGCTTCCTGACCAAAACGTAACACCGCTCTGCTTCCTGACCAACACGTCACGCCGCTCTGCTTCCTGACCAACACGTAACGCCGCTCTGCCTTCTGACCAACACGTAACGCCACGATGCTTCCTGACCAACACGTAACGCCGCTCTGCTTCCTGACCAACACATAACGCCACGATGCTTCCTGACCAACACGTAACGCCGCTCTGCTTCCTGACCAACACGTAACGCCACGATGCTTCCTGACAACACGTAACGCCACGATGCTTCCTGACCAACACGTAACGCCATGATGCTTCCTGACCAACACGTAACGCCAGGATTCTTCCTGACCAACACGTAACTCCACGATGCTTCCTGACCAACACGTAACACCTCTCTGCTTCCTGACCAACACGTCACTCCATGATGCTTCCTGACCAACACGTAACACCATGATGCTTCCTGACCAACACGTAATGCCACGATGCTTCCTGACCAAGACGTCACGCCATGATGCTTCCTGACCAACACGTCACGCCAGGATGCTTCCTGACCAACACGTCACGCCAGGATGCTTCCTGACCAACACGTAACGCCCCTCTGCTTCCTGACCAACACGTCACGTCATGATGCTTCCTGACCAACACGTAACGCCGCTCTGCTTCCTAACAACACGTAATGCCACGATGCTTCCTGACCAACACCTAAGACCGCTCTGCTTCCTGACCAACACGTAACGCCCCTCTGCTTCCTGACCAACACGTAACGCCGCTTTGCTTCCTGTCCAACACGTAACGCCGCTCTGCTTCCTGACCAACACGTAACGCCGCTCTGCTTCCTGACCAACACGTAACGCCGCTTTGCTTCCTGACCAACACGTAACGCCGCTCTGCTTCCTGACCAACACGTAACGCCGCTCTGCTTCCTGACCAACACGTAACGCCGCTCTGCTTCCTGACCAACACGTAACGCCGCTCTGCTTCCTGACCAACACGTAACGCCACGATGCTTCCTGACCAACACGTAACACCGCTCTGCTTCCTGACCAACACGTAACGCCGCTCTGCTTCCTGACCAACACGTAACGCCGCTCTGCTTCCTGACCAACACGTAACGCCGCTCTGCTTCCTGACCAACACGTAACGCCGCTCTGCTTCCTGACCAACATGTAACGCCACGATGCTTCCTGACCAACACGTAACACCGCTCTGCTTCCTGACCAACACGTAACGCCGCTCTGCTTCTGGACCAACAAGTATAGACACGATGCTTCCTGACCAACACGTAACGCCGCTCTGCTTCCTGTCCAACACGTAACGCCGCTCTGCTTCCTGACCAACACGTAACGCCGCTCTGCTTCCTGACCAACACGTAACGCCGCTCTGCTTCCTGACCAACACGTAACGCCGCTCTGCTTCCTGACCAACACGTAACGCCGCTCTGCTTCCTGACCAACACGTAACGCCACTCTGCTTCCCGACCAACATGTAACGCCGCTCTGTTTCCTGACCAAGACGTCACGCCATGATGCTTCCTGACCAAGACGTCACGCCATGATGCTTCCTGACCAAAACGTAACACCGCTTTCCTTCCTGACCAACACGTCACGGCGCTCTGCTTCCTGACCAACACGTAACGCCGCTCTGCCTTCTGACCAACACGTAACGCCACGATGCTTCCTGACCAACACGTAACGCCGCTCTGCTTCCTGACCAACACGTAACGCCACGATGCTTCCTGACCAACACGTAACGCCACGATGCTTCCTGACCAACACGTAACGTCGCTCTGCTTCCTGACCAACACGTAACGCCACGATGCTTCCTGACCAACACGTAACGCCGCTCTGCTTTCTGACCAACACGCAACACCACTCTGCTTCCTGACCAACACGTAACGTCGCTCTGCTTCCTGACCAACACATAACGCCACGATGCTTCCTGACCAACACGTAACGCCGCTCTGCTTTCTGACCAACACGTAACACCGCTCTGCTTTCTGACCAACACGTAACACCGCTCTGCTTTCTGACCAACACGTAACACCACTCTGCTTCCTGACCAACACGTAACGTCGCTCTGCTTCCTGACCAACACATAACGCCACGATGCTTCCTGACCAACACGTAACGCCGCTCTGCTTTCTGACCAACACGTAACGTCGCTCTGCTTCCTGACCAACACATAACGCCACGATGCTTCCTGACCAACACGTAACGCCGCTCTGCTTTCTGACCAACACGTAACACCGCTCTGCTTTCTGACCAACACGTAACGCCACGATGCTTCCTGACCAACACGTAACGCCGCTCTGCTTTCTGACCAACACGTAACGCCGCTCTGCTTTCTGACCAACACGTAACGCCGCTCTGCTTTCTGACCAACACATAACGCCACGATGCTTCCTGACCAACACGTAACGCCGCTCTGCTTCCTGACCAACACGTAACGCCACGATGCTTCCTGACCAACACGTAACGCCGCTCTGCTTTCTGACCAACACGCAACACCACTCTGCTTCCTGACCAACACGTAACGCCGCTCTGCTTCCTAACAACACGTAATGCCACGATGCTTCCTGACCAACACCTAAGACCGCTCTGCTTCCTGACCAACACGTAACGCCCCTCTGCTTCCTGACCAACACGTAACGCCGCTTTGCTTCCTGTCCAACACGTAACGCCGCTCTGCTTCCTGACCAACACGTAACGCCGCTCTGCTTCCTGACCAACACGTAACGCCGCTTTGCTTCCTGACCAACACGTAACGCCGCTCTGCTTCCTGACCAACACGTAACGCCGCACTGCTTCCTGACCAAGACGTCACGCCATGATGCTTCCTGACCAAGACGTCACGCCATGATGCTTCCTGACCAAAACGTAACACCGCTTTCCTTCCTGACCAACACGTCACGGCGCTCTGCTTCCTGACCAACACGTAACGCCGCTCTGCCTTCTGACCAACACGTAACGCCACGATGCTTCCTGACCAACACGTAACGCCGCTCTGCTTCCTGACCAACACGTAACGCCACGATGCTTCCTGACCAACACGTAACGCCACGATGCTTCCTGACCAACACGCAACACCACTCTGCTTCCTGACCAACACGTAACGCCGCTCTGCTTCCTAACAACACGTAATGCCACGATGCTTCCTGACCAACACCTAAGACCGCTCTGCTTCCTGACCAACACGTAACGCCCCTCTGCTTCCTGACCAACACGTAACGCCGCTTTGCTTCCTGTCCAACACGTAACGCCGCTCTGCTTCCTGACCAACACGTAACGCCGCTCTGCTTCCTGACCAACACGTAACGCCGCTTTGCTTCCTGACCAACACGTAACGCCGCTCTGCTTCCTGACCAACACGTAACGCCGCTCTGCTTCCTGACCAACACGTAACGCCGCTCTGCTTCCTGACCAACACGTAACGCCACGATGCTTCCTGACCAACACGTAACACCGCTCTGCTTCCTGACCAACACGTAACGCCGCTCTGCTTCCTGACCAACACGTAACGCCGCTCTGCTTCCTGACCAACACGTAACGCCGCTCTGCTTCCTGACCAACACGTAACGCCGCTCTGCTTCCTGACCAACATGTAACGCCACGATGCTTCCTGACCAACACGTAACACCGCTCTGCTTCCTGACCAACACGTAACGCCGCTCTGCTTCTGGACCAACAAGTATAGACACGATGCTTCCTGACCAACACGTAACGCCGCTCTGCTTCCTGTCCAACACGTAACGCCGCTCTGCTTCCTGACCAACACGTAACGCCGCTCTGCTTCCTGACCAACACGTAACGCCGCTCTGCTTCCTGACCAACACGTAACGCCGCTCTGCTTCCTGACCAACACGTAACGCCGCTCTGCTTCCTGACCAACACGTAACGCCGCTCTGCTTCCTGACCAACACGTAACGCCACTCTGCTTCCTGACCAACATGTAACGCCGCTCTGTTTCCTGACCAAGACGTCACGCCATGATGCTTCCTGACCAAGACGTCACGCCATGATGCTTCCTGACCAAAACGTAACACCGCTTTCCTTCCTGACCAACACGTCACGGCGCTCTGCTTCCTGACCAACACGTAACGCCGCTCTGCCTTCTGACCAACACGTAACGCCACGATGCTTCCTGACCAACACGTAACGCCGCTCTGCTTCCTGACCAACACGTAACGCCACGATGCTTCCTGACCAACACGTAACGCCACGATGCTTCCTGACCAACACGTAACGTGGCTCTGCTTCCTGACCAACACGTAACGCCACGATGCTTCCTGACCAACACGTAACGCCGCTCTGCTTTCTGACCAACACGCAACACCACTCTGCTTCCTGACCAACACGTAACGTCGCTCTGCTTCCTGACCAACACATAACGCCACGATGCTTCCTGACCAACACGTAACGCCGCTCTGCTTTCTGACCAACACGTAACACCGCTCTGCTTTCTGACCAACACGTAACACCGCTCTGCTTCCTGACCAACACGTAACGCCACGATGCTTCCTGACCAACACGTAACGCCGCTCTGCTTTCTGACCAACACGTAACGCCGCTCTGCTTTCTGACCAACACGTAACGCCGCTCTGCTTTCTGACCAACACATAACGCCACGATGCTTCCTGACCAACACGTAACGCCGCTCTGCTTCCTGACCAACACGTAACACCGCTCTGCTTCCTGACCAACACGTAACGTCGCTCTGCTTCCTGACCAACACGTAACGCCGCTCTGCTTCTTGACCAACACGTAACGCCGCTCTGCTTCCTGACCAACACGTAACGCCGCTCTGCTTCCTGACCAACACGTAACGCCGCTCTGCTTTCTGACCAACACGTGACGCCGCTCTACTTCCTGACCAACACGTGACGCCGCTCTGCTTCTTGACCAACACGTAACGCCGCTCTGCTTTCTGACCAACACGTGACGCCGCTCTGCTTTCTGACCAACACGTGACGCCGCTCTACTTCCTGACCAACACGTGACGCCGCTCTGCTTCCTGACCAACACGTAACGCCGCTCTGCTTCCTGACCAACACGTAACGCCGCTCTGCTTCCTGACCAACACGTAACGCCGCTCTGCTTCCTGACCAACATGTAACGCCGCTCTGTTTCCTGACCAAGACGTCACGCCATGATGCTTCCTGACCAAGACGTCACGCCATGATGCTTCCTGACCAAGACGTCACGCCATGATGCTTCCTGACCAAGACGTCACGCCATGATGCTTCCTGACCAACACGTAACGCCGCTCTGCTTCCTGACCAACACGTAACGCCACGATGCTTCCTGACCAACACGTAACGCCACGATGCTTCCGGACCAAAACGTAACGCCATGATGCTTCCTGACCAACACGTAACGCCGCTCTGCTTTCTGACCAACACGCAACACCACTCTGCTTCCTGACCAACACGTAACGTCGCTCTGCTTCCTGACCAACACGTAACGCCACGATGCTTCCTGACCAACACGTAACGCTGCTCTGCTTTCTGACCAACACGTAACGCCGCTCTGTTTTCTGACCAACACGTAACGCCGCTCTACTTCCTGACCAACATGTAACGCCGCTCTGTTTCCTGACCAAGACGTCACGCCATGATGCTTCCTGACCAAGACGTCACGCCATGATGCTTCCTGACCAACACGTCACGCCAGGATGCTTCCTGACCAAAACGTAACACCGCTTTCCTTCCTGACCAACACGTCACGGCGCTCTGCTTCCTGACCAACACGTAACGCCGCTCTGCCTTCTGACCAACACGTAACGCCACGATGCTTCCTGACCAACACGTAACGCCGCTCTGCTTCCTGACCAACACGTAACGCCACGATGCTTCCTGACCAACACGTAACGCCACGATGCTTCCTGACCAACACGTAACGTGGCTCTGCTTCCTGACCAACACGTAACGCCACGATGCTTCCTGACCAACACGTAACGCCGCTCTGCTTTCTGACCAACACGCAACACCACTCTGCTTCCTGACCAACACGTAACGTCGCTCTGCTTCCTGACCAACATGTAACGCCGCTCTGTTTCCTGACCAAGACGTCACGCCATGATGCTTCCTGACCAAGACGTCACGCCATGATGCTTCCTGACCAAGACGTCACGCCATGATGCTTCCTGACCAAGACGTCACGCCATGATGCTTCCTGACCAACACGTAACGCCGCTCTGCTTCCTGACCAACACGTAACGCCACGATGCTTCCTGACCAACACGTAACGCCACGATGCTTCCGGACCAAAACGTAACGCCATGATGCTTCCTGACCAACACGTAACGCCGCTCTGCTTTCTGACCAACACGCAACACCACTCTGCTTCCTGACCAACACGTAACGTCGCTCTGCTTCCTGACCAACACGTAACGCCACGATGCTTCCTGACCAACACGTAACGCTGCTCTGCTTTCTGACCAACACGTAACGCCGCTCTGTTTTCTGACCAACACGTAACGCCGCTCTACTTCCTGACCAACATGTAACGCCGCTCTGTTTCCTGACCAAGACGTCACGCCATGATGCTTCCTGACCAAGACGTCACGCCATGATGCTTCCTGACCAACACGTCACGCCAGGATGCTTCCTGACCAAAACGTAACACCGCTTTCCTTCCTGACCAACACGTCACGGCGCTCTGCTTCCTGACCAACACGTAACGCCGCTCTGCCTTCTGACCAACACGTAACGCCACGATGCTTCCTGACCAACACGTAACGCCGCTCTGCTTCCTGACCAACACGTAACGCCACGATGCTTCCTGACCAACACGTAACGCCACGATGCTTCCTGACCAACACGTAACGCCACGATGCTTCCTGACCAAAACGTAACGCCACGATGCTTCCTGACCAACACGTAACACCGCTCTGCTTCCTGACCAACACGTAACGCCGCTCTGCTTCTGGACCAACAAGTATAGACACGATGCTTCCTGACCAACACGTAACGCCGCTCTGCTTCCTGTCCAACACGTAACGCCGCTCTGCTTCCTGACCAACACGTAACGCCGCTCTGCTTCCTGACCAACACGTAACGCCGCTCTGCTTCCTGACCAACACGTAACGCCGCTCTGCTTCCTGACCAACACGTAACGCCGCTCTGCTTCCTGACCAACACGTAACGCCGCTCTGCTTCCTGACCAACACGTAACGCCACTCTGCTTCCTGACCAACATGTAACGCCGCTCTGTTTCCTGACCAAGACGTCACGCCATGATGCTTCCTGACCAAGACGTCACGCCATGATGCTTCCTGACCAAAACGTAACACCGCTTTCCTTCCTGACCAACACGTCACGGCGCTCTGCTTCCTGACCAACACGTAACGCCGCTCTGCCTTCTGACCAACACGTAACGCCACGATGCTTCCTGACCAACACGTAACGCCGCTCTGCTTCCTGACCAACACGTAACGCCACGATGCTTCCTGACCAACACGTAACGCCACGATGCTTCCTGACCAACACGTAACGCCGCTCTGCTTCCTGACCAACACGTAACGCCACGATGCTTCCTGACCAACACGTAACGCCGCTCTGCTTTCTGACCAACACGCAACACCACTCTGCTTCCTGACCAACACGTAACGTCGCTCTGCTTCCTGACCAACACATAACGCCACGATGCTTCCTGACCAACACGTAACGCCGCTCTGCTTTCTGACCAACACGTAACACCGCTCTGCTTTCTGACCAACACGTAACACCGCTCTGCTTCCTGACCAACACGTAACGCCACGATGCTTCCTGACCAACACGTAACGCCGCTCTGCTTTCTGACCAACACGTAACGCCACGATGCTTCCTGACCAACACGTAACGCCGCTCTGCTTTCTGACCAACACGTAACGCCGCTCTGCTTTCTGACCAACACATAACGCCACGATGCTTCCTGACCAACACGTAACGCCGCTCTGCTTCCTGACCAACACGTAACACCGCTCTGCTTCCTGACCAACACGTAACGTCGCTCTGCTTCCTGACCAACACGTAACGCCGCTCTGCTTTTTGACCAACACGTAACGCCGCTCTGCTTCCTGACCAACACGTAACGCCGCTCTGCTTCCTGACCAACACGTAACGCCGCTCTGCTTTCTGACCAACACGTGACGCCGCTCTACTTCCTGACCAACACGTGACGCCGCTCTGCTTCTTGACCAACACGTAACGCCGCTCTGCTTTCTGACCAACACGTGACGCCGCTCTGCTTTCTGACCAACACGTGACGCCGCTCTACTTCCTGACCAACACGTGACGCCGCTCTGCTTCCTGACCAACACGTAACGCCGCTCTGCTTCCTGACCAACACGTAACGCCGCTCTGCTTCCTGACCAACACGTAACGCCGCTCTGCTTCCTGACCAACATGTAACGCCGCTCTGTTTCCTGACCAAGACGTCACGCCATGATGCTTCCTGACCAAGACGTCACGCCATGATGCTTCCTGACCAAGACGTCACGCCATGATGCTTCCTGACCAAGACGTCACGCCATGATGCTTCCTGACCAACACGTAACGCCGCTCTGCTTCCTGACCAACACGTAACGCCACGATGCTTCCTGACCAACACGTAACGCCACGATGCTTCCGGACCAAAACGTAACGCCATGATGCTTCCTGACCAACACGTAACGCCGCTCTGCTTTCTGACCAACACGCAACACCACTCTGCTTCCTGACCAACACGTAACGTCGCTCTGCTTCCTGACCAACACGTAACGCCACGATGCTTCCTGACCAACACGTAACGCTGCTCTGCTTTCTGACCAACACGTAACGCCGCTCTGTTTTCTGACCAACACGTAACGCCGCTCTACTTCCTGACCAACATGTAACGCCGCTCTGTTTCCTGACCAAGACGTCACGCCATGATGCTTCCTGACCAAGACGTCACGCCATGATGCTTCCTGACCAACACGTCACGCCAGGATGCTTCCTGACCAAAACGTAACACCGCTTTCCTTCCTGACCAACACGTCACGGCGCTCTGCTTCCTGACCAACACGTAACGCCGCTCTGCCTTCTGACCAACACGTAACGCCACGATGCTTCCTGACCAACACGTAACGCCGCTCTGCTTCCTGACCAACACGTAACGCCACGATGCTTCCTGACCAACACGTAACGCCACGATGCTTCCTGACCAACACGTAACGCCACGATGCTTCCTGACCAAAACGTAACGCCACGATGCTTCCTGACCAACACGTAACGCCGCTCTGCTTTCTGACCAACACGTAACGCCGCTCTGCTTCCTGACCAACACGTAACGCCGCTCTGCTTCCTGACCAACATGTAACGCCACGATGCTTCCTGACCAACACGTAACACCGCTCTGCTTCCTGACCAACACGTAACGCCGCTCTGCTTCCTGACCAACACGTAACGCCGGTCTGCTTCCTGACCAACACGTAACGCCGCTCTGCTTCCTGACCAACACGTAACGCCGCTCTGCTTCCTGACCAACATGTAACGCCACGATGCTTCCTGACCAACACGTAACACCGCTCTGCTTCCTGACCAACACGTAACGCCGCTCTGCTTCTGGACCAACAAGTATAGACACGATGCTTCCTGACCAACACGTAACGCCGCTCTGCTTCCTGTCCAACACGTAACGCCGCTCTGCTTCCTGACCAACACGTAACGCCGCTCTGCTTTCTGACCAACACGTAACGCCGCTCTGCTTCCTGACCAACACGTAACGCCGCTCTGCTTCCTGACCAACACGTAACGCCGCTCTGCTTCCTGACCAACATGTAACGCCGCTCTGTTTCCTGACCAAGACGTCACGCCATGATGCTTCCTGACCAAGACGTCACGCCATGATGCTTCCTGACCAAGACGTCACGCCATGATGCTTCCTGACCAAGACGTCACGCCATGATGCTTCCTGACCAACACGTAACGCCGCTCTGCTTCCTGACCAACACGTAACGCCACGATGCTTCCTGACCAACACGTAACGCCACGATGCTTCCGGACCAAAACGTAACGCCACGATGCTTCCTGACCAACACGTAACGCCGCTCTGCTTTCTGACCAACACGCAACACCACTCTGCTTCCTGACCAACACGTAACGTCGCTCTGCTTCCTGACCAACACGTAACGCCACGATGCTTCCTGACCAACACGTAACGCTGCTCTGCTTTCTGACCAACACGTAACGCCGCTCTGTTTTCTGACCAACACGTAACGCCGCTCTACTTCCTGACCAACATGTAACGCCGCTCTGTTTCCTGACCAAGACGTCACGCCATGATGCTTCCTGACCAAGACGTCACGCCATGATGCTTCCTGACCAACACGTCACGCCAGGATGCTTCCTGACCAAAACGTAACACCGCTTTCCTTCCTGACCAACACGTCACGGCGCTCTGCTTCCTGACCAACACGTAACGCCGCTCTGCCTTCTGACCAACACGTAACGCCACGATGCTTCCTGACCAACACGTAACGCCGCTCTGCTTCCTGACCAACACGTAACGCCACGATGCTTCCTGACCAACACGTAACGCCACGATGCTTCCTGACCAACACGTAACGCCACGATGCTTCCTGACCAAAACGTAACGCCACGATGCTTCCTGACCAACACGTAACGCCGCTCTGCTTTCTGACCAACACGTAACGCCGCTCTGCTTCCTGACCAACACGTAACGCCGCTCTGCTTCCTGACCAACATGTAACGCCACGATGCTTCCTGACCAACACGTAACACCGCTCTGCTTCCTGACCAACACGTAACGCCGCTCTGCTTCCTGACCAACACGTAACGCCGCTCTGCTTCCTGACCAACACGTAACGCCGCTCTGCTTCCTGACCAACACGTAACGCCGCTCTGCTTCCTGACCAACATGTAACGCCACGATGCTTCCTGACCAACACGTAACACCGCTCTGCTTCCTGACCAACACGTAACGCCGCTCTGCTTCTGGACCAACAAGTATAGACACGATGCTTCCTGACCAACACGTAACGCCGCTCTGCTTCCTGACCAACACGTAACGCCACTCTGCTTCCTGACCAACATGTAACGCCGCTCTGTTTCCTGACCAAGACGTCACGCCATGATGCTTCCTGACCAAGACGTCACGCCATGATGCTTCCTGACCAAAACGTAACACCGCTTTCCTTCCTGACCAACACGTCACGGCGCTCTGCTTCCTGACCAACACGTAACGCCGCTCTGCCTTCTGACCAACACGTAACGCCACGATGCTTCCTGACCAACACGTAACGCCGCTCTGCTTCCTGACCAACACGTAACGCCACGATGCTTCCTGACCAACACGTAACGCCACGATGCTTCCTGACCAACACGTAACGTCGCTCTGCTTCCTGACCAACACGTAACGCCGCTCTGCTTTCTGACCAACACGCAACACCACTCTGCTTCCTGACCAACACGTAACGTCGCTCTGCTTCCTGACCAACACATAACGCCACGATGCTTCCTGACCAACACGTAAAGCCACTTTGCTTGCTGACCAACATGTAACGCCGCTCTGTTTCCTGACCAAGACGTCACGCCATGATGCTTCCTGACGAACACGTCACGCCAGGATGCTTCCTGACCAAAACGTAACACCGCTCTGCTTCCTGACCAACACGTCACGCCGCTCTGCTTCCTGACCAACACGTAACGCCGCTCTGCCTTCTGACCAACACGTAACGCCACGATGCTTCCTGACCAACACGTAACGCCGCTCTGCTTCCTCACCAACACGTAACGCCACGATGCTTCCTGACCAACACGTAACGCCGCTCTGCTTCCTGACCAACACGTAACGCCACGATGCTTCCTGACAACACGTAACGCCACGATGCTTCCTGACCAACACGTAACGCCATGATGCTTCCTGACCAACACGTAACACCTCTCTGCTTCCTGACCAACACGTCACTCCATGATGCTTCCTGACCAACACGTAACACCATGATGCTTCCTGACCAACACGTAACGCCGCTCTGCTTCCTGACCAACACGTAACGCCACGATGCTTCCTGACCAACACGTAACGCCACGATGCTTCCGGACCAAAACGTAACGCCATGATGCTTCCTGACCAACACGTAACGCCGCTCTGCTTTCTGACCAACACGCAACACCACTCTGCTTCCTGACCAACACGTAACGTCGCTCTGCTTCCTGACCAACACGTAACGCCACGATGCTTCCTGACCAACACGTAACGCTGCTCTGCTTTCTGACCAACACGTAACGCCGCTCTGTTTTCTGACCAACACGTAACGCCGCTCTACTTCCTGACCAACATGTAACGCCGCTCTGTTTCCTGACCAAGACGTCACGCCATGATGCTTCCTGACCAAGACGTCACGCCATGATGCTTCCTGACCAACACGTCACGCCAGGATGCTTCCTGACCAAAACGTAACACCGCTTTCCTTCCTGACCAACACGTCACGGAGCTCTGCTTCCTGACCAACACGTAACGCCGCTCTGCCTTCTGACCAACACGTAACGCCACGATGCTTCCTGACCAACACGTAACGCCGCTCTGCTTCCTGACCAACACGTAACGCCGCTCTGCTTCCTGACCAACACGTAACGCCACGATGCTTCCTGACAACACGTAACGCCACGATGCTTCCTGACCAACACGTAACGCCATGATGCTTCCTGACCAACACGTAACGCCATGATTCTTCCTGACCAACACGTAACTCCACGATGCTTCCTGACCAACACGTAACACCTCTCTGCTTCCTGACCAACACGTCACTCCATGATGCTTCCTGACCAACACGTAACACCATGATGCTTCCTGACCAACACGTAACTCCACGATGCTTCCTGACCAACACGTAACACCTCTCTGCTTCCTGACCAACACGTAACACCATGATGCTTCCTGACCAACACGTAATGCCATGATGCTTCCTGACCGACACGTAACACCGCTCTGCCTTCTGACCAACATGTAATGCCGCTCTGCCTTCTGACCAACATGTAATGCCGCTCTGCCTTCTGACCAACACGTAATGCCGCTCTGCTTCCTAAACAACACGTAACGCCGCTCTGCTTTGTGACCAACACGTAACGCTGCTCTGCTTCCTGACCAACAAGTAAAGCCACGATGCTTCCTGACCAACAAGTAAAGCCACGATGCTTCCTGACCAACACGTAACGCCGCTCTTCTTCCTGACCAACACGTAATGCCACTCTGCTTCCTGACCAACATGTCACGCCGCTCTGCTTTCTGACCAACACGTAACGCCGCTCTGCTTTCTGACCAACACGTGACGCCGCTCTACTTCCTGACCAACAAGTGACGCCGCTCTGCTTCTTGACCAACACGTAACGCCGCTCTGCTTCTTGACCAACACGTAACGCCGCTCTGCTTCCTGACCAACACGTAACGCCGCTTTGCTTCCTGACCAACACGTAACGCCGCTCTGCTTCCTGACCAACACGTAACGCCGCTCTGCTTCCTGACCAACACGTAAAGCCACTTTGCTTGCTGACCAACATGTAACGCCGCTCTGTTTCCTGACCAAGACGTCACGCCATGATGCTTCCTGACCAACACGTCACGCCAGGATGCTTCCTGACCAAAAGGTAACACCGCTCTGCTTCCTGACCAACACGTCACGCCGCTCTGCTTCCTGACCAACACGTAAGGCCGCTCTGCCTTCTGACCAACACGTAACGCCACGATGCTTCCTGACCAACACGTAACGCCGCTCTGCTTCCTGACCAACACGTAACGCCACGATGCTTCCTGACCAACACGTAACGCCGCTCTGCTTCCTGACCAACACGTAACGCCACGATGCTTCCTGACAACACGTAACGCCACGATGCTTCCTGACCAACACGTAACGCCATGATGCTTCCTGACCAACACGTAACGCCATGATTCTTCCTGACCAACACGTAACTCCACGATGCTTCCTGACCAACACGTAACACCTCTCTGCTTCCTGACCAACACGTCACTCCATGATGCTTCCTGACCAACACGTAACACCATGATGCTTCCTGACCAACACGTAACACCATGATGCTTCCTGACCAACACGTAACACCATGATGCTTCCTGACCAACACGTAACACCATGATGCTTCCTGACCAACACGTAACGCCATGATGCTTCCTGACCAACACGTAACACCTCTCTGCTTCCTGACCAACACGTCACTCCATGATGCTTCCTGACCAACACGTAACACCATGATGCTTCCTGATCAACACGTAATGCCACGATGCTTCCTGACCGACACGTAACACCGCTCTGCCTTCTGACCAACATGTAATGCCGCTCTGCCTTCTGACCAACATGTAATGCCGCTCTGCCTTCTGACCAACACGTAATGCCGCTCTGCTTCCTAAACAACACGTAACGCCGCTCTGCTTTGTGACCAACACGTAACGCTGCTCTGCTTCCTGACCAACAAGTAAAGCCACGATGCTTCCTGACCAACAAGTAAAGCCACGATGCTTCCTGACCAACACGTAACGCCGCTCTTCTTCCTGACCAACACGTAATGCCACTCTGCTTCCTGACCAACATGTCACGCCGCTCTGCTTCCTGACCAACATGTCACGCCGCTCTGCTTCCTGACCAACATGTCACGCCGCTCTGCTTCCTGACCAACATGTCACGCCGCTCTGCTTCCTGACCAACACGTAACGTCGCTGTGCTTCCTGACCAACATGTAACGCCGCTCTGCTTCCTGACCAACACGTCACGCCATGATTCTTCCTGACCAACACGTAACGCCACTCTGCTTCCTGACCAACACGTCACGCCATGATGCTTCCTGACCAACACGTCACGCCAGGATGCTTCCTGACCAACACGTAACGCCCCTCTGCTTCATGACCAACACGTCACGCCAGGATGCTTCCTGACCAACACGTAACGCCCCTCTGCTTCCTGACCAACACGTCACGTCATGATGCTTCCTGACCAACACGTAACGCCGCTCTGCTTCCTAACAACACGTAACGCCCCTCTGCTTCCTGACCAACACGTAACGCCGCTTTGCTTCCTGTCCAACACGTAACGCCGCTCTGCTTCCTGACCAACACGTAACGCCGCTCTGCTTCCTGACCAACACGTAACGCCACGATGCTTCCTGACCAACACGTAACACCGCTCTGCTTCCTGACCAACACGTAACGCCGCTCTGCTTCCTGACCAACACGTAACGCCGCTCTGCTTCCTGACCAACATGTAACGCCGCTCTGCTTCCTGACCAACACGTAACGCCGCTCTGCTTCCTGACCAACACGTAACGCCGCTCTGCTTCCTGACCAACATGTAACGCCACGATGCTTCCTGACCAACACGTAACACCGCTCTGCTTCCTGACCAACACGTAACGCCGCTCTGCTTCTGGACCAACAAGTATAGACACGATGCTTCCTGACCAACACGTAACGCCGCTCTGCTTCCTGTCCAACACGTAACGCCGCTCTGCTTCCTGACCAACACGTAACGCCGCTCTGCTTCCTGACCAACACGTAACGCCGCTCTGCTTCCTGACCAACACGTAACGCCGCTCTGCTTCCTGACCAACACGTAACGCCGCTCTGCTTCCTGACCAACACGTAACGCCGCTCTGCTTCCTGACCAACATGTAACGCCGCTCTGTTTCCTGACCAAGACGTCACGCCATGATGCTTCCTGACCAAGACGTCACGCCATGATGCTTCCTGACCAAAACGTAACACCGCTTTCCTTCCTGACCAACACGTCACGGCGCTCTGCTTCCTGACCAACACGTAACGCCGCTCTGCCTTCTGACCAACACGTAACGCCACGATGCTTCCTGACCAACACGTAACGCCGCTCTGCTTCCTGACCAACACGTAACGCCGCTCTGCCTTCTGACCAACACGTAACGCCACGATGCTTCCTGACCAACACGTAACGCCACGATGCTTCCTGACCAACACGTAACGCCACGATGCTTCCTGACCAACACGTAACGTCGCTCTGCTTCCTGACCAACTCGTAACGCCACGATGCTTCCTGACCAACACGTAACGCCGCTCTGCTTTCTGACCAACACGCAACACCACTCTGCTTCCTGACCAACACGTAACGTCGCTCTGCTTCCTGACCAACACATAACGCCACGATGCTTCCTGACCAACACGTAACGCCGCTCTGCTTTCTGACCAACACGTAACACCGCTCTGCTTTCTGACCAACACGTAACACCGCTCTGCTTCCTGACCAACACGTAACGCCACGATGCTTCCTGACCAACACGTAACGCCACGATGCTTCCTGACCAACACGTAACGCCGCTCTGCTTTCTGACCAACACGTAACGCCGCTCTGCTTTCTGACCAACACGTAACGCCGCTCTGCTTTCTGACCAACACATAACGCCACGATGCTTCCTGACCAACACGTAACGCCGCTCTGCTTCCTGACCAACACGTAACGCCGCTCTGCTTCCTGACCAACACGTAACGTCGCTCTGCTTCTTGACCAACACGTAACGCCGCTCTGCTTCTTGACCAACACGTAACGCCGCTCTGCTTCCTGACCAACACGTAACGCCGCTCTGCTTCCTGACCAACACGTAACGCCGCTCTGCTTTCTGACCAACACGTGACGCCGCTCTACTTCCTGACCAACACGTGACGCCGCTCTGCTTCTTGACCAACACGTAACGCCGCTCTGCTTCCTGACCAACACGTAACGCCGCTCTGCTTTCTGACCAACACGTGACGCCGCTCTGCTTTCTGACCAACACGTGACGCCGCTCTGCTTCCTGACCAACACGTAACGCCGCTCTGCTTCCTGACCAACACGTAACGCCGCTCTGCTTCCTGACCAACACGTAACGCCGCTCTGCTTCCTGACCAACATGTAACGCCGCTCTGTTTCCTGACCAAGACGTCACGCCATGATGCTTCCTGACCAAGACGTCACGCCATGATGCTTCCTGACCAAGACGTCACGCCATGATGCTTCCTGACCAAGACGTCACGCCATGATGCTTCCTGACCAACACGTAACGCCGCTCTGCTTCCTGACCAACACGTAACGCCACGATGCTTCCTGACCAACACGTAACGCCACGATGCTTCCTGACCAACACGTAACGCCGCTCTGCTTTCTGACCAACACGCAACACCACTCTGCTTCCTGACCAACACGTAACGTCGCTCTGCTTCCTGACCAACACGTAACGCCACGATGCTTCCTGACCAACACGTAACGCTGCTCTGCTTTCTGACCAACACGTAACGCCGCTCTGTTTTCTGACCAACACGTAACGCCGCTCTACTTCCTGACCAACATGTAACGCCGCTCTGTTTCCTGACCAAGACGTCACGCCATGATGCTTCCTGACCAACACGTCACGCCAGGATGCTTCCTGACCAAAACGTAACACCGCTTTCCTTCCTGACCAACACGTCACGGCGCTCTGCTTCCTGACCAACACGTAACGCCGCTCTGCCTTCTGACCAACACGTAACGCCACGATGCTTCCTGACCAACACGTAACGCCGCTCTGCTTCCTGACCAACACGTAACGCCACGATGCTTCCTGACAACACGTAACGCCACGATGCTTCCTGACCAACACGTAACGCCATGATGCTTCCTGACCAACACGTAACGCCACGATGCTTCCTGACCAACACGTAACGCCGCTCTGCTTTCTGACCAACACGTAACGCCGCTCTGCTTTCTGACCAACACGTAACGCCGCTCTGCTTTCTGACCAACACATAACGCCACGATGCTTCCTGACCAACACGTAACGCCGCTCTGCTTCCTGACCAACACGTAACACCGCTCTGCTTCCTGACCAACACGTAACGTCGCTCTGCTTCCTGACCAACACGTAACGCCGCTCTGCTTCTTGACCAACACGTAACGCCGCTCTGCTTCCTGACCAACACGTAACGCCGCTCTGCTTCCTGACCAACACGTAACGCCGCTCTGCTTTCTGACCAACACGTGACGCCGCTCTACTTCCTGACCAACACGTGACGCCGCTCTGCTTCTTGACCAACACGTAACGCCGCTCTGCTTTCTGACCAACACGTGACGCCGCTCTGCTTTCTGACCAACACGTGACGCCGCTCTACTTCCTGACCAACACGTGACGCCGCTCTGCTTCCTGACCAACACGTAACGCCGCTCTGCTTCCTGACCAACACGTAACGCCGCTCTGCTTCCTGACCAACACGTAACGCCGCTCTGCTTCCTGACCAACATGTAACGCCGCTCTGTTTCCTGACCAAGACGTCACGCCATGATGCTTCCTGACCAAGACGTCACGCCATGATGCTTCCTGACCAAGACGTCACGCCATGATGCTTCCTGACCAAGACGTCACGCCATGATGCTTCCTGACCAACACGTAACGCCGCTCTGCTTCCTGACCAACACGTAACGCCACGATGCTTCCTGACCAACACGTAACGCCACGATGCTTCCGGACCAAAACGTAACGCCATGATGCTTCCTGACCAACACGTAACGCTGCTCTGCTTTCTGACCAACACGTAACGCCGCTCTGTTTTCTGACCAACACGTAACGCCGCTCTACTTCCTGACCAACATGTAACGCCGCTCTGTTTCCTGACCAAGACGTCACGCCATGATGCTTCCTGACCAAGACGTCACGCCATGATGCTTCCTGACCAACACGTCACGCCAGGATGCTTCCTGACCAAAACGTAACACCGCTTTCCTTCCTGACCAACACGTCACGGCGCTCTGCTTCCTGACCAACACGTAACGCCGCTCTGCCTTCTGACCAACACGTAACGCCACGATGCTTCCTGACCAACACGTAACGCCGCTCTGCTTCCTGACCAACACGTAACGCCACGATGCTTCCTGACCAACACGTAACGCCACGATGCTTCCTGACCAACACGTAACGCCACGATGCTTCCTGACCAAAACGTAACGCCACGATGCTTCCTGACCAACACGTAACGCCGCTCTGCTTTCTGACCAACACGTAACGCCGCTCTGCTTCCTGACCAACACGTAACGCCGCTCTGCTTCCTGACCAACATGTAACGCCACGATGCTTCCTGACCAACACGTAACACCGCTCTGCTTCCTGACCAACACGTAACGCCGCTCTGCTTCCTGACCAACACGTAACGCCGGTCTGCTTCCTGACCAACACGTAACGCCGCTCTGCTTCCTGACCAACACGTAACGCCGCTCTGCTTCCTGACCAACATGTAACGCCACGATGCTTCCTGACCAACACGTAACACCGCTCTGCTTCCTGACCAACACGTAACGCCGCTCTGTTTCTGGACCAACAAGTATAGACACGATGCTTCCTGACCAACACGTAACGCCGCTCTGCTTCCTGTCCAACACGTAACGCCGCTCTGCTTCCTGACCAACACGTAACGCCGCTCTGCTTCCTGACCAACACGTAACGCCGCTCTGCTTCCTGACCAACACGTAACGCCGCTCTGCTTCCTGACCAACACGTAACGCCGCTCTGCTTCCTGACCAACACGTAACGCCGCTCTGCTTCCTGACCAACACGTAACGCCGCTCTGCTTCCTGACCAACACGTAACGCCGCTCTGCTTTCTGACCAACACGTGACGCCGCTCTACTTCCTGACCAACACGTGACGCCGCTCTGCTTCCTGACCAACACGTAACGCCGCTCTGCTTCCTGACCAACACGTAACGCCGCTCTGCTTCCTGACCAACACGTAACGCCGCTCTGCTTCCTGACCAACATGTAACGCCGCTCTGTTTCCTGACCAAGACGTCACGCCATGATGCTTCCTGACCAAGACGTCACGCCATGATGCTTCCTGACCAAGACGTCACGCCATGATGCTTCCTGACCAAGACGTCACGCCATGATGCTTCCTGACCAACACGTAACGCCGCTCTGCTTCCTGACCAACACGTAACGCCACGATGCTTCCTGACCAACACGTAACGCCACGATGCTTCCGGACCAAAACGTAACGCCATGATGCTTCCTGACCAACACGTAACGCCGCTCTGCTTTCTGACCAACACGCAACACCACTCTGCTTCCTGACCAACACGTAACGTCGCTCTGCTTCCTGACCAACACGTAACGCCACGATGCTTCCTGACCAACACGTAACGCTGCTCTGCTTTCTGACCAACACGTAACGCCGCTCTGTTTTCTGACCAACACGTAACGCCGCTCTACTTCCTGACCAACATGTAACGCCGCTCTGTTTCCTGACCAAGACGTCACGCCATGATGCTTCCTGACCAAGACGTCACGCCATGATGCTTCCTGACCAACACGTCACGCCAGGATGCTTCCTGACCAAAACGTAACACCGCTTTCCTTCCTGACCAACACGTCACGGCGCTCTGCTTCCTGACCAACACGTAACGCCGCTCTGCCTTCTGACCAACACGTAACGCCACGATGCTTCCTGACCAACACGTAACGCCGCTCTGCTTCCTGACCAACACGTAACGCCACGATGCTTCCTGACCAACACGTAACGCCACGATGCTTCCTGACCAACACGTAACGCCACGATGCTTCCTGACCAAAACGTAACGCCACGATGCTTCCTGACCAACACGTAACGCCGCTCTGCTTTCTGACCAACACGTAACGCCGCTCTGCTTCCTGACCAACACGTAACGCCGCTCTGCTTCCTGACCAACATGTAACGCCACGATGCTTCCTGACCAACACGTAACACCGCTCTGCTTCCTGACCAACACGTAACGCCGCTCTGCTTCCTGACCAACACGTAACGCCGGTCTGCTTCCTGACCAACACGTAACGCCGCTCTGCTTCCTGACCAACACGTAACGCCGCTCTGCTTCCTGACCAACACGTAACGCCGCTCTGCTTCTGGACCAACAAGTATAGACACGATGCTTCCTGACCAACACGTAACGCCGCTCTGCTTCCTGACCAACACGTAACGCCACTCTGCTTCCTGACCAACATGTAACGCCGCTCTGTTTCCTGACCAAGACGTCACGCCATGATGCTTCCTGACCAAGACGTCACGCCATGATGCTTCCTGACCAAAACGTAACACCGCTTTCCTTCCTGACCAACACGTCACGGCGCTCTGCTTCCTGACCAACACGTAACGCCGCTCTGCTTCCTGACCAACACGTAACGCCGCTCTGCTTCCTGACCAACATGTAACGCCGCTCTGTTTCCTGACCAAGACGTCACGCCATGATGCTTCCTGACCAAGACGTCACGCCATGATGCTTCCTGACCAAGACGTCACGCCATGATGCTTCCTGACCAAGACGTCACGCCATGATGCTTCCTGACCAACACGTAACGCCGCTCTGCTTCCTGACCAACACGTAACGCCACGATGCTTCCTGACCAACACGTAACGCCACGATGCTTCCGGACCAAAACGTAACGCCATGATGCTTCCTGACCAACACGTAACGCCGCTCTGCTTTCTGACCAACACGCAACACCACTCTGCTTCCTGACCAACACGTAACGTCGCTCTGCTTCCTGACCAACACGTAACGCCACGATGCTTCCTGACCAACACGTAACGCTGCTCTGCTTTCTGACCAACACGTAACGCCGCTCTGTTTTCTGACCAACACGTAACGCCGCTCTACTTCCTGACCAACATGTAACGCCGCTCTGTTTCCTGACCAAGACGTCACGCCATGATGCTTCCTGACCAAGACGTCACGCCATGATGCTTCCTGACCAACACGTCACGCCAGGATGCTTCCTGACCAAAACGTAACACCGCTTTCCTTCCTGACCAACACGTCACGGCGCTCTGCTTCCTGACCAACACGTAACGCCGCTCTGCCTTCTGACCAACACGTAACGCCACGATGCTTCCTGACCAACACGTAACGCCGCTCTGCTTCCTGACCAACACGTAACGCCACGATGCTTCCTGACCAACACGTAACGCCACGATGCTTCCTGACCAACACGTAACGCCACGATGCTTCCTGACCAAAACGTAACGCCACGATGCTTCCTGACCAACACGTAACGCCGCTCTGCTTTCTGACCAACACGTAACGCCGCTCTGCTTCCTGACCAACACGTAACGCCGCTCTGCTTCCTGACCAACATGTAACGCCACGATGCTTCCTGACCAACACGTAACACCGCTCTGCTTCCTGACCAACACGTAACGCCGCTCTGCTTCCTGACCAACACGTAACGCCGGTCTGCTTCCTGACCAACACGTAACGCCGCTCTGCTTCCTGACCAACACGTAACGCCGGTCTGCTTCCTGACCAACACGTAACGCCGGTCTGCTTCCTGACCAACACGTAACGCCGCTCTGCTTCCTGACCAACACGTAACGCCGCTCTGCTTCTGGACCAACAAGTATAGACACGATGCTTCCTGACCAACACGTAACGCCGCTCTGCTTCCTGACCAACACGTAACGCCACTCTGCTTCCTGACCAACATGTAACGCCGCTCTGTTTCCTGACCAAGACGTCACGCCATGATGCTTCCTGACCAAGACGTCACGCCATGATGCTTCCTGACCAAAACGTAACACCGCTTTCCTTCCTGACCAACACGTCACGGCGCTCTGCTTCCTGACCAACACGTAACGCCGCTCTGCCTTCTGACCAACACGTAACGCCACGATGCTTCCTGACCAACACGTAACGCCGCTCTGCTTCCTGACCAACACGTAACGCCACGATGCTTCCTGACCAACACGTAACGCCACGATGCTTCCTGACCAACACGTAACGCCACGATGCTTCCTGACCAAAACGTAACGCCACGATGCTTCCTGACCAACACGTAACGCCGCTCTGCTTTCTGACCAACACGTAACGCCGCTCTGCTTCCTGACCAACACGTAACGCCGCTCTGCTTCCTGACCAACATGTAACGCCACGATGCTTCCTGACCAACACGTAACACCGCTCTGCTTCCTGACCAACACGTAACGCCGCTCTGCTTCCTGACCAACACGTAACGCCGGTCTGCTTCCTGACCAACACGTAACGCCGCTCTGCTTCCTGACCAACACGTAACGCCGCTCTGCTTCCTGACCAACACGTAACGCCGCTCTGCTTCTGGACCAACAAGTATAGACACGATGCTTCCTGACCAACACGTAACGCCGCTCTGCTTCCTGACCAACACGTAACGCCACTCTGCTTCCTGACCAACATGTAACGCCGCTCTGTTTCCTGACCAAGACGTCACGCCATGATGCTTCCTGACCAAGACGTCACGCCATGATGCTTCCTGACCAAAACGTAACACCGCTTTCCTTCCTGACCAACACGTCACGGCGCTCTGCTTCCTGACCAACACGTAACGCCGCTCTGCCTTCTGACCAACACGTAACGCCACGATGCTTCCTGACCAACACGTAACGCCGCTCTGCTTCCTGACCAACACGTAACGCCACGATGCTTCCTGACCAACACGTAACGCCACGATGCTTCCTGACCAACACGTAACGTCGCTCTGCTTCCTGACCAACACGTAACGCCGCTCTGCTTTCTGACCAACACGCAACACCACTCTGCTTCCTGACCAACACGTAACGTCGCTCTGCTTCCTGACCAACACATAACGCCACGATGCTTCCTGACCAACACGTAAAGCCACTTTGCTTGCTGACCAACATGTAACGCCGCTCTGTTTCCTGACCAAGACGTCACGCCATGATGCTTCCTGACGAACACGTCACGCCAGGATGCTTCCTGACCAAAACGTAACACCGCTCTGCTTCCTGACCAACACGTCACGCCGCTCTGCTTCCTGACCAACACGTAACGCCGCTCTGCCTTCTGACCAACACGTAACGCCACGATGCTTCCTGACCAACACGTAACGCCACGATGCTTCCTCACCAACACGTAACGCCACGATGCTTCCTGACCAACACGTAACGCCGCTCTGCTTCCTGACCAACACGTAACGCCACGATGCTTCCTGACAACACGTAACGCCACGATGCTTCCTGACCAACACGTAACGCCATGATGCTTCCTGACCAACACGTAACACCTCTCTGCTTCCTGACCAACACGTCACTCCATGATGCTTCCTGACCAACACGTAACACCATGATGCTTCCTGACCAACACGTAACGCCGCTCTGCTTCCTGACCAACACGTAACGCCACGATGCTTCCTGACCAACACGTAACGCCACGATGCTTCCGGACCAAAACGTAACGCCATGATGCTTCCTGACCAACACGTAACGCCGCTCTGCTTTCTGACCAACACGCAACACCACTCTGCTTCCTGACCAACACGTAACGTCGCTCTGCTTCCTGACCAACACGTAACGCCACGATGCTTCCTGACCAACACGTAACGCTGCTCTGCTTTCTGACCAACACGTAACGCCGCTCTGTTTTCTGACCAACACGTAACGCCGCTCTACTTCCTGACCAACATGTAACGCCGCTCTGTTTCCTGACCAAGACGTCACGCCATGATGCTTCCTGACCAAGACGTCACGCCAGGATGCTTCCTGACCAAAACGTAACACCGCTTTCCTTCCTGACCAACACGTCACGGCGCTCTGCTTCCTGACCAACACGTAACGCCGCTCTGCCTTCTGACCAACACGTAACGCCACGATGCTTCCTGACCAACACGTAACGCCGCTCTGCTTCCTGACCAACACGTAACGCCACGATGCTTCCTGACAACACGTAACGCCACGATGCTTCCTGACCAACACGTAACGCCATGATGCTTCCTGACCAACACGTAACGCCATGATTCTTCCTGACCAACACGTAACTCCACGATGCTTCCTGACCAACACGTAACACCTCTCTGCTTCCTGACCAACACGTCACTCCATGATGCTTCCTGACCAACACGTAACACCATGATGCTTCCTGACCAACACGTAACTCCACGATGCTTCCTGACCAACACGTAACACCTCTCTGCTTCCTGACCAACACGTAACACCATGATGCTTCCTGACCAACACGTAATGCCATGATGCTTCCTGACCGACACGTAACACCGCTCTGCCTTCTGACCAACATGTAATGCCGCTCTGCCTTCTGACCAACATGTAATGCCGCTCTGCCTTCTGACCAACACGTAATGCCGCTCTGCTTCCTAAACAACACGTAACGCCGCTCTGCTTTGTGACCAACACGTAACGCTGCTCTGCTTCCTGACCAACAAGTAAAGCCACGATGCTTCCTGACCAACAAGTAAAGCCACGATGCTTCCTGACCAACACGTAACGCCGCTCTTCTTCCTGACCAACACGTAATGCCACTGTGCTTCCTGACCAACATGTCACGCCGCTCTGCTTCCTGACCAACATGTCACGCCGCTCTGCTTCCTGACCAACATGTCACGCCGCTCTGCTTCCTGACCAACATGTCACGCCGCTCTGCTTCCTGACCAACACGTAACGTCGCTGTGCTTCCTGACCAACATGTAACGCCGCTCTGCTTCCTGACCAACACGTCACGCCATGATTCTTCCTGACCAACACGTAACGCCACTCTGCTTCCTGACCAACACGTCACGCCATGATGCTTCCTGACCAACACGTCACGCCAGGATGCTTCCTGACCAACACGTAACGCCCCTCTGCTTCATGACCAACACGTCACGCCAGGATGCTTCCTGACCAACACGTAACGCCCCTCTGCTTCCTGACCAACACGTCACGTCATGATGCTTCCTGACCAACACGTAACGCCGCTCTGCTTCCTAACAACACGTAACGCCCCTCTGCTTCCTGACCAACACGTAACGCCGCTTTGCTTCCTGTCCAACACGTAACGCCGCTCTGCTTCCTGACCAACACGTAACGCCGCTCTGCTTCCTGACCAACACGTAACGCCACGATGCTTCCTGACCAACACGTAACACCGCTCTGCTTCCTGACCAACACGTAACGCCGCTCTGCTTCCTGACCAACACGTAACGCCGCTCTGCTTCCTGACCAACACGTAACGCCGCTCTGCTTCCTGACCAACACGTAACGCCGCTCTGCTTCCTGACCAACACGTAACGCCGCTCTGCTTCCTGACCAACATGTAACGCCACGATGCTTCCTGACCAACACGTAACACCGCTCTGCTTCCTGACCAACACGTAACGCCGCTCTGCTTCTGGACCAACAAGTATAGACACGATGCTTCCTGACCAACACGTAACGCCGCTCTGCTTCCTGTCCAACACGTAACGCCGCTCTGCTTCCTGACCAACACGTAACGCTGCTCTGCTTCCTGACCAACACGTAACGCCGCTCTGCTTCCTGACCAACACGTAACGCCGCTCTGCTTCCTGACCAACACGTAACGCCGCTCTGCTTCCTGACCAACATGTAACGCCGCTCTGTTTCCTGACCAAGACGTCACGCCATGATGCTTCCTGACCAAGACGTCACGCCATGATGCTTCCTGACCAAAACGTAACACCGCTTTCCTTCCTGACCAACACGTCACGGCGCTCTGCTTCCTGACCAACACGTAACGCCGCTCTGCCTTCTGACCAACACGTAACGCCACGATGCTTCCTGACCAACACGTAACGCCGCTCTGCTTCCTGACCAACACGTAACGCCGCTCTGCCTTCTGACCAACACGTAACGCCACGATGCTTCCTGACCAACACGTAACGCCACGATGCTTCCTGACCAACACGTAACGCCACGATGCTTCCTGACCAACACGTAACGTCGCTCTGCTTCCTGACCAACACGTAACGCCACGATGCTTCCTGACCAACACGTAACGCCGCTCTGCTTTCTGACCAACACGCAACACCACTCTGCTTCCTGACCAACACGTAACGTCGCTCTGCTTCCTGACCAACACATAACGCCACGATGCTTCCTGACCAACACGTAACGCCGCTCTGCTTTCTGACCAACACGTAACACCGCTCTGCTTTCTGACCAACACGTAACACCGCTCTGCTTTCTGACCAACACGTAACACCGCTCTGCTTCCTGACCAACACGTAACGCCACGATGCTTCCTGACCAACACGTAACGCCACGATGCTTCCTGACCAACACGTAACGCCGCTCTGCTTTCTGACCAACACGTAACGCCGCTCTGCTTTCTGACCAACACGTAACGCCGCTCTGCTTTCTGACCAACACATAACGCCGCGATGCTTCCTGACCAACACGTAACGCCGCTCTGCTTCCTGACCAACACGTAACGCCGCTCTGCTTCCTGACCAACACGTAACGTCGCTCTGCTTCTTGACCAACACGTAACGCCGCTCTGCTTCTTGACCAACACGTAACGCCGCTCTGCTTCCTGACCAACACGTAACGCCGCTCTGCTTCCTGACCAACACGTAACGCCGCTCTGCTTTCTGACCAACACGTAACGCCGCTCTGCTTTCTGACCAACACGTGACGCCGCTCTACTTCCTGACCAACACGTGACGCCGCTCTGCTTCTTGACCAACACGTAACGCCGCTCTGCTTCCTGACCAACACGTAACGCCGCTCTGCTTTCTGACCAACACGTGACGCCGCTCTGCTTTCTGACCAACACGTGACGCCGCTCTGCTTCCTGACCAACACGTAACGCCGCTCTGCTTCCTGACCAACACGTAACGCCGCTCTGCTTCCTGACCAACACGTAACGCCGCTCTGCTTCCTGACCAACATGTAACGCCGCTCTGTTTCCTGACCAAGACGTCACGCCATGATGCTTCCTGACCAAGACGTCACGCCATGATGCTTCCTGACCAAGACGTCACGCCATGATGCTTCCTGACCAAGACGTCACGCCATGATGCTTCCTGACCAACACGTAACGCCGCTCTGCTTCCTGACCAACACGTAACGCCACGATGCTTCCTGACCAACACGTAACGCCACGATGCTTCCGGACCAAAACGTAACGCCATGATGCTTCCTGACCAACACGTAACGCCGCTCTGCTTTCTGACCAACACGCAACACCACTCTGCTTCCTGACCAACACGTAACGTCGCTCTGCTTCCTGACCAACACGTAACGCCACGATGCTTCCTGACCAACACGTAACGCTGCTCTGCTTTCTGACCAACACGTAACGCCGCTCTGTTTTCTGACCAACACGTAACGCCGCTCTACTTCCTGACCAACATGTAACGCCGCTCTGTTTCCTGACCAAGACGTCACGCCATGATGCTTCCTGACCAACACGTCACGCCAGGATGCTTCCTGACCAAAACGTAACACCGCTTTCCTTCCTGACCAACACGTCACGGCGCTCTGCTTCCTGACCAACACGTAACGCCGCTCTGCCTTCTGACCAACACGTAACGCCACGATGCTTCCTGACCAACACGTAACGCCGCTCTGCTTCCTGACCAACACGTAACGCCACGATGCTTCCTGACAACACGTAACGCCACGATGCTTCCTGACCAACACGTAACGCCATGATGCTTCCTGACCAACACGTAACGCCGCTCTGCTTCCTGACCAACACGTAACGCCACGATGCTTCCTGACAACACGTAACGCCACGATGCTTCCTGACCAACACGTAACGCCACGATGCTTCCTGACCAACACGTAACGCCACGATGCTTCCGGACCAAAACGTAAGCCATGATGCTTCCTGACCAACACGTAACGTCGCTCTGCTTCCTGACCAACACGTAACGCCACGATGCTTCCTGACCAACACGTAACGCTGCTCTGCTTTCTGACCAACACGTAACGCCGCTCTGTTTTCTGACCAACACGTAACGCCGCTCTACTTCCTGACCAACATGTAACGCCGCTCTGTTTCCTGACCAAGACGTCACGCCATGATGCTTCCTGACCAAGACGTCACGCCATGATGCTTCCTGACCAACACGTCACGCCAGGATGCTTCCTGACCAAAACGTAACACCGCTTTCCTTCCTGACCAACACGTCACGGCGCTCTGCTTCCTGACCAACACGTAACGCCGCTCTGCCTTCTGACCAACACGTAACGCCACGATGCTTCCTGACCAACACGTAACGCCGCTCTGCTTCCTGACCAACACGTAACGCCACGATGCTTCCTGACAACACGTAACGCCACGATGCTTCCTGACCAACACGTAACGCCATGATGCTTCCTGACCAACACGTAACGCCATGATTCTTCCTGACCAACACGTAACTCCACGATGCTTCCTGACCAACACGTAACACCTCTCTGCTTCCTGACCAACACGTCACTCCATGATGCTTCCTGACCAACACGTAACACCATGATGCTTCCTGACCAACACGTAACTCCACGATGCTTCCTGACCAACACGTAACACCTCTCTGCTTCCTGACCAACACGTAACACCATGATGCTTCCTGACCAACACGTAATGCCATGATGCTTCCTGACCGACACGTAACACCGCTCTGCCTTCTGACCAACATGTAATGCCGCTCTGCCTTCTGACCAACACGTAATGCCGCTCTGCTTCCTAAACAACACGTAACGCCGCTCTGCTTTGTGACCAACACGTAACGCTGCTCTGCTTCCTGACCAACAAGTAAAGCCACGATGCTTCCTGACCAACAAGTAAAGCCACGATGCTTCCTGACCAACACGTAACGCCGCTCTTCTTCCTGACCAACACGTAATGCCACTGTGCTTCCTGACCAACATGTCACGCCGCTCTGCTTCCTGACCAACATGTCACGCCGCTCTGCTTCCTGACCAACATGTCACGCCGCTCTGCTTCCTGACCAACATGTCACGCCGCTCTGCTTCCTGACCAACACGTAACGTCGCTGTGCTTCCTGACCAACATGTAACGCCGCTCTGCTTCCTGACCAACACGTCACGCCATGATTCTTCCTGACCAACACGTAACGCCACTCTGCTTCCTGACCAACACGTCACGCCATGATGCTTCCTGACCAACACGTCACGCCAGGATGCTTCCTGACCAACACGTAACGCCCCTCTGCTTCATGACCAACACGTCACGCCAGGATGCTTCCTGACCAACACGTAACGCCCCTCTGCTTCCTGACCAACACGTCACGTCATGATGCTTCCTGACCAACACGTAACGCCGCTCTGCTTCCTAACAACACGTAACGCCCCTCTGCTTCCTGACCAACACGTAACGCCGCTTTGCTTCCTGTCCAACACGTAACGCCGCTCTGCTTCCTGACCAACACGTAACGCCGCTCTGCTTCCTGACCAACACGTAACGCCACGATGCTTCCTGACCAACACGTAACACCGCTCTGCTTCCTGACCAACACGTAACGCCGCTCTGCTTCCTGACCAACACGTAACGCCGCTCTGCTTCCTGACCAACACGTAATGCCGCTCTGCTTCCTGACCAACACGTAACGCCGCTCTGCTTCCTGACCAACACGTAACGCCACGATGCTTCCTGACCAACACGTAACACCGCTCTGCTTCCTGACCAACACGTAACGCCGCTCTGCTTCTGGACCAACAAGTATAGACACGATGCTTCCTGACCAACACGTAACGCCGCTCTGCTTCCTGTCCAACACGTAACGCCGCTCTGCTTCCTGACCAACACGTAACGCTGCTCTGCTTCCTGACCAACACGTAACGCCGCTCTGCTTCCTGACCAACACGTAACGCCGCTCTGCTTCCTGACCAACATGTAACGCCGCTCTGCTTCCTGACCAACATGTAACGCCGCTCTGTTTCCTGACCAAGACGTCACGCCATGATGCTTCCTGACCAAGACGTCACGCCATGATGCTTCCTGACCAAAACGTAACACCGCTTTCCTTCCTGACCAACACGTCACGGCGCTCTGCTTCCTGACCAACACGTAACGCCGCTCTGCCTTCTGACCAACACGTAACGCCACGATGCTTCCTGACCAACACGTAACGCCGCTCTGCTTCCTGACCAACACGTAACGCCGCTCTGCCTTCTGACCAACACGTAACGCCACGATGCTTCCTGACCAACACGTAACGCCACGATGCTTCCTGACCAACACGTAACGCCACGATGCTTCCTGACCAACACGTAACGTCGCTCTGCTTCCTGACCAACACGTAACGCCACGATGCTTCCTGACCAACACGTAACGCCGCTCTGCTTTCTGACCAACACGTAACACCGCTCTGCTTCCTGACCAACACGTAACGTCGCTCTGCTTCCTGACCAACACATAACGCCACGATGCTTCCTGACCAACACGTAACGCCGCTCTGCTTTCTGACCAACACGTAACACCGCTCTGCTTTCTGACCAACACGTAACACCGCTCTGCTTTCTGACCAACACGTAACACCGCTCTGCTTCCTGACCAACACGTAACGCCACGATGCTTCCTGACCAACACGTAACGCCACGATGCTTCCTGACCAACACGTAACGCCGCTCTGCTTTCTGACCAACACGTAACGCCGCTCTGCTTTCTGACCAACACGTAACGCCGCTCTGCTTTCTGACCAACACATAACGCCACGATGCTTCCTGACCAACACGTAACGCCGCTCTGCTTCCTGACCAACACGTAACGCCGCTCTGCTTCCTGACCAACACGTAACGTCGCTCTGCTTCTTGACCAACACGTAACGCCGCTCTGCTTCTTGACCAACACGTAACGCCGCTCTGCTTCCTGACCAACACGTAACGCCGCTCTGCTTCCTGACCAACACGTAACGCCGCTCTGCTTCCTGACCAACACGTAACGCCGCTCTGCTTCCTGACCAACATGTAACGCCACGATGCTTCCTGACCAACACGTAACACCGCTCTGCTTCCTGACCAACACGTAACGCCGCTCTGCTTCTGGACCAACAAGTATAGACACGATGCTTCCTGACCAACACGTAACGCCGCTCTGCTTCCTGTCCAACACGTAACGCCGCTCTGCTTCCTGACCAACACGTAACGCTGCTCTGCTTCCTGACCAACACGTAACGCCGCTCTGCTTCCTGACCAACACGTAACGCCGCTCTGCTTCCTGACCAACACGTAACGCCGCTCTGCTTCCTGACCAACATGTAACGCCGCTCTGTTTCCTGACCAAGACGTCACGCCATGATGCTTCCTGACCAAGACGTCACGCCATGATGCTTCCTGACCAAAACGTAACACCGCTTTCCTTCCTGACCAACACGTCACGGCGCTCTGCTTCCTGACCAACACGTAACGCCGCTCTGCCTTCTGACCAACACGTAACGCCACGATGCTTCCTGACCAACACGTAACGCCGCTCTGCTTCCTGACCAACACGTAACGCCGCTCTGCCTTCTGACCAACACGTAACGCCACGATGCTTCCTGACCAACACGTAACGCCACGATGCTTCCTGACCAACACGTAACGCCACGATGCTTCCTGACCAACACGTAACGTCGCTCTGCTTCCTGACCAACACGTAACGCCACGATGCTTCCTGACCAACACGTAACGCCGCTCTGCTTCCTGACCAACACGTAACGCCGCTCTGCCTTCTGACCAACACGTAACGCCACGATGCTTCCTGACCAACACGTAACGCCACGATGCTTCCTGACCAACACGTAACGCCACGATGCTTCCTGACCAACACGTAACGTCGCTCTGCTTCCTGACCAACACGTAACGCCACGATGCTTCCTGACCAACACGTAACGCCGCTCTGCTTTCTGACCAACACGCAACACCACTCTGCTTCCTGACCAACACGTAACGTCGCTCTGCTTCCTGACCAACACATAACGCCACGATGCTTCCTGACCAACACGTAACGCCGCTCTGCTTTCTGACCAACACGTAACACCGCTCTGCTTTCTGACCAACACGTAACACCGCTCTGCTTTCTGACCAACACGTAACACCGCTCTGCTTCCTGACCAACACGTAACGCCACGATGCTTCCTGACCAACACGTAACGCCACGATGCTTCCTGACCAACACGTAACGCCGCTCTGCTTTCTGACCAACACGTAACGCCGCTCTGCTTTCTGACCAACACGTAACGCCGCTCTGCTTTCTGACCAACACATAACGCCACGATGCTTCCTGACCAACACGTAACGCCGCTCTGCTTCCTGACCAACACGTAACGCCGCTCTGCTTCCTGACCAACACGTAACGTCGCTCTGCTTCTTGACCAACACGTAACGCCGCTCTGCTTCTTGACCAACACGTAACGCCGCTCTGCTTCCTGACCAACACGTAACGCCGCTCTGCTTCCTGACCAACACGTAACGCCGCTCTGCTTCCTGACCAACACGTAACGCCGCTCTGCTTCCTGACCAACATGTAACGCCACGATGCTTCCTGACCAACACGTAACACCGCTCTGCTTCCTGACCAACACGTAACGCCGCTCTGCTTCTGGACCAACAAGTATAGACACGATGCTTCCTGACCAACACGTAACGCCGCTCTGCTTCCTGTCCAACACGTAACGCCGCTCTGCTTCCTGACCAACACGTAACGCTGCTCTGCTTCCTGACCAACACGTAACGCCGCTCTGCTTCCTGACCAACACGTAACGCCGCTCTGCTTCCTGACCAACACGTAACGCCGCTCTGCTTCCTGACCAACATGTAACGCCGCTCTGTTTCCTGACCAAGACGTCACGCCATGATGCTTCCTGACCAAGACGTCACGCCATGATGCTTCCTGACCAAAACGTAACACCGCTTTCCTTCCTGACCAACACGTCACGGCGCTCTGCTTCCTGACCAACACGTAACGCCGCTCTGCCTTCTGACCAACACGTAACGCCACGATGCTTCCTGACCAACACGTAACGCCGCTCTGCTTCCTGACCAACACGTAACGCCGCTCTGCCTTCTGACCAACACGTAACGCCACGATGCTTCCTGACCAACACGCAACACCACTCTGCTTCCTGACCAACACGTAACGTCGCTCTGCTTCCTGACCAACACATAACGCCACGATGCTTCCTGACCAACACGTAACGCCGCTCTGCTTTCTGACCAACACGTAACACCGCTCTGCTTTCTGACCAACACGTAACACCGCTCTGCTTTCTGACCAACACGTAACACCGCTCTGCTTCCTGACCAACACGTAACGCCACGATGCTTCCTGACCAACACGTAACGCCACGATGCTTCCTGACCAACACGTAACGCCGCTCTGCTTTCTGACCAACACGTAACGCCGCTCTGCTTTCTGACCAACACGTAACGCCGCTCTGCTTTCTGACCAACACATAACGCCACGATGCTTCCTGACCAACACGTAACGCCGCTCTGCTTCCTGACCAACACGTAACGCCGCTCTGCTTCCTGACCAACACGTAACGTCGCTCTGCTTCTTGACCAACACGTAACGCCGCTCTGCTTCTTGACCAACACGTAACGCCGCTCTGCTTCCTGACCAACACGTAACGCCGCTCTGCTTCCTGACCAACACGTAACGCCGCTCTGCTTCCTGACCAACACGTAACGCCGCTCTGCTTTCTGACCAACACGTGACGCCGCTCTACTTCCTGACCAACACGTGACGCCGCTCTGCTTCTTGACCAACACGTAACGCCGCTCTGCTTCCTGACCAACACGTAACGCCGCTCTGCTTTCTGACCAACACGTGACGCCGCTCTGCTTTCTGACCAACACGTGACGCCGCTCTGCTTCCTGACCAACACGTAACGCCGCTCTGCTTCCTGACCAACACGTAACGCCGCTCTGCTTCCTGACCAACACGTAACGCCGCTCTGCTTCCTGACCAACATGTAACGCCGCTCTGTTTCCTGACCAAGACGTCACGCCATGATGCTTCCTGACCAAGACGTCACGCCATGATGCTTCCTGACCAAGACGTCACGCCATGATGCTTCCTGACCAAGACGTCACGCCATGATGCTTCCTGACCAACACGTAACGCCGCTCTGCTTCCTGACCAACACGTAACGCCATGATGCTTCCTGACCAACACGTAACGCCGCTCTGCTTTCTGACCAACACGCAACACCACTCTGCTTCCTGACCAACACGTAACGTCGCTCTGCTTCCTGACCAACACGTAACGCCACGATGCTTCCTGACCAACACGTAACGCTGCTCTGCTTTCTGACCAACACGTAACGCCGCTCTGTTTTCTGACCAACACGTAACGCCGCTCTACTTCCTGACCAACATGTAACGCCGCTCTGTTTCCTGACCAAGACGTCACGCCATGATGCTTCCTGACCAACACGTCACGCCAGGATGCTTCCTGACCAAAACGTAACACCGCTTTCCTTCCTGACCAACACGTCACGGCGCTCTGCTTCCTGACCAACACGTAACGCCGCTCTGCCTTCTGACCAACACGTAACGCCACGATGCTTCCTGACCAACACGTAACGCCGCTCTGCTTCCTGACCAACACGTAACGCCACGATGCTTCCTGACAACACGTAACGCCACGATGCTTCCTGACCAACACGTAACGCCATGATGCTTCCTGACCAACACGTAACGCCGCTCTGCTTCCTGACCAACACGTAACGCCACGATGCTTCCTGACAACACGTAACGCCACGATGCTTCCTGACCAACACGTAACGCCACGATGCTTCCTGACCAACACGTAACGCCACGATGCTTCCGGACCAAAACGTAACGCCATGATGCTTCCTGACCAACACGTAACGTCGCTCTGCTTCCTGACCAACACGTAACGCCACGATGCTTCCTGACCAACACGTAACGCTGCTCTGCTTTCTGACCAACACGTAACGCCGCTCTGTTTTCTGACCAACACGTAACGCCGCTCTACTTCCTGACCAACATGTAACGCCGCTCTGTTTCCTGACCAAGACGTCACGCCATGATGCTTCCTGACCAAGACGTCACGCCATGATGCTTCCTGACCAACACGTCACGCCAGGATGCTTCCTGACCAAAACGTAACACCGCTTTCCTTCCTGACCAACACGTCACGGCGCTCTGCTTCCTGACCAACACGTAACGCCGCTCTGCCTTCTGACCAACACGTAACGCCACGATGCTTCCTGACCAACACGTAACGCCGCTCTGCTTCCTGACCAACACGTAACGCCACGATGCTTCCTGACAACACGTAACGCCACGATGCTTCCTGACCAACACGTAACGCCATGATGCTTCCTGACCAACACGTAACGCCATGATTCTTCCTGACCAACACGTAACTCCACGATGCTTCCTGACCAACACGTAACACCTCTCTGCTTCCTGACCAACACGTCACTCCATGATGCTTCCTGACCAACACGTAACACCATGATGCTTCCTGACCAACACGTAACTCCACGATGCTTCCTGACCAACACGTAACACCTCTCTGCTTCCTGACCAACACGTAACACCATGATGCTTCCTGACCAACACGTAATGCCATGATGCTTCCTGACCGACACGTAACACCGCTCTGCCTTCTGACCAACATGTAATGCCGCTCCGCCTTCTGACCAACATGTAATGCCGCTCTGCCTTCTGACCAACACGTAATGCCGCTCTGCTTCCTAAACAACACGTAACGCCGCTCTGCTTTGTGACCAACACGTAACGCTGCTCTGCTTCCTGACCAACAAGTAAAGCCACGATGCTTCCTGACCAACACGTAACGCCGCTCTTCTTCCTGACCAACACGTAATGCCACTCTGCTTCCTGACCAACATGTCACGCCGCTCTGCTTTCTGACCAACACGTAACGCCGCTCTGCTTTCTGACCAACACGTGACGCCGCTCTACTTCCTGACCAACAAGTGACGCCGCTCTGCTTCTTGACCAACACGTAACGCCGCTCTGCTTCTTGACCAACACGTAACGCCGCTCTGCTTCCTGACCAACACGTAACGCCGCTTTGCTTCCTGACCAACACGTAACGCCGCTCTGCTTCCTGACCAACACGTAACGCCGCTCTGCTTCCTGACCAACACGTAAAGCCACTTTGCTTGCTGACCAACATGTAACGCCGCTCTGTTTCCTGACCAAGACGTCACGCCATGATGCTTCCTGACCAACACGTCACGCCAGGATGCTTCCTGACCAAAAGGTAACACCGCTCTGCTTCCTGACCAACACGTCACGCCGCTCTACTTCCTGACCAACACGTAACGCCGCTCTGCCTTCTGACCAACACGTAACGCCACGATGCTTCCTGACCAACACGTAACGCCGCTCTGCTTCCTGACCAACACGTAACGCCACGATGCTTCCTGACCAACACGTAACGCCGCTCTGCTTCCTGACCAACACGTAACGCCACGATGCTTCCTGACAACACGTAACGCCACGATGCTTCCTGACCAACACGTAACGCCATGATGCTTCCTGACCAACACGTAACGCCATGATTCTTCCTGACCAACACGTAACTCCACGATGCTTCCTGACCAACACGTAACACCTCTCTGCTTCCTGACCAACACGTCACTCCATGATGCTTCCTGACCAACACGTAACACCATGATGCTTCCTGACCAACACGTAATGCCACGATGCTTCCTGACCAACACGTAACTCCACGATGCTTCCTGACCAACACGTAACTCCACGATGCTTCCTGACCAACACGTAACACCTCTCTGCTTCCTGACCAACACGTCACTCCATGATGCTTCCTGACCAACACGTAACACCATGATGCTTCCTGACCAACACGTAACACCATGATGCTTCCTGACCAACACGTAACACCATGATGCTTCCTGACCAACACGTAACTCCACGATGCTTCCTGACCAACACGTAACACCTCTCTGCTTCCTGACCAACACGTCACTCCATGATGCTTCCTGACCAACACGTAACACCATGATGCTTCCTGACCAACACGTAATGCCACGATGCTTCCTGACCGACACGTAACACCGCTCTGCCTTCTGACCAACATGTAATGCCGCTCTGCCTTCTGACCAACATGTAATGCCGCTCTGCCTTCTGACCAACACGTAATGCCGCTCTGCTTCCTAAACAACACGTAACGCCGCTCTGCTTTGTGACCAACACGTAACGCTGCTCTGCTTCCTGACCAACAAGTAAAGCCACGATGCTTCCTGACCAACAAGTAAAGCCACGATGCTTCCTGACCAACACGTAACGCCGCTCTTCTTCCTGACCAACACGTAATGCCACTCTGCTTCCTGACCAACATGTCACGCCGCTCTGCTTCCTGACCAACATGTCACGCCGCTCTGCTTCCTGACCAACATGTCACGCCGCTCTGCTTCCTGACCAACATGTCACGCCGCTCTGCTTCCTGACCAACACGTAACGTCGCTGTGCTTCCTGACCAACATGTAACGCCGCTCTGCTTCCTGACCAACACGTCACGCCATGATTCTTCCTGACCAACACGTAACGCCACTCTGCTTCCTGACCAACACGTCACGCCATGATGCTTCCTGACCAACACGTCACGCCAGGATGCTTCCTGACCAACACGTAACGCCCCTCTGCTTCATGACCAACACGTCACGCCAGGATGCTTCCTGACCAACACGTAACGCCCCTCTGCTTCCTGACCAACACGTCACGTCATGATGCTTCCTGACCAACACGTAACGCCGCTCTGCTTCCTAACAACACGTAACGCCCCTCTGCTTCCTGACCAACACGTAACGCCGCTTTGCTTCCTGTCCAACACGTAACGCCGCTCTGCTTCCTGACCAACACGTAACGCCGCTCTGCTTCCTGACCAACACGTAACGCCACGATGCTTCCTGACCAACACGTAACACCGCTCTGCTTCCTGACCAACACGTAACGCCGCTCTGCTTCCTGACCAACACGTAACGCCGCTCTGCTTCCTGACCAACACGTAACGCCGCTCTGCTTCCTGACCAACACGTAACGCCGCTCTGCTTCCTGACCAACACGTAACGCCGCTCTGCTTCCTGACCAACATGTAACGCCACGATGCTTCCTGACCAACACGTAACACCGCTCTGCTTCCTGACCAACACGTAACGCCGCTCTGCTTCTGGACCAACAAGTATAGACACGATGCTTCCTGACCAACACGTAACGCCGCTCTGCTTCCTGTCCAACACGTAACGCCGCTCTGCTTCCTGACCAACACGTAACGCCGCTCTGCTTCCTGACCAACACGTAACGCCGCTCTGCTTCCTGACCAACACGTAACGCCGCTCTGCTTCCTGACCAACACGTAACGCCGCTCTGCTTCCTGACCAACATGTAACGCCGCTCTGTTTCCTGACCAAGACGTCACGCCATGATGCTTCCTGACCAAGACGTCACGCCATGATGCTTCCTGACCAAAACGTAACACCGCTTTCCTTCCTGACCAACACGTCACGGCGCTCTGCTTCCTGACCAACACGTAACGCCGCTCTGCCTTCTGACCAACACGTAACGCCACGATGCTTCCTGACCAACACGTAACGCCGCTCTGCTTCCTGACCAACACGTAACGCCGCTCTGCCTTCTGACCAACACGTAACGCCACGATGCTTCCTGACCAACACGTAACGCCACGATGCTTCCTGACCAACACGTAACGCCACGATGCTTCCTGACCAACACGTAACGTCGCTCTGCTTCCTGACCAACACGTAACGCCACGATGCTTCCTGACCAACACGTAACGCCGCTCTGCTTTCTGACCAACACGCAACACCACTCTGCTTCCTGACCAACACGTAACGTCGCTCTGCTTCCTGACCAACACATAACGCCACGATGCTTCCTGACCAACACGTAACGCCGCTCTGCTTTCTGACCAACACGTAACACCGCTCTGCTTTCTGACCAACACGTAACACCGCTCTGCTTTCTGACCAACACGTAACACCGCTCTGCTTCCTGACCAACACGTAACGCCACGATGCTTCCTGACCAACACGTAACGCCACGATGCTTCCTGACCAACACGTAACGCCGCTCTGCTTTCTGACCAACACGTAACGCCGCTCTGCTTTCTGACCAACACGTAACGCCACGATGCTTCCTGACCAACACGTAACGCCGCTCTGCTTTCTGACCAACACGTAACGCCGCTCTGCTTCCTGACCAACACATAACGCCACGATGCTTCCTGACCAACACGTAACGCCGCTCTGCTTTCTGACCAACACGTAACACCGCTCTGCTTTCTGACCAACACGTAACACCGCTCTGCTTTCTGACCAACACGTAACACCGCTCTGCTTCCTGACCAACACGTAACGCCACGATGCTTCCTGACCAACACGTAACGCCACGATGCTTCCTGACCAACACGTAACGCCGCTCTGCTTTCTGACCAACACGTAACGCCGCTCTGCTTTCTGACCAACACGTAACGCCGCTCTGCTTTCTGACCAACACATAACGCCACGATGCTTCCTGACCAACACGTAACGCCGCTCTGCTTCCTGACCAACACGTAACGCCGCTCTGCTTCCTGACCAACACGTAACGTCGCTCTGCTTCTTGACCAACACGTAACGCCGCTCTGCTTCTTGACCAACACGTAACGCCGCTCTGCTTCCTGACCAACACGTAACGCCGCTCTGCTTCCTGACCAACACGTAACGCCGCTCTGCTTCCTGACCAACACGTAACGCCGCTCTGCTTTCTGACCAACACGTGACGCCGCTCTACTTCCTGACCAACACGTGACGCCGCTCTGCTTCTTGACCAACACGTAACGCCGCTCTGCTTCCTGACCAACACGTAACGCCGCTCTGCTTTCTGACCAACACGTGACGCCGCTCTGCTTTCTGACCAACACGTGACGCCGCTCTGCTTTCTGACCAACACGTAACGCCGCTCTGCTTCCTGACCAACACGTAACGCCGCTCTGCTTCCTGACCAACACGTAACGCCGCTCTGCTTCCTGACCAACACGTAACGCCGCTCTGCTTCCTGACCAACATGTAACGCCGCTCTGTTTCCTGACCAAGACGTCACGCCATGATGCTTCCTGACCAAGACGTCACGCCATGATGCTTCCTGACCAAGACGTCACGCCATGATGCTTCCTGACCAAGACGTCACGCCATGATGCTTCCTGACCAACACGTAACGCCGCTCTGCTTCCTGACCAACACGTAACGCCATGATGCTTCCTGACCAACACGTAACGCCGCTCTGCTTTCTGACCAACACGCAACACCACTCTGCTTCCTGACCAACACGTAACGTCGCTCTGCTTCCTGACCAACACGTAACGCCACGATGCTTCCTGACCAACACGTAACGCTGCTCTGCTTTCTGACCAACACGTAACGCCGCTCTGTTTTCTGACCAACACGTAACGCCGCTCTACTTCCTGACCAACATGTAACGCCGCTCTGTTTCCTGACCAAGACGTCACGCCATGATGCTTCCTGACCAACACGTCACGCCAGGATGCTTCCTGACCAAAACGTAACACCGCTTTCCTTCCTGACCAACACGTCACGGCGCTCTGCTTCCTGACCAACACGTAACGCCGCTCTGCCTTCTGACCAACACGTAACGCCACGATGCTTCCTGACCAACACGTAACGCCGCTCTGCTTCCTGACCAACACGTAACGCCACGATGCTTCCTGACAACACGTAACGCCACGATGCTTCCTGACCAACACGTAACGCCATGATGCTTCCTGACCAACACGTAACGCCGCTCTGCTTCCTGACCAACACGTAACGCCACGATGCTTCCTGACAACACGTAACGCCACGATGCTTCCTGACCAACACGTAACGCCACGATGCTTCCTGACCAACACGTAACGCCACGATGCTTCCGGACCAAAACGTAACGCCATGATGCTTCCTGACCAACACGTAACGTCGCTCTGCTTCCTGACCAACACGTAACGCCACGATGCTTCCTGACCAACACGTAACGCTGCTCTGCTTTCTGACCAACACGTAACGCCGCTCTGTTTTCTGACCAACACGTAACGCCGCTCTACTTCCTGACCAACATGTAACGCCGCTCTGTTTCCTGACCAAGACGTCACGCCATGATGCTTCCTGACCAAGACGTCACGCCATGATGCTTCCTGACCAACACGTCACGCCAGGATGCTTCCTGACCAAAACGTAACACCGCTTTCCTTCCTGACCAACACGTCACGGCGCTCTGCTTCCTGACCAACACGTAACGCCGCTCTGCCTTCTGACCAACACGTAACGCCACGATGCTTCCTGACCAACACGTAATGCCGCTCTGCTTCCTAAACAACACGTAACGCCGCTCTGCTTTGTGACCAACACGTAACGCTGCTCTGCTTCCTGACCAACAAGTAAAGCCACGATGCTTCCTGACCAACACGTAACGCCGCTCTTCTTCCTGACCAACACGTAATGCCACTCTGCTTCCTGACCAACATGTCACGCCGCTCTGCTTTCTGACCAACACGTAACGCCGCTCTGCTTTCTGACCAACACGTGACGCCGCTCTACTTCCTGACCAACAAGTGACGCCGCTCTGCTTCTTGACCAACACGTAACGCCGCTCTGCTTCTTGACCAACACGTAACGCCGCTCTGCTTCCTGACCAACACGTAACGCCGCTTTGCTTCCTGACCAACACGTAACGCCGCTCTGCTTCCTGACCAACACGTAACGCCGCTCTGCTTCCTGACCAACACGTAAAGCCACTTTGCTTGCTGACCAACATGTAACGCCGCTCTGTTTCCTGACCAAGACGTCACGCCATGATGCTTCCTGACCAACACGTCACGCCAGGATGCTTCCTGACCAAAAGGTAACACCGCTCTGCTTCCTGACCAACACGTCACGCCGCTCTACTTCCTGACCAACACGTAACGCCGCTCTGCCTTCTGACCAACACGTAACGCCACGATGCTTCCTGACCAACACGTAACGCCGCTCTGCTTCCTGACCAACACGTAACGCCACGATGCTTCCTGACCAACACGTAACGCCGCTCTGCTTCCTGACCAACACGTAACGCCACGATGCTTCCTGACAACACGTAACGCCACGATGCTTCCTGACCAACACGTAACGCCATGATGCTTCCTGACCAACACGTAACGCCATGATTCTTCCTGACCAACACGTAACTCCACGATGCTTCCTGACCAACACGTAACACCTCTCTGCTTCCTGACCAACACGTCACTCCATGATGCTTCCTGACCAACACGTAACACCATGATGCTTCCTGACCAACACGTAACACCATGATGCTTCCTGACCAACACGTAACACCATGATGCTTCCTGACCAACACGTAACTCCACGATGCTTCCTGACCAACACGTAACACCTCTCTGCTTCCTGACCAACACGTCACTCCATGATGCTTCCTGACCAACACGTAACACCATGATGCTTCCTGACCAACACGTAATGCCACGATGCTTCCTGACCGACACGTAACACCGCTCTGCCTTCTGACCAACATGTAATGCCGCTCTGCCTTCTGACCAACATGTAATGCCGCTCTGCCTTCTGACCAACACGTAATGCCGCTCTGCTTCCTAAACAACACGTAACGCCGCTCTGCTTTGTGACCAACACGTAACGCTGCTCTGCTTCCTGACCAACAAGTAAAGCCACGATGCTTCCTGACCAACAAGTAAAGCCACGATGCTTCCTGACCAACACGTAACGCCGCTCTTCTTCCTGACCAACACGTAATGCCACTCTGCTTCCTGACCAACATGTCACGCCGCTCTGCTTCCTGACCAACATGTCACGCCGCTCTGCTTCCTGACCAACATGTCACGCCGCTCTGCTTCCTGACCAACATGTCACGCCGCTCTGCTTCCTGACCAACACGTAACGTCGCTGTGCTTCCTGACCAACATGTAACGCCGCTCTGCTTCCTGACCAACACGTCACGCCATGATTCTTCCTGACCAACACGTAACGCCACTCTGCTTCCTGACCAACACGTCACGCCATGATGCTTCCTGACCAACACGTCACGCCAGGATGCTTCCTGACCAACACGTAACGCCCCTCTGCTTCATGACCAACACGTCACGCCAGGATGCTTCCTGACCAACACGTAACGCCCCTCTGCTTCCTGACCAACACGTCACGTCATGATGCTTCCTGACCAACACGTAACGCCGCTCTGCTTCCTAACAACACGTAACGCCCCTCTGCTTCCTGACCAACACGTAACGCCACGATGCTTCCTGACCAACATGTCACGCCGCTCTGCTTCCTGACCAACATGTCACGCCGCTCTGCTTCCTGACCAACATGTCACGCCGCTCTGCTTCCTGACCAACACGTAACGCCGCTCTGCTTCCTGACCAACATGTAACGCCACGATGCTTCCTGACCAACACGTAACACCGCTCTGCTTCCTGACCAACACGTAACGCCGCTCTGCTTCTGGACCAACAAGTATAGACACGATGCTTCCTGACCAACACGTAACGCCGCTCTGCTTCCTGTCCAACACGTAACGCCGCTCTGCTTCCTGACCAACACGTAACGCCGCTCTGCTTCCTGACCAACACGTAACGCCGCTCTGCTTCCTGACCAACACGTAACGCCGCTCTGCTTCCTGACCAACATGTAACGCCGCTCTGTTTCCTGACCAAGACGTCACGCCATGATGCTTCCTGACCAAGACGTCACGCCATGATGCTTCCTGACCAAAACGTAACACCGCTTTCCTTCCTGACCAACACGTCACGGCGCTCTGCTTCCTGACCAACACGTAACGCCGCTCTGCCTTCTGACCAACACGTAACGCCACGATGCTTCCTGACCAACACGTAACGCCGCTCTGCTTCCTGACCAACACGTAACGCCGCTCTGCCTTCTGACCAACACGTAACGCCACGATGCTTCCTGACCAACACGTAACGCCACGATGCTTCCTGACCAACACGTAACGCCACGATGCTTCCTGACCAACACGTAACGTCGCTCTGCTTCCTGACCAACACGTAACGCCACGATGCTTCCTGACCAACACGTAACGCCGCTCTGCTTTCTGACCAACACGCAACACCACTCTGCTTCCTGACCAACACGTAACGTCGCTCTGCTTCCTGACCAACACATAACGCCACGATGCTTCCTGACCAACACGTAACGCCGCTCTGCTTTCTGACCAACACGTAACACCGCTCTGCTTTCTGACCAACACGTAACACCGCTCTGCTTTCTGACCAACACGTAACACCGCTCTGCTTCCTGACCAACACGTAACGCCACGATGCTTCCTGACCAACACGTAACGCCACGATGCTTCCTGACCAACACGTAACGCCGCTCTGCTTTCTGACCAACACGTAACGCCGCTCTGCTTTCTGACCAACACGTAACGCCACGATGCTTCCTGACCAACACGTAACGCCGCTCTGCTTTCTGACCAACACGTAACGCCGCTCTGCTTCCTGACCAACACATAACGCCACGATGCTTCCTGACCAACACGTAACGCCGCTCTGCTTTCTGACCAACACGTAACACCGCTCTGCTTTCTGACCAACACGTAACACCGCTCTGCTTTCTGACCAACACGTAACACCGCTCTGCTTCCTGACCAACACGTAACGCCACGATGCTTCCTGACCAACACGTAACGCCACGATGCTTCCTGACCAACACGTAACGCCGCTCTGCTTTCTGACCAACACGTAACGCCGCTCTGCTTTCTGACCAACACGTAACGCCGCTCTGCTTTCTGACCAACACATAACGCCACGATGCTTCCTGACCAACACGTAACGCCGCTCTGCTTCCTGACCAACACGTAACGCCGCTCTGCTTCCTGACCAACACGTAACGTCGCTCTGCTTCTTGACCAACACGTAACGCCGCTCTGCTTCTTGACCAACACGTAACGCCGCTCTGCTTCCTGACCAACACGTAACGCCGCTCTGCTTCCTGACCAACACGTAACGTCGCTCTGCTTCTTGACCAACACGTAACGTCGCTCTGCTTCTTGACCAACACGTAACGCCGCTCTGCTTCCTGACCAACACGTAACGCCGCTCTGCTTCCTGACCAACACGTAACGCCGCTCTGCTTTCTGACCAACACGTGACGCCGCTCTACTTCCTGACCAACACGTGACGCCGCTCTGCTTCTTGACCAACACGTAACGCCGCTCTGCTTCCTGACCAACACGTAACGCCGCTCTGCTTTCTGACCAACACGTGACGCCGCTCTGCTTTCTGACCAACACGTGACGCCGCTCTGCTTCCTGACCAACACGTAACGCCGCTCTGCTTCCTGACCAACACGTAACGCCGCTCTGCTTCCTGACCAACATGTAACGCCGCTCTGCTTCCTGACCAACACGTAACGCCGCTCTGCTTCCTGACCAACACGTAACGCCGCTCTGCTTCCTGACCAACATGTAACGCCGCTCTGTTTCCTGACCAAGACGTCACGCCATGATGCTTCCTGACCAAGACGTCACGCCATGATGCTTCCTGACCAAGACGTCACGCCATGATGCTTCCTGACCAAGACGTCACGCCATGATGCTTCCTGACCAACACGTAACGCCGCTCTGCTTCCTGACCAACACGTAACGCCACGATGCTTCCTGACCAACACGTAACGCCACGATGCTTCCGGACCAAAACGTAACGCCATGATGCTTCCTGACCAACACGTAACGCCGCTCTGCTTTCTGACCAACACGCAACACCACTCTGCTTCCTGACCAACACGTAACGTCGCTCTGCTTCCTGACCAACACGTAACGCCACGATGCTTCCTGACCAACACGTAACGCTGCTCTGCTTTCTGACCAACACGTAACGCCGCTCTGTTTTCTGACCAACACGTAACGCCGCTCTACTTCCTGACCAACATGTAACGCCGCTCTGTTTCCTGACCAAGACGTCACGCCATGATGCTTCCTGACCAACACGTCACGCCAGGATGCTTCCTGACCAAAACGTAACACCGCTTTCCTTCCTGACCAACACGTCACGGCGCTCTGCTTCCTGACCAACACGTAACGCCGCTCTGCCTTCTGACCAACACGTAACGCCACGATGCTTCCTGACCAACACGTAACGCCGCTCTGCTTCCTGACCAACACGTAACGCCACGATGCTTCCTGACAACACGTAACGCCACGATGCTTCCTGACCAACACGTAACGCCATGATGCTTCCTGACCAACACGTAACGCCATGATTCTTCCTGACCAACACGTAACTCCACGATGCTTCCTGACCAACACGTAACACCTCTCTGCTTCCTGACCAACACGTCACTCCATGATGCTTCCTGACCAACACGTAACGCCATGATGCTTCCTGACCAACACGTAATGCCACGATGCTTCCTGACCGACACGTAATGCCACGATGCTTCCTGACCGACACGTAACACCGCTCTGCCTTCTGACCAACATGTAATGCCGCTCTGCCTTCTGACCAACATGTAATGCCGCTCTGCCTTCTGACCAACACGTAATGCCGCTCTGCTTCCTAAACAACACGTAACGCCGCTCTGCTTTGTGACCAACACGTAACGCTGCTCTGCTTCCTGACCAACAAGTAAAGCCACGATGCTTCCTGACCAACAAGTAAAGCCACGATGCTTCCTGACCAACACGTAACGCCGCTCTTCTTCCTGACCAACACGTAATGCCACTCTGCTTCCTGACCAACACGTAATGCCACTCTGCTTCCTGACCAACATGTCACGCCGCTCTGCTTCCTGACCAACATGTCACGCCGCTCTGCTTCCTGACCAACATGTCACGCCGCTCTGCTTCCTGACCAACATGTCACGTCGCTGTGCTTCCTGACCAACATGTAACGCCGCTATGCTTCCTGACCAACACGTCACGCCATGATTCTTCCTGACCAACACGTAACGCCACTCTGCTTCCTGACCAAGACGTCACGCCATGATGCTTCCTGACCAACACGTCACGCCAGGATGCTTCCTGACCAACACGTAACGCCCCTCTGCTTCCTGACCAACACCTCACGTCATGATGCTTCCTGACCAACACGTAACGCCGCTCTGCTTCCTAACAACACGTAATGCCACGATGCTTCCTGACCAACACCTAAGACCGCTCTGCTTCCTGACCAACACGTAACGCCCCTCTGCTTCCTGACCAACACGTAACGCCGCTTTGCTTCCTGTCCAACACGTAACGCCGCTCTGCTTCCTGACCAACACGTAACGCCGCTCTGCTTCCTGACCAACACGTAACGCCGCTTTGCTTCCTGACCAACACGTAACGCCGCTCTGCTTCCTGACCAACACGTAACGCCGCTCTGCTTCCTGACCAACACGTAACGCCACGATGCTTCCTGACCAACACGTAACGCCGCTCTGCTTCCTGACCAACACGTAACGCCCCTCTGCTTCCTGACCAACACGTAACGCCACGATGCTTCCTGACCAACACGTAACACCGCTCTGCTTCCTGACCAACACGTAACGCCGCTCTGCTTCCTGACCAACACGTAACGCCGCTCTGCTTCCTGACCAACACGTAACGCCGCTCTGCTTCCTGACCAACACGTAACGCCGCTCTGCTTCCTGACCAACACGTAACGCCGCTCTGCTTCCTGACCAACATGTAACGCCACGATGCTTCCTGACCAACACGTAACACCGCTCTGCTTCCTGACCAACACGTAACGCCGCTCTGCTTCTGGACCAACAAGTATAGACACGATGCTTCCTGACCAACACGTAACGCCGCTCTGCTTCCTGTCCAACACGTAACGCCGCTCTGCTTCCTGACCAACACGTAACGCCGCTCTGCTTCCTGACCAACACGTAACGCCGCTCTGCTTCCTGACCAACACGTAACGCCGCTCTGCTTCCTGACCAACACGTAACGCCGCTCTGCTTCCTGACCAACACGTAACGCCACTCTGCTTCCTGACCAACATGTAACGCCGCTCTGTTTCCTGACCAAGACGTCACGCCATGATGCTTCCTGACCAAGACGTCACGCCATGATGCTTCCTGACCAAAACGTAACACCGCTTTCCTTCCTGACCAACACGTCACGGCGCTCTGCTTCCTGACCAACACGTAACGCCGCTCTGCCTTCTGACCAACACGTAACGCCACGATGCTTCCTGACCAACACGTAACGCCGCTCTGCTTCCTGACCAACACGTAACGCCACGATGCTTCCTGACCAACACGTAACGCCACGATGCTTCCTGACCAACACGTAACGTCGCTCTGCTTCCTGACCAACACGTAACGCCACGATGCTTCCTGACCAACACGTAACGCCGCTCTGCTTTCTGACCAACACGCAACACCACTCTGCTTCCTGACCAACACGTAACGTCGCTCTGCTTCCTGACCAACACATAACGCCGCTCTGCTTCCTGACCAACACGTAACGCCGCTCTGCTTTCTGACCAACACGTAACACCGCTCTGCTTTCTGACCAACACGTAACACCGCTCTGCTTCCTGACCAACACGTAACGCCACGATGCTTCCTGACCAACACGTAACGCCGCTCTGCTTTCTGACAAACACGTAACGCCGCTCTGCTTTCTGACCAACACGTAACGCCGCTCTGCTTTCTGACCAACACATAACGCCACGATGCTTCCTGACCAACACGTAACGCCGCTCTGCTTCCTGACCAACACGTAACACCGCTCTTCTTCCTGACCAACACGTAACGTCGCTCTGCTTCCTGACCAACACGTAACGCCGCTCTGCTTCTTGACCAACACGTAACGCCGCTCTGCTTCCTGACCAACACGTAACGCCGCTCTGCTTCCTGACCAACACGTAACGCCGCTCTGCTTTCTGACCAACACGTGACGCCGCTCTACTTCCTGACCAACACGTGACGCCGCTCTGCTTCTTGACCAACACGTAACGCCGCTCTGCTTCCTGACCAACACGTAACGCCGCTCTGCTTTCTGACCAACACGTGACGCCGCTCTGCTTTCTGACCAACACGTGACGCCGCTCTACTTCCTGACCAACACGTGACGCCGCTCTGCTTCCTGACCAACACGTAACGCCGCTCTGCTTCCTGACCAACACGTAACGCCGCTCTGCTTCCTGACCAACACGTAACGCCGCTCTGCTTCCTGACCAACATGTAACGCCGCTCTGTTTCCTGACCAAGACGTCACGCCATGATGCTTCCTGACCAAGACGTCACGCCATGATGCTTCCTGACCAAGACGTCACGCCATGATGCTTCCTGACCAAGACGTCACGCCATGATGCTTCCTGACCAACACGTAACGCCGCTCTGCTTCCTGACCAACACGTAACGCCACGATGCTTCCTGACCAACACGTAACGCCACGATGCTTCCGGACCAAAACGTAACGCCATGATGCTTCCTGACCAACACGTAACGCCGCTCTGCTTTCTGACCAACACGCAACACCACTCTGCTTCCTGACCAACACGTAACGTCGCTCTGCTTCCTGACCAACACGTAACGCCACGATGCTTCCTGACCAACACGTAACGCTGCTCTGCTTTCTGACCAACACGTAACGCCGCTCTGTTTTCTGACCAACACGTAACGCCGCTCTACTTCCTGACCAACATGTAACGCCGCTCTGTTTCCTGACCAAGACGTCACGCCATGATGCTTCCTGACCAAGACGTAACGCCATGATGCTTCCTGACCAACACGTCACGCCAGGATGCTTCCTGACCAAAACGTAACACCGCTTTCCTTCCTGACCAACACGTCACGGCGCTCTGCTTCCTGACCAACACGTAACGCCGCTCTGCCTTCTGACCAACACGTAACGCCACGATGCTTCCTGACCAACACGTAACGCCGCTCTGCTTCCTGACCAACACGTAACGCCACGATGCTTCCTGACCAACACGTAACGCCACGATGCTTCCTGACCAACACGTAACGCCGCTCTGCTTCTGGACCAACAAGTATAGACACGATGCTTCCTGACCAACACGTAACGCCGCTCTGCTTCCTGTCCAACACGTAACGCCGCTCTGCTTCCTGACCAACACGTAACGCCGCTCTGCTTCCTGACCAACACGTAACGCCGCTCTGCTTCCTGACCAACACGTAACGCCGCTCTGCTTCCTGACCAACACGTAACGCCGCTCTGCTTCCTGACCAACACGTAACGCCACTCTGCTTCCTGACCAACATGTAACGCCGCTCTGTTTCCTGACCAAGACGTCACGCCATGATGCTTCCTGACCAAGACGTCACGCCATGATGCTTCCTGACCAAAACGTAACACCGCTTTCCTTCCTGACCAACACGTCACGGCGCTCTGCTTCCTGACCAACACGTAACGCCGCTCTGCCTTCTGACCAACACGTAACGCCACGATGCTTCCTGACCAACACGTAACGCCGCTCTGCTTCCTGACCAACACGTAACGCCACGATGCTTCCTGACCAACACGTAACGCCACGATGCTTCCTGACCAACACGTAACGCCGCTCTGCTTTCTGACCAACACGTAACACCGCTCTGCTTCCTGACCAACACGTAACGTCGCTCTGCTTCCTGACCAACACGTAACGCCACGATGCTTCCTGACCAACACGTAACGCCGCTCTGCTTTCTGACCAACACGTAACGCCGCTCTGCTTTCTGACCAACACATAACGCCACGATGCTTCCTGACCAACACGTAACGCCGCTCTGCTTCCTGACCAACACGTAACACCGCTCTGCTTCCTGACCAACACGTAACGTCGCTCTGCTTCCTGACCAACACGTAACGCCGCTCTGCTTTCTGACCAACACGTAACGCCGCTCTGCTTTCTGACCAACACGTAACGCCGCTCTGCTTTCTGACCAACACGTAACGCCGCTCTGCTTTCTGACCAACACGTAACGCCGCTCTGCTTTCTGACCAACACGTGACGCCGCTCTACTTCCTGACCAACACGTGACGCCGCTCTGCTTCTTGACCAACACGTAACGCCGCTCTGCTTTCTGACCAACACGTAACGCCGCTCTGCTTTCTGACCAACACGTAACGCCGCTCTGCTTTCTGACCAACACGTAACGCCGCTCTGCTTTCTGACCAACACGTGACGCCGCTCTACTTCCTGACCAACACGTAACGCCGCTCTGCTTCCTGACCAACACGTAACGCCGCTCTGCTTCCTGACCAACACGTGACGCCGCTCTGCTTTCTGACCAACACGTGACGCCGCTCTACTTCCTGACCAACACGTGACGCCGCTCTGCTTCCTGACCAACACGTAACGCCGCTCTGCTTCCTGACCAACACGTAACGCCGCTCTGCTTCCTGACCAACACGTAACGCCGCTCTGCTTCCTGACCAACATGTAACGCCGCTCTGTTTCCTGACCAAGAGGTCACGCCATGATGCTTCCTGACCAAGACGTCACGCCATGATGCTTCCTGACCAAGACGTCACGCCATGATGCTTCCTGACCAACACGTAACGCCGCTCTGCTTCCTGACCAACACGTAACGCCACGATGCTTCCTGACCAACACGTAACGCCACGATGCTTCCGGACCAAAACGTAACGCCATGATGCTTCCTGACCAACACGTAACGCCGCTCTGCTTTCTGACCAACACGCAACACCACTCTGCTTCCTGACCAACACGTAACGTCGCTCTGCTTCCTGACCAACACGTAACGCCACGATGCTTCCTGACCAACACGTAACGCTGCTCTGCTTTCTGACCAACACGTAACGCCGCTCTGTTTTCTGACCAACACGTAACGCCGCTCTGTTTTCTGACCAACATGTAACGCCGCTCTGTTTCCTGACCAAGACGTCACGCCATGATGCTTCCTGACCAAGACGTCACGCCATGATGCTTTCTGACCAACACATAACGCCACGATGCTTCCTGACCAACACGTAACGCCGCTCTGCTTCCTGACCAACACGTAACACCGCTCTGCTTCCTGACCAACACGTAACGTCGCTCTGCTTCCTGACCAACACGTAACGCCGCTCTGCTTCTTGACCAACACGTAACGCCGCTCTGCTTCCTGACCAACACGTAACGCCGCTCTGCTTCCTGACCAACACGTAACGCCGCTCTGCTTTCTGACCAACACGTGACGCCGCTCTACTTCCTGACCAACACGTGACGCCGCTCTGCTTCTTGACCAACACGTAACGCCGCTCTGCTTCCTGACCAACACGTAACGCCGCTCTGCTTTCTGACCAACACGTGACGCCGCTCTGCTTTCTGACCAACACGTGACGCCGCTCTACTTCCTGACCAACACGTGACGCCGCTCTGCTTCCTGACCAACACGTAACGCCGCTCTGCTTCCTGACCAACACGTAACGCCGCTCTGCTTCCTGACCAACACGTAACGCCGCTCTGCTTCCTGACCAACATGTAACGCCGCTCTGTTTCCTGACCAAGACGTCACGCCATGATGCTTCCTGACCAAGACGTCACGCCATGATGCTTCCTGACCAAGACGTCACGCCATGATGCTTCCTGACCAAGACGTCACGCCATGATGCTTCCTGACCAACACGTAACGCCGCTCTGCTTCCTGACCAACACGTAACGCCACGATGCTTCCTGACCAACACGTAACGCCACGATGCTTCCGGACCAAAACGTAACGCCATGATGCTTCCTGACCAACACGTAACGCCGCTCTGCTTTCTGACCAACACGCAACACCACTCTGCTTCCTGACCAACACGTAACGTCGCTCTGCTTCCTGACCAACACGTAACGCCACGATGCTTCCTGACCAACACGTAACGCTGCTCTGCTTTCTGACCAACACGTAACGCCGCTCTGTTTTCTGACCAACACGTAACGCCGCTCTACTTCCTGACCAACATGTAACGCCGCTCTGTTTCCTGACCAAGACATCACGCCATGATGCTTCCTGACCAAGACGTAACGCCATGATGCTTCCTGACCAACACGTCACGCCAGGATGCTTCCTGACCAAAACGTAACACCGCTTTCCTTCCTGACCAACACGTCACGGCGCTCTGCTTCCTGACCAACACGTAACGCCGCTCTGCCTTCTGACCAACACGTAACGCCACGATGCTTCTGGACCAACAAGTATAGACACGATGCTTCCTGACCAACACGTAACGCCACGATGCTTCCTGACCAACACGTAACGCCACGATGCTTCCTGACCAACACGTAACGCCACGATGCTTCCTGACCAAAACGTAACGCCACGATGCTTCCTGACCAACACGTAACGCCGCTCTGCTTTCTGACCAACACGTAACGCCGCTCTGCTTCCTGACCAACATGTAACGCCACGATGCTTCCTGACCAACACGTAACGCCGCTCTGCTTCCTGACCAACACGTAACGCCGCTCTGCTTCCTGACCAACACGTAACGCCGCTCTGCTTCCTGACCAACATGTAACGCCACGATGCTTCCTGACCAACACGTAACACCGCTCTGCTTCCTGACCAACACGTAACGCCGCTCTGCTTCTGGACCAACAAGTATAGACACGATGCTTCCTGACCAACACGTAACGCCGCTCTGCTTCCTGTCCAACACGTAACGCCGCTCTGCTTCCTGACCAACACGTAACGCCGCTCTGCTTCCTGACCAACACGTAACGCCGCTCTGCTTCCTGACCAACACGTAACGCCGCTCTGCTTCCTGACCAACACGTAACGCCGCTCTGCTTCCTGACCAACACGTAACGCCACTCTGCTTCCTGACCAACATGTAACGCCGCTCTGTTTCCTGACCAAGACGTCACGCCATGATGCTTCCTGACCAAGACGTCACGCCATGATGCTTCCTGACCAAAACGTAACACCGCTTTCCTTCCTGACCAACACGTCACGGCGCTCTGCTTCCTGACCAACACGTAACGCCGCTCTGCCTTCTGACCAACACGTAACGCCACGATGCTTCCTGACCAACACGTAACGCCGCTCTGCTTCCTGACCAACACGTAACGCCACGATGCTTCCTGACCAACACGTAACGTCGCTCTGCTTCCTGACCAACACGTAACGCCGCTCTGCTTTCTGACCAACACGTCACGGCGCTCTGCTTCCTGACCAACACGTAACGCCGCTCTGCCTTCTGACCAACACGTAACGCCACGATGCTTCCTGACCAACACGTAACGCCGCTCTGCTTCCTGACCAACACGTAACGCCACGATGCTTCCTGACCAACACGTAACGCCACGATGCTTCCTGACCAACACGTAACGCCGCTCTGCTTCTGGACCAACAAGTATAGACACGATGCTTCCTGACCAACACGTAACGCCGCTCTGCTTCCTGTCCAACACGTAACGCCGCTCTGCTTCCTGACCAACACGTAACGCCGCTCTGCTTCCTGACCAACACGTAACGCCGCTCTGCTTCCTGACCAACACGTAACGCCGCTCTGCTTCCTGACCAACACGTAACGCCGCTCTGCTTCCTGACCAACACGTAACGCCACTCTGCTTCCTGACCAACATGTAACGCCGCTCTGTTTCCTGACCAAGACGTCACGCCATGATGCTTCCTGACCAAGACGTCACGCCATGATGCTTCCTGACCAAAACGTAACACCGCTTTCCTTCCTGACCAACACGTCACGGCGCTCTGCTTCCTGACCAACACGTAACGCCGCTCTGCCTTCTGACCAACACGTAACGCCACGATGCTTCCTGACCAACACGTAACGCCGCTCTGCTTCCTGACCAACACGTAACGCCACGATGCTTCCTGACCAACACGTAACGCCACGATGCTTCCTGACCAACACGTAACGCCGCTCTGCTTTCTGACCAACACGTAACACCGCTCTGCTTCCTGACCAACACGTAACGTCGCTCTGCTTCCTGACCAACACGTAACGCCACGATGCTTCCTGACCAACACGTAACGCCGCTCTGCTTTCTGACCAACACGTAACGCCGCTCTGCTTTCTGACCAACACGTAACGCCGCTCTGCTTTCTGACCAACACGTAACGCCGCTCTGCTTCCTGACCAACACGTAACACCGCTCTGCTTTCTGACCAACACGTAACGCCGCTCTGCTTTCTGACCAACACGTAACGCCGCTCTGCTTTCTGACCAACACGTAACGCCGCTCTGCTTTCTGACCAACACGTAACGCCGCTCTGCTTCCTGACCAACACGTAACACCGCTCTGCTTCCTGACCAACACGTAACGTCGCTCTGCTTCCTGACCAACACGTAACGCCGCTCTGCTTTCTGACCAACACGTAACGCCGCTCTGCTTTCTGACCAACACGTAACGCCGCTCTGCTTTCTGACCAACACGTAACGCCGCTCTGCTTTCTGACCAACACGTAACGCCGCTCTGCTTTCTGACCAACACGTGACGCCGCTCTACTTCCTGACCAACACGTGACGCCGCTCTGCTTCTTGACCAACACGTAACGCCGCTCTGCTTTCTGACCAACACGTAACGCCGCTCTGTTTCCTGACCAACACGTAACGCCGCTCTGCTTTCTGACCAACACGTAACGCCGCTCTGCTTTCTGACCAACACGTGACGCCGCTCTACTTCCTGACCAACACGTGACGCCGCTCTGCTTCCTGACCAACACGTAACGCCGCTCTGCTTCCTGACCAACACGTAACGCCGCTCTGCTTCCTGACCAACACGTAACGCCGCTCTGCTTCCTGACCAACATGTAACGCCGCTCTGTTTCCTGACCAAGACGTCACGCCATGATGCTTCCTGACCAAGACGTCACGCCATGATGCTTCCTGACCAAGACGTCACGCCATGATGCTTCCTGACCAACACGTAACGCCGCTCTGCTTCCTGACCAACACGTAACGCCACGATGCTTCCTGACCAACACGTAACGCCACGATGCTTCCGGACCAAAACGTAACGCCATGATGCTTCCTGACCAACACGTAACGCCGCTCTGCTTTCTGACCAACACGCAACACCACTCTGCTTCCTGACCAACACGTAACGTCGCTCTGCTTCCTGACCAACACGTAACGCCACGATGCTTCCTGACCAACACGTAACGCTGCTCTGCTTTCTGACCAACACGTAACGCCGCTCTGTTTTCTGACCAACACGTAACGCCGCTCTACTTCCTGACCAACATGTAACGCCGTTCTGTTTCCTGACCAAGACGTCACGCCATGATGCTTCCTGACCAAGACGTCACGCCATGATGCTTCCTGACCAACACGTCACGCCAGGATGCTTCCTGACCAAAACGTAACACCGCTTTCCTTCCTGACCAACACGTCACGGCGCTCTGCTTCCTGACCAACACGTAACGCCGCTCTGCCTTCTGACCAACACGTAACGCCACGATGCTTCCTGACCAACACGTAACGCCGCTCTGCTTTCTGACCAACACGTAACGCCGCTCTGCTTTCTGACCAACACGTAACGCCGCTCTGCTTTCTGACCAACACGTAACGCCGCTCTGCTTTCTGACCAACACGTAACACCGCTCTGCTTTCTGACCAACACGTAACGTCGCTCTGCTTCCTGACCAACACGTAACGCCGCTCTACTTCCTGACCAACACGTAACGCCGCGATGCTTCCTGACCAACACATAACGCCACGATGCTTCCTGACCAACACGTAACGCCGCTCTGCTTTCTGACCAACACGTAACGCCGCTCTACTTCCTGACCAACACGTGACGCCGCTCTGCTTCTTGACCAACACGTAACGCCGCTCTGCTTCCTGACCAACACGTAACGCCGCTCTGCTTCCTGACCAACACGTAACGCCGCTCTACTTCCTGACCAACACGTAACGCCGCTCTACTTCCTGACCAACACGTAACGCCGCTCTGCTTCCTGACCAACACGTAACGCCGCTCTGCTTCCTGACCAACACGTAACGCCGCTCTGCTTCCTGACCAACACGTAACGCCGCTCTGCTTCCTGACCAACACGTAACGCCGCTCTGCTTTCTGACCAACACGTAACGCCGCTCTGCTTCCTGACCAACACGTAACGCCGCTCTGCTTCCTGACCAACACGTAACGCCGCTCTGCTTTCTGACCAACACGTAACGCCGCTCTGCTTCCTGACCAACACGTAACGCCGCTCTACTTCCTGACCAACACGTAACGCCGCTCTGCTTTCTGACCAACACGTAACGCCGCTCTGCTTCCTGACCAACACGTAACGCCGCTCTGCTTTCTGACCAACACGTAACGCCACTCTGCTTCCTGACCAACACGTAACGCCACGATGCTTCCTGACCAACACGTAACGCCACGATGCTTCCTGACCAACACGTAACGCCACTCTGCTTCCTGACCAACACGTAACGCCACTCTGCTTCCTGCAGGATGTCACGGAAACTCTGCAGAGGATCATGACAAGTTTGAAGCTTCACATGTACAGTTTAGCATACAATACACTGCCGGACACATGTTCCCAATAAATCCAATGAGAAAGTGTGTCCAAATTTTGACTGGTGGTTTACATGATGGAAAACACACGTGTGTACAGGAAGATCAATGTTTTGATGTGCAGCTGAGAGCAGTGTGTCTCTCAGTCAGGTGTGGGATTAAGGTGATCTAGTTAAGATTCCCAGGTTGTGGTTGGAACTCCTGTCAGAACCGGCTGAGCGCTGCCAGTCCAGCATGCAGAGGGATGACTGACACTCTCCTCCATGTCTCATTCTCCTCAGAGACTCACAGTCGTCAATAATTCAGCAGGAAGGTAGACCGTCCGTACAGCATGGAGAGGAAATTCTGTCTTCATCATATCCATCTGTCGTTCCTTCCTTTCTTCTACTCGCTATCTGCCGTTGCCCGCCCCCACCGCGACATTCACTCTTTCCATATTGCACCACTTCAATAATTCAAGGTTCTATATAAAAGTCAATGAAATTTGCCATACCTCGGGTCATTACGATGCCTGCCAGGGATTTGTGTCGTGCATGCGCAGAACTGCAGCCACCCACCAGCGACCGGTACTTCTCCCTCACCAGGTGGAATATCGAATCAGCAAAGTCCTTAAAAACACAAAACCTTCTTTAATTCAAACAAGCTGCAGACCAGTTAACCTGCCTGCCCAGAACCAATCAGATTATCCGGCAGGTAAACGCACCTGCTTCATGTTACAGCTCGTTAATCTGATCAGAACCAATCAGATAATCCGGCAGGTAAACATCACAGGAAAACATGTAAGCCACATGTGATCTACATTATGGTAGATCAGGTTTAATAGAGTGATGGGATCTCCACAGAACCATTACTAAAGCCCTGTTGGAATATCTGGACAGAGAACAGAAAAAAAGACAAAAACGTTCAAAAAGAGTTTGGAAAGTCCTGATCCTGAAAATCCTGGAGAATCCTGGTGAGTGGATCCTGGAAAATTCTTAAGGGATCCTGGAGAACTTATCCTGGAAAATCTTTTTGGGATCCTGGAGAACTGATCCTGGAAAATAATCCCATGCTCCTAATCTTCCCTACACATTAAACCATCTTTATTTATAAAACATTTCCAGACAAGTAAAGCTGAGACAAAGTTCTGCACATCAGGGATATACCTGGAAGGAATCGTCTTCATGGAAAACGTTCATGAGGCTTCACCCATCACGATCAGATGAAATGACTTCACGCTGCTGTCATTAATCCGAGCTTCCTTTTCCCTTTGCCGCCCTAACAACTAGTCTAACACTGTTCTGGTCCACTTAGTTTTATTTGTGCAGCTCAAAACAGGTAACTTGTCTGTGAGGTGTTTTTCTATCCATGGCTGAATGTGTGTAGAGATGAAACAGCTGTGAACCCTTCAACCTGAGAGAACTGTAAAATATTGATTTTCAGACAGGTGAAGGAAGAGGAAAAATGAGAAAAGAGAATGGATGTGATTGGAGGACACAATGAAAAACATTTACACACATCCTCTGAGAGTCTTTGTCCTAGTGGAGAAACTAAAGGTTTAAAGAAGTGGCAAACTTGTGGTGGCATAAGGTTAAAACACATTTCACAGTGAAATTATTGACTGCAAAATCAATAAAACAGTCAAATAAAATGTGAGTAATTGGTGTGATGAACATATATATTCTTTTTGTAAGAATTTCTGTTAAAGAAAGAGCATGCTGAAACTTCCTCTAAATATGCTGCTGGGTCTCAGGACTGTATCTGGTTGCATGGGTCAGAACATGTACACACACAGTAAATCACAGAGTTCCTCAGGATTCTGTACTTTGACCATACTTTTCATATTTTAGATTATGGTGGTGTAAATGTACTCAGATATACTTCACCATGAAACAAATCAGTTTGTAGAGACGTAGCAGATATTTAGTAAAAATATAATGTAGATGCAGCCAAGATGTAATAAAGATGCAGCCAAGATGTAATAAAGATGTAGGAAAGATGTAATAAAGATGTAGGAAAGATGTAATAAAGATGTAGGAAAGATGTAATAAAGATGTAGCAGAGATGTAATAAAGATGTAGGAAAGATGTAATAAAGATGTAGGAAAGATGTAATAAAGATGTAGGAAAGATGTAGGAAAGATGTAATAAAGATGTAGCAGAGATGTAATAAAGATGTAGGAAAGATGTAATAAAGATGTAGCAGAGATGTAATAAAGATGCAGCCAAGATGTAATAAAGATGTAGGAAAGATGTAATAAAGATGCAGCCAAGATGTAATAAAGATGTAGGAAAGATGTAATAAAGATGTAGGAAAGATGTCATAAAGATGTAGGAAAGATGTAATAAAGATGTAGCAGAGATGTAATAAAGATGTAGGAAAGCTGTAATAAAGATGTAGCAGAGATGTAATAAAGATGCAGCAGAGATGTAATAAAGATGTAGGAAAGATGTAATAAAGATGCAGCCAAGATGTAATAAAGATGCAGCCAAGATGTAATAAAGATGTAGGAAAGATGTAATAAAGATGTAGGAAAGATGTAATAAAGATGTAGGAAAGATGTAATAAAGATGTAGCAGAGATGTAATAAAGATGTAGGAAAGATGTAATAAAGATGTAGGAAAGATGTAATAAAGATGTAGGAAAGATGTAATAAAGATGTAGCAGAGATGTAATAAAGATGTAGGAAAGATGTAATAAAGATGTAGCAGAGATGTAATAAAGATGTAGCAGAGGTGTAATAAAGATGTAGCAGAGATGCTATAAAGAGTTTGGATGCTGTGTTTGTAGCCGAGCAACGACGGAGCTGATGACGTCACAGGCTGTGTCTGGTGCGGTACCAGGTATTATATAAACTGCTACCAGAATAACACAGGTAAACTCTCTGGGTAAATAATATGGACGGAAGCTCACAGCTAACAGTTCCATGTCCCTTGTGCATATCTTCTCCTTGACAGTAACATGTCCAGGATGACACCAACGCTGGTTAACCAGCACTGCAATTCCACCACCCTTTAGCTTTCCGCTGTGTTGTCTACTGCGGTCTGCACGGACCGTTTTAAAGCCCGGTACAGACACATTACAGTCAGGGATGTGTTCATGCAGCCATGTCTCGGTGAAGCACATAATACTGCACTCTCTATATTCTTTCTGAGACCTTGTTAGCATCTCAAGCTCGTCCATTTTGTTAGCTAGCGATCTCACATTACCCAATAGGATGGTTGGGAGAAATGGTTTAAATCGCCATCGTTTTCTCCTCTGCCTCACTCCCGCTTTGCATCCTCTTCTCTTTCTTTTCAACTCCATCGGGATTTGATGTGTTGTTTCGCTGATAAACCTGATCTTGGAGAGTTTAATCAGTTGATCCCGATTGTAAACAAGTCTTTCGTTGCTATGGAGACTCATCATAACAAGTCTTGAAAGAGCCAAAAATACGCAGAAAAATCTTCCTTGCAGCACACCCGGCATGAAATCCTCAGAAAAAAAAAAACCTAATTTAAACTCTTCTATGTGAGAAGAGTTTGGACTTTTAAAAAAAAATCAAGATAGCAGGTCAGAACTATTTGCTGCCATCAGGCGGTGCAATCTAGAATGAAATGTTCTGAAATGTACATGGAGCTGTTAGCGTCTACATGGAGCTGTTAGGATCTACATGGAGCTGTTAGCGTCTACATGGAGCTGTTAGCGTCTACATGGAGCTGTTAGCGTCTACATGGAGCTGTTAGGATCTACATGGAGCTGTTAGGATCTACATGGAGCTGTTAGCGTCTACATGGAGCTGTTAGGATCTACATGGAGCTGTTAGCGTCTACATGGAGCTGTTAGCGTCTACATGGAGCTGTTAGGATCTACATGGAGCTGTTAGCGTCTACATGGAGCTGTTAGGATCTACATGGAGCTGTTAGCGTCTACATGGAGCTGTTAGCGTCTACATGGAGCTGTTAGGATCTACATGGAGCTGTTAGCGTCTACATGGAGCTGTTAGGATCTACATGGAGCTGTTAGCGTCTACATGGAGCTGTTAGCGTCTACATGGAGCTGTTAGGATCTACATGGAGCTGTTAGGATCTACATGGAGCTGTTAGGATCTACATGGAGCTGTTAGCGTCTACATGGAGCTGTTAGGATCTACATGGAGCTGTTAGGATCTACATGGAGCTGTTAGCGTGTACATGGAGCTGTTAGCGTCTACATGGAGCTGTTAGCGTCTACATGGAGCTGTTAGGATCTACATGGAGCTGTTAGCGTCTACATGGAGCTGTTAGGATCTACATGGAGCTGTTAGCGTCTACATGGAGCTGTTAGCGTCTACATGGAGCTGTTAGCGTCTATATGGAGCTGTTAGGATCTACATGGAGCTGTTAGCGTCTACATGGAGCTGTTAGGATCTACATGGAGCTGTTAGCGTCTACATGGAGCTGTTAGGATCTACATGGAGCTGTTAGCGTCTACATGGAGCTGTTAGGATCTACATGGAGCTGTTAGCGTCTACATGGAGCTGTTAGGATCTACATGGAGCTGTTAGCGTCTACATGGAGCTGTTAGCGTCTACATAGAGCTGTTAGGATCTACATGGAGCTGTTAGCGTCTACATGGAGCTGTTAGGATCTACATGGAGCTGTTAGCGTCTACATGGAGCTGTTAGGATCTACATGGAGCTGTTAGGATCTACATGGAGCTGTTAGCGTCTACATGGAGCTGTTAGGATCTACATGGAGCTGTTAGCGTCTACATGGAGCTGTTAGGATCTACATGGAGCTGTTAGGATCTACATGGAGCTGTTAGGATCTACATGGAGCTGTTAGCGTCTACATGGAGCTGTTAGGATCTACATGGAGCTGTTAGGATCTACATGGAGCTGTTAGCGTGTACATGGAGCTGTTAGCGTCTACATGGAGCTGTTAGGATCTACATGGAGCTGTTAGGATCTACATGGAGCTGTTAGCGTCTACATGGAGCTGTTAGGATCTACATGGAGCTGTTAGCGTCTACATGGAGCTGTTAGCGTCTACATGGAGCTGTTAGGATCTACATGGAGCTGTTAGCGTCTACATGGAGCTGTTAGCGTCTACATGGAGCTGTTAGGATCTACATGGAGCTGTTAGCGTCTATATGGAGCTGTTAGGATCTACATGGAGCTGTTAGCGTCTACATGGAGCTGTTAGGATCTACATGGAGCTGTTAGGATCTACATGGAGCTGTTAGCGTCTACATGGAGCTGTTAGGATCTACATGGAGCTGTTAGCGTCTACATGGAGCTGTTAGGATCTACATGGAGCTGTTAGGATCTACATGGAGCTGTTAGGATCTACATGGAGCTGTTAGCGTCTACATGGAGCTGTTAGGATCTACATGGAGCTGTTAGGATCTACATGGAGCTGTTAGCGTCTACATGGAGCTGTTAGGATCTACATGGAGCTGTTAGGATCTACATGGAGCTGTTAGCGTCTACATGGAGCTGTTAGGATCTACATGGAGCTGTTAGGATCTACATGGAGCTGTTAGCGTCTACATGGAGCTGTTAGCGTCTACATGGAGCTGTTAGGATCTACATGGAGCTGTTAGCGTCTACATGGAGCTGTTAGGATCTACATGGAGCTGTTAGCGTCTACATGGAGCTGTTAGGATCTACATGGAGCTGTTAGCGTCTACATGGAGCTGTTAGGATCTACATGGAGCTGTTAGCGTCTACATGGAGCTGTTAGCGTCTACATGGAGCTGTTAGCGTCTACATGGAGCTGTTAGGATCTACATGGAGCTGTTAGCGTCTACATGGAGCTGTTAGGATCTACATGGAGCTGTTAGGATCTACATGGAGCTGTTAGCGTCTACATGGAGCTGTTAGGATCTACATGGAGCTGTTAGCGTTTACATGGAGCTTTCAGAATATGCATTTAAATGGAGTTTGATTAAAGGTACTTTCCAACAGCAGCAGGAGGTGATTGATGGAGGCCCAACTCAGTGGTTCTGAAGATCTAATTGGCTACAGGAAGCCGATGTTAAACAGAAAGTTTATTCTTTTTTTTTTTTGTTTTTTCAAACTTTGTTTTTTATTAGTTTTTATGCAAACACACAAACAACAAAAATCGCAAGAAAAAATTCACATAAAAGATATTAAATAACGAAATAGAAACTTGCAAAAACAAAATTGACAACAATAAAGCATCTGTCTGGATATTTCTTGATATATTCCGCATTACACCAATATTTCCATTTAGTAGTTTACAACGTCCTATGTGTCACCTACAAATGAGGTCCATTTTTCCCACTGCTTGTCGTATTTAAATCCTTTCAATCGAAGATTATGTGTCATTTTTTCCATTATCGATATTCCCTCCACAATCTTGATCCAGTCTTCCTGAACAGGAGGATCTGGCTTCAGCCATCTTTTTGCTATTGCCTTCTTGCTTGCAGCCAAGACCACCTTTGTAATAAACATGTCTTCCTTCTTAACAAAGTGTACTATGTTTCCAAGGTACAACACAAGACAAGTATTTGGAATGCTGTAACCCAAAATTTTTGTCAGAGCTGTTCCTAATTCTTCCCAGTATCTGGTGATTTTAGTACAACTCAAACAGAAAGTTTATTCTAAGGAAGGAAAATGGAGAAGAAAAATGTGGAACATTCCTTGGGAGGAGGAGGAACTGGACTTCCAGCAGGAGGCTCTGATTCTGTGCAGCAGCCTTGTTTCTTTTACCTGAAAGTGACATCCAATTAATTTAAAGCAAATCCTGCTCGGCTTGGCAGCGCCGGCCGGTGTCGGTCACAGCGTGAACCCGGAGTCAAGTCTTCCATCCTCATGAAGGCCTTTTCATTGATGACATTACAGAGGAGAGGGAGGGGGCAGCTCAGAGTGGCCTGCAGATCAGAGGTGGAATAGAGCCTGGCAACCAGCCCAGCTCTCCCTCCATCTTACTCCTCCAGGTCCTATTTTCTCTCATTTTCATCTTGTCTCTGTCTTTTCCTTCTCTCTGCTTCATTCTTCTGTCTGTTTCGGTTTGTGGCAGAGAACAGCGACATTCCAGGAACAAGTCGTCTGCCAGAAACATCCCCGTCTCCATCAGCTGATGGGACATCCAGCTGTGTTTATGTCAGCTAACACCTGCCTCCACCTTTTATCCACAGTGTATCTGTCCTCAGTGGGAGCAGCGTGGGACTAATGTAGCAGAAAAACCAGGCCAAGGATCTCCCTCCATCAGAGGCCCCCAAAAACTAGTTGGTTCTGCTTTCTCACAGATGAGCTCCAAGGTTAGCAACGCTCCACTAGCGTCACATGGGGATTCAGTTTTTACAAACTGGCGTCTGTCTGTCTGTAAATGCTACTGATGGATTTGTTCCCTGCATTTCAGACAGGAAGATGACGATGGTGGAAGTCTCTCCAGATATGAAGTTCATTAAATAAACTAATGTCTGCACCTAGTTCTGTTTCTAGTTTTGTTTCTAGTTCTGGTTGGGTTTGGGTTAATCTGGAGGCAGTAATGTGTGTGTGTGTGTGTGTGATGCAGCGTGTCATTGGTGGCCTGACCCCCCTCCTCCTTCTTCATCAGACTCCGGCAACAGCAAAATGAGTTCATGCCCGTCCTTCAATCTAGTCCCCCACCTAGATCCCCATCTAGTTCCTCACCTAGACCTCCATCTAGTTCCCCACTTAAACCTCCATCTAGTCCCCCACCTAGATCTCCATCTAGTTCCTCACCTAGACCTCCATCTAGTTCCCCACTTAAACCTCCATCTAGTCCCCCACCTAGATCTCCATCTAGTTCCTCACCTAGACCTCCATCTAGTTCCCCACTTAAACCTCCATCTAGTCCCCCACCTACATCTCCATCTAGTTCCTCACCTAGACCTCCATCTAGTTCCCCACTTAAACCTCCATCTAGTTCCCCACCTAGACCTCCATCTAGTTCCCCACTTAAACCTCCCATCTAGTCCCCCACCTAGATCTCCATCTAGTTCCTCACCTAGACCTCCATCTAGTTCCCCACTTAAACCTCCATCTAGTCCCCCACCTAGATCTCCATCTAGTTCCTCACCTAGACCTCCATCTAGTTCCCCACTTAAACCTCCATCTAGTCCCCCACCTAGATCTCCATCTAGTTCCTCACCTAGACCTCCATCTAGTTCCCCACTTAAACCTCCATCTAGTTACCCATCTAGACCTCCATCTAGTCCCCCACCTAGATCCCCATCTAGTTCCTCACCTAGACCTCCATCTAGTTACCCATCTAGACCTCCATCTAGTCCCCCACCTAGATCTACATCTAGTTCCCCATCTAGACCTCCATCTAGTTCCCCACTTAAACCTCCATCTAGTCCCCCACCTAGATCTCCATCTAGTTCCCCACCTAGACCTCCATCTAGTCCCACACCTAGATCCCCATCTAGTTCCCTAACTAAACCCCGATCTAGTTCCCCACCTAGACCTCCATCTAGTCCCCCACCTAGATTCCCATCTAGTTCCCCAACTAAACCTCCATCTATTTCCCCATCTAGACCTCCATCTAGTCCCGCACCTTGATCTCCATCTAGTTCTCCATCTTGACCTCCATCTAGTCTCTCAACTAGATCACCATCTAGATCACCATCTAGTCCCCCACCTATACTTCCATCTAGTTACCCATCTAGACCTCCATCTAGTCCCCCACCTAGATCCCCATCTAGTTCCTCAACTAGACCTCCATCTAGTTCCCCACTTAAACCTCCATCTAGTCCCCCACCTAGATCTCCATCTAGTTCCCCACCTAGACCTCCATCTAGTCCCACACCTACATCCCCATCTAGTTCCCTAACTAAACCCCGATCTAGTTCCCCACCTAGACCTCCATCTAGTCCCCCACCTAGATCCCCATCTAGTTCCCCAACTAAACCTCCATCTATTTCCCCATCTAGACCTCCATCTAGTCCCGCACCTTGATCTCCATCTAGTTCCCCACATAGACCTCCATCTAGTTCCCCACCTAGACCTCCATCTAGTCCCCCACCTAGATCCCCATCTAGTTCCCCAACTAAACCTCCATCTATTTCCCCATCTAGACCTCCATCTAGTCCCGCACATTGATCTCCATCTAGTTCTCCATCTTGACCTCCATCTAGTCTCTCAACTAGATCCCCATCTAGTACCCCACCTAAACTTCCATCTAGTTACCCATCTAGACCTCCATCTAGTCCCACACCTAGATCCCCATCTAGTTCCCCAACTAAACCTCCATCTATTTCCCCATCTAGACCTCCATCTAGTCCCCCACCTAGATCCCCATCTAGTTCCCCAACTAAACCTCCATCTATTTCCCCATCTAGACCTCCATCTAGTCCCACACCTAGATCCCCATCTAGTTCCCCAACTAAACCTCCATCTATTTCCCCATCTAGACCTCCATCTAGTCCCGCACATTGATCTCCATCTAGTTCTCCATCTTGACCTCCAACTAGTCTCTCAACTAGATCACCATCTAGTCCCCCACCTATACTTCCATCTAGTTACCCATCTAGACCTCCATCTAGTCCCCCACCTAGATCTACATCTAGTTCCCCACCTATACTTCCATCTAGTTCCCCATCTAGACCTCCATCTAGTCCCCCACCTAGATCTCCATCTAGTTCTCCATCTAGACCTCCATCTAGTCACCCAACTACACCTCCATCTAGTCCCCCACCTAGATCCCCATGTAGTTCCCCAACTAAACCTCCATCTATTTCCTCACCTAGACCTCCATCTAGTCCCCCACCTAGACCTCCATCTAGTTCTCCACCTAGATCTCCATCTAGTCCCCCACCTATACATCCATCTAGTCCCCCAGCTAGACCTCCGTCTAGTTCCCCACCTAGACCTCAACCTAGTCCCTCACCAAGGCCTCCATCTAATCCCTAACCAAGACCTCCATCTAGTTCCCCACCTAGACCTACATCTAATCTCCACCTACACCTCCATCTAGTTCCCCACCAAGACCTCCATCTAGTCCCCCACCTAGACCTCCATCTAGTTCACCACCTAGACCTCCATCTAGATACCCACCTACACCTCCATCTAATCTCCACCTAGACCTCCATCTAGTTCCCCACCTAGACCTCCATCTAGTCCCTCACCAAGACCTTCATCTAGTTCCTACATAAAGCTTTACCTGAAGGTTTAACTCGGCCCTCTTCAGACACCGATCTCCATCCCTCCTGAGTCTCTCAGACACGGAAACATCTCTGTGTTGGAGGAATTCATGTCTGCGTGTCTAAACATCCAGAGATGCGCGTGTCCTGACGGTGAGACGGGTTTCTGTTCTGTTAGTTCTCCGTATAACGCAGAGCGTCACCCCAACATCATCAACATCTGGATCACAAAGGGACGGAAGCGGACATGTTGGGTCTGACGTTTGGATTGCCGCTCTGGATCGGCTGGACTGAACCCGGGCGGAGAGAAGACAGATGGATGAGGACGACGGATGTGTCCACGGGATGCGAGGCAGCGCCGCAGGCGTCTGGCTGCACAGCAGAGCTCCAGCTGAGATTCCTCATTAGCCTCCAAAAGGTGGAAACCGAGACGGGAAGGATCAGAGTCCAGGACCAGGCTTCTTCCAGAAACTGAGGACAGCACCTCCTGGTGGTGTTGAACCTGGAAACAGATCATTATGATGACCAGGCAGGGGGCTTCATGGTGGCATGGCGGTACATGTTCTCCAGCGGGTTGATTGATCATTCTCTGAAGGTGTGAATGTTGCCGTAAACTATCCAGGTGTTCCTTGCCTAATGATTGCTGCGGTCTATCCCAGCCCCACAACCCTGAACTGGATGAAGGAGGGTAGGAGGTCCGGAAGACCTGGAATGTACCTGGTGAACCATTCCAACAAGAGACTCAATGCTAAAGTCTAAGCACTTTTCTTCCCCCGAAGAACGCAGAGAAGTGTACAGCGCTCGTTCACCAGCGCCATGCTCGCAAGTCAGAGGCCATTCACTCCTAAAGGTGGGGCCCCGAAGGCCGCCATCCTGACCTTCAGTTCGTCTATCAGCCAGACCTGGAAGTTCTGGGATTCTGGCCCCAGAGGTCAAATCAGTAACCTGCTACTGTCCGAAGCTCATAGCGTAGATAAATACAAAGTTTACTGTCAGTCGGCGCCGATGACATACGAAACTAAGTTACCAGCAGCTACACTACTGGGGGGAGGGAGTCCCATAAGTAGAGTCGGGGTAAACAGAGGGTAAAAGATGGGCGGGGAACCACAACCGGAACCAGGAAGGAAAACCTCCAACCGGACCAGAACCAGGAAGGAAAACCTCCATCAGGACCAGAACCAGGAAGGAAAACCTCCATCAGGACCAGAACCAGGGAGGAAAACCTCCATCAGGACCAGAACCAGGAAGGAAAACCTCCATCAGGACCAGAACCAGGGAGGAAAACCTCCATCTGGACCAGAACCAGGAAGGAAAACCTCCATCAGGACCAGAACCAGGAAGGAAAACCTCCATCAGGACCAGAACCAGGAAGGAAAACCTCCATCAGGACCAGAACTAGGGAGGAAAACCTCCATCTGACGATTCGGCGCTGTAGGATGGATGGTGGGAAACCCATCATCCGGTTTTCGTCCAGTTGTTTGGGGTTCTGAGGAACCTTCTCCCCGTGAAACAGACCATAATTTCTCTTCCTGAATCTGACTGTAAAATCTTCGCAGCAGAGACGAGACAGAGATGGAGTCGCCTCTGATTAACCTCCAGCGGGGAGATAAAAGCAGCGATAATGTCAGGAGGAGTGTAAAACACACACCGCAGGCTTCTACATTATGCAGCACAGACCAGCGGAGGGACTCCCGCCAAAAGATAACATGACCCACCCCGAGAGAGGAAGGAGTGGGTCATCCGGGAGGATCTAACTGCAGCCTATCATCTGCCGTGGAGGAGGAGGAGGAGGAGGAGGAAGGCACTCCACAGATGCTCAGGGATGTTGCCATACATTCATTTTCAGATATTTAGCAGACAGATTGGAAGTCATCAGGCGGGATGGTGCTTAATCTTCACACCGATGCAGGAATAAACAACTTGTTTGCATATCTGGACCGACTGGTCATTAATGGTGCTTCCATTTAACTCGATTACTCTATAACCAAATAACTACAGCACTTGGCATTTTGTCAGAAAACATCATAAAACAAACTGGAATTTATAGAGGAAATGTACGCTTCACTGTTACACTGTTTATTTTTATTAACATATTCAACCACAGTGGAGGCAACAACTCCGTCTGCTGGTGGAGGCGTTACTTTACGGTTTCACCATGACAACTGATCCATTTAAACTATCGGAGCTTCAACCCGACATCCATCCGACTTCCACCCGACTTCCAACAGACTTCCACCCGACTTCCACCAATACTTCCACCAGACGTCCATCTGACTTCCATCACACTTCCACCTGACTTCCACCCGACTTCCACCAGACTTCCACCTTCCACCAGACTTCCACCTGACTTCCACCCGACTTCCACCAGACTTCCACCTTCCACCAGACTTCCACCTGACTTCCACCAGACTTCCACCAGACTTCCACCAGACTTCCACCAGACTTCCACCTGACTTCCACCCGACTTCCACCCGACTTCCACCAGACTTCCACCTTCCACCAGACTTCCATCACACTTCCACCAGACTTCCACCTTCCACCAGACTTCCATCACACTTCCACCAGACTTCCACCTTCCACCAGACTTCCATCACACTTCCACCAGACTTCCACCTGACTTCCACCTGACTTCCACCAGACTGCCACCAGACTTCTACCTGACTTCCACCAGACTTCCACCTTCCACCAGACTTCCATCACACTTCCACCAGACTTCCATCACACTTCCACCAGACTTCCACCTTCCACCAGACTTCCATCACACTTCCACAAGACTTCAACCTTCCACCAGACTTCCATCACACTTCCACCAGACTTCCACCTTCCACCAGACTTCCATCACACTTCCACCAGACTTCCACCTTCCACCAGACTTCCACCTGACTTCCACCAGACTGCCACCAGACTTCTACCTGACTTCCACCTGACTTCCACCCAACTTCCACCTGACTTCCACCTTCCACCTGACTTCCACCCGACTTCCACCTTCCACCAGCCTTCCACCAGCCTTCCACCAGACTTCCACCTGACTTCCACCAGACTTCCACCTTCCACCAGACTTCCAACAGACTTCCACCTGACTTCCACCTTCCACCAGACTTCCACCTGACTTCCACCTGACGTTTACCTGACTTCCACCAGACTTCCACCTTCCACCTGACTTCCACTAGACTTCCACCTTCCACCAGCCTTCCACCTGACTTCCACTAGACTTCCACCTTCCACCAGCCTTCCACCAGACTTCCACCTGACTTCCACCAGACTTCCACCTTCCACCAGACTTCCAACAGACTTCCACCTGACTTCCACCTGACTTCCACCTGACTGCCACCAGACTTCCACCTGACTTCCACCTGACTTTGACCTGACTTCCAACAGACTTCCACCAGACTTCCACCTGACTTCCAACAGACTTCCACCAGACTTCCACCTGACTTCCACAAGACTTCCACCTGACTTCCACTAGACTTCCACCTGACTTCCACCAGACTTCCACCTTCCACCCGACTTCCACCAGACTTCCACCAGACTTCCACCTGACTTCCACCAGACTTCCACCAGACTTCCACCAGACTTCCACCAGACTTCCACCAGACTTCCACCTTCCACCCGACTTCCACCAGACTTCCACCTTCCACAAGACTTCCACCAGACTTCCACCCGACTTCCACCAGACTTCCACCTTCCACCCGACTTCCACCAGACTTCCACCAGACTTCCACCAGACTTCCACCTTCCACCCGACTTCCACCAGACTTCCACCTTCCACAAGACTTCCACCAGACTTCCACCAGACTTCCACCAGACTTCCACCTTCCACCAGACTTCCACCAGACTTCCACCTTCCACAAGACTTCCACCAGACTTCCACCCGACTTCCACCAGACTTCCACCTTCCACCCGACTTCCACCAGACTTCCACCTTCCACAAGACTTCCACCAGACTTCCACCACACTTCCAACAGACTTCCACCTTCCACCAGACTTCCACCAGACTTCCACCTGACTTCCACCTTCCACCAGACTTCCACCTGACTTCCACCAGACTTCCACCAGACTTCCACCAGACTTCCACCAGACTTCCACCTTCCATCAGACTTCCAACAGACTTCCACCAGACTTCCACCTTCCACCAGACTTCCAACAGACTTCCACCTTCCACAAGACTTCCACCAGACTTCCACCACACTTCCAACCGACTTCCACCAGACTTCCACCTGACTTCCACCTGACTTCCAACAGACTTCCACCAGACTTCCACCTGACTTCCAACAGACTTCCACAAGACTTCCACTAGACTTCCACCAGACTTCCACCTTCCACCAGACTTCCATCACACTTCCACCAGACTTCCACCTTCCACCAGACTTCCACCTGACTTCCACCAGACTGCCACCAGACTTCTACCTGACTTCCACCTGACTTCCACCCAACTTCCACCTGACTTCCACCTTCCACCTGACTTCCACCCGACTTCCACCTTCCACCAGCCTTCCACCAGCCTTCCACCAGACTTCCACCTGACTTCCACCAGACTTCCACCTTCCACCAGACTTCCAACAGACTTCCACCTGACTTCCACCTTCCACCAGACTTCCACCTGACTTCCACCTGACGTTTACCTGACTTCCACCAGACTTCCACCTTCCACCTGACTTCCACTAGACTTCCACCTTCCACCAGCCTTCCACCTGACTTCCACTAGACTTCCACCTTCCACCAGCCTTCCACCAGACTTCCACCTGACTTCCACCAGACTTCCACCTTCCACCAGACTTCCAACAGACTTCCACCTGACTTCCACCTGACTTCCACCTGACTGCCACCAGACTTCCACCTGACTTCCACCTGACTTTGACCTGACTTCCAACAGACTTCCACCAGACTTCCACCTGACTTCCAACAGACTTCCACCAGACTTCCACCTGACTTCCACAAGACTTCCACCTGACTTCCACTAGACTTCCACCTGACTTCCACCAGACTTCCACCTTCCACCCGACTTCCACCAGACTTCCACCAGACTTCCACCTGACTTCCACCAGACTTCCACCAGACTTCCACCAGACTTCCACCAGACTTCCACCTTCCACCCGACTTCCACCAGACTTCCACCTTCCACAAGACTTCCACCAGACTTCCACCCGACTTCCACCAGACTTCCACCTTCCACCCGACTTCCACCAGACTTCCACCAGACTTCCACCAGACTTCCACCTTCCACCCGACTTCCACCAGACTTCCACCTTCCACAAGACTTCCACCAGACTTCCACCAGACTTCCACCAGACTTCCACCTTCCACCAGACTTCCACCAGACTTCCACCTTCCACAAGACTTCCACCAGACTTCCACCCGACTTCCACCAGACTTCCACCCGACTTCCACCAGACTTCCACCTTCCACCCGACTTCCACCAGACTTCCACCTTCCACAAGACTTCCACCAGACTTCCACCACACTTCCAACAGACTTCCACCTTCCACCAGACTTCCACCTGACTTCCACCTTCCACCAGACTTCCACCTGACTTCCACCAGACTTCCACCAGACTTCCACCAGACTTCCACCAGACTTCCACCTTCCACCAGACTTCCAACAGACTTCCACCAGACTTCCACACTTCCAACCGACTTCCACCAGACTTCCACCTTCCACAAGACTTCCACCAGACTTCCACCACACTTCCAACCGACTTCCACCAGACTTCCACCTGACTTCCACCTGACTTCCAACAGACTTCCACCAGACTTCCACCTGACTTCCAACAGACTTCCACAAGACTTCCACTAGACTTCCAACAGACTTCCACCTGACTTCCACCAGACTTCCACCTTCCACCCGACTTCCACCAGACTTCCACCAGACTTCCACCTGACTTCCACCTGACTTCCACCAGACTTCCACCAGACTTCCACCAGACTTCCACCTTCCACCCGACTTCCACCAGACTTCCACCTTCCACAAGACTTCCACCACACTTCCAACAGACTTCCACCAGACTTCCACCCGACTTCCACCAGACTTCCACATTCCACCCGACTTCCACCAGACTTCCACCTTCCACAAGACTTCCACCAGACTTCCACCACACTTCCAACAGACTTCCACCTGACTTCCACCTTCCACCAGACTTCCACCAGACTTCCACCTTCCACCAGACTTCCACCTGACTTCCACCAGACTTCCACCAGACTTCCACCTGACTTCCACCAGACTTCCACCAGACTTCCACCTTCCACCAGACTTCCAACAGACTTCCACCTTCCACCAGACTTCCACCAGACTTCCACCTTCCACAAGACTTCCACCAGACTTCCACCACACTTCCACCAGACTTCCACCAGACTTCCACCTGACTTCCACAAGACTTCCACCTGACTTCCACTAGACTTCCACCTGACTTCCACCAGACTTCCACCTTCCACCCGACTTCTACCAGACTTCCACCTGACTTCCACCAGACTTCCACCAGACTTCCACCAGACTTCCACCAGACTTCCACCTTCCACCCGACTTCCACCAGACTTCCACCTTCCACCAGACTTCCACCCGACTTCCACCAGACTTCCACCTTCCACCCGACTTCCACCAGACTTCCACCAGACTTCCACCTTCCACCCGACTTCCACCAGACTTCCACCTTCCACAAGACTTCCACCAGACTTCCACCAGACTTCCACCAGACTTCCACCTTCCACCCGACTTCCACCAGACTTCCACCTTCCACAAGACTTCCACCAGACTTCCACCCGACTTCCACCAGACTTCCACCCGACTTCCACCAGACTTCCACCTTCCACCCGACTTCCACCAGACTTCCACCTTCCACAAGACTTCCACCAGACTTCCACCACACTTCCAACAGACTTCCACCTTCCACCAGACTTCCACCAGACTTCCACCTGACTTCCACCTTCCACCAGACTTCCACCTGACTTCCACCAGACTTCCACCAGACTTCCACCAGACTTCCACCTGACTTCCACCAGACTTCCACCAGACTTCCACCTTCCACCCGACTTCCACCAGACTTCCACCAGACTTCCACCTGACTTCCACCAGACTTCCACCAGACTTCCACCTTCCACCAGACTTCCACCAGACTTCCACCAGACTTCCACCTTCCACCCGACTTCCACCAGACTTCCACCTTCCACAAGACTTCCACCAGACTTCCACCTTCCACCCGACTTCCACCAGACTTCCACCTTCCACAAGACTTCCACCACACTTCCAACAGACTTCCACCAGACTTCCACCTGACTTCCAACAGACTTCCACAAGACTTCCACTAGACTTCCAACAGACTTCCACCTGACTTCCACCAGACTTCCACCTTCCACCCGACTTCCACCAGACTTCCACCAGACTTCCACCTGACTTCCACCTGACTTCCACCAGACTTCCACCAGACTTCCACCAGACTTCCACCAGACTTCCACCTTCCACCCGACTTCCACCAGACTTCCACCTTCCACAAGACTTCCACCACACTTCCAACAGACTTCCACCAGACTTCCACCCGACTTCCACCAGACTTCCACATTCCACCCGACTTCCACCAGACTTCCACCTTCCACAAGACTTCCACCAGACTTCCACCACACTTCCAACAGACTTCCACCTGACTTCCACCTTCCACCAGACTTCCACCAGACTTCCACCTTCCACCAGACTTCCACCTGACTTCCACCAGACTTCCACCAGACTTCCACCTGACTTCCACCAGACTTCCACCAGACTTCCACCTTCCACCAGACTTCCAACAGACTTCCACCTTCCACCAGACTTCCACCAGACTTCCACCTTCCACAAGACTTCCACCAGACTTCCACCACACTTCCACCAGACTTCCACCTGACTTCCACCTGACTTCCAACAGACTTCCACCAGACTTCCACCTGACTTCCACCACACTTCCACCAGACTTCCACCAGACTGCCACCAGACTTCCACCTGACTTCCACCAGACTTCCACCTTCCACCCGACTTCCACCAGACTTCCACCAGACTTCCACCTGACTTCCACCAGACTTCCACCAGACTTCCACCTTCCACCAGACTTCCACCAGACTTCCACCAGACTTCCACCTTCCACCCGACTTCCACCAGACTTCCACCTTCCACAAGACTTCCACCAGACTTCCACCTTCCACCCGACTTCCACCAGACTTCCACCTTCCACAAGACTTCCACCACACTTCCAACAGACTTCCACCAGACTTCCACCCGACTTCCACCAGACTTCCACCTTCCACCCGACTTCCACCAGACTTCCACCTTCCACAAGACTTCCACCAGACTTCCACCACACTTCCAACAGACTTCCACCTGACTTCCACCTTCCACCAGACTTCCACCAGACTTCCACCTGACTTCCACCATCCACCAGACTTCCACCTGACTTCCACCAGACTTCCACCTGACTTCCACCAGACTTCCACCAGACTTCCACCTTCCACCAGACTTCCAACAGACTTCCACCTTCCACCAGACTTCCAACAGACTTCCACCTGACTTCCACCAGACTTCCACCTTCCACCAGACTTCCAACAGACTTCCACCAGACTTCCACCTTCCACCAGACTTCCAACAGACTTCCACCAGACTTCCACCTTCCACCAGACTTCCAACAGACTTCCACCTGACTTCCACCAGACTTCCACCTTCCACCAGACTTCCAACAGACTTCCACCTGACTTCCACCAGACTTCCACCTTCCACCAGACTTCCAACAGACTTCCACCAGACTTCCACCTTCCACCAGACTTCCACCTGACTTCCACCAGACTTCCACCAGACTTCCACCTGACTTCCACCAGACTTCCACCTTCCACCAGACTTCCACCTGACTTCCACCAGACTTCCACCAGACTTCCACCAGACTTCCACCAGACTTCCAACAGACTTCCACCTGACTTCCACCTGACTTCCACCAGACTTCCACCAGACTTCCACCTTCCACCAGACTTCTACCTGACTTCCACCCAACTTCCACCTGACTTCCACCTGACTTCGACCTTCCACCAGACTTCCACCTGACTTCCACCAGACTTCCAACAGACTTCCACCTGACTTCCACCAGACTTCCACCTGACTTCCACAAGACTTCCACCTGACTTCCACAAGACTTCCAGAAGACTTCCACCAGACTTCCACCTGACTTCCACCTGACTTCCAACAGACTTCCACCCAACTTCCACCTGACTTCCACCTTCCACCTGACTTCCACCAGACTTCCACCCGACTTCCACCTGACTTCCACCTTCCACCTGACTTCCACCAGACTTCCACCAGACTTCCAACAGACTTCCACCTGACTTCCACCAGACTTCCACCAGACTTCCACCTGACTTCCACAAGACTTCCACAAGACTTCCACCAGACTTCCACCAGACTTCCACCTGACTTCCAACAGACTTCCACCCAACTTCCACCTGACTTCCACCTTCCACCTGACTTCCACCAGACTTCCACCTGACTTCCACCAGACTTCCACCTGACTTCCACCAGACTTCCACCAGACTTCCACCAGACTTCCACCTGACTTCCACAAGACTTCCACCTGACTTCCACAAGACTTCCACAAGACTTCCACCAGACTTCCACCTGACTTCCACCTGACTTCCACCAGACTTCCACCAGACTTCCACCCGACTTCCACCAGACTTCCACCAGACTTCCACCTGACTTCCACCAGGCTTCCACCTTCCACCAGACTTCCACTAGACTGCCACCAGACTTCCACCAGACTTCCACCCGACTTCCACAAGACTTCCACCTGACTTCCACCAGGCTTCCACCTTCCACCAGACTTCCACCAGAATTCTACCTGACTTCCACCTGACTGCAACCAGACTTCTACCTGACTTCCACCTGACTTCCACCATACTTCCACCCAACTTCCACCTGACTTCCACCTGACTTTTACCTGACTTCCACCAGACTTCCACCTTCCACCAGACTTCCACCAGACTTCCACCAGACTTCCACCCAACTTCCACCTGACTTCCACCCAACTTCCACCCAACTTCCACCTGACTTCCACCATACTTCCAACCAACTTCCAACAGACTTCCACCAGACTTCCACCTTCCACCAGACTTCCAACAGACTTCCACCTGACTTCCACCAGACTTCCACCTTCCACCAGACTTCCAACAGACTTCCACCAGACTTCCACCTTCCACCAGACTTCCAACAGACTTCCACCAGACTTCCACCTTCCACCAGACTTCCACCAGACTTCCACCTTCCACCCGACTTCCACCAGACTTCCACCTTCCACAAGACTTCCACCAGACTTCCACCTTCCACCCGACTTCCACCAGACTTCCACCTTCCACAAGACTTCCACCACACTTCCAACAGACTTCCACCAGACTTCCACCAGACTTCCACCTTCCACCCGACTTCCACCAGACTTCCACCTTCCACAAGACTTCCACCAGACTTCCACCACACTTCCAACAGACTTCCACCTGACTTCCACCTTCCACCAGACTTCCACCAGACTTCCACCTGACTTCCACCATCCACCAGACTTCCACCTGACTTCCACCAGACTTCCACCAGACTTCCACCTGACTTCCACCAGACTTCCACCAGACTTCCACTAGACTTCCACCTTCCACCAGACTTCCAACAGACTTCCACCTTCCACCAGACTTCCAACAGACTTCCACCTGACTTCCACCAGACTTCCACCTTCCACCAGACTTCCAACAGACTTCCACCAGACTTCCACCTTCCACCAGACTTCCAAACGACTTCCACCAGACTTCCACCTTCCACCAGACTTCCAACAGACTTCCACCTGACTTCCACCAGACTTCCACCTTCCACCAGACTTCCAACAGACTTCCACCTGACTTCCACCAGACTTCCACCTTCCACCAGACTTCCAACAGACTTCCACCAGACTTCCACCTTCCACCAGACTTCCACCAGACTTCCACCTGACTTCCACCAGACTTCCACCAGACTTCCACCTGACTTCCACCAGACTTCCACCAGACTTCCACCTTCCACCAGACTTCCAGCTGACTTCCACCAGACTTCCACCTTCCACCAGACTTCCACCAGACTTCCACCCAACTTCCACCAGACTTCCACCTTCCACCAGACTTCCAACAGACTTCCACCTGACTTCCACCTGACTTCCACCAGACTTCCACCAGACTTCCACCTTCCACCAGACTTCTACCTGACTTCCACCCAACTTCCACCTGACTTCCACCTGACTTCGACCTTCCACCAGACTTCCACCTGACTTCCACCAGACTTCCAACAGACTTCCACCTGACTTCCACCAGACTTCCACCTGACTTCCACAAGACTTCCACCTGACTTCCACAAGACTTCCAGAAGACTTCCACCAGACTTCCACCTGACTTCCACCTGACTTCCAACAGACTTCCACCCAACTTCCACCTGACTTCCACCTTCCACCTGACTTCCACCAGACTTCCACCCGACTTCCACCTGACTTCCACCTTCCACCTGACTTCCACCAGACTTCCACCAGACTTCCAACAGACTTCCACCTGACTTCCACCAGACTTCCACCAGACTTCCACCTGACTTCCACAAGACTTCCACAAGACTTCCACCAGACTTCCACCTGACTTCCAAAAGACTTCCACCCAACTTCCACCTGACTTCCACCTTCCACCTGACTTCCACCAGACTTCCACCTGACTTCCACCAGACTTCCACCTGACTTCCACCAGACTTCCACCAGACTTCCACCTGACTTCCACCTGACTTCCACAAGACTTCCACCAGACTTCCACCTGACTTCCACCTGACTTCCACCAGACTTCCACCAGACTTCCACCCGACTTCCACCAGACTTCCACCAGACTTCCACCTGACTTCCACCAGGCTTCCACCTTCCACCAGACTTCCACTAGACTGCCACCAGACTTCCACCAGACTTCCACCCGACTTCCACAAGACTTCCACCTGACTTCCACCAGGCTTCCACCTTCCACCAGACTTCCACCAGAATTCTACCTGACTTCCACCTGACTGCCACCAGACTTCCACCTGACTTCCACCAGACTTCCACCAGACTTCCACCTGACTTTTACCTGACTTCCACCAGACTTCCGCCTTCCACCAGACTTCCACCAGACTTCCACCAGACTTCCACCCAACTTCCACCTGACTTCCACCCAACTTCCACCCAACTTCCACCCGACTTCCACCATACTTCCAACCAACTTCCAACAGACTTCCACCAGACTTCCACCTTCCACCAGACTTCCAACAGACTTCCACCTGACTTCCACCAGACTTCCACCTTCCACCAGACTTCCAACAGACTTCCACCAGACTTCCACCTTCCACCAGACTTCCAACAGACTTCCACCAGACTTCCACCTTCCACCAGACTTCCAACAGACTTCCACCTGACTTCCACCAGACTTCCACCTTCCACCAGACTTCCAACAGACTTCCACCAGACTTCCACCTTCCACCCGACTTCCACCAGACTTCCACCAGACTTCCACCTGACTTCCACAAGACTTCCACCTGACTTCCACAAGACTTCCACCTGACTTCCACCAGACTTCCACCAGACTTCCACCCGACTTCCACCAGACTTCCACAAGACTTCCACCTGACTTCCACCTGACTTCCACCTTCCACCCGACTTCCACCAGACTTCCACCTTCCACCAGACTTCCACCAGACTTCCACCTGACTTCCACCTTCCACCCGACTTCCACCAGACTTCCACCCGACTTCCACCCGACTTCCACCTGACTTCCACCTGACTTCCACCAGGCTTCCACCTTCCACCAGACTTCCACTAGACTGCCACCAGACTTCCACCCAACTTCCACCAGACTTCCACCTTCCACCAGACTTCCAACAGACTTCCACCTGACTTCCACCTGACTTCCACCAGACTTCCACCAGACTTCCACCTTCCACCAGACTTCTACCTGACTTCCACCCAACTTCCACCTGACTTCCACCTGACTTCGACCTTCCACCAGACTTCCACCTGACTTCCACCAGACTTCCAACAGACTTCCACCTGACTTCCACCAGACTTCCACCTGACTTCCACAAGACTTCCACCTGACTTCCACAAGACTTCCAGAAGACTTCCACCAGACTTCCACCTGACTTCCACCTGACTTCCAACAGACTTCCACCCAACTTCCACCTGACTTCCACCTTCCACCTGACTTCCACCAGACTTCCACCCGACTTCCACCTGACTTCCACCTTCCACCTGACTTCCACCAGACTTCCACCAGACTTCCAACAGACTTCCACCAAACTTCCACCAGACTTCCACCAGACTTCCACCTGACTTCCACAAGACTTCCACAAGACTTCCACCAGACTTCCACCTGACTTCCAAAAGACTTCCACCCAACTTCCACCTGACTTCCACCTTCCACCTGACTTCCACCAGACTTCCACCTGACTTCCACCAGACTTCCACCTGACTTCCACCAGACTTCCACCAGACTTCCACCTGACTTCCACCTGACTTCCACAAGACTTCCACCAGACTTCCACCTGACTTCCACCTGACTTCCACCAGACTTCCACCAGACTTCCACCCGACTTCCACCAGACTTCCACCAGACTTCCACCTGACTTCCACCAGGCTTCCACCTTCCACCAGACTTCCACTAGACTGCCACCAGACTTCCACCAGACTTCCACCCGACTTCCACAAGACTTCCACCTGACTTCCACCAGGCTTCCACCTTCCACCAGACTTCCACCAGAATTCTACCTGACTTCCACCTGACTGCCACCAGACTTCTACCTGACTTCCACCTGACTTCCACCATACTTCCACCCAACTTCCACCTGACTTCCACCTGACTTTTACCTGACTTCCACCAGACTTCCACCTTCCACCAGACTTCCACCAGACTTCCACCAGACTTCCACCCAACTTCCACCTGACTTCCACCCAACTTCCACCCAACTTCCACCCGACTTCCACCATACTTCCAACCAACTTCCAACAGACTTCCACCAGACTTCCACCTTCCACCAGACTTCCAACAGACTTCCACCTGACTTCCACCAGACTTCCACCTTCCACCAGACTTCCAACAGACTTCCACCAGACTTCCACCTTCCACCAGACTTCCAACAGACTTCCACCAGACTTCCACCTTCCACCAGACTTCCAACAGACTTCCACCTGACTTCCACCAGACTTCCACCTTCCACCAGACTTCCAACAGACTTCCACCAGACTTCCACCTTCCACCCGACTTCCACCAGACTTCCACCAGACTTCCACCTGACTTCCACAAGACTTCCACCTGACTTCCACAAGACTTCCACCTGACTTCCACCAGACTTCCACCAGACTTCCACCCGACTTCCACCAGACTTCCACAAGACTTCCACCTGACTTCCACCTTCCACCCGACTTCCACCAGACTTCCACCTTCCACCAGACTTCCACCAGACTTCCACCTGACTTCCACCTTCCACCCGACTTCCACCAGACTTCCACCCGACTTCCACCCGACTTCCACCTGACTTCCACCTGACTTCCACCAGGCTTCCACCTTCCACCAGACTTCCACTAGACTGCCACCAGACTTCCACCCGACTTCCACAAGACTTCCACCTGACTTCCACCAGGCTTCCACCTTCCACCAGACTTCCACCAGAATTCTACCTGACTTCCACCTGACTGCCACCAGACTTCTACCTGACTTCCACCTGACTTCCACCATACTTCCACCCAACTTCCACCTGACTTCCACCTGACTTTTACCTGACTTCCACCAGACTTCCACCTTCCACCAGACTTCCACCAGACTTCCACCTTCCACCAGACTTCCACCAGACTTCCACCAGACTTCCACCTTCCACCAGACTTCCACCAGACTTCCACCCAACTTCCACCAGACTTCCACCCAACTTCCACCTGACTTCCACCATACTTCCACCCAACTTCCACCTGACTTCCACCAGACTTCCACCAGACTTCCACCTGACTTCCACAAGACTTCCACCAGACTTCCACCAGACTTCCACCTGACTTCCACAAGACTTCCACCAGACTTCCAACAGACTTCCACCAGACTTCCACCATACTTCCACCCAACTTCCACCTGACTTCCAACAGACTTCCACCCAACTTCCACCTGACTTCCAACAGACTTCCACCAGGCTTCCACCTTCCACCAGACTTCCACTAGACTGCCACCAGACTTCCACCAGACTTCCACCCGACTTCCACAAGACTTCCACCTGACTTCCACCTGACTTCCACCAGGCTTCCACCTTCCACCAGACTTCCACCAGAATTCTACCTGACTTCCACCTGACTGCCACCAGACTTCTACCTGACTTCCACCTGACTTCCACCATACTTCCACCCAACTTCCACCTGACTTCCACCTGACTTTTACCTGACTTCCAACTGACTTCCACCTTCCACCAGACTTCCAACAGACTTCCACCTGACTTCCACCAGACTTCCACCTTCCACCAGACTTCCAACAGACTTCCACCAGACTTCCACCTTCCACCAGACTTCCAACAGACTTCCACCAGACTTCCACCTTCCACCAGACTTCCAACAGACTTCCACCTGACTTCCACCAGACTTCCACCTTCCACCAGACTTCCAACAGACTTCCACCTGACTTCCACCAGACTTCCACCTTCCACCAGACTTCCAACAGACTTCCACCAGACTTCCACCTTCCACCAGACTTCCACCAGACTTCCACCTGACTTCCACCAGACTTCCACCAGACTTCCACCTGACTTCCACCAGACTTCCACCTTCCACCAGACTTCCAGCTGACTTCCACCAGACTTCCACCTTCCACCAGACTTCCACCAGACTTCCACCCAACTTCCACCAGACTTCCACCTTCCACCAGACTTCCAACAGACTTCCACCTGACTTCCACCTGACTTCCACCAGACTTCCACCAGACTTCCACCTTCCACCAGACTTCTACCTGACTTCCACCCAACTTCCACCTGACTTCCACCTGACTTCGACCTTCCACCAGACTTCCAACAGACTTCCACCTGACTTCCACCAGACTTCCACCTGACTTCCACAAGACTTCCACCTGACGTCCACAAGACTTCCAGAAGACTTCCACCTGACTTCCACCTGACTTCCAACAGACTTCCACCCAACTTCCACCTGACTTCCACCTTCCACCTGACTTCCACCAGACTTCCACCCGACTTCCACCTGACTTCCACCTTCCACCTGACTTCCACCAGACTTCCACCAGACTTCCAACAGACTTCCACCTGACTTCCACCAGACTTCCACCAGACTTCCACCTGACTTCCACAAGACTTCCACAAGACTTCCACCAGACTTCCACCTGACTTCCAACAGACTTCCACCTGACTTCCACCTTCCACCTGACTTCCACCAGACTTCCACCTGACTTCCACCAGACTTCCACCTGACTTCCACCAGACTTCCACCAGACTTCCACCAGACTTCCACCTGACTTCCACAAGACTTCCACCTGACTTCCACAAGACTTCCACAAGACTTCCACCAGACTTCCACCTGACTTCCACCTGACTTCCACCAGACTTCCACCAGACTTCCACCCGACTTCCACCAGACTTCCACCAGACTTCCACCTGACTTCCACCAGGCTTCCACCTTCCACCAGACTTCCACTAGACTGCCACCAGACTTCCACCAGACTTCCACCCGACTTCCACAAGACTTCCACCTGACTTCCACCAGGCTTCCACCTTCCACCAGACTTCCACCAGAATTCTACCTGACTTCCACCTGACTGCCACCAGACTTCTACCTGACTTCCACCTGACTTCCACCATACTTCCACCCAACTTCCACCTGACTTCCACCTGACTTTTACCTGACTTCCACCAGACTTCCACCTTCCACCAGACTTCCACCAGACTTCCACCAGACTTCCACCCAACTTCCACCTGACTTCCACCAGACTTCCACCCAACTTCCACCTGACTTCCACCATACTTCCAACCAACTTCCAACAGACTTCCACCAGACTTCCACCTTCCACCAGACTTCCAACAGACTTCCACCTGACTTCCACCAGACTTCCACCTTCCACCAGACTTCCAACAGACTTCCACCAGACTTCCACCTTCCACCAGACTTCCAACAGACTTCCACCAGACTTCCACCTTCCACCAGACTTCCACCAGACTTCCACCTTCCACCCGACTTCCACCAGACTTCCACCTTCCACAAGACTTCCACCAGACTTCCACCTTCCACCAGACTTCCACCAGACTTCCACCTTCCACAAGACTTCCACCACACTTCCAACAGACTTCCACCAGACTTCCACCAGACTTCCACCTTCCACCCGACTTCCACCAGACTTCCACCTTCCACAAGACTTCCACCACACTTCCAACAGACTTCCACCTGACTTCCACCTTCCACCAGACTTCCACCAGACTTCCACCTGACTTCCACCATCCACCAGACTTCCACCTGACTTCCACCAGACTTCCACCAGACTTCCACCAGACTTCCACCTTCCACCAGACTTCCAACAGACTTCCACCTTCCACCAGACTTCCAACAGACTTCCACCTGACTTCCACCAGACTTCCACCTTCCACCAGACTTCCAACAGACTTCCACCAGACTTCCACCTTCCACCAGACTTCCAACAGACTTCCACCAGACTTCCACCTTCCACCAGACTTCCAACAGACTTCCACCTGACTTCCACCAGACTTCCACCTTCCACCAGACTTCCAACAGACTTCCACCTGACTTCCACCAGACTTCCACCTTCCACCAGACTTCCAACAGACTTCCACCAGACTTCCACCAGACTTCCACCTTCCACCAGACTTCCAACAGACTTCCACCTGACTTCCACCAGACTTCCACCTTCCACCAGACTTCCAACAGACTTCCACCAGACTTCCACCTTCCACCAGACTTCCACCAGACTTCCACCAGACTTCCACCTGACTTCCACCAGACTTCCACCAGACTTCCACCTGACTTCCACCAGACTTCCACCAGACTTCCACCTTCCACCAGACTTCCAGCTGACTTCCACCAGACTTCCACCTTCCACCAGACTTCCACCAGACTTCCACCAGACTTCCACCCAACTTCCACCAGACTTCCACCTTCCACCAGACTTCCAACAGACTTCCACCTGACTTCCACCTGACTTCCACCAGACTTCCACCAGACTTCCACCTTCCACCAGACTTCTACCTGACTTCCACCCAACTTCCACCTGACTTCCACCTGACTTCGACCTTCCACCAGACTTCCACCTGACTTCCACCAGACTTCCAACAGACTTCCACCAGACTTCCACCTGACTTCCACAAGACTTCCACCTGACTTCCACAAGACTTCCAGAAGACTTCCACCAGACTTCCACCTGACTTCCACCTGACTTCCAACAGACTTCCACCCAACTTCCACCTGACTTCCACCTTCCACCTGACTTCCACCAGACTTCCACCTGACTTCCACCTTCCACCTGACTTCCACCAGACTTCCACCAGACTTCCAACAGACTTCCACCTGACTTCCACCAGACTTCCACCTGACTTCCACAAGACTTCCACAAGACTTCCACAAGACTTCCACCAGACTTCCACCTGACTTCCAACAGACTTCCACCCAACTTCCACCTGACTTCCACCTTCCACCTGACTTCCACCAGACTTCCACCTGACTTCCACCAGACTTCCACCTGACTTCCACCAGACTTCCACCAGACTTCCACCAGACTTCCACCTGACTTCCACCTGACTTCCACAAGACTTCCACAAGACTTCCACCAGACTTCCACCTGACTTCCACCTGACTTCCACCAGACTTCCACCAGACTTCCACCCGACTTCCACCAGACTTCCACCAGACTTCCACCTGACTTCCACCAGGCTTCCACCTTCCACCAGACTTCCACTAGACTGCCACCAGACTTCCACCAGACTTCCACCCGACTTCCACAAGACTTCCACCTGACTTCCACCAGGCTTCCACCTTCCACCAGACTTCCACCAGAATTCTACCTGACTTCCACCTGACTGCCACCAGACTTCTACCTGACTTCCACCTGACTTCCACCATACTTCCACCCAACTTCCACCTGACTTCCACCTGACTTTTACCTGACTTCCACCAGACTTCCACCTTCCACCAGACTTCCACCAGACTTCCACCAGACTTCCACCCAACTTCCACCTGACTTCCACCCAACTTCCACCCAACTTCCACCTGACTTCCACCATACTTCCAACCAACTTCCAACAGACTTCCACCAGACTTCCACCTTCCACCAGACTTCCAACAGACTTCCACCTGACTTCCACCAGACTTCCACCTTCCACCAGACTTCCAACAGACTTCCACCAGACTTCCACCTTCCACCAGACTTCCAACAGACTTCCACCAGACTTCCACCTTCCACCAGACTTCCAACAGACTTCCACCTGACTTCCACCAGACTTCCACCTTCCACCAGACTTCCAACAGACTTCCACCAGACTTCCACCTTCCACCCGACTTCCACCAGACTTCCACCTGACTTCCACAAGACTTCCACCTGACTTCCACAAGACTTCCACCTGACTTCCACCAGACTTCCACCAGACTTCCACCCGACTTCCACCAGACTTCCACAAGACTTCCACCTGACTTCCACCTTCCACCCGACTTCCACCAGACTTCCACCTTCCACCAGACTTCCACCAGACTTCCACCTGACTTCCACCTTCCACCCGACTTCCACCCGACTTCCACCCGACTTCCACCTGACTTCCACCTGACTTCCACCAGGCTTCCACCTTCCACCAGACTTCCACTAGACTGCCACCAGACTTCCACCAGACTTCCACCCGACTTCCACAAGACTTCCACCTGACTTCCACCAGGCTTCCACCTTCCACCAGACTTCCACCAGAATTCTACCTGACTTCCACCTGACTGCCAACAGACTTCTACCTGACTTCCACCTGACTTCCACCATACTTCCACCCAACTTCCACCTGACTTCCACCTGACTTTTACCTGACTTCCACCAGACTTCCACCTTCCACCAGACTTCCACCAGACTTCCACCCAACTTCCACCAGACTTCCACCCAACTTCCACCTGACTTCCACCATACTTCCACCCAACTTCCACCTGACTTCCACCAGACTTCCACCTGACTTCCACAAGACTTCCACCAGACTTCCACCTGACTTCCACAAGACTTCCACCAGACTTCCAACAGACTTCCACCATACTTCCACCCAACTTCCACCTGACTTCCAACAGACTTCCACCCAACTTCCACCTGACTTCCAACAGACTTTCACCAGGCTTCCACCTTCCACCAGACTTCCACTAGACTGCCACCAGACTTCCACCAGACTTCCACCCGACTTCCACAAGACTTCCACCTGACTTCCACCTGACTTCCACCAGGCTTCCACCTTCCACCAGACTTCCACCAGAATTCTACCTGACTTCCACCTGACTGCCACCAGACTTCTACCTGACTTCCACCTGACTTCCACCATACTTCCACCCAACTTCCACCTGACTTCCACCTGACTTTTACCTGACTTTCACCAGACTTCCACCTTCCACCAGACTTCCAACAGACTTCCACCAGACTTCCACCTGACTTCCACAAGACTTCCACCAGACTTCCACCAGACTTCCACCTGACTTCCACAAGACTTCCACCAGACTTCCACCAGACTTCCACCCAACTTCCACCTGACTTCCACCATACTTCCACCCAACTTCCACCTGACTTCCAACAGACTTCCACCCGACTTCCACCTGACTTCCAACAGACTTCCACCAGACTTCCACCTGACTTCCAACAGACTTCCACCAGACTTCCACCTGACTTCCAACAGACTTCCACCTGACTTCCACCAGACTTCCACAAGACTTCCACCTGACTTCCAACAGACTTCCACCTGACTTCCACCTTCCACCCGACTTCCACCAGACTTCCACCTTCCACCAGACTTCCACCTTCCACCAGACTTCCACCAGACTTCCACCTTCCACCAGACTTCCACCAGACTTCCACCAGACTTCCACCTTCCACCAGACTTCCACCAGACTTCCACCTTCCACCAGACTTCCACCAGACTTCCACCAGACTTCCACCTGACTTCCACCAGACTTACACCTTCCACAAGACTTCCACCAGACTTCCACCACACTTCCAACAGACTTCCACCTTCCACCAGACTTTCACCAGACTGGAAGTCTGGAGGTGAGCTGGTGGAAGTCGGCTCACCTCCCACCTTCCACTGGGAGGTGAGCCGAGGCTGGGTGCAGCGATCAAGACCACCTTGATGGCCTTTCTCACCACCCAGCGCCACGTGCACACCTCCCAATACCCTGCCTGTGTGTGATGGGGAGCGGGGAGGAAGAGGGGTTGAGGGATTTAAGTCTGGAGGAAAGTGAGCTTTCCTCCAGAAGGTGAGCTGCCAGCGGCACTGGGCATGCCCCCTACTCCCAGGGCCCCCCAAGGACCAGGACAAGCCGGGGACAGCCATCCCCGTAACCAGAGCCTTCGGCGACTCTAACCAGAGAGTCATCACCGACCCAAGAGGGGACCAACTCACCACATGCAGAAGGGGGGCACGAGGACAAAGAGGAGGCGGGGCGGCAGAAGGGGAATCCCAGACCGATTGTCCACCGCCCCCTCACTCACAGAGGACACCCCCACCTGGGGACATGAAGTCCCCCCTTGTCCACACATCGGCACTTCACACTGTCTCAGCACACACCTACAGCCACACACACACTTCCGGACACATTCAGGTCCACCCAGCCACCCGTTCAGCCCACCCTTAAAACCATCCTCCTGACCCCCACGTCACATCCAAATCTCCCCCACTCCCATCCATCATATCTACACTTATCCACCAACCTACCACACACATGCACCACCCACTCCCCCATACATACACCCCTGCCCCCCCCCCCCCCCCACACACACACACAGACAGCACGGCCCCCCTCCCCCCTCCTCCCCCCCCACACACACACCCGTATACATGCACCACCGCCACTCCCCACATACACGCATCACCCCACTCCCCTACACACACGGCACTACCCCCCCCCACAGACACCACGACACCCCCCCCACACACGCATCATCACACTTCCCCACCCACACACATCCACATACCTATGTACCGCCACCAGTCCTCAACGCACACCCCCTACACACATCCCTCCATACACACTCACATCCCATCCACACTATCAAACACCCCCCACTCAACAAGTCCCAGTGTCGCAACCAGGCACCAGAGCACGTACCTGCCCGCCGCCGCAGCGGCAGGTCCAGGTCAGCCCAGCCCCCCCCCGGCACAAGCCGACCCCCCACCCCCAAGAGACAGGGGACAACCCCGGGCACCGGAGCCCGGGACCCCGCCCAGCCCACCCCACGGCGGCACAGGCGCCCGTTACGGAGTCAAGCCCGCCAACCCATCCCCCGCCAGCGACCTCGCCCCGCCGCTGCGCGGCAACTCCAGCCGCTGGCCCATCCAGGTCCACAGTAGGGCTAGAAACCTAGCCACTCCAGCAATGGAGCAGTCAAAATCCCCCCCCAGGAGCCCACCACAGACCCACAGCCCCCAGAGAACCCCAACCGGCCACCAACCCCGAGCACAATAAGGTAACATTCTCCCCCCATACTAAGTGATGGAGCTGATCACAGGGGACCAGAGGGAATAAAGTTCAGCTGACTGATCTCTTGAGGAGGCAGACATCATCTCGACACTGATGTGATCTAATAAGAGATTTCTGAACTGCTGGATACACAGACTTTGTTTGCTTTTCCAGTTTAGAAGGATAGTTTTCTTTGCGATACATAAACTGGTGAGGATTAAGTTTGCAGAATTAAATTCTATGTTAATTTCACCCAAGTAACCCAGTAGGCCCAGTTTGGGGTTTGTAGGGATGTTACATTTGAAGCAATTTGACAGATCTTTACATACCTGAAACCAGAATTCCTGGACAGGTGGGCAAGACCACAAAGCATGGTAGTAGCTGTCAGTCGTGTTGCCAGTGCAGTGTGGACAGATGTTTGATTGTGACAGACCCATCCTGAACATCCTGTGTCCTGTATAATGAGTTCTATGCAGAATGTTAAATTGTATTAGTTGCATGTTTGAATTCTTAGTCATTGTAAATGTATCTGAACAGATTTGTGACCATTCATTTTGGTCAAAGTTACTGGATAAGTCTGCTTCCCATTTAGAAGTTGGGAGACATATGGAATCATCTAGCTTTGATAGTAATCTATATATTTTGGATAACAGTTTCGGGGCATTGAGATTTAAGAATTCTGCAGCCCTGATAGGTAGCTGCAAGTTTAATTGATCAGGGGTGTATTTCTTACCTATAATAGATTTAAGTTGGTGGTATTCTAAGAATTTTGTGCTGCTGATTTCATATCGTGAAGTAATTGTATCAAAAGGGAGAAAGTTCCCATTTTCTATTAAATGTTCTAACTGTTTTATTCCTTTATTCTTCCACTGAGGGAAGTTTATCATTTTCCGGTTTTGCTGGATGTCGGGATTGTTCCAAATAGGTGTAAGTTTGCATGGAATAAGCAAGGACTTGGTTAGTTTAAGAAATTCCCACCAGGCCATTAGTGAGGAGCTGATATTAATGCTTTTAAAGCATTTTTGGCGTTTGACAGCTGTGCTGATAAATGGCAGGTCTGAAATTGCCATATCCTCACACATAGCTTCTTCTATATTAAGCCATGGTTCATCTAGATAGCTAGGTTTAAGCCATTTAGAGATGTATTGTAGTCTATTGCTTATAAAGTAATTTTGGAAATTAGGCAAGTCTAAGCCACCGCTATCTTTAGTCTTCTGGAGTGTTTTTAGACTAATCCGTGGTGGTTTGTCTTTCCAGAGAAATCTAGTGACATGAGAGTCCAGCGATTTAAACCAGGTGGAGGGAGGTTTAATGGGGATCATTGAAAACAGATAATTGATTTTAGGTAGAATCATCATTTTTATAGTTGCAACTCTTCCCATTAGTGATATGGGTAAAGATTTCCACCGCGTGAGATCGTCCTCAACTGTTTTTAGTAGAGGGACATAATTTAGCTTTATAAGGTCTGACAGTCTGGGTGAGATGTTTATTCCCAAGTATCTAATATCTCCTGACTGTAAAGCAGTGTCAGGAGTATTATGGAAGGAACAGTTGATGGGTAGAACGGTGGTTTTAGACCAATTAATGGAATATTCAGAAATTGATGAGAATTTATTGATGAGTGCGATTGTCTGACAGATGGATGATTGTGAATTTTGAAGGAAAAGTAATACATCATCAGCATAAAGACTGGTCTTATGCTCCATATTTCTACAGTTAATGCCTTTAATGTCTTTGTTTTGTCTAATGCTAGCTGCTAAGGGTTCAATAAAGATTGCAAAAAGTGAGGGGGAGAGTGGACAGCCTTGTCTGGTGCCTCTCTGCAAGGTGAAGCTGTGAGAAGTTTGATCATTTGTCCTGACGCATGCATTTGGATTGCTATACAGTATCTTTATCCAGTCGATAAACGATGAGCCAAACCCCAATTTTCTTAATGTTGCAAATAAGAATTTCCAGTTCACCCTGTCAAATGCTTTTTCAGCATCTAGAGAGATTATTGTAGTTTCCAGGTTATGTATGGTGGCATAATCAATTAGATTTATTAGTCTGCGCGTATTAGTGGTGGAATGTCGTCCCTTGATAAATCCTGTTTGATCAGGATGTATGATAAGTGGAGTTATTTTTTCTAGTCTTGTAGCAAGCACTTTACTGATTATTTTAAGATCTACGTTCATTAGTGATATTGGACGATAACTAGATGGGAGTTTGGGGTCTTTTCCTGGTTTTAGTATTACTGTAATACTAGCCAAATTCATGTTTTGAGATATTCGACCTTTTTCCTTAATTTCTGAAGCCATTTTATAAAAAGTGGGTGCTAGTATAGACCAAAATTCTTTATAATATTCAAGTGGAAAACCGTCTGGTCCTGGAGCTTTATTGCTGGGCATGTGTTTTAAAGCTTCATGTAGTTCCCCTACTGAAATGGGTGCGTCCAAAACCATTTCCTGATCCTGTTGTAACTTTGGAAGATTGAGGTAGCTGAGAAATTCCTCAATGCTGTTGTCTGATGGATCTGTTTCTGAGGAATATAATGTTTTATAGAAATCCCTAAATGTGTCATTTATTCCATCAAGATCATGGAGGATATTTCCTCTTGAATCTTTAACAGAGGAGATGGTTGTTTTCTCCTTGTTTGCTTTTAACTGATTTGCGAGAAATCCTCCAGATTTGTTGCTATGTTCAAAATTCTCTAAGCGAAGTCTTTGTAGCAAAAACTGGGTTTTTTGGTTAATTATTTCATTCAGCTCTAGTTTAGCCTTTCTTATGTGATTCAGCACCTGATCTTCTGGAGAAGCCTTGTAGGCATCTTCTAGTGATTTTATTTTAAGCTCTAGTTCAGATATTTTTCCACCAGACTTCCACCAGACTTCCACCTGACTTCCACCAGACTTCCACCAGACTTCCACCTGACTTCCACCAGACTTCCACCAGACTGCCACCAGACTTCCACCTTACTTCCACCAGACTTCCACCTGACTTCCACCAGACTTCCACCAGACTTCCACCAGACTTCCACCTGACTTCCACCAGACTGCCACCAGACTTCCACCAGACTGCCACCAGACTTCCACCTTACTTCCACCAGACTTCCACCTTACTTCCACCAGACTTCCACCTGACTTCCACCAGACTTCCACCAGACTGCCACCAGACTTCCACCAGACTTCCACCAGACTTCCACCAGACTTCCACCAGACTTCCACCTGACTTCCACCAGACTTCCACAAGACTTCCACCTGACTTCCACCAGACTTCCACCAGACTTCCACCTGACTTCCACCAGACTTCCACAAGACTTCCACCAGACTTCCACCAGACTTCCACCAGACTTCCACCAGACTTCCACCTGACTTCCACCAGACTTCCACAAGACTTCCACCTGACTTCCACCAGACTTCCACCAGACTTCCACCAGACTTCCACAAGACTTCCACCTGACTTCCACCAGACTTCCACCAGACTGCCACCAGACTTCCACCTTACTTCCACCAGACTTCCACCTTACTTCCACCAGACTTCCACCTTACTTCCACCAGACTTCCACCAGACTTCCACCTTACTTCCACCAGACTTCCACCTTACTTCGAATCTCCCTCAACCCAACTTTGATCCAGCTTTTTATCCGACTTCAACCTGATTTCAGACCCAACTTCCACCCGACTTTGACCCACCTTTATCGGCTCTTCCTCTCAGTCGTGACATCAGAGACTCGGACCCTGGAAGACTTTTCACACCTTTCTCTGTTGGGCCGAGTTTGAAATCAAAACCCAGAACATCTGGTTCTGTTGGCAGTCCAATCTGATGCCAACATTCCAGTTCTGGCTCTGGTAACCGGCCCAGCCCGTCAGCATGACCAGAAGGCCTGCAGCCACACATACATCATCAGATGTTGACATGCCACCACGAGATGCGGCGGGTGACATTTGAGACATAGCTCCAGGAGCTTTGGGTGAATGGGAAGTAGGGGATTGTGGGTAAATGTCAGGCTGGGATGGTTGAAGGTGCCTCACTGACATGATTGAAAATAATAGAAGCAAACAGAACAGGTGACCTGTTGATGCTGTTTTGGACCTGATCATTAGTCTGATTGGACAGGAGTATAAGAACCATGAGGGAACTAGGTTGTCCTTCTAACCTGGGAAAGAAAGAAAGACGGGTGATGTCAGCTGGCTGGAGCCAGAACGAGTAAGCATGTGTGACTTGGGTTTGTTATAATAATGAAACAGATCATTTATTATATTGTAATTTCTAAACTTGCATTAAGATTAACTGATGTTCCGTGTCAGGACGTATACGGGCCAAGCCTTGTGGTGAAAGTGGGCCGTATATGGGCCAAACCTTACGGTGAAAGGGGGCCGTATACGGGCCAAGCCTTGTGGTGAAAGTGGGCCGTATACGGGCCAAACCTTACGGTGAAAGGGGGCCGTATACGGGCCAAACCTTACAGTGAAAGGGGGCCGTATACGGGCCAAACCTTATGGTGAAAGGGGGCCGTATACGGGTCAAGCCTTGTGGTGACAGGGGGCCGTATACGGGCCAAACCTTACGGTGAAAGGGGGCCGTATATGGGCCAAACCTAACGGTGAAAGTGGGCCGTATACGGGCCAAACCTAACGGTGAAAGTGGGCCATATACGCCCCAAACCATACAGTGAAAGTGGGCGGTATAGGGGCCAAACCTTAAAATGAAAGTGGGCCGTATACGGGCCAAACCTTACAATGAAAGTGGGCGGTATAGGGGCCAAACCTTAAAATGAAAGTGGGCCGTATACGGGCCAAACCTTACAATGAAAGTGGGCCGTATAGGGGCCAAAACTAAAAGTGAAAGTGGGCCGTATACGAGCCAAACCTTACAGTGAAAGTGGGCCGTATAGGGGCCAAACATTACAATGAAAGTGGGCCGTATAGGGGCCAAGACTAACAGTGAAAGTGGGCCGTATACGAGCCAAACCTTACAGTGAAAATAGGCCGTATACGAGCCAAACCCTACAGTGAAAGTGGGCCGTATACGGGCCAAACCTAACGGTGAAAGTGGGCCGTATAAGGGCCAAGCCTAACGGTGAAAGTGGGCCGTATACGGGCCAAACCTAACGGTGAAAGTGGGCCGTATACGGGCCAAGACTAACAGTGAAAGTGGGCCGTATAGGGGCCAAATCTAACGGTGAAAGTGGGCCGTATAGGGGCCAAGACTAACAGTGAAAGTGGGCCGTATACGGGCCAAATCTAACGGTGAAAGTGGGCCGTATACGAGCCAAACCTTACAGTGAAAGTGGGCCGTATACGAGCCAAACCTTACAGTGAAAGTGGGCCGTATAGGGGCCAAGACTAACAGTGAAAGTGGGCCATATAGGGGCCAAGACTAACAGTGAAAGTGGGCCGTATACGAGCTAAATCTAACGGTGAAAGTGGGCCGTATACGAGCCAAACCTTACAGTGAAAATGGGCCGTATACGAGCCAAACCCTACAGTGAAAGTGGGCCGTATAGGGGCCAAGACTAACAGTGAAAGTGGGCCGTATACGGGCCAAACCTAACGGTGAAAGTGGGCCGTATAGGGCCAAGACTAACAGTGAAAGTGGGCCGTATAAGGGCCAAGCCTAACAGTGAAAGTGGGCCGTATAGGGGCAAAGACTAACAGTGAAAGTGGGCCGTATACGGGCCAAACCTTACAGTGAAAGTGGGCCGTATACGGGCCAAGACTAACAGTGAAAGTGGGCCGTATAAGGGCCAAGCCTAACAGTGAAAGTGGGCCGTATAGGGGCAAAGACTAACAGTGAAAGTGGGCCATATACGGGCCAAACCTTACAGTGAAAGTGGGCCGTATACGGGACAAGACTAACAGTGAAAGTGGGCCGTATAGGGGCCAAGCCTAACAGTGAAAGTGGGCCGTATACGGGCCAAGACTGACAGTGAAAGTGGGCCGTATACGGGCCAAATCTAACGGTCAAAGTGGGCCGTATAGGGGCCAAACCTTACAATGAAAGTGGGCCGTATAGGGGCCAAGACTAACAGTGAAAGTGGGCCGTATACGAGACAAACCTTACAGTGAAAGTGGGCCGTATAGGGGCCAAGTTTAAAAGTGAAAGTGGGCCGTATACAAGCCAAACCTTACAGTAAAAGTGGGCCGTATACGGGCCAAACCTTACAGTGAAAGTGGGCCGTATACGGGCCAAGACTAACAGTGAAAGGGGGCTGTATACGGGCCAAACCTTACAGTGAAAGTGGGCCGTATACGGGCCAAGACTAACAGTGAAAGTGGGCCGTATACGGGACAAGCCTAACAGTGAAAGTGGGCCGTATAGGGGCCAAGACTAACAGTGAAAGTGGGCCGTATACGGGTCAAACCTAACAGTGAAAGTGGGCCGTATACGGGCCAAGCCTAACAGTGAAAGTGGGCCGTATAGGGGCTAAGACTAACAGTGAAAGTGGGCCGTATACGGGCTAAATCTAACGGTGAAAGTGGGCCGTATACGGGCCAAACCTTACAGTGAAAGTGGGCCGTATACGGGCCAAACCTTACAGTGAAAGTGGGCCGTATACGGGCCAAGACTAACAGTGAAAGGGGGCTGTATACGGGCCAAACCTTACAGTGAAAGTGGGCCGTATACGGGACAAGCCTAACAGTGAAAGTGGTCCGTATAGGGGCCAAGACTAACAGTGAAAGTGGGCTGTATACGGGCCAAATCTAACGGTGAAAGTGGGCCGTATAGGGGCCAAACCTTACAATGAAAGTGGGCCGTATAGGGGCAAAGACTAACAGTGAAAGTGGGCCGTATACGGGCCAAACCTTACAGTGAAAGTGGGCCGTATACGGGACAAGACTAACAGTGAAAGTGGGCCGTATAGGGGCCAAGCCTAACAGTGAAAGTGGGCCGTATACGGGCCAAGACTGACAGTGAAAGTGGGCCGTATACGGGCCAAATCTAATGGTCAAAGTGGGCCGTATACGGGCCAAACCTTACAATGAAAGTGGGCCGTATAGGGGCCAAGCCTAACAGTGAAAGTGGGCCGTATACGAGCCAAACCTTACAGTGAAAGTGGGCCGTATACGGGCCAAGACTAACAGTGAAAGTGGGCCGTATACGGGACAAGCCTAACAGTGAAAGTGGGCCGTATAGGGGCCAAGACTAACAGTGAAAGTGGGCTGTATACGGGCCAAATCTAACGGTGAAAGTGGGCCGTATAGGGGCCAAACCTTACAATGAAAGTGGGCCGTATAGGGGCCAAGACTAACAGTGAAAGTGGGCCGTATACGAGCCAAACCTTACAGTGAAAGTGGGCCGTATAGGGGCCAAGACTAAAAGTGAAAGTGGGCCGTATACGAGCCAAACCGTACAGTGAAAGTGGGCCGTATACGGGCCAAGACTAACAGTGAAAGTGGGCCGTATAGGGGCCAAGCCTAACAGTGAAAGTGGGCCGTATACGGGCCAAATCTAACGGTGAAAGTGGGCCGTATACGAGCCAAACCATACAGTGAAAGTGGGCCGTATACGGGCCAAATCTAACGGTGAAAGTGGGCCGTATACGAGCCAAACCTTACAGTGAAAGTGGGCCGTATAGGGGCCAAGACTAACAGTGAAAGTGGGCCGTATACGAGCCAAGCCTTACAGTGAAAGTGGGCCGTATAGGGGCCAAGACTAACAGTGAAAGTGGGCCGTATAGGGGCCAAGACTAACAGTGAAAGTGGGCCGTATACGGGTCAAACCTAACAGTGAAAGTGGGCTGTATACGGGCCAAACCTAACGGTGAAAGTGGGCCGTATACGGGCCAAGCCTAACAGTGAAAGTGGGCATTATAGGGGCCAAGACTAACAGTGAAAGTGGGCCGTATACGGGCTAAATCTGACGGTGAAAGTGGGCCGTATACGGGACAAACCTTACAGTGAAAGTGGGCCGTATACGGGCCAAGACTAACAGTGAAAGTGGGCCGTATACGGGCCAAACCTTACAGTGAAAGTGGGCCGTATACGGGCCAAGACTAACAGTGAAAGTGGGCCGTATACGGGCCAAACCTTACAGTGAAAGTGGGCCGTATACGGGACAAGACTAACAGTGAAAGTGGGCCGTATACGGGCCAAGCCTAACAGTGAAAGTGGGCCGTATACGGGCCAAACCTTACAGTGAAAGTGGGCCGTATACGGGACAAGACTAACAGTGAAAGTGGGCCGTATACGGGCCAAGACTAACAGTGAAAGTGGGCCGTATACGGGCCAAATCTAACGGTGAAAGTGGGCCGTATAGGGGCCAAACCTTACAATGAAAGTGGGCCGTATACGGGCCAAACCTTACAGTGAAAGTGGGCCGTATACGGGCCAAGACTAACAGTGAAAGTGGGCCGTATACGAGCCAAACCTTACAGTGAAAGTGGGCCGTATACGGGCCAAGACTAACAGTGAAAGTGGGCCGTATAGGGGCCAAGCCTAACAGTGAAAGTGGGCCGTATAGGGGCCAAGACTAACAGTGAAAGTGGGCCGTATACGGGCCAAATCTAACGGTGAAAGTGGGCCGTATAGGGGCCAAACATTACAATGAAAGTGGGCCGTATACGGGCCAAATCTTACAGTAAAAGTGGGCCGTATACGGGCCAAACCTTACAGTGAAAGTGGGCCGTATACGGGCCAAGACTAACAGTGAAAGGGGGCTGTATACGGGCCAAACCTTACAGTGAAAGTGGGCCGTATACGGGCCAAGACTAACAGTGAAAGTGGGCCGTATACGGGACAAGCCTAACAGTGAAAGTGGGCCGTATAGGGGCCAAGACTAACAGTGAAAGTGGGCCGTATACGGGTCAAACCTAACAGTGAAAGTGGGCCGTATACGGGCCAAGCCTAACAGTGAAAGTGGGCCGTATAGGGGCTAAGACTAACAGTGAAAGTGGGCCGTATACGGGCTAAATCTAACGGTGAAAGTGGGCCGTATATGGGCCAAACCTTACAGTGAAAGTGGGCCGTATACGGGCCAAACCTTACAGTGAAAGTGGGCCGTATACGGGCCAAGACTAACAGTGAAAGGGGGCTGTATACGGGCCAAACCTTACAGTGAAAGTGGGCCGTATACGGGACAAGCCTAACAGTGAAAGTGGGCCGTATAGGGGCCAAGACTAACAGTGAAAGTGGGCCGTATACGGGCCAAATCTAACGGTGAAAGTGGGCCGTATAGGGGCCAAACCTTACAATGAAAGTGGGCCGTATAGGGGCAAAGACTAACAGTGAAAGTGGGCCGTATACGGGCCAAACCTTACAGTGAAAGTGGGCCGTATACGGGCCAAGACTAACAGTGAAAGTGGGCCGTATAGGGGCCAAGCCTAACAGTGAAAGTGGGCCGTATACGGGCCAAGACTGACAGTGAAAGTGGGCCGTATACGGGCCAAATCTAATGGTCAAAGTGGGCCGTATAGGGGCCAAACCTTACAATGAAAGTGGGCCGTATAGGGGCCAAGACTAACAGTGAAAGTGGGCCGTATACGAGCCAAACCTTACAGTGAAAGTGGGCCGTATAGGGGCCAAGTCTAAAAGTGAAAGTGGGCCGTATACGAGCCAAACCTTACAGTGAAAGTGGGCCGTATACGGGCCAAGACTAACAGTGAAAGTGGGCCGTATACGGGCCAAATCTAACGGTGAAAGTGGGCCTTATAGGGGCCAAACCTTACAATGAAAGTGGGCCGTATACGAGCCAAACCTTACAGTGAAAGTGGGCCGTATACGGGCCAAGACTAACAGTGAAAGTGGGCCGTATACGGGCCAAATCTAACGGTGAAAGTGGGCCTTATAGGGGCCAAACCTTACAATGAAAGTGGGCCGTATACGAGCCAAACCTTACAGTGAAAGTGGGCCGTATACGGGCCAAGACTAACAGTGAAAGGGGGCTGTATACGGGCCAAACCTTACAGTGAAAGTGGGCCGTATACGGGCCAAGACTAACAGTGAAAGTGGGCCGTATACGGGACAAGCCTAACAGTGAAAGTGGGCCGTATAGGGGCCAAGACTAACAGTGAAAGTGGGCTGTATACGGGCCAAATCTAACGGTGAAAGTGGGCCGTATAGGGGCCAAACCTTACAATGAAAGTGGGCCGTATAGGGGCCAAGACTAACAGTGAAAGTGGGCCGTATACGAGCCAAACCGTACAGTGAAAGTGGGCCGTATACGGGCCAAGACTAACAGTGAAAGTGGGCCGTATAGGGGCCAAGACTAAAAGTGAAAGTGGGCCGTATACGAGCCAAACCGTACAGTGAAAGTGGGCCGTATACGGGCCAAGACTAACAGTGAAAGTGGGCCGTATAGGGGCCAAGCCTAACAGTGAAAGTGGGCCGTATACGGGCCAAATCTAACGGTGAAAGTGGGCCGTATACGAGCCAAACCATACAGTGAAAGTGGGCCGTATACGGGCCAAATCTAACGGTGAAAGTGGGCCGTATACGAGCCAAACCTTACAGTGAAAGTGGGCCGTATAGGGGCCAAGACTAACAGTGAAAGTGGGCCGTATACGAGCCAAACCTTACAGTGAAAGTGGGCCGTATAGGGGCCAAGACTAACAGTGAAAGTGGGCCGTATAGGGGCCAAGACTAACAGTGAAAGTGGGCCGTATACGGGTCAAACCTAACAGTGAAAGTGGGCTGTATACGGGCCAAACCTAACGGTGAAAGTGGGCCGTATACGGGCCAAGCCTAACAGTGAAAGTGGGCATTATAGGGGCCAAGACTAACAGTGAAAGTGGGCCGTATACGGGCTAAATCTGACGGTGAAAGTGGGCCGTATACGGGCCAAACCTTACAGTGAAAGTGGGCCGTATACGGGACAAGACTAACAGTGAAAGTGGGCCGTATACGGGCCAAGACTAACAGTGAAAGTGGGCCGTATACGGGCCAAATCTAACGGTGAAAGTGGGCCGTATAGGGGCCAAACCTTACAATGAAAGTGGGCCGTATACGGGCCAAACCTTACAGTGAAAGTGGGCCGTATACGGGCCAAGACTAACAGTGAAAGTGGGCCGTATAGGGGCCAAGCCTAACAGTGAAAGTGGGCCGTATAGGGGCCAAGACTAACAGTGAAAGTGGGCCGTATACGAGCCAAACCTTGCAGTGAAAGTGGGCCGTATACGGGCCAAGACTAACAGTGAAAGTGGGCCGTATAGGGGCCAAGCCTAACAGTGAAAGTGGGCCGTATAGGGGCCAAGACTAACAGTGAAAGTGGGCCGTATACGGGCCAAATCTAACGGTGAAAGTGGGCCGTATAGGGGCCAAACATTACAATGAAAGTGGGCCGTATACGGGCCAAGACTAACAGTGAAAGTGGGCCGTATACGGGCCAAGACTAACAGTGAAAGTGGGCCGTATACGGGACAAGACTAACAGTGAAAGTGGGCCGTATACGGGACAAGACTAACAGTGAAAGTGGGCCGTATACGGGCCAAACCTAACGGTGAAAGTGGGCCGTATACGGGCCAAACCTAACGGTGAAAGTGGGCCGTATACGGGCCAAACCTTGCGGTGAAAGTGGGCCGTATACGGGACAAGACTAACAGTGAAAGTGGGCCGTATACGGGCCAAACCTAACAGTGAAAGTGGGCCGTATACGGGCCAAACCTAACGGTGAAAGTGGGCCGTATACGGGCCAAACCTTGCGGTGAAAGTGGGCCGTATACGGGACAAGACTAACAGTGAAAGTGGGCCGTATACGGGCCAAACCTAACGGTGAAAGTGGGCCGTATACGGGCCAAACCTTGCGGTGAAAGTGGGCCGTATACGGGACAAGACTAACAGTGAAAGTGGGCCGTATAGGGGACAAGACTAACAGTGAAAGTGGGCCGTATACGGGCCAAACCTAACGGTGAAAGTGGGCCGTATACGGGCCAAACCTTACGGTGAAAGTGGGCCGTATACGGGCCAAACCTAACGGTGAAAGTGGGCCGTATACGGGCCAAACCTAACGGTGAAAGTGGGCCGTATACGGGCCAAACCTAACAGTGAAAGTGGGCCGTATACGGGCCAAACCTAACAGTGAAAGTGGGCCGTATAGGGGCCAAGCTTAACAGTGAAAGTGGGCTGTATAGGGGCCAAAAACATTTCTTTCCTGGACATGTGTCTAAGTAACATAACAGGTCCATGTACTCCTGTCGGGGGACCAGTGGTGTAGACAGTCCTGAAGCTCTGACACTTTTATGAAACCTTTATTTAACCAGGTAAAATGAGTTGAGAACAACTCCTCATGTACAATGATGACATCTATCATCTAAAATGATAACATGGCATCAATAAGTCTGAAGCTTCTACCAATCAGATGCCTCCGTTCTGCCGTGGTGAAGCGACAGAAAAGGCTGAAGGAGAACATGGTCCCTTCACATAACAACATTCACCCCGAGATGAAATAATGCAGCGTGACATTTAATGTTTCCTAAAGCTCCGTCAGGAGAAGTTTGCAGCGTACGCAGACGGCTGAACAGACGGGAACAAATGCTTGCTCTGTTGTCACCTTTTCTTTCCTTCACTGCGAACCTTTCAAGTCATGCAGAGGTTTCATTGTCTCCTGCAGCGACAGCAGCCGAGCCGTGACAATGCAGTGAAAGCAGAGTCAATATCAAAGTGAGGAGAAAGAGTGCTGAACTATTCCCATTGTGCATGCTCTACTGTTGAGTCTGAACGTCACCGCCGTTCTGCACGCGCCCATGCATCGCAGTCAAGGATAAAGTGTGTCTGGCTGCTGAACTCTGAACAGGTCGTTTTTCCTGTTACTGGAGGCGTCGCGGCGTCCTTGCAGCTCAGGTGGTGCTGCGTTAAAGAAGGAGGAGAAGAAGAAACCAGCAAGCAGTTTGCTTGAACCTCGGGAGTAGTAAAGTAATTTGTGGTATTAGTAATTAGTACTAGTAATTAGTAACCTAGTTCTGTATACTTTAACCAGTTTGGATGTTTTTTTTTTAACAATGTGAGCTTGTTATTCTTTGCAGTGTCTGTAGTTTCCAGGTGAACTTGACATCACACGCTGCAGGTGAGCTTTCAGCTGAATGCGGTTTCATTCCTCCATCAGCAGCAGCAGATATCTTTCTCCACCTTCCCAACGCAGAAACAGGAAACATGACGGTGGGAATGGATTTGTCATGTACCTGCTGACGTCCAACCAGGTGCTGCGCGCTGATGGGATGAATTAAAAATCAGGCTGGGGTCGACGCTGGAGGTCGGAGCTGATGCGGGAAGCAGAGCGAGGTCAAACGTCTCTGGCGGCAGTAAAACTTCACATTTCCTGACACGACCTTGTTGTTTGTCCCCGTCTGAGCCGCCTCTGCCACACCTGAATGGCTGGAACTGATGTGAAAGGTCGTGATTGGTTCCAGCCTCCAGGTCGGACCTGAAGGAAACGCATCGACGTCTTCCTGCGATGGGGAAAGGCGGCGCCGTGGAAACAAGAGTAAAACGTAGTATTAAAGGAAAGGTGACCGGAACGTTGCAGTGAGGAAAACCAGAAGCGACTGAGTAGAAAATTTCCCTGGAAACCATCAGGCAAGCATCATGTGTTACATATGTGGCCGCTTACCACCCGCTTACCACCCGCTTACCGCCCGCTTACCGCCCGCTTACCACCCGCTTACCGCCCGCTTACCGCCCGCTTACCGCCCGCTTACCGCCCGCTTACCATCCGCTTACCGCCCGCTTACCGCCCGCTTACCGCCCGCTTACCATCCGCTTACCGCCCGCTTACCACCCGCTTACCGCCCGCTTACCGCCCGCTTACCGCCCGCTTACCATCCGCTTACCGCCCGCTTACCGCCCGCTTACCGCCCGCTTACCGCCCGCTTACCGCCCGCTTACCGCCCGCTTACCATCCGCTTACCACCCGCTTACCGCCCGCTTACCGCCCGCTTACCGCCCGCTTACCATCCGCTTACCGCCCGCTTACCGCCCGCTTACCGCCCGCTTACCATCCGCTTACCGCCCGCTTACCGCCCGCTTACCGCCCGCTTACCATCCGCTTACCGCCCGCTTACCATCCGCTTACCACCCGCTTTCCGCCCGCTTACCATCCGCTTACCGCCCGCTTACCACCCGCTTACCACCCGCTTACCATCCGCTTACCACCCGCTTACCGCCCGCTTACCGCCCGCTTACCGCCCGCTTACCATCCGCTTACCATCCGCTTACCATCCGCTTACCACCCGCTTACCGCCCGCTTACCGCCCGCTTACCACCCGCTTACCATCCGCTTACCATCCGCTTACCGCCCGCTTACCGCCCGCTTACCGCCCGCTTACCGCCCGCTTACCGTCCGCTTACCGCCCGCTTACCGCCCGCTTACCGCCCGCTTACCGTCCGCTTACCGCCCGCTTACCGTCCGCTTACCGCCCGCTTACCGCCCGCTTACCATCCGCTTACCATCCGCTTACCGCCCGCTTACCGCCCGCTTACCGTCCGCTTACCGTCCGCTTACCGCCCGCTTACCGTCCGCTTACCGCCCGCTTACCGCCCGCTTACCATCCGCTTACCGCCCGCTTACCGCCCGCTTACCGTCCGCTTACCGCCCGCTTACCGCCCGCTTACCATCCGCTTACCGCCCGCTTACCATCCGCTTACCATCCGCTTACCGCCCGCTTACCGCCCGCTTACCGTCCGCTTACCGTCCGCTTACCGCCCGCTTACCATCCGCTTACCGCCCGCTTACCGCCCGCTTACCGCCCGCTTACCATCCGCTTACCGCCCGCTTACCGCCCGCTTACCGCCCGCTTACCACCCGCTTACCACCCGCTTACCGCCCGCTTACCACCCGCTTACCATCCGCTTACCGCCCGCTTACCGCCCGCTTACCGCCCGCTTACCACCCGCTTACCACCCGCTTACCGCCCGCTGGAGGTTTTCTTTTCTGGTTCTGGTCCTGATGCAGGTTTTCCTTCCTGGTTCTGGTTCTGATGGAAGTTTTCCTTCCTGGTTCTGGTCCTGATGGAGGTTTTCCTTCCTGGTTCTGGTCCTGATGGAGGTTTTCTTTTCTGGTTCTGGTCCTGATGGAGGTTTTCCTTCCTGGTTCTGGTCCTGATGGAGGTTTTCCTTCCTGGTTCTGGTCCTGATGGAGGTTTTCTTTCCTGGTTCTGGTCTTGATGCAGGTTTTTCTTCCTGGTTCTGGTCCAGATGGAGGTTTTCCTTCCTGGTTCTGGTTCTGATGGAAGTTTTCCTTCCTGGTTCTGGTCCTGATGGAGGTTTTCCTTCCTGGTTCTGGTCCTGATGGAGGTTTTCTTCCCTGGTTCTGGTCCTGATGGAGGTTTTCCTTCCTGGTTCTGGTCCAGATGGAGGTTTTCCTTCCTGGTTCTGGTCTTGATGGAGGTTTTCCTTCCTGGTTCTGGTCCTGATGGAGGTTTTCTTTCCTGGTTCTGGTCTTGATGCAGGTTTTCTTTCATGGTTCTGGTCCTGATGGAGGTTTTCTTTCCTGGTTCTGGTCCTGATTAATGTTTTCCACCCTGGTTCTGGTCTTGATGCAGGTTTTCTTTCCTGGTTCTGGTCCTGATGGAGGTTTTCCTTCCTGGTTCTGGTCCTGATGCAGGTTTTCCCTCCTGGTTCTGGTCCTGATGGAGGTTTTCCTTCCTGGTTCTGGTCCTGATGGAGGTTTTCCTTCCTGGTTCTGGTCCTGATGGAGGTTTTCCTTCCTGGTTCTGGTCCTGATGGAGGTTTTCCTTCCTGGTTCTGGTTCTGATGGAGGTTTTCCCTCCTGGTTCTGGTCCTGATTGAGGTTTTCCTTCCTGGTTCTGGTCTTGATGGAGGTTTTCTTTCCTGGTTCTGGTCCTGATGGAGGTTTTCTTTCCTGGTTCTGGTCCTGATGGAGGTTTTCCTTCCTGGTTCTGGTCCGGATGGAGGTTTTCCTCCCTGGTTCTGGTCCTGATGGAGGTTTTCCTTCCTGGTTCTGGTCCTGATGGAGGTTTTCTTTTCTGGTTCTGGTCCTGATGGAGGTTTTCTTTCCTGGTTCTGGTCCTGATGGAGGTTTTCCTTCCTGGTTCTGGTCTTGATGCAGGTTTTCCTTCCTGGTTCTGGTCCTGATGGAGGTTTTCTTTCCTGGTTCTGGTCTTGATGCAGGTTTTTCTTCCTGGTTCTGGTCTTGATGCAGGATTTACTTCCTGGTTCTGGTCCTGATGGAGGTTTTCCCTCCTGGTTCTGGTCCTGATGGAGGTTTTCCCTCCTGGTTCTGGTCCTGATGGAGGTTTTCCCTCCTGGTTCTGGTCCTGATGGAGGTTTTCCCCCCTGGTTATGGTCCTGATGGAGGTTTTCCTTCCTGGTTCTGGTTCTGATGGAAGTTTTCCTTCCTGGTTCTGGTCCTGATGGAGGTTTTCCTTCCTGTTTCTGGTCCTGATGGAGGTTTTCCTTCCTGGTTCTGGTCCTGATGGAGGTTTTCTTTTCTGGTTCTGGTCCTGATGGAGGTTTTCCTTCCTGGTTCTGGTCTTGATGGAGGTTTTCCTTCCTGTTTCTGATCCTGATGGAGGTTTTCCTTCCTGGTTCTGGTCCTGATGGAGGTTTTCTTTTCTGGTTCTGGTCCTGATGGAGGTTTTCCTTCCTGGTTCTGGTCTTGGTGCAGGTTTTCCTTCCTGGTTCTGGTCTTGATGCAGGTTTTCCCTCCTGGTTGTAGTCTTGGTGCAGGTTTTCTTTCCTGGTTCTGGTTCTGATGGAAGTTTTCCTTCCTGGTTCTGGTCCTGATGGAGGTTTTCCTTCCTGGTTCTGGTCTTGATGCAGGTTTTTCTTCCTGGTTCTGGTCTTGATGCAGGTTTTTCTTCCTGGTTCTGGTCTTGATGCAGGTTTTCCTTCCTGGTTCTGGTCCTGATGGAGGTTTTCCCTCCTGGTTCTGTTCCTGATGGAGGTTTTCCCTCCTGGTTCTGGTCCTGATGTAGGTTTTCCCTCCTGGTTCTGGTCCAGATGGAGGTTTTCCCTCCTGGTTCTGGTCCTGATGGAGGTTTTCCCTCCTGGTTCTGGTTCTGATGGAAGTTTTCCTTCCTGGTTCTGGTCCAGATGGAGGTTTTCCCTCCTGGTTCTGGTCCTGATGGAGGTTTTCCCTCCTGGTTCTGGTTCTGATGGAAGTTTTCCTTCCTGGTTCTGGTCCTGATGGAGGTTTTCCTCCCTGGTTCTGGTCCAGATGGAGGTTTTCCTTCCTGGTTCTGGTCCTGATGGAGGTTTTCTTTTCTGGTTCTGGTCCTGATGGAGGTTTTCTGTCCTGGTTCTGGTCTTGATGGAGGTTTTCCCTCCTGGTTCTGGTCCTGATGGAGGTTTTCTTTTCTGGTTCTGGTCCTGATGGAGGTTTTCCTTCCTGGTTCTGGTCCTGATGCAGGTTTTTCTTCCTGGTTCTGGTCTTGATGCAGGATTTACTTCCTGGTTCTGGTCCTGATGGAGGTTTTCCTCCCTGGTTCTGGTCCTGATGGAGGTTTTCCTCCCTGGTTCTGGTCCTGATGGAGGTTTTCCTCCCCGGTTCTGGTCCAGATGGAGGTTTTCCTTCCTGGTTCTGGTCCTGATGGAGGTTTTCCTTCCTGGTTCTGGTCCTGATGGAGGTTTTCTTTTCTGGTTCTGGTCCTGATGGAGGTTTTCTTTTCTGGTTCTGGTCCTGATGGAGGTTTTCTTTCCTGGTTCTGGTCATGACGGAGGTTTTCCCTCCTGGTTCTGGTCCTGATGGAGGTTTTCTTTTCTGGTTCTGGTCCTGATGGAGGTTGTCCTCCCTGGTTCTGGTCCTGATGGAGGTTTTCCTTCCTGGTTCTGGTCCTGATGGAGGTTTTCCTTCCTGGTTCTGGTCCTGATGGAGGTTTTCTTTTCTGGTTCTGGTCCTGATGGAGGTTTTCTTTTCTGGTTCTGGTCCTGATGGAGGTTTTCCTTCCTGGTTCTGGTCTTGATGGAGGTTTTCTTTCCTGGTTCTGGTCCTGGTGGAGGTTTTCTTTTCTGGTTCTGGTCCTGATGGAGGTTTTCTTTTCTGGTTCTGGTCCTGATGGAGGTTGTCCTCCCTGGTTCTGGTCCTGATGGAGGTTTTCTTTTCTGGTTCTGGTCCTGATGGAGGTTTTCCTTCCTGGTTCTGGTCCTGATGGAGGTTTTCTTTTCTGGTTCTGGTCCTGATGGAGGTTTTCCTTCCTGGTTCTGGTCCTGATGGAGGTTTTCCTTCCTGGTTCTGGTCCTGATGGAGGTTTTCCTTCCTGGTTCTGGTCTTGATGGAGGTTTTCTTTCCTGGTTCTGGTCTTGATGCAGGTTTTCTTTCCTGGTTTTGGTCCTGATGGAGGTTTTCTTTCCTGGTTCTGGTCCTGATGGAGGTTTTCCACCCTGGTTCTGGTCCTGATGCAGGTTTTCCTTCCTGGTTCTGGTCCTGATGGAGGTTTTCTTTCCTGGTTCTGGTCTTGATGCAGGTTTTTCTTCCTGGTTCTGGTCTTGATGCAAGATTTACTTCCTGGTTCTGGTCCTGATGGAGGTTTTCCCTCCTGGTTATGGTCCTGATGGAGGTTTTCCCTCCTGGTCCTGATGGAGGTTTTCCTTCCTGGTTCTGGTTCTGATGGAGGTTTTCCTTCCTGGTTCTGGTCCTGATGGAGGTTTTCCTTCCTGTTTCTGGTCTTGATGGAGGTTTTCCTTCCTGGTTCTGGTCCTGATGGAGGTTTTCTTTTCTGGTTCTGGTCCTGATGCAGGTTTTCCCTCCTGGTTCTGGTCTTGGTGCAGGTTTTCCTTCCTGGTTCTGGTCTTGATGCAGGTTTTCCTTCCTGGTTCTGGTCTTGATGCAGGTTTTCTTTCCTGGTTCTGGTCTTGATGGAGGTTTTCCCTCCTGGTTCTGGTCTTGGTGCAGGTTTTCCTTCCTGGTTCTGGTCTTGGTGCAGGTTTTCCTTCCTGGTTCTGGTCTTGATGCAGGTTTTCCTTCCTGGTTCTGGTCTTGATGCAGGTTTTCTTTCCTGGTTCTGGTCTTGATGCAGGTTTTCCTTCCTGGTTCTGGTCTTGATGCAGGTTTTCCTTCCTGGTTCTGGTCTTGATGCAGGTTTTCCTTCCTGGTTCTGGTCTTGATGCAGGTTTTCTTTCCTGGTTCTGGTCTTGGTGGAGGTTTTCCTTCCTGGTTCTGGTCCTGATGGAGGTTTTCTTTCCTGGTTCTGGTCCTGATGGAGGTTTTCCTTCCTGGTTCTGGTTCTGATGGAAATTTTCCTTCCTGGTTCTGGTCCTGATGGAGGTTTTCCTTACTGGTTCTGGTTCTGATGGAAGTTTTCCTTCTTGGTTCTGGTCCTGATGGAGGTTTTCCTTCCTGGTTCTGGTCCTGATGGAGGTTTTCCTTCCTGGTTCTGGTCTTGATGCAGGTTTTCTTTCCTGGTTCTGGTCTTGATGCAGGTTTTCCTTCCTGGTTCTGGTTCTGATGGAAGTTTTCCTTCCTGGTTCTGGTCCTGATGGAGGTTTTCCTTCCTGGTTCTGGTCTTGATGCAGGTTTTTCTTCCTGGTTCTGGTCTTGATGCAGGTTTTCCTTCCTGGTTCTGGTCCTGATGGAGGTTTTCCTTCCTGGTTCTGGTCCTGATGCAGGTTTTTCTTCCTGGTTCTGGTCTTGATGCAGGTTTTCCTTCCTGGTTCTGGTCCTGATGGAGGTTTTCCCTCCTGGTTCTGGTCCTGATGGAGGTTTTCCCTCCTGGTTCTGGTCCTGATGGAGGTTTTCCCTCCTGGTTCTGGTCCAGATGGAGGTTTTCCCTCCTGGTTCTGGTCCTGATGGAGGTTTTCCCTCCTGGTTCTGGTTCTGATGGAAGTTTTCCTTCCTGGTTCTGGTTCTGATGGAAGTTTTCCCTCCTGGTTCTGGTCCTGATGGAGGTTTTCCCTCCTGGTTCTGGCCCTGATGGAGGTTTTCCCTCCTGGTTCTGGTTCTGATGGAAGTTTTCCTTCCTGGTTCTGGTCCAGATGGAGGTTTTCCCTCCTGGTTCTGGTCCTGATGGAGGTTTTCCCTCCTGGTTCTGGTTCTGATGGAGGTTTTCCTTCCTGGTTCTGGTCTTGATGGAGGTTTTCCCTCCTGGTTCTGGTCCTGATAGAGGTTTTCCTTCCTGGTTCTGGTCTTGATGCAGGTTTTCTTTCCTGGTTCTGGTCCTGATGGAGGTTTTCCTTCCTGGTTCTGGTCCAGATGGAGGTTTTCCTTCCTGGTTGTGGTCCAGATGGAGGTTTTCCTTCCTGGTTCTGGTCCTGATGGAGGTTTTCCTTCCTGGTTCTGGTACTGATGGAGGTTTTCCTTCCTGGTTGTGGTCCAGATGGAGGTTTTCCTTCCTGGATCTGGTCCAGATGGAGGTTTTCCTTCCTGGTTCTGGTCCAGATGGAGGTTTTCCTTCCTGGTTCTGGTCCAGATGGAGGTTTTCCTTCCTGGTTGTGGTCCAGATGGAGGTTTTCCTTCCTGGATCTGGTCCTGATGGAGGTTTTCCTTCCTGGTTCTGGTCTTGATGGAGGTTTTCCTTCCTGGTTCTGGTCCTGATGGAGGTTTTCTTTCCTGGTTCTGGTCTTGATGCAGGTTTTCTTTCCTGGTTCTGGTCCTGATGGAGGTTTTCTTTCCTGGTTCTGGTCTTGATGCAGGTTGTCCTTCCTGGTTCTGGTCCTGATGGAGGTTTTCTTTCCTGGTTCTGGTCTTGATGCAGGTTTTCTTTCCTGGTTCTGGTCTTGATGCAGGTTTTTCTTCCTGGTTCTGGTCTTGATGCAGGTTTTCCTTCCTGGTTCTGGTCCTGATGGAGGTTTTCCCTCCTGGTTCTGGTCCTGATGGAGGTTTTCCCTCCTGGTTCTGGTCCTGATGGAGGTTTTCCCTCCTGGTTCTGGTCCTGATGGAGGTTTTCCCTCCTGGTTCTGGTCCTGATGGAGGTTTTCCCTCCTGGTTCTGGTCCAGATGGAGGTTTTCCTTCCTGGTTCTGGTTCTGATGGAAGTTTACCTTCCTGGTTTTGGTCCTGATGGAGGTTTTCCTTCCTGGTTCTGGTCCTGATGGAGGTTTTCTTTTCTGGTTCTGGTCCTGATGGAGGTTTTCCTTCCTGGTTCTGGTCCTGATGGAGGTTTTCCTTCCTGGTTCTGGTTTTGATGGAGGTTTTCCTTCCTGGTTCTGGTCCTGATGGAGGTTTTCTTTCCTGGTTCTGGTCTTGATGCAGGTTTTCTTTCCTGGTTCTGGTTTTGATGGAGGTTTTCCTTCCTGGTTCTGGTCCTGATGGAGGTTTTCTTTCCTGGTTCTGGTCTTGATGCAGGTTTTCTTTCCTGGTTCTGGTCCTGATGAAGGTTTTCCACCCTGGTTCTGGTCTTGATGCAGGTTTTCTTTCCTGGTTCTGGTCCTGATGGAGGTTTTCCTTTCTGGTTCTGGTCCTGATGCAGGTTTTCCCTCCTGGTTCTGGTCCTGATGGAGGTTTTCCTTCCTGGTTCTGGTCCTGATGGAGGTTTTCCCTCCTGGTTCTGGTCCTGATGGAGGTTTTCCTTCCTGGTTCTGGTCCTGATGGAGGTTTTCCTTCCTGGTTCTGGTCCTGATGGAGGTTTTCCCTCCTGGTTCTGGTCTTGATGGAGGTTTTCCTTCCTGGTTCTGGTCCTGATGGAGGTTTTCTTTCCTGGTTCTGGTCTTGATGCAGGTTTTCTTTCCTGGTTCTGGTCCTGGTGGAGGTTTTCCTTCCTGGTTCTGGTTCTGATGGAAGTTTTCCTTCCTGGTTCTGGTCCTGATGGAGGTTTTCCTTCCTGGTTCTGGTCCTGATGGAGGTTTTCCTTCCTGGTTCTGGTCCAGATGGAGGTTTTCCTTCCTGGTTCTGGTCCTGATGGAGGTTTTCCTTCCTGGTTCTGGTCCTGATGGAGGTTTTCTTTCCTGGTTCTGGTCTTGATGCAGGTTTTTCTTCCTGGTTCTGGTCCAGATGGAGGTTTTCCTTCCTGGTTCTGGTCTTGATGCAGGTTTTCCTTCCTGGTTCTGGTCCTGATGGAGGTTTTCCCTCCTGGTTCTGGTCCTGATGGAGGTTTTCCCTCCTGGTTCTGGTCCTGATGGAGGTTTTCCCTCCTGGTTCTGGTCCTGATGGAGGTTTTCCCTCCTGGTTCTGGTCCTGATGGAGGTTTTCCCTCCTGGTTCTGGTCCAGATGGAGGTTTTCCTTCCTGGTTCTGGTTCTGATGGAAGTTTACCTTCCTGGTTTTGGTCCTGATGGAGGTTTTCCTTCCTGGTTCTGGTCCTGATGGAGGTTTTCTTTTCTGGTTCTGGTCCTGATGGAGGTTTTCCTTCCTGGTTCTGGTCCTGATGGAGGTTTTCCTTCCTGGTTCTGGTTTTGATGGAGGTTTTCCTTCCTGGTTCTGGTCCTGATGGAGGTTTTCTTTCCTGGTTCTGGTCTTGATGCAGGTTTTCTTTCCTGGTTCTGGTTTTGATGGAGGTTTTCCTTCCTGGTTCTGGTCCTGATGGAGGTTTTCTTTCCTGGTTCTGGTCTTGATGCAGGTTTTCTTTCCTGGTTCTGGTCCTGATGAAGGTTTTCCACCCTGGTTCTGGTCTTGATGCAGGTTTTCTTTCCTGGTTCTGGTCCTGATGGAGGTTTTCCTTTCTGGTTCTGGTCCTGATGCAGGTTTTCCCTCCTGGTTCTGGTCCTGATGGAGGTTTTCCTTCCTGGTTCTGGTCCTGATGGAGGTTTTCCCTCCTGGTTCTGGTCCTGATGGAGGTTTTCCTTCCTGGTTCTGGTCCTGATGGAGGTTTTCCTTCCTGGTTCTGGTCCTGATGGAGGTTTTCCCTCCTGGTTCTGGTCTTGATGGAGGTTTTCCTTCCTGGTTCTGGTCCTGATGGAGGTTTTCTTTCCTGGTTCTGGTCTTGATGCAGGTTTTCTTTCCTGGTTCTGGTCCTGGTGGAGGTTTTCCTTCCTGGTTCTGGTTCTGATGGAAGTTTTCCTTCCTGGTTCTGGTCCTGATGGAGGTTTTCCTTCCTGGTTCTGGTCCTGATGGAGGTTTTCCTTCCTGGTTCTGGTCCAGATGGAGGTTTTCCTTCCTGGTTCTGGTCTTGACGGAGGTTTTCCTTCCTGGTTCTGGTCATGATGCAGGTTTTCTTTCCTGGTTCTGGTCCTGATGGAGGTTTTCCTTCCTGGTTCTGGTCCTGATGCAGGTTTTCCTTCCTGGTTCTGGTCTTGATGGAGGTTTTCTTTCCTGGTTCTGGTCTTGATGCAGGTTTTTCTTCCTGGTTCTGGTCTTGATGCAGGATTTACTTCCTGGTTCTGGTCCTGATGGAGGTTTTCCTCCCTGGTTCTGGTCCAGATGGAGGTTTTCCTTCCTGGTTCTGGTCCTGATGGAGGTTTTCCTCCCTGGTTCTGGTCCTGATGGAGGTTTTCCTCCCTGGTTCTGGTCCTGATGGAGGTTTTCCTCCCTGGTTCTGGTCCTGATGGAGGTTTTCCTTCCTGGTTCTGGTCCTGATGGAGGTTTTCCTCCCTGGTTCTGGTCCTGATGGAGGTTTTCTTTCCTGGTTCTGGTCTTGATGCAGGTTTTCTTTCCTGGTTCTGGTCCTGATGGAGGTTTTCTTTCCTGGTTCTGGTCCTGATGGAGGTTTTCCTTCCTGGTTCTGGTCCTGATGGAGGTTTTCTTTCCTGGTTCTGGTCTTGATGCAGGATTTACTTCCTGGTTCTGGTCCTGATGGAGGTTTTCCCTCCTGGTTCTGGTCCTGATGGAGGTTCTCCCTCCTGGTTCTGGTCCTGATGGAGGTTTTCCCTCCTGGTTATGGTCCTGATGGAGGTTTTCCTTCCTGGTTCTGGTCCTGATGGAGGTTTTCCTTCCTGTTTCTGGTCCTGATGGAGGTTTTCCTTCCTGGTTCTGGTTCTGATGGAGGTTTTCCTTCCTGGTTCTGGTCCTGATGGAGGTTTTCCTTCCTGGTTCTGGTCCTGATGGAGGTTTTCCTTCCTGGTTCTGGTCCTGATGGAGGTTTTCCCTCCTGTTTCTGGTCCTGATGGAGGTTTTCCTTCCTGGTTCTTATCCTGATGGAGGTTTTCCTTCCTGGTTCTGGTCCTGATGGAGGTTTACCTTCCTGGTTCTGGTTCTGATGGAGGTTTTCCTTCCTGGTTCTGGTCTTGATGCAGGTTTTCTTTCCTGGTTCTGGTCCTGATGGAGGTTTTCTTTCCTGGTTCTGGTCCTGATGGAGGTTTTCCTTCCTGGTTCTGGTCCTGATGGAGGTTTTCTTTCCTGGTTCTGGTCTTGATGCAGGATTTACTTCCTGGTTCTGGTCCTGATGGAGGTTTTCCCTCCTGGTTCTGGTCCTGATGGAGGTTTTCCCTCCTGGTTCTGGTCCTGATGGAGGTTTTCCCTCCTGGTTATGGTCCTGATGGAGGTTTTCCTTCCTGGTTCTGGTTCTGATGGAGGTTTTCCTTCCTGGTTCTGGTCCTGATGGAGGTTTTCCTTCCTGGTTCTGGTCCTGATGGAGGTTTTCCTTCCTGTTTCTGGTCCTGATGGAGGTTTACCTTCCTGGTTCTGGTTCTGATGGAGGTTTTCCTTCCTGGTTCTGGTCCTGATGGAGGTTTTCCTTCCTGTTTCTGGTCCTGATGGAGGTTTTCCTTCCTGGTTCTGGTCCTGATGGAGGTTTTCGTTCCTGGTTCTGGTCCTGATGGAGGTTTTCCTTCCTGGTTCTGGTCTTGATGGAGGTTTTCCTTCCTGGTTCTGGTCTTGATGGAGGTTTTCCTTCCTGGTTCTGGTCTTGATGGAGGTTTTCCTTCCTGGTTCTGGTCCTGATGGAGGTTTTCCTTGCTGGTTCTGGTCTTGATGCAGGTTTTCTTTCCTGGTTCTGGTCCTGATGGAGGTTTTCCTTTCTGGTTCTGGTCCTGATGGAGGTTTTCCTTCCTGGTTCTGGTCCTGATGAAGGTTTTCCCTCCTGGTTCTGGTCTTGATGCAGGTTTTCTTTCCTGGTTCTGGTCTTGATGGAGGCTTTACATCCTGGTTCTGGTCCAGATGGAGGTTTTCCTTTCTGGTTCTGGTCCTGATGGAGGTTTTCCCTCCTGGTTCTGGTCCTGATGGAGGTTTTCCTTTCTGGTTCTGGTCCTGATGGAGGTTTTCCTTCCTGGTTCTGGTCCTGATGAAGGTTTTCCCTCCTGGTTCTGGTCTTGATGCAGGTTTTCTTTCCTGGTTCTGGTCTTGATGGAGGCTTTACATCCTGGTTCTGGTCCAGATGGAGGTTTTCCTTTCTGGTTCTGGTCCTGATGGAGGTTTTCCCTCCTGGTTCTGGTCCTGATGGAGGTTTTCCTTTCTGGTTCTGGTCCTGATGGAGGTTTTCCCTCCTGGTTCTGGTCCTGATGGAGGTTTTCCTTCCTGTTTCTGGTCCTGATGGAGGTTTTCCTTCCTGTTTCTGGTCCTGATGGAGGTTTTCCTTCCTGGTTCTGGTCCTGATGGAGGTTTTCTTTTCTGGTTCTGGTCTTGATGGAGGTTTTCCTTCCTGGTTCTGGTCTTGATGGAGGTTTTCCTTCCTGGTTCTGGTCCTGATGGAGGTTTTCCTTGCTGGTTCTGGTCTTGATGCAGGTTTTCTTTCCTGGTTCTGGTCCTGATGGAGGTTTTCCTTTCTGGTTCTGGTCCTGATGGAGGTTTTCCCTCCTGGTTCTGGTCCTGATGGAGGTTTTCCTTTCTGGTTCTGGTCCTGATGGAGGTTTTCCCTCCTGGTTCTGGTCCTGATGGAGGTTTTCCCTCCTGGTTCTGGTCTTGATGCAGGTTTTCTTCCCTGGTTCTGGTGCTGATGGAGGTTTTCCTTTCTGGTTCTGGTCCTGATGGAGGTTTTCCTTCCTGGTTCTGGTCCTGATGGAGGTTTTCCTTCCTGGTTCTGGTCCTGATGGAGGTTTTCCTTCCTGGTTCTGGTCCTGATGGAGGTTTTCCTCCCTGGTTCTGGTCCTGATGGAGGTTTTCCTCCCTGGTTCTGGTCCAGATGGAGGTTTTCCTCCCTGGTTCTGGTCCAGATGGAGGTTTTCCTCCCTGGTTCTGGTCCAGATGGAGGTTTTCCTTCCTGGTTCTGGTCCTGATGGAGGTTTTCCTCCCTGGTTCTGGTCCAGTTGGAGGTTTTCGTCAGCTAAGTAATAATTTGGATGAACTGTGAACGGGACTCATGTGGATAATTTGGTTTGTTTGTTTAAACTCAGCAGCAGTTCCCTTCAGAACCCCCAGAGACCTTCATCCAGCAGGACGACTTCTCCGGGGCCAAACAGCCAGACGGGGATCAAATAGTTCCAGTTCTCCCATCAGCCTACTGGTTCCCAGTCCACCAATCCTCTGCTCAGCTGGAGTGAGTCGGACCTGAGGGTGCAGCAGGTTCTGGTTCTGATCAAGGACGGAGACAGAATGGATCGTTGTCCATCTTTAGGATGAGTTTCCAGATGGTTCAGGCCCAGATGTGCACGGTGCCGTGCACGCTGCAAGGTGATTTAAAGGCCAGGCTGGGACCTGGAGATAAAGCTGCACACGCTGCCTCTCAGGAAGGATCCTCATGATTTATCTGAAGCCGTTTGCTACCTGAACGCCTATGAAATCGTAATGAAGTTGATTATGCTTTTAATGAAGTGTGAGAGGTTCTTCAGAAATGATTATCGCCATGCCGACTCGCAGCGAGGAGGAGGAGGACTGTCAGGAAGAATGAAGACTCTGGATCCTGGAGGACGAGCTGGGCTGCACCAGGACACATTACCGGGGCGGTTCTGTGCAAGGTGACTGGACCCGGCTGACCCGTGGCACTCCCTCCCCGCTCAGGGATTTCCCATAAAGCTGCACGCTGACGCGCTACATTACAGCCTGCAGCCTCATAGGTCACATTTTGCATACATATTAGACAGATGAGGATGACTCTAACCTTTCCATGTTCAGGCTGCTTCCATTCAGATGGGAAACATTATTGTTCGGTAATTTCACTGAGAAGTCTCCGCCGTCCCTCGCTGCCTTTATTAAATACCAAGTGATGAGCTAAGTGGCTGTAAAAGGGCAGAAGCGACGTCCAGAAGCAAACAGCTGCTTTCTGAGAAGAGGCTGACGGTAATGAGATACTCCGTTCACTGGGGATTCCTGCCGTTTTCAGAGGTCAAAGGTCAAGACCAGTCTGAAAACACATCCTGGAATATTACTTGTGCTTCGTGCATCCAAGTCGCACAAAGATTCAACTACTGACCTAATTATCTCAATAGATTCTAGAAAAGTCTGGAGTGTAAAAAATAAACAAACCAGGATCAAACTGTGCATCAATTTCAGACAGACTCCCTCAGATGGACATATGGACAGAGTTTCACCAGTCTGGCTACATGGATAACTAGCTATCAAGCTACATGGCTAAATGGATAACTAGCTACCTGGCTACATGACTAAATGGATAACTAGCTACCTGGCTACATGGCTAAATGGATAACTAGCTACCTGGCTACATGACTAAATGGATAACTAGCTACCTGGCTACATGACTAAATGGATAACTAGCTACCTGGCTACATGGCTAAATGGATAACTAGCTACTTGGCTACATGGCAACATGGATAACTAGCTACCAGGCTACATGGCTAAATGGATAACTAGCTACCAGGCTACATGGCTAAATGGATAACTAGCTACCTGGCTACATGGCTAAATGGATAACTATCTACCTGGATACATGGCTAAATGGATAACTAGCTACCAGGCTACATGGCAACATGGATAACTATCTACTTGGCTACATGGCTAAATGGATAACTAGCTACCAGGCTACATGGCAACATGGATAACTATCTACTTGGCTACATGGCTAAATGGATAACTAGCTACCAGGCTACATGGCAACATGGAATAAGCTGTATTTGTTCACTTATATGCCAAACATTGTTTCATGAAAATCCTTGCAAATCACATTTGTACCTATTTCTGAAATTGTAGCACTTTTATTTTGGAAAAAAGTGAGAAAATGCAGTAACTGAACCCAGTTCAGGCTGAAATCCACACATGCAGATTAAAGCTCCATCATATGTGAAGAGGATCCAGAAACATGCCGTCTTCTCTGGACCAGACAGCTGGACAGACGTACAGGTGGACAGGTGGACAGACGGACAGAGAGACAGGTGGACAGACAGACAGGTGGACAGACGGACAGACAGACAGGTGGACAGACAGGTGGACAGACGTACAGGTGGACAGACAGACAGGTGGACAGACGGACAGACAGACAGGTGGACAGACGGACAGGTGGACAGACAGACAGGTGGACAGACAGGTGGACAGACGGACAGGTGGACAGGTGGACAGACGGACAGACAGACAGGTGGACAGACGGACAGGTGGACAGACAGGTGGACAGACGGACAGGTGGACAGACAGGTGGACAGACGTACAGGTGGACAGACAGACAGGTGGACAGACGGACAGACAGACAGACAGGTGGACAGACGTACAGGTGGACAGACAGACAGGTGGACAGACGGACAGACAGACAGACAGGTGGACAGACGTACAGGTGGACAGACAGACAGGTGGAAAGACAGACAGACAGACAGGTGGACAGACGGACAGACAGACAGGTGGACAGACAGGTGGACAGACAGACAGGTGGACAGACAGGTGGACAGACGGACAGGTGGACAGACAGACAGGTGGACAGACAGGTGGACAGACAGACAGGTGGACAGACGTACAGGTGGACAGACAGACAGGTGGAAAGACAGACAGACAGACAGGTGGACAGACGGACAGACAGACAGGTGGACAGACAGGTGGACAGACAGACAGGTGGACAGACAGGTGGACAGACGGACAGGTGGACAGACAGACAGGTGGACAGACAGACAGGTGGACAGACGGACAGGTGGACAGACAGACAGGTGGACAGACAGGTGGACAGACGGACAGGTGGACAGACAGGTGGACAGACGTACAGGTGGACAGACAGACAGGTGGACAGACGGACAGACAGACAGACAGGTGGACAGACGTACAGGTGGACAGACAGACAGGTGGACAGACGGACAGACAGACAGACAGGTGGACAGACGTACAGGTGGACAGACAGACAGGTGGACAGGTGGACAGACGGACAGACAGACAGGTGGACAGACGGACAGACAGACAGGTGGACAGACAGGTGGACAGACGGACAGGTGGACAGACAGACAGGTGGACAGACAGACAGGTGGACAGACAGGTGGACAGACGGACAGGTGGACAGACAGACAGGTGGACAGACAGACAGGTGGACAGACAGACAGGTGGACAGACGGACAGACAGACAGGTGGACAGACGGACAGACAGACAGGTGGACAGACAGGTGGACAGACGGACAGGTGGACAGACGGACAGGTGGACAGACAGACAGGTGGACAGACGTCTGTCTGTCTACTTCAGCTTCACGGTTTTCGTCCGTCTGACTTTGAGGAAATTGCGGCCGCGAGTTCTTCTGGAACGACACGCTGCGGTAAATCCTCTTACGATCCTCGTCGGCAGCGTGACAATTGGGGAAAGGAGACCGTTTCTCTGCAGGTGTGTTGGGCTGATGCTGCGCTCTGGGGGAGGACGCGGGGAGGACGCCCCCCCCCCCCCCCCCCCCCCAAAGCAGCGATAACACACAGCCTGCGAGGCTTCAAGGAAACACTTGAGGGGGAGGATGGATGTGAGTGTTCATCCCCCAGAGAGGGGGGGGGGGGGGGTGCTGAGATGAGACGTTGGGGGACAGTCCTCTATGCAAACCAGGTAAACAGGTGGAATCAGTGTGACTATCTATGGAGGGCAGGTTCAGATGGAGCTCTGCCGCCGTGATGAAGCTGGATGTCAACAAGTGCCAGCACATCCAGCCGCTCTGCAATTTGCCCAAGTTTCTCCCAACACCGTCTCCTCGCTCTGATTGCTATTTAAATATTTGGCTAAATGAGCATGGGATTGGTCTCAGCGGTTTGTTTGTCAATTTGCTCTTTGCTTTTCCATTTCCTTTGGGCAACAGATTGAATTAATGTTTGTAGACACTGTGATGCCACACATGAGGAAACAGGAGATTCTGCAAAATTACAAACCTTCCAATTACAACTCTGCAAACATGTACGGGAGGAAAACACAGAACGCCAGGTTCAGATGGAGATTCCTCATGTTGGAAGCATCCGGACAATTATTAGCTGGGCTCACATCTTTTCTCTGAAACCTGAACCTCCATCAGATCCCCGAGGTCCAACACCACCATCAGGACCAGCAGTGTGGGATGGTCATGTGACCCTCCAGCTGGTCTACGGAGGTTTTCCAGCGTTTCTTTACAATCCAGACACAACATGTAGTGTTTATTCAGAGACTCTAGATGGTAAATCCACCATTATTTATCACATCTTCATCACCATCACTACCATGTTGCTAAGAGACCTCTATTTTCACCTGGACATGATGATGAAGACACTTCCTGTCAGACTTTCCACCAATCAGAGAGCTTAAACTGACGGTAACGTCCAATCAGGAGCAGCCAAAGATCAACAAGTGATGAGAAAAGCAGGAAAATAATGATCCTCTATGGCTGGAATAAAGCCAAGAAGACGTTTGGGATGCAGCTGAGGTGGAGGTGCTGCAGTGAGGATAGCAGGTAGATAGTAGCAGGAAGACGTGTGGAAACATGGAAACTGTGTGTGTGTGTGTTTCAGACGTGAGAGGATGATGTGCAGATGAGAAAAGGTCACTGCTGATCTATGTGTGTTATTTCTACAAACTTCTGGTTGCTCTTTATGCTGCTTTATCTGTTCATACGTTCATTTTACATCATTTTAGCCTCAGAATCTGACAGCTGATGCTGAAAACATCACGTCTCCATGGAAACATCACGTCTCCATGGAAACGTCACGTCTCCATGGAAACGTCACGTCACCATGGAAACGTCACGTCACCATGGAAACGTCCCGTCTTCCTGCAGACTGGGATTAAACCAGCTTCAACAGGCTGCTTTGTCGTTTAAAGGGTTAAACAACACGGTTTACTCTCCATTTTGCCCTCTTTTCCTTCCATCTGTCTATCTCTACCTCCATCTCCTCCTCTCCTAATTACTTGTTGGAAGGTGTTTGGATTTGTGCAGCATGCCTGCTGGTTTGGTCATTACAGGCCCCTGTAGGAAGCGGAGCGGCTGCCAGAGAAGCGTAGCCGTGTCAGTTCTCACCTGCGGTAAATGAGGACAACTCTTCCTGCTGGCTCTGTGGCTGATCCTCCCCTCAGGGGCCGACCGGATGTTGAAGAGGGCCTGGAGAGCACACCGGGCCGCCTGGTTCTTCGCCAGCTTCTTGCTGCGACCACAGCCCTCAAATATCCGCCCGTCCACGCGCACCGCCATCACGAAGCTTCGCAGACGCTGACCCTGGGCTCGCTCCGACAGACAGGCGAAGCGTAAGCCGGGCCGGAGCTCGTTCAGCGCCGCCACGGGGCTTTTGAAGCGCTCTGGCTGCGGGAGGACCCCGCCCAGCCTCTGCTGAGCCTTGACCACCAGGTCCAACGTGTGGCGGAGAAAACGTCCGTGTCGCAGCAGCTCGCCGGCGGAGCTGCAGAGCGAGAGGCCGTCAGAGCACGGCGAGGATTCAAACTCCTTGAAGAGCGTGTCGGGACAGTCGGCCTGGTCGGACGTGAAGTCGGCCGAGGGGCTGGAGACGTTTCCCATGGCCAGGTGGGCCTGAGGGGCGTTGGGGAACTGGATGAAGGACTTGAGAGCCAGCTCTGCAGCCCTCATCTTGGCTTTCTTCTTGGTGGGTCCGGATCCCTCAAAGGTTATTCCGTTGACATCCACGGCGATGCAGAAAACCGGAGCGTGGACCGGGCCGGTCTGGGACACCATGCGGTACTGGAGGCCCGGTCGGAGCTCGTTCAGCTGCACCAGAGCGTTCTTTTGAGCTTCGGACCAGGACAGCTTCCTGCAGATGAGACGGAGCTGACGGAGCTGGCCGTTGTTGTCCTCCTCCAGCGGTCGCTTCCGCTTCAGAGCCGAGCTGCCACCGATCGTAGCATCGGAGCGCTCCTCCAAGTTCCCGATGTTTCGGTTTTCCTTCACCTCGGCGCTGCTGGTGCCTGCCGGGAAAACAGAGCAGAGTGAGAGGGAAGAAAGGAGTCCGTGTTCCTGCCTGAACAAAACAAATCAAAGGAAATGTCTGGAGGCAGATTTAGCCACTTGATACACAATGAAATGGAAATGCAGACATCTCCAATCATCTCCCTGAGCCGAACCACTTCACACCGCAGGGCTCCGGCACTTTTAAGTATTTTAAAACCCAAATACAAATCCCCCAAAATGGTGATGCTATCTGCCAAATCAGCCTGTAATCTGCCTCCAAATTGGTTTGGAATCTGTGTTGTGAGAAGGAAACATGGGTCCCTGCGGCCATTGCGAAGCATCAATCCTATTTGTAATGGGGGGTGGGGACGGCGTGGAGAGGCAGGCGCTCCAAGAAAAGATGAGAAAAATGTCTGTAGCTGCTTTATTTCACACTTCTATCCTGTGGAAGTGCAGAGGCTGAACAGCTGCGATACGCTCCTCCAACCTGGTTACAGGGAGTGGCGGCGCGCTGAGTGGAAAAATGAAAAGGTGTTGGCTTTTACTGGGAAAATAATAAAGATGGGAACATTTACAGCAAGAAGCCTTGAGATTTCATAACTTATTCAGATTACAGCCTCTTCATCACAGACCTGCTCATCCTCCTCACGTCTGAAAAATACAAAATAAATAAAGTAAATTCCCTCAGCTGGAAAGGCTGAATGTGTAATACTGGTTTCTGCAGGAGGCTGAGAAGTGTGAAGTTACTACATACATGTCAGAATCCACATACGTGTTACTATGTCAGAGGAAATTCACCTGGAACACAGTAAAACGTGTACATGTTCTCTTGTCCTGAAGGAAAACACATTACTGTCGGTGGAAACCAGGAGATGGATGCTCGGTTCACCTGGGAACCGGAAAAGTAATCCTAGGCAGGAGTAATGTAATCCTAGGTGGGAGTAAAGTAATCCTAGGTGGGAGTAAAGTAATCCTAGGCAGGAGTAAAGTAATCCTAGGTGGGACTAAAGTAATCCTAGGCAGGAGTAAAGTAATCCTAGGCAGGAGTAAAGTAATCCTAGGCAGGACTAAAGTAATCCTAGGTAGGAGTAAAGTAATTCTAGGAAGGAGTAAAGTAATCCTTGGTTGGAGTAAAGTAATCCTAGGTGGGAGTAAAGTAATCCTAGGCGGGAGTAAAGTAATCCTAGGCAGGAGTAAAGTAATCCTAGGCAGGAGTAAAGTAATCCTAGGCGGGAGAAAAGTAATCCTAGGCAGGAGTAAAGTAATCCTAGGCAGGACTAAAGTAATCCTAGGTAGTAGTAAACTAATCCTAGGTAGGAGTAAAGTAATTCTAGGAAGGAGTAAAGTAATCCTTGGTTGGAGTAAAGTAATCCTAGGCAGGAGTAAAGTAATCCTAGGTGGGAGTAAAGTAATCCTAGGCAGGAGTAAAGTAATCCTAGGTAGTAGTAAACTAATCCTAGGTAGGAGTAAAGTAAACCTAGGCAGGAGTAAAGTAATCCTAGGTGGGAGTAAAGTAATCCTAGGTTGGAATAAAGTAATCCTAGGCAGGAGTAAAGTAATCCTAGGTTGGAATAAAGTAATCCTAGGCAGGAGTAAAGTAATCCTAGGTGGGAGAAAAGTAATCCTAGGCAGGAGTAAAGTAATCCTAGGTGGGAGTAAAGTAATCCTAGGTTGGAATAAAGTAATCCTAGGCAGGAGTAAAGTAATCCTAGGCAGGACTAAAGTAATCCTAGGTAGTAGTAAACTAATCCTAGGTAGGAGTAAAGTAATTCTAGGAAGGAGTAAAGTAATCCTTGGTTGGAGTAAAGTAATCCTAGGCAGGAGTAAAGTAATCCTAGGTGGGAGTAAAGTAATCCTAGGCAGGAGTAAAGTAATCCTAGGTAGTAGTAAACTAATCCTAGGTAGGAGTAAAGTAAACCTAGGCAGGAGTAAAGTAATCCTAGGCAGGAGTAAAGTAATCCTAGGTTGGAATAAAGTAATCCTAAGCAGGAGTAAAGTAATCCTAGGCAGGAGTAAAGTAATCCTAGGTGGGAGTAAAGTAATCCTAGGCAGGAGTAAAGTAATCCTAGGTGGGAGTAAAGTAATCCTAGGTTGGAATAAAGTAATCCTAGGCAGGAGTAAAGTAATCCTAGGCAGGACTAAAGTAATTCTAGGAAGGAGTAAAGTAATCCTTGGTTGGAGTAAAGTAATCCTAGGCAGGAGTAAAGTAATCCTAGGTGGGAGTAAAGTAATCCTAGGCAGGAGTAAAGTAATCCTAGGTAGTAGTAAACTAATCCTAGGTAGGAGTAAAGTAAACCTAGGTAGTAGTAAACTAATCCTAGGTAGGAGTAAAGTAAACCTAGGCAGGAGTAAAGTAATCCTAGGCAGGAGTAAAGTAATCCTAGGTTGGAATAAAGTAATCCTAAGCAGGAGTAAAGTAATCCTAGGCAGGAGTAAAGTAATCCTAGGTGGGAGTAAAGTAATCCTAGGCAGGAGTAAAGTAATCCTAGGTGGGAGTAAAGTAATCCTAGGTTGGAATAAAGTAATCCTAGGCAGGAGTAAAGTAATCCTAGGCAGGACTAAAGTAATCCTAGGTAGTAGTAAACTAATCCTAGGTAGGAGTAAAGTAATCCTAGGCAGGAGTAAAGTAATCCTAGGTGGGAGTAAAGTAATCCTAGGTTGGAATAAAGTAATCCTAGGCAGGAGTAAAGTAATCCTAGGCAGGACTAAAGTAATCCTAGGTAGTAGTAAACTAATCCTAGGAAGGAGTAAAGTAATCCTTGGTTGGAGTAAAGTAATCCTACGAATGAGTAAAATAATCCTAGGAAGGCGTAAAGTAATCCTAGAAGAAGTAAAGTAATCCTAGGAAGGAATAAAGTATACCTAGGAATGACTGAAGTATACCTAGGAATGAGTAAAGTAATCCTAGGAAATACGTCAACCATGTTGCTACTAACATGTTGGAGGCCGTGTGGTTTCCACAGGAGACCTGCTGCTGACAGAAGAAGAAGAAAAATGACATCTTACTCAAGCAGTCCTCGTCCTCTGTGCTGCTGGTCCCAGGGCTGATGTACTTGATCAACGCCGACAGCACGCCGACTTTCCCTGGAAGAGACGGGAGACACGGTAAGTTAACGCAAGGACAGCAGGTCACGTCGTTCTCCGGTGAAGGCCGCGACGGGGTCACGACCTTCACCATCAGAGATGACACAGCAGACACTTCATCAGAGCATCACCATCCTCCCACATCATCCCACTGAGACGTTTTATATCAGCCAAATCTGAAGCAGCAACATGTCTGTAAGAAGTTGGAACAGGAGCAACAAAAGGCTGGAAATCAAACTGGTTTTACTGGTTTAACTAGGAACAGACCAGTAACATGACTGGATATAAAAGGAGCATTTCAGAGCTTCACCAGTCTAAGACAAACTGGGTCTAGAGGAGACTGAAGATCAACCGTCTTCAGTGTAGAATATCGTAATTCAGAGAATTAGAAGGAATCTCTGTTTGCCTGGACAAGGCTGGATGCATCTTCTACATTAAATCTCCAGTAGGTAATGTTGCACAGAGACGTGTTCCTCTGGGTGAAGTGGTTCCTCGTCCTGATAGTAGTCTATACATTCTGTAATCATGAACAATAAGAAATATAGTTAGACCCCTCAGTTTACTGTAAATCTGTGAAAACTCTGACCAATCCAAACGTTCCGACCCAAATGGAGTTGTTCATTTCTTATATTTCGTAGCTTCTTCTCCCGGCTCCCCTCATCCCCCTCCAGCAGTGCATACCTGATAGCCACACCCTGCATATAAACAGCATGTTAGGATGGAAATACAAAGTAGTGAAGAAGAAACTCGGAAGGCAAACATGGCTGAGAAAATGCAGGAAGGATTTCCCGACCCGGCTCGGTTTATTTGCCTCCTCCTGCTAAACAGCCGAGAAAGAGAAAATCATTGGTGGAAAAAGCTGCGAATAAAAAAGCCTCGGATCACGCGAGGAGCAGAACCAGAGGGGGAGGAGCCTAGACAAAGAGAGGGGTCAATACAGTGGGAGGAGCCTATGCAGAGGGAGGGGGCAATCCAGGGGGATGGGCCTAGACAGAGGGAGGGGTCAATACAGGGGGAGGGGCCTATACAGGGGGAGGAGCCAATCCAGAGTGCTAGCTCGGCAACATTACCTACCCCAGCTTTAACAACAGACAGGATTCTCTACTGGAAACCAGTGCATGGAGTCAGGAAGATTCCAGAAACCAGTGTGAACCCAGTTCATCCTGAAATCCACACATGCAGGTTAAAGCTCCATCTGAGCCGGATCGGGAAGCTCCTCCCACCTGGAGAGGACCCGCTGGTCTGGATCAGGACTTGTGGGAAAGTTGACTGTTTTTTTACATAGATGGAACATAATGATGAGGGTCCTGGGGGGTGGAGGTGTCCCGATATGGGTCAGTAGAAGGTATGAAGACGAGTTTAATCAGAACTGAATTCCTCCATGTTTGCATCTTTCAGGCGGATTTGTGACGAAATGGTTCCTGGTTTCTCCTGAAGTAAAAACGGCAGATCTGGTTGGAAACGTTCATCACTTCTCCCCTATCAGGAGTCCTTACTGCATGTTGTAGGAGATAAGCCGAGTTTATCAGTGTTAACTTGCTGTAAGCGCCCCCCTCCCCCCCGCGGCCCCCCGGGGCCCGCCGCCGTCCAGGTGTTCGTGTTGTTTACAGTGTGCCGTCCTATTAGAGGCTTCGCCTGGTCTGCTGCTCTCCACGCAGCTCTGAGCAGAATCGACAGACCAGTCTGGCTCCTTAATTAAACCTCCTCTCCTCCCAGCTCAGCTGATGATCAATAAGAGGGGAGGTGGGTGGGGGGAAGGGGGAGGTGACAAGGGGGGGCGGCGAGCGGGGAGGCAACGAGGGGAGCCGACAAGGGGGAGGCGGCCTGGCGAGGTGATGAACGACTTTACGTACGTGCAAATTTCAGGTGTGCAGCTTCTGCCGCTTAACGACGCAGGGGAAACAGCAGGGCCGGAGCTGTGGGGGCCCCGAGGGCTGGGGGGGCCTCCTGACGCGCAGCGAATGACCCCTGCAGCCAATAAGGTCGTCACGCACAACGTTTTAGATCTTGGTTGTTTTGTTTTCAGGTTCTTCATCGTGACCCATTTCCTGAAACCATCCTGTCGCGTGTCACCTCATCGTGTCTGAAGTGAAACATGCTGATGATGCGAAGAGGAATTTCTTCCAAGTCTGAAATCCAGTAAAATGCGATGGCTCAGATGGTCCAATCAGATGCCTTTAATTCCTGCTACGCATGTTAGCCTGCCTAACCATCAGCTAGCATCATCAGCGCGACCTGCTCAGGTGTTTGTTGGTAGCGTTAAGTCACATGACTTCCTGCAGATGTAGCGAGTGTGTTACAGTGTTTGTGTCTGGACTATGGACTGTATATGAAAGATAGACGGAACCTCCGGCGGTTAAAAGTGAAGCTGATGTGGAAGCGCATAAAACTGCAGTTCCACCTTCATCCACTAGGGGCTGCAAAACAGAGCAAATCCCCATAGACTCCCATGTTAAAAAGACCAACTTCACAGCAGAAATAAACATGTTTACAGCAGAAATAAACATGTTTACAACAGGAATAAACATGTTTACAGCAGGAATAAACATGTTTACAACAGAAATAAACATGTTCACAGCAGAAATAAACATGTTTACAACAGGAATAAACATGTTTACAGCAGAAATAAACATGTTTACAGCAGAAATAAACATGTTTACAACAGGAATAAACATGTTTACAGCAGGAATAAACATGTTTACAACAGGAATAAACATGTTCACAGCAGAAATAAACATGTTTACAGCAGAAATAAACATGTTTACAGCAGAAATAAACATGTTTACAACAGGAATAAACATGTTTACAGCAGGAAAAAAAACATGTTTACAGCAGAAATAAACATGTTTACAGCAGAAATAAACATGTTTACAACAGGAATAAACATGTTTACAGCAGGAATAAACATGTTTACAACAGGAATAAACATGTTCACAGCAGAAATAAACATGTTTACAGCAGAAATAAACATGTTTACAGCAGAAATAAACATGTTTACAACAGGAATAAACATGTTTACAGCAGAAATAAACATGTTTACAGCAGAAATAAACATGTTTACAGCAGAAATAAACATGTTTACAACAGGAATAAACATGTTTACAACAGGAATAAACATGTTCACAGCAGAAATAAACATGTTTACAGCAGAAATAAACATGTTTACAGCAGAAATAAACATGTTTACAGCAGAAATAAACATGTTTACAACAGGAATAAACATGTTTACAGCAGAAATAAACATGTTTACAGCAGAAATAAACATGTTTACAGCAGAAATAAACATGTTTACAACAGGAATAAACATGTTCACAGCAGAAATAAACATGTTTACAGCAGAAATAAACATGTTTACAGCAGAAATAAACATGTTTACAACAGGAATAAACATGTTTACAGCAGGAAAAAAAACATGTTTACAGCAGAAATAAACATGTTTACAGCAGAAATAAACATGTTTACAACAGGAATAAACATGTTTACAACAGGAATAAACATGTTTACAGCAGAAATAAACATGTTTACAGCAGAAATAAACATGTTTACAACAGGAATAAACATGTTTACAACAGGAATAAACATGTTTACAACAGGAATAAACATGTTTACAGCAGAAATAAACATGTTTACAGCAGGAATAAACATGTTTACAGCAGGAATAAACATGTTTACAGCAGAAATAAACATGTTTACAACAGGAATAAACATGTTTACAGCAGGAATAAACATGTTTACAGCAGAAATAAACATGTTTACAGCAGAAATAAACATGTTTACAACAGGAATAAACATGTTTACAGCAGGAATAAACATGTTTACAACAGGAATAAACATGTTCACAGCAGAAATAAACATGTTTACAGCAGAAATAAACATGTTTACAGCAGAAATAAACATGTTTACAACAGGAATAAACATGTTTACAGCAGGAAAAAAAACATGTTTACAGCAGAAATAAACATGTTTACAGCAGAAATAAACATGTTTACAACAGGAATAAACATGTTTACAACAGGAATAAACATGTTTACAGCAGAAATAAACATGTTTACAGCAGAAATAAACATGTTTACAACAGGAATAAACATGTTTACAACAGGAATAAACATGTTTACAGCAGAAATAAACATGTTTACAGCAGGAATAAACATGTTTACAGCAGGAATAAACATGTTTACAGCAGAAATAAACATGTTTACAACAGGAATAAACATGTTTACAGCAGGAATAAACATGTTTACAGCAGAAATAAACATGTTTACAGCAGAAATAAACATGTTTACAGCAGGAATAAAAATGTTTACAACAGGAATGAACATGTTTACAGCAGGAATAAACATGTTTACTGCAGGAATAAACATAAACTCTCAGCTCCACCTCTTTGCCCATATTTGTATTTTCCAGGTGAGACGACACACATGTTCCTGCCAAGATGGCGATGGTAGGAACCGCCCACCGAGCTTCAATTCAGCTCTTCAGAAACCTACGGGTGACGTCACGGAGGCTCCGCCCATCTTTTATATCCAGTCTATGGTCTGGGTGAGCAGCATGGTGGAGGCACCGCCACCGCATGACTCCGTGTTGCGTGACGGCGTGCGTGACACGTGAGCGCGCCGCGTGAAAGCCTGAACAGAAGCGCTTCGTTCTGCATTCAGAGGCTTTTATTTAAGCGGCGCTTTGCCTCCTTTCTTCCCGTCTACATCACTTCACCCTGTGAGACGATTCTTTTCTCTTCCAATAAAGTAGAGCTGAAATGTCTCCGGAAGGCGGCTGTGGAGCGGAAAGCAGAAAAAACCTGATGTTGTTGGAGAGGTCATCTTTAAATGCCACCTCCGACTGCGTTTTAAGAGCTTTATGAAACAAGCAGACTCCGGTGTGAACAATCAGCAGCCTTTCACTCAGAAACACCAGGACTTATTTCTGCCTTGCAGAGCCAGACGTGAGGTATGATGATCATTTCATGTGCTAAATGTTCAGCCGGTAAATGTGCAGCGTTCAGGCTGAGCTGGGCCTTTTTCTGCTTAAGTTAGCAGCGATAAAGAGGTTAAGCCGTCTGCAGCGAGGTCAGCGCTGGGCTTCCAGCTCATTATATCCTGCAGGTGACCTCACAGGAAGCAGCCAACAGGGTGAATCTGAAAGCCGAGAGGAAAAATCCTGCCAGAAGCTCGTCTAACCAAGCAGCAATCCCCTCCGCCCTTCACAGCAGCCGCCCCAACTCCGTCAGCCAGGGCCGCTGCCAGGGGGTGTCCAGGGGTGGCCGTCACATAAATCACGTTTTAACTGTTTCACATCTTTAACACCTGAAGGAGCTTAAAGTGCTCCATTAAAAAACAAACATAGGCACTCACCTGATCATTTACAGAGACCCGCCCCAGTCCCCTCCCACAACCCAACCACACCCCCATGCCCCTCCCCCAACCCCACCCCCAACCCCACCACACCCCCATGACGTTTACTTCTCGTTATTCTGGTAAAGTTTTCATCAGAAGCTGCGTGTCGGATCGTCTATCAGAAGCGAGAACGGTATCCAGCGGTCCCACAGTGGTCCAGCTCGACCCCGCCGGGACCCCGCTGGGACCTGGTCTGGACCTGGCCAGAACCTGGCCGAGACCCCGCGGGACCCCGCCGGGACCTGGTCTGGACCTGGCCGAGACCCCGCTGGGACCTGGCCAGAACCTGGCCGAGACCCCGCCGGGACCTGGTCTGGACCTGGCCGAGACCCCGCTGGGACCTGGCCAGAACCTGGCCGAGACCCCGCCGAGACCCCGCTGGGACCTGGCCAGAACCTGGCCGAGACCCCGCGGGACCCCGCCGGGACCTGGTCTGGACCTGGCCGAGACCCCGCTGGGACCTGGCCGAGACCCCGCCGGGACCTGGCCGAGACCCCGCCGTGACCCCGCCGGGACCTGGCCGTGACCTGGCCGGGACCCCGCCGGGACCTGGCCGTGACCTGGCCGGGACCCCGCCGGGACCTGGCCGTGACCCCGCCGGGACCTGGCCGGGACCCCGCCGGGACCTGGCCGAGACCCCGCCGGGACCTGGCCGTGACCCCGCCGGGACCTGGCCGAGACCCCGCCGTGACCCCGCCGGGACCTGGCCGTGACCTGGCCGGGACCCCGCCGGGACCTGGCCGTGACCTGGCCGGGACCCCGCCGGGACCTGGCCGGGACCCCGCCGGGACCTGGCCGAGACCCCGCCGGGACCTGGCCGTGACCCCGCCGGGACCTGGCCGTGACCCCGCCGGGACCTGGCCGGGACCCCGCCGGGACCTGGCCGGGACCCCGCTGGGACCTGGCCAGAACCTGGCCGAGACCCCGCCGAGACCCCGCTGGGACCTGGCCAGAACCTGGCCGAGACCCCGCGGGACCCCGCCGGGACCTGGTCTGGACCTGGCCGAGACCCCGCTGGGACCTGGCCGAGACCCCGCCGGGACCTGGCCGAGACCCCGCCGGGACCTGGCCGAGACCCCGCCGGGACCTGGCCGAGACCCCGCTGGGACCTGGCCGTGACCCCGCCGGGACCTGGCCGTGACCCCGCCGGGACCTGGCCGTGACCTGGCCGGGACCCCGCCGGGACCTGGCCGTGACCTGGCCGAGACCCCGCCGGGACCTGGTCTGGACCTGGCCGAGACCCCGCCGAGACCCCGCTGGGACCTGGCCAGAACCTGGCCGAGACCCCGCGGGACCCCGCCGGGACCTGGTCTGGACCTGGCCGAGACCCCGCCGAGACCCCGCTGGGACCTGGCCAGAACCTGGCCGAGACCCCGCGGGACCCCGCCGGGACCTGGCCGTGACCTGGCCGAGACCCCGCGGGACCCCGCCGGGACCTGGCCAGAACCTGGCCGAGACCCCGCCGAGACCCCGCTGGGACCTGGCCAGAACCTGGCCGAGACCCCGCCGAGACCCCGCTGGGACCTGGCCAGAACCTGGCCGAGACCCCGCGGGACCCCGCCGGGACCTGGCCAGAACCTGGCCGAGACCCCGCCGAGACCCCGCTGGGACCTGGCCAGAACCTGGCCGAGACCCCGCGGGACCCCGCCGGGACCTGGCCGTGACCTGGCCGAGACCCCGCCGGGACCTGGCCGTGACCCCGCCGGGACCTGGCCGAGACCCCGCCGGGACCTGGCCGTGACCCCGCCGGGACCCCGCCGGGACCTGGCCGTGACCTGGCCGTGACCCCGCCGGGACCTGGCCGGGACCCCGCCGGGACCTGGCCGTGACCCCGCCGGGACCTGGCCGAGACCCCGCTGGGACCTGGCCGTGACCCCGCCGGGACCTGGCCGTGACCCCGCCGGGACCTGGCCGTGACCTGGCCGGGACCCCGCCGGGACCTGGCCGTGACCTGGCCGTGACCCCGCCGGGACCTGGCCGGGACCCCGCCGGGACCTGGCCGTGACCCCGCCGGGACCTGGCCAGGACCCCGCTGCTCATTCCGAAGGCAGATGGCCGTCTACATGCTCCAACCTGCCGACAGGCCGGTTCTCGGCGCTCTGCAGAGGAGGCCCGTCCTCCTGCATCATGTCTGAGGAGAAGGTAACGGCCCCATCAGGTTCCTCCGCAGCTCGGCGTGACTAAGGGGTCAGCTGAGCGACAGGAAACAGGCGCTGGGGGAAATCAGCACCTCCTCCGCCAGCTGCCTGTCTGCATCTTCACACCAGAGTCTTCCTCAGAATGAAAGGCAGCCAGCCGCTAAATGAGACCATGTTGTTTTCCTCCAAAGCACTTAAAACGTAATTCCTGCCACTTTACGGAGGTGATAAAAGCCACGTAATGACACTCATCATGTCAGGAGTCAGTCTGAGCAGAAACACATCTGGAGCTGCAGCTTCATCCAGATCCAGCAGCAGCAAACCCAGACGGCCACCTTTCACCAAAACATCTTCAGATTTCTGGATTTATCAGATTATTTCAGTCAAAATATGCCTGATGATGACTAATCAGATTAACAGGCTGAGATTATAAACATGTTTGACTCATTAATCATTGTAGACCTGCTCATGTGCAACAGAGTCGGATCATGATGGAGCGTGTCGAAACATTCAGGCTGTTTAAGGAAAGAAAAGTTTATTTATGCATGAAGCCGTTTCTCTCCGTCCGATTCCTCGACGTTCTGCCAATACCTGATCCATACTTATGAAGAGGTTTTTAAGAGGTAGTTTAAATATATTTGACATAGACTTTGATGATATTTTTATTACGAACACTTCAAGGCTAACAGACTAAACTTTAAACACACATATTATATATATATATATTTATATATATATATATATATATATATATATATATATATATATATATATATATATATTTATATATTTATATATATATATATATATATATATATATATATATATATGTATGTATATATGTATGTATTTATGATATACAATGAATCTATATATTCATGTATGGAATTATTCTCAATCACATTTTAATCACATCATGAAATTTGTCCCAAAATGCAACATTTTTTTCATTTAAATGGATTTAAAGGGATTATTAAAAATAATAAATATATATAATATACATAAAATATAAATATAAAATAATAGTAAAATAGATGAATATGATAAACTTTGGCTCTATTAATGTCTGGATAAATGAATTTCACTGTGAAACAGTAAATAAGAAAGAAAACATCGTGACCAAAACTGAAGAGACCAAAAGTTAAAGATTAATTTTAAATAATTTAACTAAAAACTGCTCCAGTTATTTTCTGATTAAAAGTCTACAACATATTACAGTAGTTTTAACTTCATAAATGTTTTCATCAACATGAACTCCGAGCCATTTATCGTCTGACCGCCATCTATTGATTCATGTATAATCTCAACACTTTCACAGTCACAGTCTTTGTTTTCAGGACAACCTGGATAATCAGAATATGTATTCTAAAAAGATGCCACATGGATGGATCAATAGTTATACGAGTATAAAAACTAAAGAAATACATATATGATATATGTACATACGCACTACCTATAACACGTTTAACACATGAAAACATTGAATGATTACGAGGGAAGAATTGGATGAATCTTGAAACGTGACGGTAAATGGCAGCTGGTCATCCAGGACAATCATTTCCAGAACTTTCTCAGTTATTGTGGTGGCTTTCTGGATTTCTTTTACTAATTCCTCCCATTTACAAAAGAAAGAAAAGGCTTGCGAGGTAAATCTGGAAGCATGTTGCTTCTGGAAACTCCTGCATACGAAGCACGTCGCTGTTAGCTGGTCGTTCTAACGAGGAATCCTGCTGGATTGCTAACACAGCACTAATGCTAAACGTTAGCATGTGTGACGTGGGAGTAGCGGCTTCTTCACCTGCTAACTTAATCCCCACACAAGGCCGTGTAACTTCATGCACTTGAGCAGGAAAAGGTTACGATGCCGTTTTGTTGGTGTTCAGACAAATACTCGCCGATCCAGATCTCGATACTTTTGGGAATATCGCTGAGTCTTTGCGATGCTAGTATCGGTATCGGCCCATCTCCAAAAAGATGCCAAAGCTTCTGGAGACCAGACAGAGAGACAGAAATATCTAGAATATGGTTTCCATGGTTCCTGAATGGAAATTTGTACGATGTTAGGTTCATGGTTTTGGCTTTGTGGTGGAAGCTACATGAAGTTAGCAACATGCTAACCACATCCTTGTTCCAGAGTTCACAGCGGCTCAAACCCCAAAAATAAATATGGCCAAACATTTGCTACGGTGAGTAAAAAGGGACATTTTACTCCCTGTAACAGAAGATTAGCAGCGCGGCGGTTAGCGGTGGTCCAGAAAACAAAACTAGAGAGAAAGAAAGGGGACAGAGCCTTTTCAGTTGCAGCTCCAAAACTATGGAACAAGCTGCCTTTGCACATCCGACAGGCCTCTTCTGTACCTGTTTTAAAATCACGTCTTAAAACCCACCTGTTTTCATTGGCTTTTAACACCACCTGAGATGTTGATATTAATCTGACTGTATTTATCATGATTTTACCAGTTTTAGAAATTTTATATGTTTTTGCACTCTGTATTTGTATTATGATCATTATCTCTGTTTTACTCTGTACAGCACTTTGGTCGACTGTGGTTGCGTTAAAAGTGCTATATAAATAAAGTTGCAGTTGGAGAAACGCCCAAACTTCTGATCATCCGACTAGCGGCAGCGAGGACCACAGAGCCCAGAACCTTTTTGTCCTGATGGAGGTTTTCCTCCCTGGTTCTGGTCCT